>NC_081410.1:273817943-275017943 GCF_030272615.1 Cryptomeria japonica | reverse complement strand
TGAATTTTTTTTTCAAAAAAATTATTTTTTGAAAAAAAAAAAAAAAAAGGTCGATCAAAATTCGAAAAATCAAGAAAATCAAATAAAAAAAAACAAAAACAAAAAAAATATATTTTTGGGGGGTCCGCAGACCCCTACCTGCGTGTTGCAGGTTGCAGGTCGTACCCGACTATACTCTGCAGCGCCCGTCGACGTACCTCCCATGCCAACGTGGACCTGTGCCGCCGAGACTCTCGCTGCCACCGCCGCCGGCAACCCAGCGCTCCCGCCGGCCGGCCCGGCCCTGACTCTCCAGCTCCACCAGCTCCCGCCTCCGACGACCTCGCTCCCGGCAGCCGGTATTCTCCGACGACGCCTTGCTCCTGCCGGCGTCCACTAAACCGACGGACCCGCGTCCGCCACGTGGTAGGCGGCCACTAGTCCGCGGTCGACCTCCGTACACACAGTCACAGAGCCACGTCATCTGTCTGTACAACCAGTCAGCTTGCACAGTCAGCATGTTCGTACAGTACGGATGCCACGCAGGGGGGATGACATTTTTGTGACGGCCAGACGGATGTCAAATTTAAGCTCATGAATTGTTGACGTCAGCGCCACATCAACAACTTTTTGAAATTTTTTGACCCCCTCTCCATTGAGCTTTTTCAGTTTTGCAGTCCAACTTTGAAAGGCTATATCTTGCTCATTTTTGCTCCTTTTTTGGTGCAATTTTTTTTTGAAATGGGCTAAAATTTCATGATCTTCGCAGTGGTGTGGTTATTTTCTGATTTTGCTGCATAGGTTTTTCGGAATTTTCGGATTCTCTTAGCTGTACCTATCTAATCCTCAATTCTGCAACTTCAAAGGTCTCGTTTGAGCTCATACGACCTCCTTTTCAGGTGCCGTTTTTTTTGAGAGTGCATGTTTTTTCATCTACATTCATAATCTATGATAAGATTTCAGAGATTTTGAGTGGAAATTGTACTTTCAGATATTGGTCTTATTTGGCCTATTAGGTACTTGTAAATTGCTTGGATCTTAGTTAGATCTCTTGCATTATCAGTTTGAGACTCTTTTGGCCTTATTGAGGCAGTTGTAAAATTGTAATCAGAAGTCCACTTTGCCATTTTTTGCAAGTGGCCCATTGTATACGCACTAAGTATAAAGTGCCAAATCATCACTTTTGGGGGGGTTCTTTGATTAAGTGAATTTGGGGGGGTGTCTTGTGTGATTGTGCCTCTCTTTGTGCTCTTTCCTTTTTGTTGCAATGAGTCCTCATAAATTTCCACCTTTAACTCCACATAATTATGCATCATGGAAAATTAAAGTTTAGAGTAAATTAATGGAAAAGGGTCTCACACATTACATAGATGGAACAATAACAACACCACCTGATCCTAATGCACAGTTATAATGGCTCACTAAGAATTGCATGGCTCTTGGAACTTTGCGCAAATATGTATTAGATGACCTCATTTTTCACATTGAGAAGTGTAAAACAATCAAAGAGCCTTGGGATATGTTTCAGAAATTGTATGGTCAAGTTGATGAAATCAGAGGCTATCAGATTGACAATGAGCTCACCAACTTGGATCCCAAGAGTTTTGATACAATCCAAGATTATGTCACCAAAGCAAATGAGCTAAGAGCAAAGCTTAAGGATTGTGGAATTGACAAAAATGATGCTGAGTTGATATTCAACTTGTTGGACAAGCTTGCACCAGAATATGCAGCATTTGTATCTAGCTTCCAAACTCATCGTTTGATGGTGGGGAGTTCCTATGTTATGCCTTCATTTGATGCTTTCACAGAAATGTTGATATTGGAACAATCTAAGTTGTTGAACATGGGGCTTCTCAAGTCTTCAAAGTCCAAGGCTTTGGTGGCAAATCAAGGGAATCAAGGAAGTCAAGGCAAAGATTCCAACAAGAAGAAGAAGCACTCTAAGTCTAAGCCACACAAGGAAAAAAGACAATCATCCTCTCCATCACAAGGCGATTTTTCATCCTCTTCCAAGAAGGGGACACCACCTAAGAAGGATAAACCAACTTGTGCATATTGCAAGAAGTATGGTCATGATGAGCATCGATGCCACACAAAGCAAGTTGATGAGTTAACTAATCTTCTTAAGAAAAACAACATCAAAATGCCATCCGCCTACACAAAGAAGGATTCATCTCCTTCCTCTTCCTCACAGTCTAAGGGAAAAGGGCAAGCATTTGTGGCTACAATAGGTTCTTCACAGCAATGGATACTTGACTTGGGTGCCTCATATCACATGGGTTCTACAAAGGAGTAGTTTTCTTCATTGGAGCCATCTAAGGTACCTCACATCTACATTGGTGATGATACACAAGTAGAGGTTGAAGGGAAAGGTTCAGTTGATATGGATGATGGAACATTTGAGAATGTTCTCTATGTTCCTAACTTGTCTACCAACCTTCTCTCTATCTACCAAATCACTCACTATGGAAATGGGAAAAAGGTTGAGTTTACACCAGATTCAGTTGTGGTAAAGGACCTTGATGATGATGCCTTGGTAGTAGTGGGACAAGTCAATGACAACTCAAGGCTTTATTCATTCTCCCACTTTGTGCCAAGTTCACCTTCTAGGGCCTTGCTTACTCATTCAAATTCAGAAAGTAAGCTATGGCATGAGCGGTTTGGTCACCTCAACTATCGCTATCTTCAGCAGCTAAGCACTAAAGACATGTTCACAGATCTACCTCGAATCAGTTTTTCAGAGGGTGTATGTTCAAGTTGTTCCATGGGCAAGCATCCCGAAGAGAAGTTTGATAAAGGGAAAGCTTGGAGAGCTTTGGAAGTTCTTCAACTTGTTCACATCAATGTAGCAGGTCCATTTCTAGCACCTTCATTTAGTAAGGCCCGCTATGTTCTCACCTTCATTGATGACTACTCCCGCTTCACTTGGGTCTACTTTCTTATTCATAAGAGTGAAGTATTAGACAAATTTCAAGACTTCAAGACTCGTGTGGAGAAGCAATCAGGGAAAGTGGTCAAGATTCTTCGTACAGATAATGGAAGGGAATATGTGAACAAAAGACTTGAGGATTTTTGTACATTTGAGGGGATTGATCTTCAGCATTCTGTCACATACACTCCACAGCAGAACGGGGTTGCAGAACGCAAGAATAGAACTCTCAAAGAAATGGCTAGCTATATGATACATGCACGTTCTCTTGATCCCGCCTTTTGGGTAGAGGCTATCAGTTGTGCCACACACATCCAGAATCGGGTTCCTCACAAAGCTCTGCAAGGTATTACTCCTTTTGAGGCTTGGGCTGGTAGGAAACCGATTGTGAGACATTTTAGAGTCTTTGGGTGTCCAGCATGGGCTTGCATACCTCCGCAGAAACGCAAGGCATTGGAACCTCAGAGTCGGCCTTGTATATTTGTTGGATATCTTGAGGGTGTTAAGGCATACAGATTGATGGATCCAGAGACACATGAGGTGTTCATTGAGAGGAGTGTTCACTTTGAGGAAAGCTCTCCTAGCTTAGCCTCTCTACCTCCTCCACCTTCCTCCATTCTGGATAGTGATGTTAGTGATTCAGATGATGAGACTCCTTCAACTCCAACTCGCAAGGTTACACCTCCACAGGGTCCACTTGCAGTTGAGGAGCCTTGTTCTCCACCTCCACCTAGACCTCGTTGGGCTTGACAGACACTTGAGTCCGCGGGTTCTCTTGTTGGGGATCCTTCAGATACACGGAGAACTCGATCACAACATCAGGATCTTCCACATGCATTCATTGCTACCGCTTCTGATCCACAGACATTTAGGGAAGCATCAGGGGTTCCTGAGTGGGACCAAGCTATGGAGGAAGAGTATAGTTCCTTGATGAGGAACAACACATGGGATTTAGTCCATCTCCCTAAGGGGAGAAAGATGGTTCAATGTAAGTGGATCTATCGGACCAAGTTTGCAGCGGATGGTAGTGTGGATAAGTATAAGGCTCGGCTTGTTGCGAAAGGTTTCTCCCAGGTTGCAGGTATTGACTATACTGAGACCTTTGCACCTGTAGCCAAGATGAACTCCATTTGTTTGACACTTGCTATTGCTGCAGCTCATGGTTGGGCTGTACATCAGATGGATGTGAAGAGCGCTTTTCTTCATGGTGATCTTGATGAGGAGATTTATATGGAGCAGCCACAGGGTTTCATCCAGGATACTTCCTTGGTTTGCAGACTAAGGAAATCTCTCTATGGCCTTAAGCAGGCCCCCATGGCTTGGTACGCCAAGATGGATTCCTTTCTTCTCTCCGCAGGGTTCACCAGGTGTCATTCCGATCCGAATGTCTACATTTTGCGACAGGATGACTCTCACTTGATACTTGTGCTCTATGTTGATGACTTGATCATTATAGGGAGTACTTCATCCATCATTAGCAGGGTCAAATCTGCTTTGCATGACAGATTTGCTATGACTGACTTGGGTCTTTTGCACTACTTTCTCGGGATAGAGATTTCACAGTCACCTTCCGGGATTACACTACCGCAACCCAAGTATGCTCTTGATCTACTTGCACACTTTCATATGGCTGATTGTAAGCCTGCCCCGACTCCCTTTCTTTCAGGAGTCAAGCTTGAGGCTCAGTGTTCTTCTCCACCAGTTGATGCCACTTTGTATAGTCAGCTTGTGGGTAGTCTCATCTACTTGACTCATACACGCCTTGATATTTCATTTGCAGTTGGCATGGTTTCCCGCTTCATGCAGGAACCACATGAGCTTCATTGGAAAGCCGCCAAACGCATCCTTCATTGCATCCAGGGTACACATCACTATGGGATTCAGTATGCAGCAGGCACAGGACTTCGCTTGGTTGGTTACACAGACTTCGATTGGGCTGGCGATCTTGATGATCGTAAGTCTACTTCTGGTTACAGTTTTCACCTTGGTTCGGGCCCCATTTGTTGGCAGAGCAAGAAGCAACATGCTATTGCTCTCTCTTAGACTGAGGTTGAGTATCGAGGCACTGTTAACGCAGCGACTGAGACCATTTGGCTCCAGCAGATTCTCACAGAGTTTGGATTCACCAATCCATGGCCGACAATTCTACATTGCGACAATCAGAGTGCTATTGCAATCTCGAAGAACCCGGTCCAGCACCAGCGGACCAAACACATCGAGATTCATATGCACTATATCCAAGAGCTCATTCAGGAGCAGGTCATTGATTTGTAGTATTGTCCTACAGCAGAGCAGGTTGCTGACATATTCACCAAACTTTTCACCGAGAGTAAGTTCCAGTAGTTACAAGCTCTCTTGGGGGTGCGGGATGTGTCATTAGGGGGGGTCAGCTGACTTCTCCTTCCTCTCTTATGGGGGGGACTTTTTCCTCTTTGAGGTTTTGTCCTTCTTCTTTGAGAGTTTTTTGTACATTCATCTCTCTTTTGGGGGGGAGTTTTTTCCCACTGGGTTTTCTCCCTTTCTCCGTTTGTGAGAGATTGCATTGCATGGTTTTGCTTGCATTTGCATATTGTACATGGGTACCTATCATGGCCTAGTAGCCGAGACCCATCTTGCATTGTTGACTTGAGTCTTCATTCCCCTAAGTTGCACTTAAGGGGGGGTGTTGGTGTAAATAAATAGTCATTTTGGATATTATTACACTTTACTTAAGTTAACTTAGGATAATGCATCTCTTCGTAATTTGGATTTGAGACACTTAGGGAAGTGTGCACATAGGGATAGAGCTTGTAGGAGAAATTCCACCTTCTGTGGTCTTATTTTGCTGTTACACTCCACATTCGGTGGGTCATCCACCTTTTGTGGAATATTATATTATTTCTCCTACCTACCCTTAGTATTTTTTACCTACCCTTGTTTCTCATTGAGCCACATGTCATATTTGTGTGCTCATACATCCATATGGCCTTGCCTATATAAGCAGTCCTATATTCATTGTATTGGTTAATCCAGTTGATCATTTGCATATTGATGAGAATACAGTTTGTTCTTATCATTCTATTGTCTTTCCTTTTATGCTTTTCATTGTGCCCTTGATCTTGACAAAATCCTACATTTATTATAATGGAAAATTAGGTTTTCAAAGGATAAAGGTGCATTCCAAAACTTCATTTGTCACACTGCAATCAAGAAAGTAGAGCAGAGAAGAGAGCAAAGCAATTTGGCGATTTCTACAATGATTTCAGCCTCCAAAGTGAATTTCAGCTCCGGGTTGTGAAGCAAGGTATTTTTCTGTTTAGACTTTTAGTTTTCTGCAAACCCTAGAATTCTAAATAGATTGATTTTTTAGTCTTGCTACCCCATTGGTGGTTGACATTAAGGATAGGGCTTGACCAATCTTCAAGAAACACCCCTTCAAGTCGATTGAGGATGATCTAGAAGGTGCATTTTTTGTCTGTGCCCTACGATGTGCTACATAGTGAAGATATCAAGGCTTACATTCACTATGACCTTGAAGAGCTTGGAAATGCGAACATGCTGGAACTTTATAACAAGCATTTGGTTGACGGTTTAGGAAATCTCAAACCTGAGTATAAGGTGCTTCAAGAAAAGGGTTTCTCATAGTTCGTGTATTTTCCATTGTTTGATTAGGCATAATGGATCTTATATATTCTTAGCTGAGTGCATGATGAGTTCATTTGACTTGATAGGCCACACAAAATCACCAAGTAGGCGATCCATGCCATGACAGGCTTAGCCGAAACCGATGATGTGACCAATTTGAGGAAAGTGTCAAATGACATGGTGATAGCCACCACTGGCTCGAGATTTGATAGCAGAGTAATGCCCATAAATGACATCCTCGAGAATGATGTGAAGTTTTCATCAATGGTAGTCGGTTACAAGGTTTACCAATCCAGAAGGTACAACTTTGTGTCCGGTACTACTATATATTTTGCATACCAGATGCTTAAGGATGATAAAAGGTATGATGTGTGCACTGCACTTTTGAATGATTTATTTAGAAATCTAAAGAAGATCAAGCAGGATAAGAAACACACATTTAAATATGGGACACTTCTTATTTGCCTGGCCTTATTCTTCCTGAATGAGATACTCGATATCAAAGGTAAGGTCCAATGGGCCTTTGATAGACTAGTGGCCATGTAGATCAAAGAGGGATTATGGGGAGTTGGAGATGCTACGATGAGGATATCTTCCCTCTGGGGATATTTCAAAACCTTCCAAGCAACAATGAAGAGCAGGGAAAGAATCGCTAAGGAGTTTGTTGAAAAATATGAGCAAATCGTTTGCTTCATGGTCGATAAGGATAAATGTATAATGGAAACAATGGAGCCCTGGATAGTATGGATCGTGCCCATGGGGTATGAATTTGAATCTGTTACACTTGAGGCATATGCCCGACATCTTCTAAGTCAACCGATGGATCCCAAGGAAGGGAGCTTTGGACTTACAAGGAGAAATACCCCAGTCCGCATATGCAATTTACTACTACTGCCTGAAAAAGAAAGGTTACTAAAATGTTAGAGGAAGTGGCTGCTCAGATGGGTTTCACCAAGGAGGAAGTGAAGAAAGCAAGGGAGAAATATCTGTAGAAAGAGACTAAGTCTACTCCTTCTCTAGTAGCTCAACCTGCAAAACCTATCCCATCTAGGAAAGGTGTTCTGAAGAAGAAGAAGAAGCCAAAAAGGACCTGTGTTGCGTTATCTCTAGTAGCCTCAGAAACTGAGTCTGAGGAGGAGGCAGGAAAGGCCAAGAAGAAGGGACAATTTGTTAGAGTGGCGAGGAAGCTGCAATCCGATGGAGCCCAACAAAGCAAAAAGGCAAAGTTGGATCCTTCTCTCGCCATAAGGCCTAAAAGAGAGGAAAGTCAAGACTCAACTTGAGTCCGGTGCTAAAAAAGGTAAACTTGAATCTGTTCCCTCGCTAACAGCAGAGCAGTTAATTGATGATATAATTGTAGATGGCAATTTGAAGAATATTGGAGTTTGTTATGAAAATTTTGATGGAGATAAGAGAAAAGTTGAGGAAGCAGTTGTAATATACTTGTACAATTTTAGTAAAACATTAATTGAATTAGTAGAGAACATTCCAAAGGATTTGTATAGTTTGATAGATGCTAGAAGAATGACTGCAAGCAATATTGATAGGGAAATGAAGGAGAGAGAATTGATAAATGTTTGCACCTATGTTTCACAAATTGAAGCTAAGAGATTGATTGAAGAGGCAAACAAGAAGGAATTTAGAAGTAAAAATAGAATCAACAAATTAATGATTGGAAATGTAGAGGAGGTGAGGAAAGAAACATAGGAGATATGGAGGAAGATAATTGCAAATGACCCTCAATACAGGGATGCATTCAAGCCATCTTAATCGGTAGATAAGAAAGGTGTTTCCGGAAGTCAGAAGGTTGAGACTCAAACTAAGGATCAATTGGAAGACCAAGATAATACACCACTTGATGCTGAGACCGGTGATGCTCCTCCGGTGGTAGATATATTTGTAGTCCCTAGCACCAAGTGGAAACACCAGTACAACAAATTAAAGGGATAAGGGAGAGAAGAAGGATGCTAAGGCAACAGAGGCTAAGGTTGATGAGGTTGACAAAAGAAAAAGTATAGCTGATCCGACAATTGTCACTCCTCCGATTACAGGGACCCCGCCTCAGATTCCCATTAATCTTGATGGTTCTGTTGATCTTGGAAAGATGTCTTCTGCTGAGAAGCTTATGCTCGTAGCTGTTGTGCAAGCCCAGGCAAGCCAAGATATGGTGAAATCAGAGACTGAAGATAGAAAGATAATTTTTATGTCTATAGATGTTTTGGAGAAGGTGACCCCTAATGTACAGATAGATTCAAATAACAGCCCCTCCGGTGAATTATTAAAGGTAATTAACAGTGTAAATACAAGTTTTGATTTTTTGGAGAAGACGTCTTCACAGAAAGTTTTGGATAAGTTCAAGGATGTTAGGAAACAAACAATCCTGAAAATGATTGAAGATGATAGAGAGATTAAATAAGAGATTGCAAATTATTTCTGACACATTGTCAGAAGCCAGTAAATTGTATAAATCTTGTCTCATTTTGCCTAAGTTCATTGTTGATATTGATAAGCAGATACGTGTTTGCCAGAGCAATCTTGCTGGCATTTATCAGTCCTTTGATCCCAATGCAACTCTAACCAGAAGTATTGAAGGACATATTATAGCCTTAAATGATCATATCTCAAGCCTTCAAGCGGATAAGAAGAAAATTTTGAGAAAAGTAGATGAAATCTGGACCTGATTGCCACCCGATTGGACACTATACTAAGTAATAAGGTGGACTATATGAAGGAGATGGCCCAACCTGTATCATCAGATTTAAGAGAGTTGGAAATTCATGCCATTGTATTCACTGCATTTATCACAGTTTTGGACAACTTGAAGAGTGGGTGGGATACTCACCTAGGAGTTTTGAAGACTGTTTATGCTAACCTCTTCATGTATTTGTAAAGTTTTTTTCATCTATATATAAATTTTGGATAGCATCCCATCTTTGGTATTGCTGTCAAAGTTGGAGAGGAATGGTGAAAATTGTACAGTGTGAATGGAGTGTATAGATTTCTGTGGATTTTTGAATTTTTGATCTAAGGGGGAGCCTTAGAATTATTTCATTCTTGATCTGGTGTATAGGTTTGTCAGTGCTCAACACTTAGTCATTTTTCACAAGTGTTTCCATCAATGCCAAAGGGGGAGATTAATGGCAATTGACACTCATCCGGTGGTCTCTAGTGATTTTTGATGGTTTCCAGTGGATGATTACTGGCTTACGGTTGTCATTGATGGCAATTCTTCATGGAGATCTAATCTGGCGGTCGTAATTCCTTTTATCTGGAAGTAGGTGTTAACCGATAGCGTGTTGACTGGTATTTCAGATAGAACATAGCATTTTTGGGTCTAGATTCTTTCTGGTGATTGCAATACATTGAATCGTGTTCCTGTTGATTGGGCCGACTTAGATACATTATTTTGGTGATCCACATTTATCTTTTTGGATCGCATCAAGTCGACCTATAACTACATGTTACACCTTCAGGCCGACATGATGTATGATGTATTTTGTGGGTATCGGTATATAAGTTTGGTATGGACGATCTTTTTGGTGGATGATGTGATTTTATGCGAGTGAGAGGTGATCAAGAATCCATTTTGGCGTAGTTATACGTGCACACTCTTGATCTGGTAGCTGACTGAGATAGTGTACAAGACAAAACAGAGCAGAACAAAGAAGGTGATCCAGTCAATGTTTTTGCACTTAACCAGAACTCATCCAAGCACAGTAGATGCTATTTCAAAGTTCATACATTTTAATTCATCACTGTAATAGCTTTGCAAGTCAATGAGACTTCCCTGAGAGTTGTAGTCTTTTGGGTTATTGTAATTGAGCAGCGAGATCTAGGTAGTGTACCTGAATGCCTCTGCATTCCTATTTTGTAATATTGTTTTGCTACTGGCCATAGTGGAATAATATTGTGGGTTCAAATCCCACCGTGGTTTTTCCCATTTGGGTTTCCACGTAAAAAAATCTGGTGTTATGATCTTGTGGTTGTTTGCTTCATGTTCTTCTTTTCAATTTTAAGTGTTTGCTTCTGGTGGTTAAAAGTTAAGTTTGAAACTAATGAGATGGAGAGAGATACAACCACTATGTCTCTTATGGATGTATTGTTGTATTGCCCCAAACAGAAACAAGCACTTTTAAAGAAGCTTGAAGAATTAGAGTCCTGTGCTAATGAAGTCAAGATGGTTGAGGTCGGAGATGTTAATGCAACATATCACCCTGACACGACTGAGAATCCTCCATTTCTCCCCAGTCTTAAGATCTATGGTAAAAACTTACATAACTATTTCGTGGATTCAGGTGCTTCTGGAAATGTCACGCCTTATTCAATATACGAGAAGTTTGGACTCAATCCTGCTCATACCAACAATAAAATAATTCAACTGGATAAAATAGAGGTCCATGTGATTGGTGAGTTGAAAGATGTATACATACAGTTGACCATTGATCCCCGTATTTTGAGATACATAGATATTCAAGTAGTTGATATCTTGAAGTTTATGGGATGTTGTTGAGTAGAGACTAGTCCAAGACACTGGGTGGCTATTTCTCTACTTTTTTCACCTACTCGTGGCTTCCATGGAAAGGTGTCAACAATCAGATCCGCATTGACAGTGAACCGAGACTCAAAATGAATATTATAGATTATGGAGCCACTAATGAAGTGGCCTACCTCAAAGTAAGTTCAGGTGTCTACAAGGTCAACGAAATCATGACATTGACCACAACGCCCATTGTTGACTCGACCCCTAAGGAGGATCCTGAACAGTAGGAGTGAATTTAGAAGTTTGTTGCAGTGATGCAGTGAGGAATGAGACACTTGGGGGATGATATACGCCTGGAAGACCTTTTGCTACCCAAGTGGTGTAGAATTCACCATGAAGAGTATTCAAAAGTGTCATGTATTCCTTGTAGGAATTAAATCACCAAGTTGATGGGTTCCAAACATCCCAACGACATTGATTATGACACTTCTCTAGAGGAGTGGGAGATGACAACTGTCCTTGATTTGGCAGGTCATCATATGAAACATCATCAATCCTCAAGAGAAGAAGATAATTTAGATAATGAGATCACATTGCATCCTATCAGGCCAACTTTAACATTGGAGTCATCATAAACATTTCCTCAAACTCAATCAAAATCAGAGACCACGACTTGCCCTTTCACTTTAGCTAAGTCCAATGCAAAGAAAAATAGTTCAAAAAATGATCTTTGGTTGTTAAAATCCAATGGTTCCAAGTCCAAACAAGGCAGTGGCGCGGGTGTCAAATTAACAAATCCTAAAGCTAAAGCATTTCTCGCTTCATATCGTGTATAGTTCACATGCACCAATAATGTTGCTGAATATGAAGCTTTAATTAGAGGGTTGATGCTATCTCTTAAGAAGGGAGATAAAGCCATAAGGGTGCAAGACGACTCTGATCTCATAGTCAAACAAGTGCAGATCCAGTATGCTTATCATGATAAAGTTTGTCTTCTTATCGAAACTGAGTATGGAGCCTCATGAAAGATTTTGATGCCTTCAATATTTAGTTGGTGCCCCGTGTTCAGAATTCCATACCTGATGCATTAGCAGTAGTAGCTAGTGCTTTTGAACCAGATAATGAATCACCATTTAAGAAGTTTTATGTCGAACTAGTTCCAATCCCAATACTTCTTGACAATGTTAAGCATTTTTCAAGTTTTTAAAGATGATAGACATATTTTGGCCTTTCTTGAAAATTCAGGAGCATTTGAAGATCAAATTATTGATGAAGATGACAGAGAGGAGGAATCCAATGAGGAAATAATGATGGTATCATGAACCTTGCCTCAAATTTCATTCCTAAAGGGATGGTTGCATTAGAACACCTCTTTAATTCATACCCAAGAATGAAGGAGAAGTTGACTATGGAGTCTGAGGCTGTCAAGTATGAGGCTCACAATATTGGCACTGCAGGACAAGAGAAGATAGTGTTTATTGGTAAGGCTTGCGCTCAAGCCAAAAAGGACAAAATTATTGAGATCCTGAAGGAATACATTGATGTCATAACTTGGGGATATGACAATTTGAAGAATTTTGACACTTCTATCATCACACATATGATTCCTTTAAAGGCCTATTTTAAACCCTTCAGACAGAAGAAACGTCCAGTAAACCCCCTTATTGAACCCCTCATTTTCAAAGAAGTGCAGAAACTCCTCACTGCCAAGATCATTTTTCCTGTCAAACATTCCACTTGGGTATCTAATCTAGTCCTTGTCAGGAAGAAGAATGGTGAAATTCCGTTGTGTGTTGATTTTTGTAATTTAAACAAAGCGTCCAAGAAAGACAACTACCCTCTGCCTTCTCTGGATGAAGTCTTACAAATGGTTAATGGGTCACATATGATGTCATTCCTGGATGTCTACTCGGGATATAATCAAGTGATGGTCAACTATGAAGACCGTTTGAAGACAACATTTACTACTAAATGGGGAACTTTTGCATATCGACGCATGCCATTTGGTTTAATAAATGTTGGGGCAACCATTAAATGAGCCATGGATATAACCTTCAGAGAATTGATTGGGAAGTGTATTATCATATATATGGATGACCTCACAGTATTTTCTAAGATGTGTAAAGATCACCCAAATCACATCCGCAAGATATTTGAAAGGTGCCAAAACTATG
This sequence comes from Cryptomeria japonica, assembly GCF_030272615.1. NCBI lineage: Eukaryota > Viridiplantae > Streptophyta > Pinopsida > Cupressales > Cupressaceae > Cryptomeria > Cryptomeria japonica. Next base: position 275,004,754 of record NC_081410.1, on the reverse strand, counting down.
GGATATCTCTAAAGCCCAAGAAGTGTATATTTGGAGTATCTAAAGGAAAATTGCTCAGTCATGTAATTTATGAGAGAGGTATATCTATTGACCCTGATCGAGTAGAAGCACTGTTGAAACTTCAGATGCCTGGCAGTAAAAAGGAGATGCTATCTTTCATTGGAAAGATCAATTTTTTTTGTAAGTTCATCACCGGGTTCGTAGAGATAGTTAAGCCTCTAAATGATATGATGAAGAAAGATGCCAAGATCGAATGGATGCTTTCAATCAGATCAAACAATCAATTGTCAAAGCGCCTGTGGTGACTAGCCCAGAATATACTTTGCCATTTTATATTTCCTCATTTGCTTCTTTGCATTTGTGCGTCGTAGTGCTTAAACAGAGAAAAGACGGGGATGAGAAACCCATTTCCTTCATACCCTTTAAGAATGCTACCGAGAGGTATACTTCATTAGAGAAGCAAGCCTTCACTCTAGTGCATGCTATTAAGAAGTTTAGACATTACATCCTTAGGAGAAAAGTATATGCCATAGTGCGAGACTAAGCGGTAAAGTCATTGTTAATGCAAAGTGAACTGGGTAAGCGTAGAGGTAAATGGATGGCTATTCTCTAGGAGTTTGATTTGGAGATGCAGCTCATGAAGTTAGTTCATGGAGAGGGATTATCCCAGGCACTGGCATAAAATGATCCCCATATTCAGTGTTAGCAATACACTGTGAATTCTTTTACTCAAGACCCTGGTATATGTGAAGAGTATGTTGACATGATGATAATGTGTTGTCATTGATGTGAATATGCTGAAGAGTGAACCAGTAATATGCTGAAGAGTGAACCGGTAATATATTGAAGATGAACTGGTTTATTGAAGTTAAGCAATTGGCAAAGTGAATCGGTATATGTGCAAAAGGTGAAGCAGTACGTTTGTCCAAGTGAACCGGTATATGGAATGTTTTCTATCAAGGTTTAATACGGTATGACTACCGGTTGGTAGTTCTCAGCTTCAGGGTTCTCGGTTGAAGTGTTTCGAGCCTGTGTGATTCAATCGATGGCATTGTGTGATGAGTTAGCATTGTAATGGAGATCAGACCATGTTGCCACGTCAGTCTTGTGTGCGTGAAGGATCTTGCATGAAGGGGATTGATCCTATCTACCTCGGGAATGTGCGAAGTCCCTGCAAACAGTGAAGAATGCGTGATGGGTTATCGCCTCCAAGAAGCGGTGAAGAACAAACGATGGAGAATGTCTTGAGATCTGTTCAAGACCGTTGTATTCAAATGCAAAGTGTTCAATAGTCAGGATTGAACCGACTGAATTGCTCAACCTAAGTGCTTAGGGTTTAGGGTTTATGCTACCACTCTATTTGTTTCCTATAAGGTCGATGTTGTGCTTCATGTTGAAGTTGTTGGCAAATGTTGTGTGTGTATCTAAGTGCAAAGATACGTGATTCTTGCCAGACCAGATAAGAGGGTTGATACCTATAGAGTGTGTATGCAGAAGAAATGAACTAAAGGAGATCTGCATTGGCATTGAGTGCCATTACCAGATCATTGTAATAACTGTTGATCTCTAACCACTTCAACAGTTGGAAAATCCCTTAACAGGGTAGCTTTAAACAACTTGTTGTAAATCCTTTAACAGGGTGACTCAAAGCCATTGGGTTCATGAAATCCTCTAACAAGGTAACCTCTAATAGGGTTTAACCCTTAATCGGATATTCTAGCCATCCCTTAACATGGTGATCCCTAACAGGATGGATTCCTAACAGAACCTGTTGTAACGGTCTTTAACCGGACAAGGTTCCTAACAGAGCGGACTTCTAAAGAGTTCAAGAACAACTTGTGGGTATTCGTCCCCACCGTGGTTTTTCCTAGTTGGGTTTCCACGTGAAAAATATGTGTGTCATATGTGATGTCTTTTTCATGTGATGCTTTGTTGTTTTCTGTCAAGCGGTGAATCATGTTGATTTAGCATGTTATTATATTTCTGATGATATAATATCTATTTTTGCATAAGGATAAACTGGAAATGAGGAAGTGGGTTGTATGGAAAGCTAAGTGTTGCCGGTATATGTCTTTTACAGTCTCATTATATTTAACCGGTAGTAATCTGGTTTAGACTGGTATTTGTGTTTGTTTGTCAAGTGCTTTGTTTGCAGTCAAACTGGTTCAGGAAAAGTTTTTGTGTCTGTATTGATTCATCCCCCCTCTCAGTATCGGTTTGGTACTCACTGTTCATCATTGAGTTATCACTTGGTTCTTTGACTTGATCTATATTCTTCTTAATAAAAAGTGTCCTGAAGGATTGACCGCTAAGAAAAGAAGAGCGCTAAGACTCAAGAGCGCCAACTACATGATTAAAGACTGTTCTATATCGTAGAAATTATGAGGGTATCTATCTTAGGTGTATTGATCGACAACAAGCCCAGAAAAATGATAGAAGAATTTCACGGCAAATATGGCACCAATCATGGGTCAGTTGATGCAACTGTTGGCAATATGATGGACTTGATTATGTGTTGCATTCATGTTTTGTCATTGATGTCAACACTAGCTGTTATGGTTGTTTACCGACTTCCGGTAGAAGGATTAGATTGGGAAGATTATTAGTTGATTGTCACCGGTATGATCTGGATGATGGAATAAGTTTGTATGGATGGTTCATATGCTTCTGAAGTATGTTTCAGTCAGTTGGTATTGACTTGATGATAGGATGCTATCTCATGTTCTAGTAAGCTTTCTTTGTAGGTTTGGTAAGGGTTTCACCAACAGAGCCTTATTGAAGATCTTTGATGTAATGCATAAGTGGTGTTGGTGTAGCTTCTAGAAGGGATTCAGGATGTTGATGGTGATTGTGTTCGTGCCTCGACTGATTGGTGTCATTGATTCTGGCATGTGTGGATCTAATTTAGGTCCGGTACTATCTAGGTTATGGACCGATTTTCATGTAATGTGCTGGTGGATCCTCCGATGGGCTTCCGGGATGTTCTATTGATTGGATGATGTTTGTTTGGCCTTAGGCCAACATGTGATATGATTTTATTTCAAGATTATGTAATGGATCTATTGAATTATCATTTGGGTGGCCGACCTAATTGGTTAGGTCCTAGGTTGGTATAAATATATGTAAGATCTCATTGTAGATCATATGGATGGATGTATGAATGGGGCAGGAGTGAATAATGTAATAATCATTTGTGCAGAGGATTTGGTCGATCATAGGTGACCGAGTTGGGTTTATGTAAGAGGTTTTAGACCTCTGGTATTGAACTTAGCCGGAACTGTAATCTGGCATGTTTGATGCTATCACCGGTAGTTCTTCTCTCTGGATTGTTGTCCAAATATTTTGAGGTGGTTGACATCTCTGTAGTCAGTGAGACTCCATTGTGATGAGCAATGCGCTCTAGGCAGTGTGCCTTCCTGCATGTGCATGCCCCTTATTGTAATATTTATTCATCTGATCAGTGGATAGATATTGTGGGTCTCCAATCCCACCGTGGTTTTTACTCCTTGAGGTTTTCCACGTATAAATATATGGTGTTATGGTGTTCATCTTTGTGGTTGCACTATTGCTTATTGTTATATGCTTTTATGTTTATCAGTTGTTGAGTTGTTGTATTAATAAGGTTAAATTTCTTCATTCCGGTAGAACACCGATTCACCCCCCCCCTCTCAGTGTTCTTGGTGTTGGAAATTTGGAGAAATTTATTATATGTTGCATTGATGTTTGTCATTGATGGAAACACTGGCAACACTGGCAACACCGGCTACACTAGCTGCTTTGGTTGTTTGTGTTTACTGGTATCCTTCTAGTCTCGGTAGGTTGCTTGGTTTCTGGTTGATTTAGATCATGATGATCCGGTATGATCCGGTATGTTTGGGTTATGGAATTGGCTTATTCATGCTACTCAAATTCATGTTCAGTTAGTTGGTTTTGATTTGGTGATCGGATGTTATCCTGCTTGCTAGAAAGCTTGGTTTGTTGTTTCGACGAGGGTTTCATCGGCAGAGCTTTGTTGAAGATCTTTGATGATATGCATAAGTGGTGTTGGTGTGGCTTCTAGTAGAGATTCAGGATATTGATGGTGATCATCTTCAAGACTTGGTTGATTGGGATCATTTATTTAGCGTGTGGGGGCCTAAATTGGGTCCGGGTTTATCTAAGTTATGGACCGATTTATGTAACGTGTTGGTTGATATTCCTGATGCGTTACCGACATAATTTAAGGATTGGTTTACATTGTTTTCGACCTAAACCAACTTTGTTGATCATTTTATTATGGGTTTAAGTTATGAATTTATTGTATTATCTTTTAGGTGGCCGACCTAATTATTTAGGTCCCGGGCTAGTATAAATATGATGTAAGATCTCTTTGTAGATCATATGTAAGAGATATGGATATGTAAGGAGCGAATAATGTAATAATCATTCAGGTAGAGGATTTGGTTGATCGTAGGTGATCGAGTTGGATTTGTGGAAGAGGTTTTAGGCCTATCGTATTGAGATTAATCAAAACTGTACTAAGGCATGTGAGATGCTATTCTTGCAGTTCAATCTTCATTTTGGATTGTTGTCCGATGTTTTATGTAGTCAACGAGAATGCTTTTATGATGAGCAAAGTGCTTTAGGTAGTTGGCCTTCCTACATGTGCATGCCACATTTTTGTAATATTTATTCATTTGATTGGTGGATAGACATTGTGGGTCTCCAATCCCACCGTGGTTTTTCCTCTTTGAGGTTTTCCACATATAAATCGATGGTGTTATGGTGTTTATCTTTGTGGTTGCATTATTTCTTATTGTTATATGCTTTTATGTTTACCGATTGATAAGTTGTTGTATTAATAAGGTTAAATTTCTCCATTCCGATAGAACACTGATTTATCCCCCGCTCTTAAATTTCTTGGTTTCCAACAATTGGTATCAGAGCCTGGTGCCTCAGAGGAAGTTTAACAACTTCAGGAAGATCTTGTTTGTAGAATCTATGGAGATAAGTTTAAGGAAGGAACATCAAGTAGCTCTTGAAGACTATGATGCTGAAAGATTGAGGAACATGAAGATGCAAGAGGAGTTGAGATCTACTAAGGAATTCATTTTTACCCTGCAGGAGAGGTTGTCAACTGCACAAGCTAGAAGGAAGGAACTTTAACAAAATCAGGATGATGAAGACAGGGATACCCTTAAGGAACGATGTTAGAAACTGAGTCAGGAGAACATGATCATGAGGAATGAAATGAAAGCCCTAACTATGAGGATGTCAAAGGAGATTGAAGATCAGAAGAATAAAGAAGAAAATCTTGCTATATCTCTGAAAAATAGATCTGAGGAATGTATTAGGTTGGTTCATGAGAATGATATGTTGATACCTAAATTGGTGCAATCACAGAACAATGAGCAGGAATTGGAAAGAATGGTAACAATACTAAGAGATGATCTGACTATTGAAAATGAGTACAAAGATAAGTTCAAGGTTAGTTCTGCTAAGCTTGATGAATTATTGAAGGATCAGAGGGACACTAGAGACACTAGAGGTCTTGGATTTGAGCATGGAGAGAGCCCCGCTACTACAAATGAAGATTAGAAGGTCAACTGGAATCAGAGGATATCGATAAGGAAGCCCAATGCATATAAATTTAATGGTAGATGCTTTGTTTACAATATATTTGGTCATTTGGATAGGCATTGTAGAAATAGAGAAAATCGGAATAATAATGCAGCTCCCGGTTAGTGTGAAAATTGTAAGAATATGGTCATAAGACATTAGATTGTAGAATGAATGTAAAATGCCATGCATGTGGAAAGTTTGGGCATATGGCTAATCAATGTAGGTCAAGGAATGGTCAAGGTTACAATAAGGCAATTCAGAAGAACAATGTCACATGTTATGCATGCAACAAAGTGGGGCATATTGCTGAATTTTGCAGAAGCAAGGACCCACCGTCAGGAAGTGATAAAGATAATGAGAAGGGAAAGCAGAAGGTTGATGACACTAGGAAGGAGCATGAGGAGAAGTGGGTTATGAAGTCTGAGGCTCAACCGACAGAATCATTTGCCCCAGATGTTCATTTGGCTGAAGGATATAACCTGGTTACTCAACCGATAGAGTAGATTGTTCCTACGTCGATAGGAAACTCATCTGGTAACTAAGGCATTCGCCTTAGGGGGAGGCAAATTGAAGACAAATATTGAATTTCCCCTAGTAGTGGTATGAAAGCCTATTTCAGATCTTTGGAAGTCAGTTTGGAGTATAACTGGAAAAGTCTTGTTGGATCTTGGATCTAGTTTGGTTTACCGGTAAGTCATTTTATTAGTTATGGTTTGGTCATACATCTACAGTTAAGTATTTCAGAATCTTTGGTAGTAAATGTTATATCAAGAGAGATGATTTCATTAGAAAGTTTGATCCTAAATGTGATGGAGGAATATTTATTGATTATTCTAATGAGAGAAAAGCATATAGATGTTATATCAAGAGATTGCAGAGAATTGTGGAGAGAATTAATGGCAAGGTGGATGAGCTGAATAGAAGTCAAATCAGAGTTTATGAGCAAGAACCGACAGTGGAAATGATCTTAATTGAACCAATAAAACCTTTATCGGAACAAAATGTTCAACTAGTTACTCTGGAGGTATCAAAAAAATTCAACAGGAACTGAAGATCAGGGAAGAGGAACAAAGAGTCAGAAGATTTCTAGGTATGAGAGGTTGAAACATTCAGAAGATCAGATAATTGGACAAGAAGGTTGGAAGTTGATGAGGTATGCTTAATTTATTTGATTAAACCGACATCAATTATTGAAGCTTGTAAAGATGAATGTTGGATGAAAGCTATGGAAGAGGAATTGGATCGGTTAGATAAGGACAACACATGGACTTGGATGTTATTGGAACTAGGTTTGATTGATTTGCAAAGGATATTCTTAGAAGGAATGAATTGATTATGTTGAATCTTTTCTCTGGTAGCTAGGATTTCCAGATGTTTTCAAGGATTATCTGGTATGGTTTTTGTTTTATGATGACTTTACACTTTGAGAATGTTCAGATGCAGATTGGGTTAGAGATACAGGTAACTGGATAGGTTCATCTGGTGAATCTTTCTTTCTTGGAAAGAAACTTGGTTTATGGATCAACAAGAGACAATCATGTACTTCTTTATCTACTGTTGAAGCTGAGTATGTTGTTGCTGCTACTAACTATACACAAGTTCTATGGTTGAAGCATATAAGGATGTAAAGCTGGATTGTATTGTACTGGTAGTTATTCACTGTAGTAGCTCTATTGCTATTGCCATTCGATATTTATATCAAGTATAAATTTTTGAAGGAGCAGATGGAAGAAAATGAGGTTAGATTGGTTTGAGGAATTACTTGAGCCTTTGAGAGATAGATTAGGGGTTTCTGCCCCTCTGATAGAGAACTGATTGATGCTATTTGACATCTGTCTGGTATGCATTATCAGAGCTATTATTCATTCTGGATTGATGTGGTGATGCTACTACTCAAGGGGAGTAGTTAGCCTTGTGATTCAGTGGTTTATGATTTTGCTTTAATTTTATGTCAGATTTTTGGCATTGATGTCAAGGGGGAGAGATATTCATGTGAAAAACATAAGGAGTTATATACATTAAAGGGAGAGATACTTATGTGTAATACAGAGCTTAACAAAGATATCAGTCTAAGGGGGATATTATTGGCACAAAGAGGAGGAACATAATTTCAGTTTGGTTGTATCCCATTAGGAGAATTTGGTTCAAGTCTATGGATGGATTAATTGGTACAAATATATTTTGTTCAGAACCTCATTGTCATAGTATGTTGTGGGAGATTGTTAGTTGTCTTCCATTGGGGGAGACTTGTTTGGCATTTCTTGGCACTTGGATGTTTTTCACATCTAGTGTTGCCATCAATGCCAAAGGGGGAGATTGTTGGAAATTTGGAGGAATTGATTATGTGTTACATTGATATTTGTCATTGATGGCAACATTGGCAACACTGGCTACACTAGCAACACCGACTACACTAGTTGCTTTGGTTGTTTGTGTTTACCGGTATCCTTTTGGTCCCAGTAGGTTTCTTGGTTTCTGGTTGATTTAGATCATGATGATCTGATATGCTCTGGTATGTTTGGGTTATGGAATTGGCTTATTCATGCTACTCAGATTCATGTTCAGTCGGTTGATTTTGATTTGGTGATCAGATGCTATCCTGCTTACAGGCAAGCTTGGTTTGTTGTTCCCGCGAGGGTTTCACTGACAAAGCTTTGTTGAAGATATTTGATAATATGCACAAGTGGCGTTAGTGCGACTTCTAGTAGAGATTCAGGATAATGATGGTGATCATGTTGGAGACTTGGTTGATTGCGATCATTACTTTAGCATGTGTGGACCTAAATTGGGTCCTAATTTATCTAGGTTATGGACCGGTTTATGTAACGTGTTGGTTGATGTTCGTGATGCATTACCGATGGGATTTAAGGATTGGTTTACATTGTTTTCGGCCTAAGCTGACTTGTTTGATCATTTGATTATGGGTTTAAGTTATGAATTTATTGTATTAACTTTTAGTTGGCCGACCTAATTATTTAGGTCCAAGGTTGGTATAAATATGATGTAAGATCTCTTTGTAGATCATATGTAAGGGATATGGATATGTAAGGAGTAAATAATATAATAATCATTTAGGTAGAGGATTTGGTCGATCATAGGTGATCGAGTTGGATTTGTGGAAGAGGTTTTAGGCCTCTGGTATTGAGCTTAACTGGAACTGTACTCAGGCATGGGAGATGCTATTCTTGTAGTTCAATCTTTATTCCGGATTGTTGTCTGATGTTTTATGTAGTCAGTGAGACTCCTTTTGTGATGGGCAGTGTGCTCTAGGTTGTTGGCCTTCCTCCATATGCAAGCCCCCTTTTTGTAATATTTATTCATCTGATCAGTGGATAGATATTGTGGGTCTTCAATCCCACCGTGATTTTTTCCTCTTTGAGGTTTTCCACGAATAAATCTATGGTGTTATGGTGTTTATCTTTGTGGTTGCATTATTTCTTATTGTTATATGCTTTTATGTTTACCGGTTGATAAGTTGTTGTATTAATAAGGTTAAATTTCTCCATTCCGGTAGAACACTGATTCACCCCCCCTCTCAATGTTCTTGGTTTCCAACACTTGGATTCCAATAACAACAACTCATCAAATTCTTAAGGCTGGTTATTACTGGCCCAACATATTCAAGGATGTGCATCATCACGTTGGACATTGTGACACTTGTCAGACTTCTGCCACCAGAGAAAGGAATCCAGCCATGCCCCTACAATCAATATATGAAGTACGACCATTCACACAATGGGCTTTGGATTTTATTGGAGTGATAAATCCGAATTCGTCTGTAGGACATAGGTTCATCCTTGCTGCTATGGATTATTGCACCAGGTGGGCAAAAGCGTGAGCTTGCAAGAATTGCACCGCGAAAACCGTCATTAAGTTCCTCAAGGATAAGATTGTCACTAGGTTTGGAATGCCATTTGCTTTGGTATGTGATAACGACCTTGCTTTTACTTCAGCACAATTAATGCAATGGCCATATGAATATAAGGTGAATCTTAAGTTTTCTTCTAATTACTATCTGCAAGGGAATGGGGTAGCTGGATCAACCAACAAGAATCTTCTTGATGTGATCAAGAAATTTCTAGAAAGGAACCCGAGGGACTGGCACAATCAGTCGAAATATGCCTTGTGGGCTGATAGAACCCATGTTAAAGTCGCCCATGGTACCTCTCCTTATTACCTAGTCTATGGTCAAGATCCAGTTTTCCCTGTTAATCTCCAAATTCTCGTGTTCCAACTTATGAAAGACTTAGAAATTGGAGATCAGGTTGAAGTCCACCTGCTCAACTTGTTGAAGTTAGATGAACAAAGGACTAATGCCTTGCAACATTTTGCCAAACATCAGGTTGTAGTCAAATGTTGGTTAGATAAGAGAGCTAAGATAAAGGTCTTTAGAATTTCTGACTTAGTCTTGTTATGGGACACAACTAGAGAGAAGACAAGCGAACATCACAAGTTCGAGAGGTTGTGACTAGGACCTTACCAAATTGTTGAGATTCTAGGAGAAAACACCTTCAGATTGAGCACCTTGATAGGAGAACCTGTACCATTACTTGTGAATCGTCAGTTTCTCAAACATTATCTTGTCTGTTCCTTTTGTTTGTTCCTGTACCATTTGCTGAAATTTACTAAGTTGTACCATAGTGGTTTGTTCCTTTTTTTTTGTTTTCTTGTTGTTCCTTCTGGCTTTTTCTTGTTGTTTTGTTGCTTTATTTTGTTCCCTTTTGTTCATTTTTGTTGATCTTTCTTTTGTGTTGGGGAAACCATTACTCAGCTCCATGGTGGTGAAAGAAAGTATTCTCTGCATTAAAATGTAATTCCTGGGAGATTTGCTCTTAGCTTTTTATAACTTCATTACCTGCATGGTTTCAATATTCTTACTACATTTGTTCAAGGTAAGATATAAGGTTTGAATCATGGTCCAAGATTTTGGTGCTTTGGGATATAGATCTGTTCAAGTAACTTATGCCTTCTTCATATTTAAACAAGTGCCAAGAGGCTTTACTAGGTGTTCAAGAAATTCATACACAGGTGAAAAATCTAAAATCTTGAGTTCTCTCGTTGTCCATTGTGTTTCCCAACCGAGTTCTAATTTTTATTTCCTAAAAGTTGAGTAATCATTTAAAAATGAATTCCCCGCTAATGCCTTAAAAAAAGGTATATATCATAAAATCTTTCCGATAAGAAACATATTGAGATTATCATGCAGGAAAATTATTACATAAGGCTCAACTCACTTGGGCGTTTCAAGTATCTCCACTAGGGCTATAGATGCCTGGCTGGTTGTGGAGAAATATTTGACGAGGACCAGAGGTAACTCTGTCGGGGTTATAGACACCTAATTGACAACTTAACTATGCCCAAGATAACATTACATGAAACTCGTATTATAATTTCACCCACATAGTCTACTTATGAATTCCTTGAGCTACATTTGAGGCCCCTATGGTAGGGTAATGAAACACTGCACACATGTCCGATCTCCTTGGATATGATCTTGTTCGACCTCTACTTGGGGTTTAGTCACGATTGAGTTTTTTTATATTTTCTCCCAAACATGGACAACATGGAATGGCAACACTATGCATAGATTCTGAAGTTCTAAAATACCTAGAGTCATTTTTCCCAGAAAGTCGCCATTTGTTATGATTTGCATACTCCTCCCCTCCTGTTTTTCTCTCTTTTGTTCTCCTTCTCTGAGATTTTGGGTTCCTAAAGTTCAGGAGTTCTTTTTTTTTTCCCCTTTCCCTTCAAAACCCCATGATTCTGGGATCCAAGAGTGCATTCTTTGTTGTGTCCTTTTGTTCACTTTGGGATTCCGAGTTCTCAGAACCCCAAAGTCTCTCACCTCTTTTCTGTTGAGTGCTTTGTACTATGGAATCCTGGAGTCTTGAAGCTCTCCTTTGTTTTTTCATTTCGATCTAAGAACTCGAGAACCCTGGAGTCTCGAGGTCTCTCGTTGGTTGTGTTTTTGGTTTTGGAACTCTGGAGTCCAGACTCTCGAAACCATTCCCTTTTTTTTTGTTCCCACTTCGGAACCCTAGAGTCCTGAGGTCACTTGGTTTGTGACTCTGGAACTCCAGAGTCCTAGAGCAGAATTTGTTTCTCGTGCCGACGGGAGCTATAAATTACCCCCATGTGCCGATTTAGGCTCATTTATGTACCTCGCTTTCTTGAAACCCTCTATGCTCTCTGGTGACCTAGGCTTTCTTCGGTGTGCTTTCGTTCTCCCTATCCTCTTTCTTTCAGGTTGGTCTCTTTATTTTGTGTTTGTTTTCTCCTTTTTTTTTGGTTATTTTCTCTTTATTTTTCATGCGTGTGCATGTTAGGGTTTAGTCTTAGTTTTTCATTTCAATAAGTTGATTGTTCGGTATTTAGGGTTTCCTTCTTCTTCATAACTTCGGGTTCCCGAAGTTTCAAAATCCTTCCTTTGGCCTAGCCCCAAGCTTCGAGACTCCGGGTTTCTGGAATCCCGAAGTCTGTTCATGTTGCATTATTTCATTTCGAGATTCCAGAACCACATAATCTTGGAGAAGTGAACCTCCCACTTTGTTCCTACTCTGGGAATCTAGAACCCTAGAATCCCAAAGTCTCTGCCTTGAATGCTTGTTTCATTTCGGGATTTCGGAACCCCAAAATCCCAAAATGAATCCCTTTTGTGAGATTTCAACTCCGAGACTCCAAAACCGCAAAATCCTGGAATGGTACTTCTTTTGAGCCTTTCGAGGTCCAGGAATCCGAAACTCCAAGATCCCAGAGTGGTTTCTTGTTTATTCTATTGAAGCTCCAAGAGTCCAGAACCTCAGAATCTCGGAATCCTGTGTAAGTGAGTTGTATGGACTCCAAAACTTTGGAACCCCAGAATTGTGAAGTGTCTAATTTAAGTCAATATTTTAAGGTGTTGAATATGAATTTTATTTGGAGTAGATTAGGAGAACCTTATGGAAGCATCGACCACACCCTGAGAGAAGACAAGGAGTGAAATCAAGCTAGAGAAGAATCCTCTGACCATGAAGTACCAGTACCAAGGATAGAAGTTGGTCGCAAAGTTTGACAATGAATTCCAATGGGTCAATGACACTGAAATTGGACACATTAAGATTGAAGAGATCAGAAAAGAGGTGGCCCAACCAATCCTGGAGGTGCCTTACAGAAGAATCAAGAGTTCAGGTCTCGTTGAGGCAACCATCTCTCCTCAAGCTTTGCAATCACCTGAGATAATAATGACTATAGCTCAACATTATGACAAGAACACCATACAATGCAAAGATGCTAACGGGAATGTGGTAGTGGACCTCTCACTAGACATTTTGGGCATGATTGGGATACCTAAATTTGACAAAGTTCTACAAATCAGCAAGGATAAGGTTGTACAAATATTCAATCAAAATGCCACTGCTCACATAAAACATATCAATGAAGTGTGGTTTGAAGAGTTTAGGGTAACAAGATTGAAGGCCTTTGACAACATTTTAAGGGCAGATTTCAAGGTTGCCCCAAAGGATTAAATCATTATTCTCAGTCGTGCATTCGAGAAACTAGACTGTAGACATTATCACCTATGGTTGTACCATTACATTCATACTATATTGATAGGTAAAGAATATTTTGATTGGGCTCAGATAGTTTCTGATAATATTCATGACCAATTGTGCACAATCTCAGAAACAAAGAAGTTCTTTATGACTTCTTGTGTGATATGGGTGGTGGTGAGAAGTGGAAAATACCCCAGACTGAACACAATAGGTAGGTTAGGAGAGGAGTTGGGCTAGAAGAGATTATGGGAACACTACAAACCAATTTCAATGAAGCACACCAAATTACACTTTAAAAGAATAAATGATGCCTTCATTTTTGCAGTGATTAGTAAACTGACCAGTGATGTGGGGTACTGCCTCTCTCCAGAGGCGATGAAAGTGGAATAGGAATGGGGTACCTGGTTCTTGCAAAATCAATGCTCCACCTACATCCGAGTAAGCGAATTCATAGGAAAAACCTTCCTCCTTCCAAGGTATTGCAGTGGTCGTATTATCATTCTTGAGTACTCATGGAAAATTGTTGGGTTGCAATCACTTTTGACTCTTAAGCACAAAACAGGAGTTACGTTCCCAATCGTCATAGGACACTATACATGCCGAAACATACAAGCTACCAAGTCAACCGTACATGAACTATAGGATATCAGCTTGAAAGAATTTGATTATGCTAGGGAGATATATGATCCATTTAGCAAATTGAAGCAAATGATGCCAGTAGCATTCTTGGGGCATATACCTGCTTTAGAAGACTTTTGGGAAAACATGCAAGATAGTTCTGAAGCAGAAATAAGATGCCACAAATTAACAGTCCCTCAAATCAAAAACTTTAAGGTTGAGACAAATCTCCCGAAAGACCTTAGGGATGATAGAGAAATAGTTGTTCTAATCTATAAGGAAAATGGGATTGATAAGAAGCCTCTTTCTCCGATGAGATCATTTGAAAAAGAAAAGGTTGATATTAACATTGTAACTGAGAAGGTGGTAGAAAGGACAATGCAATGGATTCATTTGAGTATCCGTCCTAGTGCTGCTAAGGATAAGAAGAAGGGAAAGGATTTTAGGTATCCTCAATCAAAAACCACTAAGGATTATGTTAGGAGAACCATATCTGAATCAAGGAAACATACTCCCATAGACCCTAAAGCCGCTGCTCAAAATATTGGCAAAGAAGAATTGATGCAGCAAATTGATGCAAAAATGTGGGAGTCCCAACTCCTAAAAATTGCAGCAGAACATGGAAAAACTATTGGGTTACAAACAGTACCACAAGCCTCAATCACCCCTATTGTACCTACCATTGGGATTGTACTAGGAGAGGGTACATCACAGTCAAGAGAAACTGAGCAAAAAGCTCCTTCTCCCTCTCAAGAACCTGTACCAACTATAGTCGCACACCAAGAGTAGGTCATTATCCATAATATTGAAACTGATTCAGACAAGGATGACAAGCCTATTGCAGTGATATCCCATCGAAAGAAAGGTGAGCCAATGCAGAGAAAGCAAGCCTCCAAATAGGATCAAGAAGCACCATTAATACAACAGACAAACCCACCCAAATACCACAAGCAATATATTGATCAGGTGCAAGAAGAAGGCATACAGGATGATACAATGGATGTAGATAAACAAGACGAACCCTTGGTATTAACTCCTAAGGATCAAGAGATGCATCTCAAGCAGTTGGAGGGAAGCAAGCAAAGGCAATAGGAAGAAACAAAGAAGGAGGCATTTGAACAGGAAGTTGGTGAAAAACTAGAAGAGTTTGCTCAACGACAAAAGACTGAACAAGTACTCTCGGCAAACCTTGCCCAATAAGTTTCTTCAGTACATCTACAACAAGAGGACCCCACCTCCCAACAGATGAATGAGAAGATTCATGAGGAAGAGAAATGGGAAGATGATGGGAAAGACCAACATTTGCAAACACATATGGTTACAACTAAGGTGACAATTCAGTGTGAAGATCATGATGAAAGTATGCCCCAATGGCTAACTTTTAGCTTTCAAAAGAAAAAGAAGGTATTTCTTCGCAGCATCACCCTACAAGATGCAGTTACTGAATACCAACGCAGGTCAAGAGGGCCAAAACTCTTCATCATTTGTCAAGAAGTGAGTCAGGTGATGTCATTGCTAGTATCACATCTCTGACATAGGAATAACATGAAGGTGTTCAAGGATCCCCAAAGTACCACATTTTGCAAGTGAATCTTGGTAAACAAACCAAATGAGGAGAGATAGTCTCCTTGGATGCAGCTACCACCTCAATCAAAACAAGGATGGAGAAAGAGTATAAGTCTAAGAGCGAGGTTAAAGCACAATTGCAACAATATAGGCAGCTCCTCGTCGAGATGTCCAAGTTGTTAGATTCAAGATTCGTAGATGCCCTACCTTCCACCTCATTGCTCCCATAGTAGGAAGTGAAGGTAGTATATGAAATGGGAAGGGTTGCATCAGCCCTCAAGAATTGGATCGCCAATCAATTCAAAAAAGTGAGGATGTTTCTTCAAGACAATATGGAGAATGCCCACCTTCTTGAGAATGGTCTCATCCTCCTTACGCAACAATGGAAGACCCAATTAGATGGATTCACTAAGACAGTCAAGTTACTGAAAAAGATCGAAAGATTGGGTAAAGATGTGATAACAAAAGTAAATATATTGGGAGAAGAAGACTCTAGTAACCTACAAAGATGCACTGATATTTTGGAAATGAAAGTGGACATAATAGATCAATACCGAGCAAGAGTACTAAAGGAGCATCCACCTTTTTTGGACCTTCGAGAGCAGTATGAATAGTATGTAATTGAGCTACTGAGAAAGTATGGTATAGGTTTTATATGAGCCAAACCTCTGAAGTATGAGGAGGTCATTAAACAATGTGAAGCATATGCGGCCGAATACTTCTCCTCAACCATTGAGTTGGATATGACAATCATGGACATGTATATGCACATGATCCTTCAATCCTACCAAGCAACCCAATTAGTTGATAATCTAGTTGACAAATTAGAGGAAGTGAAAGAAGCACTAAGGTTGGAAAAGCTTCACATTGAATACACTAGACCCACCATTCACTTCAATTGTGTGTTACATGAACAACTACCATAGCTACAAGAAAAGTAGAAGACAAATAGGTAGTTGACATGCAGATGCAGATACAAGGAAGCGCCTCACTGAGGAGGTCATAGTAGTTCACTCACAGTCTTCCACCACACCTATCATGCATTAGCACTGCCAACAAGAGGTACTACACGTGAGGATTACAAAACAACTGCACCTAGAAGACTACTTTTGATGACTCTAGTTTAGTAATAGTAATGTGGAGTTCCAAAAGCAGTGACTTGCATGTCAACTGCGACTCCCACCATATTGTAACTAGTTCATACGAATATTTTTCTCCTAAAAGGTAGAAGGCATGACACTATAAATGTAATGAATTAGGCCATAAGAAGGGTCCAAAAATTGATGATTTGAGGCCCTATCTTAGGATTTCTTTTCATTTTCAGCATTTAGTTTTACTTTGTTGAATCTCCTGACTACCAGTGCTCCCTGTTACACTTATTATTTCATAATTAATCAATACAAGCTGTTGTTTTGGATCACATGTTCCATAAACAATGTTGAATTGAGTTAGTATTTATTCTATCATGATATCTTCTTGGTATGATTTTCATTGCTTACTTATCTCTGCGTGCATATGAGATGGTAGATCCCGTAGGTAGACAAATTTTCCATGTGATGCTATTCAAATCGTTATTGATAATATCTTATTGTTGAAATTCATTTTCTCTGATTCAACAAGGTTGTGTGATTATAGTTCTTCCTACTACCCTTATATCTTTTGAGTTTTGTTTCTAGGTGATCCGTGTAAGCATCGTGTGCAACCAACAATACCGCCTTGATGAACAAGTTGCATAGACCTTGAGTTACCCAAGCATTGTTGTGACCCAACTAATAGGACCTTGGGGAGCATGGACTTTGTAATCCTTTCTCTTTTCAAGAGAGGTTTTGCATCCGCGAAACCTGCATGTAGGTGAGTATAGCAGACCCATGAACAATGTTATGTGTTGTCATTAATGTCAAATTTCGCGGTCTAGATTAGGTCCGAATGTGGTATGTTAAGAAGCAGTGTATGTATGAGATGGTGTTGTGCGTTTGGAGGTTTCCCGAAATTCTCAGATGACTTGGATTTTCAAAAGATGTATTGCTAATATTATTCAGTGGTATTCTCGGGTGTAGTTTAACCCAAAAGTTTAAATCTTGGTTTGGAAGTCAAGGCTATGCTATGGCAATTGTGTAGCATGTGGATGATTTGTTGTGTCCAGCTTGGTGAAGTGTGTAGTGTGTTGTTATCTTCAATGAGGAATGTTGTGATGAGGTCTATTTCTCATTCTTTTCCACCACCACAATGATTAGTGGAGACCTGTTTTAGATCTCTATCTGAACCGACATTAAAGATTATGTTTTTGTGGGACAATATATGTAGGTGTATGATTTGATGAGTTGATGTATGGATTTTTATGTTGAAGACATGCGAGATTGAAAGAATCTCGTTGAAGCGTTAGAGTTGCGTTGTGGATTGTTATCAAAAGTAGTTCCAACTGTACAAACTATGTTTTAGTGGTGGTTTGTTTTTATATTTCTTTCTTCTTTGATAGTGAGCCTTTATGGGCAGTGATCCCTTCGGTAGTGATCCTTTCTGGGCAGTGAGCCCACCTACAGTGAGCACCTTGGAAGTGAGCTATCGTTTGTAAAAATCACCTTAACCGGTGTCACCTTAACTGGTGTTTTCATATTGAGAATTAACATTTTTCATGGTTTTTCCCTTCTTGGGTTTTCCACATAAATTCTGGTGTTTCTTTTGTTTGATTTGTTATGTGCTTTCTTTATCTACTTTGATTAATTCTATTAATTGTTTGGGATTTATTAAATAAGTTTAAACGGAAATTTTATTGTCAATTGATTCACCCTTGCTCTGAGTTGCCCGGATATCCAACAATTGGTATAAGAGCTTTGGTTCCTTGATTTAAAGCTTAATCACTGGAGGTAGATCCTGATCCGATGGTACACAAATTATCCATTCCTATCTTTGAGGGATCCAAATATAGTATCTAGAAAGTAAAAAATGAGGGGTTATCTGGTTTCTATGGGTTACAACACTTGGAATGCTATGGAGACTAAGTATGTTCTATTGACAAATGGTCTTAACTCTCTAGATGAGATTCAAGCCTATGAAGAAAATGAAAAAGCAAGGTATGTTATCTTTAGTGCATTATCAAAAACTGAATTGACAAAGATTATTTCTTTGAATACTGCTTATGAGGTTTGGCAGAAGATGAAAGATATTTATGAAGGAAATGAGAGAGTTAAGTTGACAAAGAGACTAACAACTAAGTGAAGATATGCGAATTTGGAGATGGAAGAAGGAGAAGACATTGTAAGCTATTTTGAGAAGGTTGACAATACAGTGAATGAAATCAAAAAACTCAGAGGAATTGTGAATGATGATGTGATTGACAAAATTCTGATGACATTACCGGTAAGCTACAATGATAAGATCTTAGCTATTGAAGAAACCTATGATCCAAAGAAGTTCACTAGAGAGAAATTTTTTGGTACTGTGATTGCATTTGAAGTAAGAAACTTTGGAAAGGATAAAGAGCTGAAGATGGTCCGGATGATGAAAAGAGCCCAGATGAATTGGAAGAAAACACCATGAGAAAACTAAAGAAAGGCACTGACAAGTACAAAGGTATGTTACCCTTTAAGTGTTTTAGATGTGGAAAGATTGGTCATATTACAACTAGATGTCCAAAAAAGGGAGCTAGACAAAAGTTTAGGAAAAATTCAATAAGAAAGCCTATTATATTGAGGATGATCCTGGCATTTTATATGATGAATTGGACTATGAGGATGGTGATTGTTTTTTTTTAGTAGAAAGGGATGTTCCCAAGTTTGATATTTCTAAAACTGTTGCTAATGCATTTCCTGCTAGAAGAGAAAAGAATGGGTGGTTGATTGATATTGGATGTTCAAATCACATGATTGGTGATAACAATAAACTTATAACGCTTGAAAAATATGATGGAGCTTTCGTTAGGTTTGGAGATGATCAAACAATGCAAATTGTTGGGATTGGTTCAATTACTTTTGATGGAAAACATAACACTGACAATGTTTATTATGTGAAGGGTTTGCATCATAATTTCTTGAGCATTGGACAAATGTGTGAAAATGGATACAATGTCATCTTTCAGGACAATGGATGTGAAAACTGGAAGAACTCCATAACGATTATTGTAGTTGGAAGGACAAATGGAAATATGTATCAATTGGAAGGAGCTACTAAACATTGCTTAATATCACAACTTGATGACAGTTGGCTATGGCACCAGAGGATGTGGCATATCAATTTTGACAACCTGGTGCAGATCAGTTCAAGGAGTGCTATAAGAGAGTAACCTAGATTGACTAAACCAGAGAACAACATTTCCAAGGAATGTCAAGTAGGGAAGCTGACTAGAAGCACATTCAAAGGAAAGGAGTACTTGTCCACCAGATTACTAGATTTGGTTCACACAGATCTTTGTGGTCTGACTTAGACAAGGAGCCTGCAAAGTGAGAGGTATTTTATGTTATTGATAGATGATTATTCTATAATGATGGGTTGCATTTTTAAGAGAGAAATCTGAAGCATTAGAAAAGTTCAAGATATTCAAGGAAAAAGTCAAGAATGAGGCTGACAAGAAAATTAAGTGTTTAAGGTTTGACAGAGGAGGAGAGTTCATTTTGGATGAGTTCAATGACTTTTGTGAGAAACATGGCATCAAAAGACAATTATCTATCCCCTGGACACATCAACAGAATGGTGTAGTTGAAAGGATGAATTGAACTATACAAGAGGCAACTAGACCTATTATGAAAGGAGCAAAGTTATCAGAAATTTACTGGAGAGAAGAAATTCATATAGTAGCATAAACTCTCAATATAATTTTGTATAAGATGAAATATGGTAAGACATCCTATGAAATTTGGTATGGTAGAACTTTGACAGTGAAATATTTCAAAGTATTTGGAAGCAAGTACTATATCCAGAGAGATGAGGATAATCATGGAAAGTTTGAAAGTAGAGCAGATTAAGGCATATTCTTGGGTTATTCAATAAAGAGCAAAGCATACCGATGTTACAACAAAAGGTTGAATAAGATTGATGAAAGTGCAACTGTAAAGGTTGATGAAAGTACCATAAAGGGTTTAAAAACTGTAGTGGGATATGAATTTGATGAGCCTGAAGAAGAGAAAAAGAAAAAAGAAATCAGAAGTGAAGAAAAGAATGATCAAGATGCTCTGACATTTGCATCCAAGACTCCAAGGTATGTCCAGAAGAATCACTCATAAGAACAGATTATCGGAGACAAATGAAAAGGTGTTATCACAAGATAAAAAGAAACACAAGAACAAATCTTGTTGTGTTTACTATATGAAACCGAGCTAAATATATTAGAATAATATTTTAATGATTAGAATTGGATGAAGGAAATGAAAGAGAAATTGGATTAGATTGAGAAAAACTAGACATGGGAACTAGTCGGAAGATCAGAATACAAGAATGTGATTGGAACTAAATGGGTATTCCAGAACAAGTTGGATGAAGATGGAAAGGTTGTAAGAAATAAGGCAAGGTTGGTTTGCAAAGGATACACTAAGATTGAAGGCATTGATTTTGATGAAACTTATGCCTCGATTGCACAAATGGAGGCAATCTGGATGTTCCTGATATTTGCAGCATTTAAGAACTTCAAGCTATATCGGATGGATGTAAAATTAACATTTTTGAATGGATAATTGAAAGAAGAAGTTTACATTGAACAACTAGAAGGTTTCAGGTTGATAGATGATCCAAACATTGTTTGCAGATTGAAAAAGGCATTGTATGGATTGAAACAAACCCTTAGGGCATGGTATTGAAGACTAGACAAGTATCTGACTAATCAAGGATTTCAGAAAGGTTTGGTTGATAACAATTTGTACTTCAAAATTGATTTAGGTAAAACCTTAATTGTAGTTGTATATGATGATATAATCTTTGTTGGAAATGAAGGCATGTGCAGAAGATTTGTTGATGAAATGTAGAAAGTGTTTGAAATGTCCATGATTGGTGAGTTGAATTTTTGTCTTGGTTTATATATTAATCAGAGTGACAGAGCAATTTTCATTTATCAGTCTAAGTATATCAAAGAGTTGTTAAAGAAGTTTGGGCTAGATAATTCCAAACCGCTGTGTACACCTATGACCATCGGATGCAAGTTAACCAAGGATGATAAATCACCTAAGGTAGATGCAAGTCAGTATAGATCAATGATTGGAGGAGTATTATATTTGATTTCTACTAGACTAGATATAATGTATGCAGTATGTTTGGCAGCCATATTTTAACAACAATCGAAAGAATCTCATGTTATGGCAGTAAAAAGGATTTTTAGATATCTTAAAGGCACAAACGAGTTTGGTTTGTGGTATCCCCAAAGCTCATATTTTACCTTGATAGCTTATATAAATGCAGACTGGGTCGAAAGTATTGATGGATGGAAAAGTACAAGTGGAGGAGCATTCTTCCTTGGCCCCTGATTGGTTGCAACATCTTCTTGTTGCACTCAGATTGTATGGATGAAATAGACTTTGAAAGACATTGGTGTAAAATTCGATGACCCTATCTGATGCAGCCATAACGGGTAAAAGCCTCAAAGAGAATCAACCAGCTTATGCAACAAGAGTAACACAACGAAAGCAACAAGAAAGCATAGAAAGATTACAGAAAGAAATCATATTATTTCCTTAGAACTTCTGACAACCAACCAGTTATCATCATACAATCATCATAGAACATCTGGTAGTTAACTAGTTACATGCAGGCTTCAAGTCAGATACAATCCAATCGGGACTCTAAGAATCACTCGGATCACTAAATGTGAATCTAAATCCTTATTCACAATTTACTTCTTCTACCCCAGTAAATGATTACATAATGCCATATTTATGCCCATCTAAACATATCTGGGTCGGCCATAAAAGATTACATTTACCAATGTAGGAAAATGAAACATGTAACTAGGTCGGCCCTAAGAATGAATGAAATCTTTCTGGAAAATAACAACCAAGAAGTGTAGTTCACTAGGAAGGTCAGCCACATGCCAAAGAACATCGAACAAGACCCAAAATAGATCCACATGCCAAGAACAACTCCGATAATGAAGGAAAGTTAACTGGTAAACACAAGAACTGTCTCGGAACCTAGAAACAATCAACTCAGAGCGATACCTGACTGGAAAAGAATCCAAATGGATTGAAAATATGGAATTAAGCACGTGGACCAGGTTGGAAAGCGAAAATAGGATCTACAAAGAAAAGAAAGAAACTACCGGTACGAACTAGTAAGAACACAAAAAACTACACACTGAACTAAACAAGAACTAAATTGAAAGGAAATATTTTTGGTTAATGCAAAATTGCTCAGAGACCGGGTATGCTCCTGCATCACTATCTCAATCATGTGTGATAATACTAGTACAATAAACATTTAAAATAATCCAATACAACATTGTAAAACAAAGCCTATATCCATCAGGTACCACTATTGAGGGAAAAAGTTTTGGATAATGAGGTTAGACTCTAATATGTATCTACAAAGTAGCATATTGTAGATATATTTACTTAGGCTTTGCGCAAAGATACTTTTGAGTATCTTTGAGAGAATTTAGGGGTATTACCCCTTTCTAGTTTGAACTAATGTGCATTTTTTATGTGTATTGGTCCAGTGAGCAGCTTGTATATTCTTTTCTAGACTGATGCTTGTGTGCTTCCTCTCAGAGGGAGTAGGAGTAATTTTTTTTTCAGGGGGAGTTTTTTCCACCTTTGTCATTGTTGTCAAAGGGGGCGAGAGAGAGTTTGCATGATGATCTTTATTGATGTTGTTGATGGATGTTGCGATCAATAACAAAGGGGGAGATTGTTAACATTATGTTATGTGTTGTCATTGATGTCAAATCATGTGGCCCAGATTAGGTCCGGATGTGGTATAGTAAGAAATAACGTATGTATGAGATGGCATTGTTCATTTGCAGGTTTCCCAGAATTCTTGAATGACTTGGATTTTCAAAAGATGTGTCGCTCATATTATTCAGTGCTATTCTTGGGTCCAATTTAACCCAAAAGTCAAGATCTTGGTTCAGAAGTCGAGACTGTGCTATGGAAATTGTGTAGCATGTGGATGATATTTTGGGTCTGGCTTTGGCAAAGTGTGTAGCGTTTTGATATGTTAGATGACGAATGTTGTGATGAGATCTAGTTCTCATTCTTTTTGACCACTAGAATGATTAGCAGAGACCTATTTTACATCTTTGTCTCAGCCGACATTAAGGATTATATTTTTTTGGAGATAGTATATGTACGTGTATGATTTGATGAGTTGATGTATGGATTTTTGTGTTGAAGACATGTAATATTGAAAGAATCCAGTTGAAGCGTTAGATTTGTGTTGTGAATTGTTACCGAAAGTAGTTCCGACTGTGCAAACTGTGTTTCAGTCATGGATTCTATTTATCTTTATTTCTTCTTCAACAATGAGCGTTTCTGGGCAGTGAGCCCTCTGGTAGTGAGCCTTTTTGGGTAGTGAGCCCACCTGCAGTGAAAACCTTGGAAGTGAGCCATCCTTTGTAAAAATCACCTTAACCGGTGTCACCTTAACCAATGTTTTCATTTTTAGAATTAACATTCTCTTTGGTTTTTCCCTTGTTGGGTTTTCCACATAAATTCTGGTGTTTCTTGTGTCTGATATCTATTATGTGCTTGCTTTATTTGCTTTGATTAATTTTGCTAATTCTTCAAGATCTATTAATTAAGTTTAAAAGGAAATTTTATTGTCAATTGATTCACCCCCCCTTAGTTGCCTGAATATCCAACAATGGTAAACAAAAGAAATGGAAACTCTCTTGAAACACTTGATTTGGTTGTATTTTGGTTTGATGTGTGATCGCTATGTTGCAAATGCTCGATTTTTCTCCATGATGGTTGATGAAAGATGAGGATTAAGCTAAATGAGATGCAAAGTGGATGATGAGATGCTAGTGGATGCAAAAGATTAGTGAACAATTTGGCATTCCTATGGTATGAAGGCATGGAAGTGGATTTAAGATGGATGTAAGATGAGGATTCAAAATGGCATTATAATAGTATGAAAATGAGAAGTGGATGGATTTTTAAGGAAAATGAGGGGATTAAATAGGCTAGGGTGGGAGATGAGGAGGCATGAAATGGGACACTTGTCCTTGAGAAAGGCAAGTGTCATGGATGAAAATGACAAGTGTCCTTAAGAAGGGAAAGTGTCATGGGGAGGAATGACATGTGTCCCTAAGGACACATGCCTATTTGGGAAAGAGACACCCAAATAGGAAGGTTCTATTCCAAATATGGAGATATTTTAAAATATCATGGTAATTGGGATATTTCCCCAAATTTTAGGAAATTTCCCCAAATTCTAGGAAATTTAGGATATTTTGGGAATATGCACACATATGGGGAGGGAAAGAGGATAAGGTTGACAAAAACCTATGGTTAGATAGGTGGGTAAGGCTTAGAGGAAGTGTTAGATGAGGGTTAGAGTTAGGAGATATGTGGGGGAAATAGAATTAATTAATTCTAAGAGGGAATGAGGAAAGGACAAAATGAATTAAATAATAAAATTTTGCATTTGATTTATTTAATAGAAGGGATCAAATTTAATTAATTAAATGATTTATGATTGTCAAATAATCAATTAAATGGGGACTATAGCATAATTAATAAAATTAATTAGTTAGCTAGAAGAGAGAACAGAAATTAATTAAATAATGCACAATTATTTAATTAAAGATGTTCAAGATAACTAAATTCGATTAATCAAATTTAGATATCTACATTTTGCCCCTCTTCGCAGTGGTGCTAAAATAGTATCAATGTGAAGACCAAAAGATACCAACAACTCAAAGAACAACAAGTGAGAAAATGCCCCAAGAAAATGGATGGAAGGTGGCGAGGAATAGAATTAGTAAGCAAAGAAAACACTCAAAATAGGGAGCATAGGAATAAATGGGAAAAAAATGGTCTCGAAGGGATCAAGACGGTGAAAAATAGGGCTTTAGAAGGCCGTATATTAGCAAATTAAAAAATTTACTATTCACTTTTACCATGCATGAGAGAGAATTTAGAGCATTTTGAGAGATCTTTGAATTTGCCTAGCACATTATAGATGTTTGAGAGAAACAAACAAGATGGCGGTTAGGGAGACTCTAAGGCATTGCATAGACGTGGCGGCGAGTGTTAGGCGGAGCCGACAACCTGATCTCTAGGTATGCTCGAAAAATTGAGAACTTGCATTTATTTTGAGTGCATTTATTTGTGCTTAGAGTAGGGAAAACACTACTCCCGCGGTTCTCCCTCTAGTTTATGAATTGTGGGAATGTGTGTAGAAGCAAAGAGAAATGTGTTCCCACCACTTATGTAGGGGAACGAGTTTGAAAAATGATTAGGTTAGATTTAGGGGTTTTAGGAACGTGTTCCTGCTGGAACGGGTTCGCAAGATAAGATAATGAGAATTAATTCCCATGGCTATTGTGCCAACATGATTGCAATCTCACTATTGAGAAAAGAGGAGAAAGAAAATCTTAGATCTAGGTATTTGCAGGATTGCACTCCCACATTAGCGAGTTCACATACAATGACAATATGAATGTGTTTCCATGGTCAGGGAAAGGGAAATCCACCAAAATGGCGGGATTGAGGGAAAATAGAAAAATAAGTGGGGGGTCAGGAAGCTAAGAAAAAAAATGAATAGATATGGAAAATGAGTTGACATGCTGATTTGCTTGAGTGCAGTGGAGCATGGCTATCTTAGTTAGCCGGGAGAGGCAATCGTTTATACTGTGGGTCATGGAGCAGTTTGGACCTCTTGAATGGGTACATATTGATATGATTGGGTTAGGAAACTTAGCATGAATGCCTCACATTAGGTCCCATATGGCTATGCTGATGACGTTGGCAGAGAGATGGAGGAGTGACACTGCTACCTTTCATCTGTCGACAAGGGAGATGACTGTGATTGGTGAGGATCTGTACTACATCCTTAGACTACCAATAAATGATGTTTGGGTGATTGTAGAGTGGACACCACTAAATGATGCTGTTGACAGGTGTTTTGACACACTCACCAACAGTCAGGTAGTTTACGCAAACACTCACTACCTCTCCTGAAAAGTAACAAGTTCAAAAGAACTCACTACCCCAAGGTCTCTGTAGTTGGGTCTCGACGGTGATGGATAGCTCAATGGCCGATGTAGTTATACCTGTAAAGGGGCCTGTTGGTTAAAACTAAATCCCGCCGGTTTATGAACAATTGTACTTCCTTTTTTTTTGTATTTTGCGATTTAAGACTCTCTGGGGAAATAAAATATGAAGCGTAAGGGAAACAAGAAAGTAACAATAAGGACCAATATAATGACAACTTAATGAGCTATCCAATTAATTCCCTGCAATCCAAGCAATTATCAAATATTATCCAAGTTAGCATTCAACAACGAACCTCCAACAAACCTGCAATATCATCAATTTTACAAGCCTATGGAAATAAAAATCTTCAACAATATGGCCTATTGCAATAATTCTCATACACCACTGTCGTGCGCAATATGATTCATAAAGTGATAGACAAAAAGATTAAACCACGTTGCTATTTCTAAATAATAGACGTTACCAGATTACATAGAACAATTTGGTAGAATATAAAGTAGATCAGGCAATCTATGAGCTGCTTTACATATTAATCTCCATGAATGTATAACAGAAATAAGTCAAACTTCTTAACAATCTGAAAAAATACTCCAAAATCTCTAATTGGACCTCAAATCATCAATTCGCGGACCCTTACAAATGAATTCAACTTCTCAATCTATAGAAGTTCTTTCACCCTATTATTTAGGAAATAAATCTACCCTAAATTAAGAACTAAGAAAAAGGAGTCGCAGTTAACTTGCAAGTTTCTGCCTGGACACTCCACTTAACAACAACAAAACTGACACTGCATGAGCATTACAAAGACCCTGCTGGGTGAGCCACGTTTTCGTAATCATGCAGGATTTCTTTCAAAATTGGGACTTGAGTGGGAGGAGAAGTTTAAAAAAAAGCTTTGCTATCTTTAGCAATTCTGGGAATATCCTTTATTTCTTGGAAAAAGCCTTATAATTTTCAATTATACATGCAACTGCTTGGGCTGTCGGATTGGCCACATGCTTAATTCTAAATTTATATTTCTTCAAAGCCTCATTTGCATGTGTTCCCTGTTCCTCTAACTCCTTCACCGTATCTGCCACCTCTTGACACTGAGTAATCAAATGTGTGTATCTATCCGTAAGGGCAGCATCGAACTGGGCGGAAGGTCCTAGATTTTGTGCTTCATATGCATCCCATTGATTCAAAACTCGCTGCTGGTCCATTATTCTAATATCAGCTATTCTGAGGCCAAAAGGCCCTAGTATATTTGTTACAAATTTCTCATATGACAAAATCTCTCTAAGAAGAGGGTCCCGATTATCAGTCATCTCCTTGATATACTGTTGATACATCTCTACTTTCAACTCCAGAATGTATATGTAGGATTGTAGATTCTCACAACTATCCCCTCCTAAAAGGTCCTCTTGTACTATCAACTCGTCCGCTAAGCGTAGTATCCTTTTCAAAATTCAGAGTTGCTTATTAAAGGTGTTCTCTTTCTGCTCCCATTGAGTGGAGCATGTTGCCAAAGATCCTCCCGCCTGTACCGCCTTGCAGTATATTTTCATTGTATCCTGTAAAAACAATCTAATCTTGGCTGCATTTACTTGAGCCCAAGATTTGGTTGCCGCAGCTACTCGTCTCACCTCCAGTAGTGCCTTTACCTCGCCTTCTGGCAGTGATGAGGTTGAAGGCAAGTCATTCGTCTTACAGGAGTCCAAAGGCTTGCACATTTCTACCAAGAGATGTTTATACTGTCCAAGCTGCGCTTTAAGTTCTACATTTGAACTATGCTCCTTTTCCACGCGCCCTCTGACAACATCGTGGCTAACTCCAAGGTATCTAATTCTCCCCACTTGGTATTTGGGAGAAGCTTGTCCTTTGGCCTGTGATGGAACCACCACATCTGCAATCACTTCACCGGAACTAGTTTTTGACAGGTAGTGAACCGTCTTTAACTTCTTAATCTTTGGTGGTTCCTCGGTGATTGCTTGTTGTAGAGTAACCTTGGGAAACTCTACTTTTCTCTTTTTCTTTCCAAAGGTAAACTCTAACCATTCTGGTATATCCTCAGCTTTGTCACCTTGATGTGACACAATCTCAGCAGTTATAACATGCACCTCTGCCTGCTCCTCTATTTGCTCCTCTGCTTCAGCTTCCGTTTGGAAAGGATGTTGGAATGATGAAACTTGGCGAGCTAAGTTAACTTGGAGAGTAGCTTGGAGAGTTTGTTGTTTATGTAACTCGCCTAGCTTACCACTGACCTCCTAATTGAATGCCATTTCTTCTTCACCTAGCTCCATCTCTGTCTGCCCGACTTCTATATCCTTAAGCAAATCCTCTTGGTCTTGAGGAGTTAGAATCAATCTTTCATTTAGGATATTTTCTGCTTCACCTCCTTCTTGCTCACTACCTAGAGGCCGTTGTTGGTCGAGGTCCTCTTCCTCTTGGTCAGAGTCAGACTCGACATTTCTAACTTTCACTTTCTCAGTGGTGGATGTAAATCCTTGCACTCTGGGCTGCCCTGTGAAAACATTCACTGGTGGTGCAGGAGCAGCAGTGCCTGAAGGACCTGTTGTACCTGTGGAGGGTGGCTGAGCAGGTACCTCCTCGGTGGCTTCTAGGTTCTCCTCTTGATCTTGAGTACCCTCTCGTTCCTTGTGGCCTATAGCAGTCCTTGGTGGGAGTACTCTGGCAAGTGGAACTGTGCCTAGCCCATGGGTCACTCCTAGGTCTGCAGCCTTCTTTAGTAGTTCAGACTCCATCGTTTCTTAGAGTTTCTTCAACAAGTCCTCAGTGCTCTCTTGAGGCTTGTCTTCCTCACCTGGGTCGTTGGAGGTATTTTGTCTTGACGCTGACCTCATTTTCCGAGCATACTCTTTATGACCGCTCAACTGCGGCACCCCTGAGGTGGATTCCTTTTGATTTGTCTTTGATGCACTGGGTCTGACCCTCTGGCTTAACCATTGCTTAGTCCTGTTGATGACAACTTGGGAGACCTTCTCTATGTCTGTATCTTCGCTTGTGAACCATTTCATTGGGGAGAGGGGCCTCTTATCTATCCCTGATTCTTTATAAATTGGATCAAGTAACTCTCCATCACCTCTCATGTCTTTAGGGAGGTTAGTCTTGATGCCAAAGTCTCTGACCTGCGGTATGGACAACCTATTAAAATTCTTCTCCCTAACTTCAAAGCTGTCCTGCAAATTGGCCCAAAAGTCTTCCAAGCTGGGCCTATGCCCCTCATATGCCTTAGGCATAGCTTGCTTAAGTTTCCCATAGGGATCATAAAATTCCCTAGTATGATTATATTCTTTCAAGTTCAAATCTTGAAACTCTTGCTCGGCCAATTTCGCCACTTGTATTTTAGAGCAGGCAAAGTACCCAATGGACACCGAGAAATCATTTCCTGTCTTATGTTTTGATGACAAGAGTGATTGGAGGCCTACAAGTTGTCTTACATATTCCAACAGGATCACCCTATCGTTGCAATAACGAGGCAGCAGCATTGGATTCCCTATGAATCCGCTAACTCTGATGTAAGTGGAACGTGGGTTCTGGATGAACCAACATGCCCACTCCCAGATGATAGCCATAGCTTTGGGGCTAATCCGGTATCCTGCGTCTCCAGTCAACTTAATGATTATAGGGAAGACAAAAGCATCATTAACCCTCTTAAAGTGTGTCTTTGCATTTGTTAGAGTGAGCTGGGAATAATACTCCCATATCTTCTTTTGTCCTTCTTTCTCTCCTAACTGCCCGTCCACTTGTAGGCCTGGGAATTTTCCAACTCTGGCAGCTACCCAGATGACATATGATGTGAAGAAAAATTTCTATGTTTGCTGCACTTCTTTCATTTGCCTACAGATATTGTCAGAGAGGATTTGTGGCCAGTCAAAGTATTGTTTCCCTATCAGAATGGTGGTCATAAACTGGAACATCCAGGGATGGAAGTGTTTGCAGTCTGGCTTGCTGAAGGCCCTACTGAGCATAATAATCAAGTCCCTTTGAGGCTCTTTGAAGTCTGCCCTCAGGACCTCTGTAGCTTTGAGCCCTGTTTTGCTCTCTTCTTCCAGCCAGTTGGTATTCATGTGTCTTTTGCTGGCTGACACCTTGTCGTTCCATGCCTTCAAAGCTTCTTCTTCTGTTAATAAGAATGCCTCTTCCCTAGTTGGGATTCCGAAGACGAACCCCAACATATACGGTGACAGGGCAATAACAGTCTTTCCATGTGCATCAATGCACTTTCTGGTGTCTGGATTGTAGAATGGGGCAATGGTCATTATAAACTCTGGTGCTTGCAGGGACGGCGGGAACACAGTAGCTTCCACAAGACCCGACCTCTTTATTCTTTGGTGGAGAGCATCTAGGTTTGGTTTATCTAGTTGGGTTGCAATATCCCCAATCTCTATGTGTCCCACCTTGGTGTCTGTGACCCATCTAATTTGATCATCCAACTTCGAAACATGAACCTGTCCTTGATATTGGTACTTCATAGTGGCTGGAAGTCTGTCAATTTCTTTGCCCCTCTTGTTGGCAGATGTGTCCATCTAATCACTGGAACCTGTAGGCAAAACTCAAGTCTTAGTCCTCAATTCTAATCATAAATCTTAATCTAGTTCGGGACTTCGGGGTCACGGGGTCCTAGGGTGGGATGACAATGAAACCTGGAACTCTCGGGACCCGGGGTTCCGAGGTGAAATGGAAGAGAAACTCGGAACTCCGGGGACCCGGGGTTCCGAGGTGGATCAGTCGATGAAACCGGGAACTCCAGGGACCCGGGGTTCCGAGGTGATAAGGCGATGAAACCCAAAACTCCGGGGACCGGGGGTTTCGAGGGGGAATGGCTATGAAACTCGGAACTCCGGGGACCCGGTGTTCCGAGGTGGAATGGAAGTGAAACCCAGAACTCTGGGGACCTGGGGTTCCAAGGTGGATATGGAAGAGAAACTCAGAACTTCGTGGACCCGGGGTTTTGAGGTGGATCAGTCGATGAAACCCGGAACTCCGGGGACCCGGGGTTTTCCGAGGTGATAAGGCGATGAAACCTGGAACTCTGGGGACCCGGGGTTCCGAGGTGACACTAGGGCACGCCCAACTACAGAACATGAAATGAAAACAACAAAAACAAAAACAAAAAGACAACCAAACAAGAAAAACACGCAAGGAGGGAAGATTCACCAACCGGTGAATCGAAAAACCAAAAAAATGCCGAGAGAGAGAGAGCTTCGGAAGACTGGAGGTTCGCAACTTGGAGCTAAGGAGGAGAAGATCGATTGCGCAAATGAACTTAAAAGTTCATTAACTTGTATATATAGCCTCCCGAAAACCCGTCTGTATGAAAACCATAAACGTGACCTCGGAACTCCGGGGTCACGGGGTTCCGAGGCCAAAAGAAAGAAAAACAAAACAACCTCGGGACTTCGGGACTCCGAAGTTTCGAGGTCAAAAGACCCAAGACCTCGGGACTCCGGAGTTCCGAGGTTGGAACAAACAAAGAAGACCTTGGGACTCCGGGACTCCGGAGTTCCGAGGTAAAACAAAAAGGGACCTCGGGACTCCGGAGTTCTGAGGTAAAACAAAAAAGAAAGAAAAACAAAACAAGAAAGGGGAGCCACATTTTGACTCAAGGAGACCAAATGGTGAAATAGATATGCTAGGCATAACATATGCCATCTGGAGGCTGGTTGGAGTAGGAGTGCAGTTGCAACACGGGTAGCTACCATTGAATCAGGCACTATAGTAGGCACCACTTAACAAATGGATCTACTTTTTTGTGTGTGCACTAGTCAATGGCTTCATTTTGCCAGATAAAGGTGGCTGATCAATTGTATTAGGTATGCTATAGGTATGTATAGATGCAGTGGATGGAGGTTGAGTGATGGCTTAGGGGACACTAGTTTTGATAGAGCTATACAGGGAGCTACACTTGATATGCTATCATCAGGGCTATAGTTTTGAATATGTGACTCTACTTTAGGTATGGGCTTGGGAGAACATCGCAGTGACGTGGCCAGAAGGTAGGGCAGATTGAGCAACTGATTTACTAGTTGTATATAGCTATAAAGATGGGCTCCATTACAAGGAGAAAGAGGACGTCGACCACTGGAGGTTCATTTTTGACAAATTAGATTTGACACATTAAATGGTGTCCATATATGGGCCTAGCAGGGTGGCTAGAGGATCGTAAGCACATCCCCTATTTTATTACTCCTATTTGTATTATTGGTCAATAGGAGTACATTATCGAGAGGTATAGAACCGATAGGTTTCGATATAAGCTCGACTTTATTCAAGATGTATCAGAGGCTCCACACAGATTCAGGTGGATTACTAGTTGGAGAAGGCTGTAGAGTTTGATCCACTTTTGGAGGATAGGAAGGCTTTGATAGATCAATGGGTTTGACTTGCATTGACAATATGAGATCCTAGAGTAGGAGTAGTAGATCCTAGAGTGATGGATGCCTATTCAACATGGTGGGCAAAGCATAGGCCAATAGTAGTTGGCAGAGTAGGTTTGGCACCTTTAGGCACACAACGGAAGGCAACACAAGTGATGGGTGTTATGCTTGACACAATTAGCCAGCGTGAGGGAGAGTAGTTGCAGAAGTGGCCACAATTTTGAGGATCTATCCAGGGGGATACCAAAAGAACTAGTAGCATCGACAAAGAGAGGGTAGTGTACGATAGGAGGAGGAGTTGTAGGGATAGGAGGGGATGCCCAGACCATGGATATAGATGAGGGTGCATAAGCAATGACATAGGGACATGGATAGAGGCAGGGGGTACAAACATAGGTTCGACCCCAATAATAGAGGAGGGAGGAGAGGAGAGAGGGCTCAAGGGTTCTACCAGATCCAATAGGAAGGATACAATCATTACAGGAGATGGTAGCAAGGGCAGAGGAGTGAATCAATATAGTCACTACTGAAAGGGACAACCTCAGGTAGGGGAGGGATGCAATGGAGCAATCTCGGGCACATTTATAGACTGATAGGGATAGGTTGGTGCAGGAGAGGGATACAAATCTAGTTGCGAGGGACATTGTAGATCATGCATGATTGCAGATAGAGGATAGGGTCTCCCATTATCAGAGGGATAAGGATGAGGCACAATGCATAGCTGGGAGTGAAGGAGGAGGAGAGGCAATCCTAGCCGGGATGATCGAGCATTAGCTCAAGTTGATACAAACATTATCTCATCAGGAAGGATGGTATAGGGCCTAGTATGAGAGTCATCCCTCTAGACCATAGAGAGGTATACACTGCCTCTCCTAGAACTAGACAATCCAACTCATTGTAGAGTGAAGGATCTAGCAGAGGGATCTAGAGATATAGCTAGAGTTCCGACAGATCAAGCAAGAGGACCCACACACAAGACAATATGTAGAGAACAAGGTCAACATAAGGATCTGCATAGGGATCCTAGGGATAGGAACCCACAAGATAGGACCAACTTAGTCTCCCTAGATCATTTTGACACAATGCAAATGACTATGACTATTTTTGATTTACCATACATAAAATTTGATTCATTGATTGTATTGATTCTTTGCACCCCATGCAGTTTTTTGAGCATGAAAGATGATCTCCATTCTTTCATTCATGATTACTCAGAGATGTACCCTATTATTTCATTCATTATGTATTTAATTATAAATTTTTACATATACTCTTTGACATATATATATATATATATATATATATATATATATATATATATATATATATATATATATATATATATACATATATGATGGAGATTGATTCGACCCATGTGTATGGCACTTTTATTTTTTGATGCATGTATGCATGGATCATGATGTATGTATGGATGCATATGATATGATGCACTAACATGTTTTTGATGTAGGATGAGAGATATATGTATGATAATTATGCTCTATATCATGATCATGATATGGGATATACTATATGCACTGACAGATTTGTGATGCAAGATGCGATACATGGATGCGATGATCTTTACGATTTATGCTTGTGATTATGACATGGATGTTTGCATAATTATTATTAATGGACATGTATGACCTAGTGATGAGATACATACATGGACATGATATGGATGATATATTTCTATGATTATGCAGGATGGGATATATATGCATGACATTTACTCTATATGATGTGATTTATAATATGAGATGTGTGACATGACTATATGATAAATGAATATGAATTATGTACTAACCTATCCATGATGTTGGATGTGATACACAAACATTGCTATATATGTATTATGTGATAACCTATGTGTGATGCCATATGTAGTACATGTGCAAAATATGAAGATGCCAATGCAAAAGTACCATGATGAGGAATGTAAGATGCTCCAAGGATATTCAATGAAGATAATATGACGAAAAAGAAGAACAAGCAACGTGTGCACATTCCCAAACGAGACCAATAAAGGTAAAGAACTAGGTGGATGCAATGCAAATAGATAATGTTGATGAAGGAATCACGAAGCACAAACATTTTTGGCACAAATTGCTAATATAACAAGCACTTATTTTGATTCAGCATCATATGTGATGCACCAGGATACAAAGAACCAAGGTGAGTTCACAACCAATGCATGGATTGACTCAATAAATAGACACAAAAGGCTAGTCTAGCACCAGATGGAGTTACAAAGAACTTTACAGGGAACGATGCTAGAAAAACCACAAGAAAAGAGATATGTCCCAGTGTAACATGAGATAACCAAGACCTCATGAGGGTACAACAAGGGACACGTAAAAAATACACCAAGAAAAAACAAAAACCAACAAAATGAAAGCCCTAGTTTTGTTATTCCTAGCACACCATGATATAAAATATTGTGGTAACCAAGAAGACACAAAAAAATGGTGCTCAAAAGATGAACAAAGATAAAAAATAATCAAAACCAACACATGTTCCTCATATATCTTTTTCCAGAAAGAGGACTAACAGATGAGGATTTGATAATGTCTAACTAGAGGAAGGATACATCCTATGCAGATTGATGATTGGATGAGAGATCAATGAGGATGGTTGATAAAAGGGAACCTAATATGATCACGATGAAAGAGATGCTTAAGGATAGTTGTTGAAGAACCAACAAACAAGATATGATCTCAAAGATGCAATCGGCATGCATATGTACAACTGACATGACAACCCCAAAGAAGTGCAGAAGGAATATACAAGACAAGACTAACATTATGTACAAAGATCCAAAGCGAATGCTATACACAAGCAGCTATAAATAGGAGATGAATGCATAGAAAAAATTAGAGGGAGAAGTGCCTGGTGAAATAGATGGATGCACATCATGGAAGACGAAATGTGAGTAGCGTAAGGCACCATGCTTGAAAAAGTAAATGCAGAAGGGATGCTGATGGAGGTGAAAGATAACGTGTCAGGATAAGGTGAATATGAGGAGCTAAAGGATAATGAAACTACCCTTACATACAATGCCCATTTCTAGGTTTTTAGCATATATACATGCCCAAGGTGCCACTGGAAGTGGTTTTCACCATAGGATGAACTTATTTCCCTTTACTATTTTTCTTTGGTTGGTTTTTGCTTTTTTCATTTTTATCATTTTTCATTTTTTTTGTATTTTTTAATTTTAGAATGGTACACTGCCATAGATTAGGCATAGAATTTCTTCAGATGCAACACATTTAGGGGATCATTTAAAGGCTCCCCTTTTAGAGTGGATAGTTGATAGGCCCAGAACCATAATTTGTTATGACTACATATGGGACCAACCAATTGACTTCAAATGTTCCTTTCTTTTCTTGGTCTTGCTGATTTCGTGGATTTTCTCAAAGCACCAAATCACACACCACAAATTCACAAGGATGAACCTTCTTTTAATATTGTTTCTTGAATCTAGTTTGGTATATCTGCAGGTAATCATATCCTTTCTGAAGTTGTTCATCAAGAAGATCTAGCTGAGCTAGCCTTGCCACCCTATAATCTTCATTGAAACAAAAATATTTTAAGGATATGAGAAAATATGGTAAATGACCTCAATTGGTAAAACTACTTCTACACCGTAGACAAGGGAATACAAAGTGGCTCTAATGGGAGTTTGGATATCGGTGCGATACACCCGAAGGGTTGGATTGAGGTGGAGGTGCAAGTCATGGCCAACTTCATTGACAACCTTCTTAAGGATACATAGCAAAGTTTTGTTGCTTGCCTCAGCCTAGCCATTACCTTGAGGATAATATGGGGTGGACCAATGGTGCTAGATATGAAATGTGGAACACAGATCGTGCATATGTTGGTTTTTAAAAGAGGTTCTATTATTAGTAATGATGGTAGAGGGAACTCCATAGAGGCAAAGGATGTGATATAGGATGATCTTGGACACTTGGACACCAGTGGTAAGAGTGAAGGGAATAGCTTCAACCCACTTAGTAAAATATTCAGTAGTTACAATGATAAACTTGTGTCCATCTAAGGAAGGAGGATGAATCTTACCAACAACGTCAAAGCCCCATATAGAAAAACGCCATGGTATTGTGATAGGTTGTAGTTCGTATGTTGGAACATGAATTAAGTCTTTGTGCTACTGATAGAGCAAACACCTCTTGAAAAATTCTCAATAGTCATGCTCCATTGTGGGCTACTAGTATACATCCCACTCTTAAAAGTTGTTTGGCAAGAACATATCCACTCATATGAGTGCCACAAGTTTCTTCGTGCACTTCTTTCATTGCAAGATTAGCTTCATTAAAATATACATATCTAGGAAACATGTCATGATAGCCCTAATGATATAGATTATCTCCTATCAGTATAAATTAGGCACAACGATGAATGAGATTTCGGCGATCATTTCAAGATATGTTGGGTGGAAGGGTACCATCTTTAAGGTAATCATAAATATCATGGTACCAGGGCAATTGGGGACCAATAATGTTGCACACAATATCCGTATGCGATGTCCCAAATGCTGGTGGGAGAAGTTGTTCAACCAGAAATTTATATTTAGGATTATTTGACTTGATTGCATGAAGTGAACCGGTAGTGACCATCACATTTGCTACCTTGTTTTGTCCCTTGGGGATCTGATCAAAGGTAATGTTTTGAAAGTTTTTCTTAAGATCATGGACCATTCTCTTGTATGGAATGAGCTTGTCATCCTTAGTTTGATACTCATAATTCACTTGCTTGGAAACCAATTGTGAATCCCCATAGACAATGATATATACAATATTACATTGTGTATGCCTAGAAGTGTGGTACCTACAAGAGAGACACAAACCACTCAAACACACCAATGAAACATTATGTTAGAGGTTAGAATCATAAAAAGTAAATGAAACAAAAATCCCTAACACATGTCTCATCATCCTCTATCTCCAAGGATCCCCTAGATTCAAGGTGGCTCTCAGCTTGGAAGAGTACTTGATCTTGGGATGACTACTCAAAGAACGTGAGATAGTGTATGATCTAAGATCTAAATGAATGCAACTAAGATCATAGTGATGAGATAATGATATGGATATGAAACTATGATATGGTGTAAAATGATAAGATTAGTGTGAGATTAAGCTAGCATGAACATGATATGAAGATGATATTATGATGATATGTAGCTAACATGATATATCTAAGCTATGATGAAATCTATATTATGATGCAACTAAAATGATTCCAAAGATAGGCTTAATATGCTTGATGAAATAAGACTATAGCATGGATGCATAAAACTTGGATCCTTATTATGAAGAAAGTGGGCTCTATTTATAGAAGAAATTATCAAATAGATGGTCAAGACTGAGTTGGCTTAAGAAGGGTCAATATTGAAAGTTATCAATCTATGTGAGATTTTCAACCCAATCTCATGTTAACAAGTGTCACCATGAGGAGGTCTGAGAGGATGTTTAGTAAGCATTAGATGCTTATTAAGATTTGAGGGTTAACCTTAAGAGGATGAGCCATTGGATAAAGCAATTATCCAAGGATGGAGGCTATTGTCCAAAAGTTAAACTCTTGTGCAAAGTTGAAAGATGGTCAAAGGGACAAACCATTATGAGTTAGCATGGTGAAGAGATGATGTCTTGTAAGGGCATTAAAGGCTCTTTGAAGACTTTGGAGGTTAACTTGTTGGAAGGTAGATAACCTTCAAGGCTTTTGTAAGAGCCTTACAAGTTTGGAAGAGCCAACAAGTTAACTTGTTGAAAAAGGTTAAGTCTTCAACACATTTTTAAGACTTTCCCCAAATTTGGAGAACTGACTCCCTCAATTTTAGGGATGTGACATGATTAGAGGAATTTAAGCTAGTTAAGTGGGATTTGAGGACTTCTAGAAGAATGATTAGGAGGTTAATGGAAAATGTAGGAGAATGCAAGTGGGATAAATAGGAATTTTATTTAAAATAAAAAGATTTATTTCAACTACAATTAATGCAACTTGCATTTGTAGGAAGATGCAAGTGGGGGGAATTTATAAATAAATATTGATTTATTTATTTGTAGAAGAGATTTTTAATTAAATGTTAATTGAATTAAAATGGTGGAAAGTGAATAAATATAATTTACTTACTTAATAGAAGAAAGGGGATATCAATTAAATGTTGAATTTATTTAATGGTTGAAAATAGAAGAAAAGGGTATATTAATTAAACCTTAGTTTAATTAATAGGTGGATAAATGATAATTAAACAAATGAAATTCATTTAATTAGGTGTGTAGGTTTTAGGTGTCTACATTTTGCGCCTCTTTGAAGTAACGTGTGACCACATGTTGATTTGAAGCAAATCACTCGATATGTCGCCAAGATTTTTGATTTTGTTGCTATTGTCAAAGTTTTCGATACGATGTCCCAGATGGATATGGATATTGATATGACGTTGATATGATAATAATGCCCCCTCAGGAGACGAATTGAGAAAAAATTGCCGCTCGGGGCGATTTTTGTGATTTTTGACGATTTTTGGATTGTTTGGATTTTTTTAAAGAGTTTTTAAATTTTTCGATGTAAATCTACCAATAAAATAAATGATATTGTTTGCAAATTTTATGGCTAGTACAAAAAACACAATACGCACGTCGATCTAGGCAACACATGGAGCTATATAAGCCTCCAAGGGTCCACTTTGAGCTCATTTGCACACTTGTCATTTGGAGATTGGAGCTTGGAGAGGAGGAGAGAGATAGAAAAAATGGTGCCACCTCATCACAACCATAGATTCAAGCGGGTTCGATGATATGAGAGACCAACAGCTTATGGACCACCAGTAAGTGAATTTTCTAACCTCCTCGTGTGATTTTTAGCTAGATTTAGCTAGAGTTTTAAAGATTTTTTACGGTTTTGTGCGATTTTTTGTGCCGTAGTTTTAGGCGTTGTTTTAGTGCATAGGTTAAAACGTGAAGCACATTTAGATTTTTATGTGGCGTATTCATTTTTTATCGTGGCACATAGGTAACTTATTGTAGCACATTTGTATTTTATTTTAGTGCATACGCATGATATTGTAGCACATTTTTCCAATGATGTAGCACATATGTACGATACTACAGCGCATTTGTTTGATGTTGTGCGCATTTGTCCAATGATGAAGCATATTTTTCCACTGTTTTAATGCATTTGGATTAGCAGATAAGTAAACTGTTTTAGCGCATTTACAACAGTTTTGATTTTTGGATTTTTGTGAGATTTTTGACAGGTGCCAAATTGATTTTAGAGATGTTTATGATGTTGTAGATTGGGTCCAAATGTTGATATGAGTCATTGATGTCGATATGGGTTTAAGTTCAATATGAGTCGTCGATATGAGTCACTTTGGTCAATATGGGTCACTATTGTTGATATCAGTCTCAATTCGATATGGGTCGTTGATATGAGTCACTTTGGTTGATATGGGTCACTATGTAAGGAAGTTAAGTAGCAGAACAACTTCCTACACTAACCTTGAGAGGAGGGTAATGCAAAAACTTTTACAGATCATCACAACAGTTACATAAAATAGAAATAGATATAATAACATTCAAACCATAACAGAGTGATTTACGTGGGGAAAACCCTTTCGGGAGAAAAAACCCCACTCCAATTATTCTGCAATAAAAAACAAATTACAATATACTTGTAGAGCAAACTCTTCACAAGAGTTTCACTACTCAGAGATTCAGAGGTAACTCAATAGCTATAAGACTTTTCACACAACCTCTATCTCACACACCTCATATATAGGAGATTTAATGCAAGAAACTGTCAAACCATATTACAAAACCATGGGCTAAAACCACCCAATAAGGTGTAGCCGACCTTATCTCCAATCTAGATGCCCTATGACGTGTCCCTCCCTTTTTTACAGCTCATTTATGTGTCCAATGTATTTTATATTTCTTATTTTAGGAGTACAAACTTCTAGAGGCCATAACTTGAGAACCGTGTGTCCTATTGACGAACCGTTTGAAGCGCCAAAAAGTTCGTGAAGTGTTCTATTGCCTCATATACAACTATGTCATTTATGACCATTTTTCAAGGCATTTTGGGGCCTCTAAACTCCTCAAAGTTAAATTTAAACCTTTCATTAGACCCCTCTAAAATGAAAAATTTAATATCTTAAAAACTAACTGTGATCTCGTGATAACATTACCAGAATGTTTATCTAGCCAACCAGAATCTTTGGGGAGAATTTCGCACCATTTCATGCTCAAATTAAAACTTACTATAAATAGTAACCTCATGTAAATGCAAGGTTGAGACACCATTTTCCCAACACACTATTGTCGATATGAGTCTCAATTTGATATGGGTCACTATTATTTATATGATTCTTGATTCAATATGAGTTGTTGTTGTCAATATGAGTCAATAGAGTTGATATGGGTCAAATT
The DNA here is from genome assembly GCF_030272615.1 of Cryptomeria japonica. Classification (NCBI taxonomy): domain Eukaryota; kingdom Viridiplantae; phylum Streptophyta; class Pinopsida; order Cupressales; family Cupressaceae; genus Cryptomeria; species Cryptomeria japonica. The sequence goes on along the minus strand of NC_081410.1, from coordinate 274,963,472 downwards.
GATTTTGATATGAGTCATTGAGTTGATAGGGTAGAACCTTGATTTGATATAAGATACCTTCATCACTCATATGGGATAATTGATGTGATAGGATAGGTTAAAATCAACCCATCTGACTGATGAGAGTTTATGACCGAAACTCCCGAATGATAGCGTGTTTGTCACCACTGATAGGATAGGTTAAACAAACCCACCTGTTTGATCAGAGTTTATGATCAAAACTCCTGAATGATAGCGTGATTGTCATCACTGATAGGAGAGGTCAGTTTGATAGTTTGATAGGTTCATTGATAGAATAGGCTGGGATGAACCTTCCCATGTTGATAAGAATTTTAAGATCAAAACTCTAAAATGATAGCATGACAGATGTTAGTGATAGGGGCTTAATGAGATTTAAGAGCTCACATTGAGCAAATAGAAAATTGTTTGATGAACACATGTTAATTGATTGATTTGATAGATGCAAATGATATGGTGTTTGATATTATGATGTAGGCTCGATTCGGTGTACTAATGTTTTGGGAGCGATACCCAAAGACATTGGTCATGCGAGGAGCCTTAATTCATGATGACAGAGAAGTTATTGTTGCACGTGGTTTGTCACATATCCTGTACATGCCTTCCTATCGGAAGAACAGGGCTCTACTAACCACATTGGCGGAGAGGTGGCACAGTGATCGTAACACCTTTCATTTTCCAACGGAAGAGATTACAGTGACGCTAGAGGACGTTTACAGGATCTTGAGGATTTCCATCACGGGTGAGTTAGTTTAGTATAATATGTAGTAATAGGGCAAGACTGATGCATTGCGGGAAGTGTTTACTGATCCACACCTCAGTGGATATTCAATGGCATGGCAGGATATGGTAGATCAGTATGCCCCATTGCTTTCGATAATAGCAGGGTTGATAGGTGGTATCCTTTGTCCTGATAGGAGATCACATGGGTTCTCAGTTGGATGGGTTCAGATAATCCAGCAAATGGTGAGACATTAGACGTGATATGCCTAGGGGATTTGTGTATTGGCACATTTGTATCATGAGTTGCACCAGGTGGTATATGATAGGGGTGCGAGCTTAGCAATGTGTCACATTGTTACAGATTTGGGCATGGGAGTATATAACACTGACTTGTCCCGTGGTAGAGAGATCATGACCGGTAGGATTACCCTATTTATTTATGTATCGATAGGCACCTTCCCAACCCATGCTTGGGAAGTTGGATTAAGGGAGACAGATGGGTAAGTGCACAAAGTTGTGTCCACTTAGTGTGGAAGTTTTACACTTAGACAAAAATGGCAAATCTCACGGAGCGCATGAGAAACGAAATGGGTCCCATTTCACGTCGGGATCCTGAGCCAAAATTTGAAATGGGATCCCGTTTAGCTTCGGGATCCCGAGCCTAGATCTAAGAAATGGGATCTTGTTTCAAAAACAAAACAGGATCCCAATACCGTTTCCTTTTTTTAAATTTTTTTTTTAAATTTTAATTTTTTTAATAAAAAATACAAGCTATATATACATGAAATATAAAATTTATATATAAATCACATTTCTCTTTGTCTTTTTTTTCCTTTCTATCTTACTTTGTCCCCTCTCTCCCAAAATCTAAAACTATGTCTCTACCTCTCTCTCATGTTCTTAACTTTTTACTCTTTATCTCCGCTCTCTCTATACACCTCCCCTTACCCCCTACCTACCTATATTTCTCTATATATACATCTCTACCTCTCTCTTAATGTACCATCTCTCTCTTCGAGCCAACTTATCTTTCTCTACATATGTTATAATAGGTCCTAGTAAGGGGTCTTATGTCATAATAGGTCCTAGTAAGAGGTATAATGTCTTAATAGGTCCTCTGAAGGGGTCTTATGACATAATAGGACCTATTATGACATAATAGGCCGTATTATGTCATAATAAGACCTATTATGTCACAATGCGACCTATTATGACATAATAGGTCACATTATGACATTATAGGTCCTGTTATGTCACAATAGGTCCTATTATGACATAATACCCCTTAGCAAGTCCTAGTAAGGGGTATAAAGTCATAATAGGTCCTCTTAAGGGGTTTTATGACATAATATGACCTATGATGTCATAATAGGACCTATGATGACATAATAGGACCTATTACATCATCATAGATCTTATTATGTCATTATTAGTCCTATTATGACATAATAGCCTTTAACAGGTCGTACTAAGGGGCATAATGTCATAATAGGTCTTCTTAAGGGGTCTTATGACATTATTGGACCTATTATGTCATAATAGGTCCTATTATGTGATAATCGATCTTATTATGTCATAACAGATCCTACTAAGGGGTCCTATTATGTCACAATAGGACCTATTAGGACACAATAGGTCCTATTATGTCACAATAGGACCACTTATGTCACAATAGGTCCAATTATGTCACAATGTGACTTATTATGACATAATAGGTCCTATTATGTCACAATAGGTCCTGTTATGACATAATACCCCTTAACTCTCTCTAAAAGTACCATCTTTCTCTCCCAACCAACTTATCTTTCTCTACATATGTCATAATAGGTCCTTCTAAGGGGTCTTATGTCATAATAGGTCCTAGTAAGAGGTATAATGTCATAATAGGTCCTCTTAAGGGGTCTTATGACATAATAGGTTGTATTATGACATAATAGGATCTATTATGTCACAAAGGGACCTATTAGGACATAATATGTCATTTTAGGACATAATAGGTCCTATTATGTGATAATCGATCTTATTATGTCATAATAGATCCTACTAATGGGTCCTATTATGTCACAATAGGACCTATTATATCACAATAGGACCAATTATGTCACAATAGGTCCTATTATGTCACAATGTGACTTATTATGACATAATAGGTCATATTATGACATTATAGGTCCTATTATGTCACAATAGGTCATGTTATGACATAATACCCTTTAACTCTCTCTAAAAGTACCATCTCTCTCTCCCAACCAACTTATCTTTCTCTACATATGTCATAATAGGTCCTACTAAGGGGTCTTATGTCATAATAGGTTCTCGTAAGAGGTATAATGTCATAATAGGTCCTCTTAAGGGGTCTTATGACATAATAGGTCGTATTATGACATAATAGGATCTATTATGTCACAAAGGGACCTATTAGGACATAATATGTCATTTTAGGACATAATAGGTCCTATTATGTGATAATCGATCTTATTATGTCATAATAGATCCTACTAAGGGGTATTATGTCATAATAGGTCATCTTAAGGGGTCTTATGACATAATAGGACCTATTATGACACAGTAGGTCTTACTATGTGACAGTGAGACCTATTACGACATAGTGGGACCTATTATGTCACAATAGGTCCTATTATGTTACAATGTGACCTTTTATGACATAATAGGTCATATTATGATATTATAGGTCCTATTATGTCACAATAGGTCCTCTTATGACATAATACCCCTTAACTCTCTCTAAAAGTACCATCTGTTGGCATTTTTGATGTTTATGTTGTGATTGTCATTGATGGACACACACTTGCATTGAGATCTCCTGTATATGTATGAGCTAGAGCTCAATCGGTATTTGTTCCAACCGGTATGTTGCATTCTAGTCTTTAGACTATTGGTGATTTTGCAGAATGTGTTTCCTGGTCTGAAGCGACATGTCGACCCCAAGCGGTTCGTAGATCTCAAGCGGTACGAGGGAGCAAAGCGACATAACACATTCTTACCAGTCTTCATTTTTGTCAAACTAGCAATCCGTATTTTGTATGAACTAGTAATACTCTGTGATGAGTTACCAACCGACATTTTGTGATGAGTTACCAATCCACCGATTGTTTGACGGTGCCGACACACTGACTGTGCTTTTTGTGTCGTGTTACTAAGTATGTCCAAATTCATTGAACCTAGGAAATTGTAATTTAATCCTATTTGACCGTTATGAAATCAGATTCCTTTTAAAGGACATCATGTCTGGGGTTTTAGGTTGTTGCTGAAAGGGTTTATGTTGTGCTAAGGTTTAAGGTGGTTGTTGAGTTGTTGGAATAGCGATCTTATCTAAGAAGATCAAGTTGTAATTGAGAGAGAGATAGAGAAGACTGAAGTAATGCTAGAATGCATTAACTGTGAGCAAACAGTTTGTGCTATTAGATAAATCAAACACTTGTTGATTACTCACATCTTTGACAAGTCTGTAGCCCTTAACTGGGTAGGCCCAAAAGACTTTGTAAAATCCTCTAACAAGGTGGTTCACCTTTGTGAATCTAAAATCCTCTAACAAGGTAGTCTTTAATCGGATTTATCTCCTAATAGAGATTGATATTCCTAACAGGATCTGTTCTGGTGAAGAACATTGTAAGACCTTAACCGGTCTGACCTTAACCAGTCTGGTTTCTATTCTACAGATAGTGACTTGTGAGTTCCATCTCACCGTGGTTTTTCCCATTTGGGTTTCCATGTCAAATATCTTGTGTTATGGTTGTATTGCTTTTGTGGGTGAATGCTTTATTTGCATTTTGGTTTGCATGTGTGATAACCGGTCTGTCTGTTAAACTGTTTTATCGGTTTATCTTCAGACTGTTTAAGTGTTTAAGTAAAAAGATTTTTGGCATACTAATTCACCCCCCCCTCTTAGTATTCATCAATTGGTATCAGAGCCTACCTTTCTATAATTTTAACCACTTGGAAAGAGATATGGGGGAATACACCTTGAGGGAACTTACTCAACGACTCAGTCAGTCTGAGCAAGCCTATGATGATCTTATGGTCAAATACAAGGCATCTCAAGCAAAAATGAGAGAACATGCAGAGAAGCTGCTGATGGAGCTATCTAAAAATAGTTCTGAAGATGAAGCAAATATGGAAGCCATGATTGCAAAAGTAAATAAGCTGAATGATTCAAACTCCAATATGAGAAAGGAGTTGGAAGGACTGACTATCAGGTTTAGTCAAGAGCTTGAGAACCGGAGGAAAGCTGAAGATCTGGTAAAGGACAAAGACCATAAGATCTCCAAGTTGAAACAAGAGATTAGGGCACTGACTGCTCACCTACATGAGAGCAGAATGGAAAAAGAAGGAGTACAAGATGAACTGAACATAGCCGTCTCTGAAAATGCAAACCTAATGGAGACAAATACTGCTATTTCCAAAGAACTCTCTGAGTCAAAGGAAATACTTGCTAAGTTCAACAAAAGTACTGTCAAGCTAGAGCAAAAGCTTGAGTCATCTAAACCGGTAAAGAACACCAATGGACTTGGTTTCTCTGGACATGAGGAAGGAGAATCCTCAGGAACAAATGCTGAAGCATCAAAGAAGCAACTGGCTCTCAAAAGAAAATGTAAGCAAAAATTCAAACCTGTTTGCTTTAACTGTCTTAAAGAAGGACACACTGCCAATGCATGTAGGAGCAAAGCCTACAATAATTTTCCTTACTTTATTAACAATGTACCTAGATCCAATAAATTCAATGGTCATTGTTATGCATGCAACAAGTTTGGGCATAGAGAATTTGAATGCAGGTCTGTGATGGATAACACTGGAAGATATCCTCAAAGGACCCAAGGAATTGGTCCTGAACCATTTGTGAACCAGAACCACAACCGGTTTAATGTCTTCAATCATTAGCCAAGAAGTGGTGGCCATCAAGTGGCAACCGGATGGAGAGAAAATTGTATGATCTGTCATGGTCATGGTCACACTGCTGCAACATGCAGAAGGAAGAATGGAAACATGAACAATGGACCTTGGAGAGCACCTGGATTGGTTTGCTATGACTGCAACAAACCGGGTCACATTGCAAGATTCTGCAGAAGCAGAAAGAGTCTATCTGATGATATATCAGTCACTCAGAAAGGAGAAATTGATGTTGAAACAGTTCAAGCAGACATGAACAAAACCTGGAGGAAGAAACCAACAATGTTGGAAGAGGAACCAGTTTCTGCACCTAGTGTGGAAATATCGGAACCGATAAACTAAGCTCCAAAGAGGCTTAGGGGGAGCAAACGGCGAAATGTTTGTGAACCCCCAGTTACACCGGTAAAAGACCTTAACTGGTATGTGATACCTGTCGCTTGGCAGAAGACCAGAAATGGTAAAAAGGAAAATTAGTGTTTACACCCTAATAGGGGAGCATTAATGGCGGTAGGTGAGAGACATGTATAAAAGCATATTTCAAATCATTTCTCACTATTTGTATTCGAGCGAAGAAAAGTTTTTCAAAGTGCAGAGCAAAGAAAAGGCGATTTGAGCTAAGATTTCAAGAAATTGAATAATCTTGAAGGAGATTCAAATTTAGTTTGCAAATGGTCAAGTGGAGAACACAAAGCGGTGATTTGGCAACTGACGGAGTGTGGAGTGGAGCAGAATTAGGAAGCCCTAAATTCGAGTTTTAAAGGTATTTTTCATGTTTTTGAAATACTCTACAATGGCTTCCGCATCTCATACTAGTTCTAGTACATCCATTGAGTCAGAAAGTTTCATTCAAAGGAAGTCCAAATATAATGCCTTATCACAAGTTTTGACTGGAGTAATAGTAGAAGAGGGAATTTCTGATTATATTGATTGCAAAATAGAAGACCTAGGGTCTTTAGCTATTCACACCCAGTTAGGTTTATTTTGCGGCAAGGACAAGAAAATCTAATTGGAATACAGTATCTTAGAAAAGAAGAAGCTCCACAATGCTGTATACTTTCTGGAAGACTTTACAGAGGATCATATTAGGATCATTTTGAGCAGAGTCCATGGTGACAAGATGTACCTGGAGAGGATGCATGATATCATGCCACAGGCAATTCATGTAGTCATCGGTTTCTGCAACATAGGGGAAGTGCCAGCCCTAAGAACGGTAAGCAAAACGGAAATGGCCAAGCTCACTGGTTCAACAAGTGACTCACGAGGGATGATAGTTAATCCTATCAAGGATGATTTGGTGAAATACGCATGCATGGTGATAGACTATAGAACATTCTCAGCCAGCAGGATTAATTCTGTATCTGCTACAGCAGTAAATGCCGCTTACCGTATAATTAAAGGGGACGCATCATTTGACCTATGCACCGGTATGCAGAGGCAACTCCTGTCTAATCTGAAGTCAATTAAATAGGATAATGCACTAAGATTCAAGTTTGGGCAGCTATTGGTTGGGTTGTTTTTCTATTTCCAAGGCTACTTTCCTGGAGTAGGAGATGTCCAGTGGTCTCCTGACCAACCGGTAACCAAGCAGATCAAGGAAAGAATTCAAGCTATCGGAACCAGCTACCCTGGTGTGCTGAACAAATATTTTGATGAGTTTAGAAGGAAGATGAGTCAAAGAATGCGGATCTCAGGTGACATTGTCAAGAAATAGGAAGATGACATCTGTTTCACCATCTAGGTGAACAAATGCCTAATGGAGGCTGTTGAGCCTAGAATGGAAGAAGTGGAGCCAATGGGCTATGAGGTGATGTATGATATGCTGGAAGGGTATGCCTCAACCCTTATTGCCTCACCTCTTGATCCCAAGGCTAAGAGGACCGGAACCTATCTGGAGAGGATTGCACCGGTCGAGGAACCCTCTGTTAAGAAAGGAAAAGAACCGGCAGCAAAGAAAGCAAAGGCAGTGCCTGCAGCATCGACACCGGCTACTACTGCAACTCCAAGAGTGACCAAGCGATTACCTGCAAAGAAGAAATCGGAAGTGGCACCGACAAAAGTCTTTGAAAGAAAATGAAAGACTAAGTCAAATGAATCGGACTCTGAAGAGACTGAGTATGATGAAATGCCAAAGAAGGCCAGATAGACAAAGAAGATGAAGAAGAATGAACCGGCAACATCCGCACCGGTAAATATTGATATCTCCTCATACAAACCTTTGACACATTATCAAAGGACAATAAAGAATATTAGGAGAAAATTATTGCATGATTTAGTAGATTATTATGATGATTTTAATGGTGAGGAGAAAGATGAAGTACTGGAGGAGATTATTATTTATTTGTGTAAAAATGACCAGTCGCCATCAGAGATTAAATCTCAGACACTAGATTCATTATATAAGGCATTAGATAACAAATGGCGCATTGCCATTGATAAAGAACAAGAGATTAGGGAGAAAGTCTTTGCACAACACTTTCCCGACCTCTCAAACTCAGAATTGTTTGATGTTTTGGACCAAAATAACGGACTCTTCTTCACAAGGAGAAGAAGACTCTAGCTGTTAGAGGGGAGAATTGATGATGTTGAAAAAGACACTCATCAGCATACGGGTTATGCTATCAATTGTCACAAAGAACGTATGGCCAACCTGCAAGCGGAAAAAGAACCGGTTATTTCCAAACCGGATGAAGATTTTGATGAAGAAGGAAACCCGGTTGAAGAGCCAATCGACACTATTGATGTTGACGCACTGGACATAGAAGATGTCACTCAGGACATACCTTCTAAGGGAACAGAATAGGTGCAACAAGCCGAACAGGGCAGTGAGCAAGCCGAGGATAGACAGGAAGCGGCTAAGGAACAAGAAGAGAAGGAGAAGAGGGATGAAGGTGAGAAAAAGCAGAAAGAGAAAGAGAAAAGAAAAGATGAAGAGAAAAAGAAGCAAGAAGATGAGAAGAAAAACAAAGAAGAAGAGGATAAGGAAGAAAAGAAGAAGGAAGAGGAAGAAAAGAAGAAGAAGGAAGAAGAGAAGAAGAAGAAGGAAGAGGAAGAAAAGAAGAAGGAAGAGGAAGAAAAGAAGAAGAAGGACGAGGAAGAGAAAGAAGAGGAGAAGAGGAAGGAAGCAGAGAGGAAAAAGAAAGAAGAAGAAGACAAGGAACAAGAAAAGAAGAAGGAAGCAGAGAAAAAGAAGGAGGAGGAAGCAGACAAGGCAGCGGAAGCGATGAAGAGCACATAGATGGAGACTCTAAAGGCAACTAGGAGTCAAGCCAAACTGGCTGATATCTCCAGTCCTATCGATCTCCAGTCTGCAAGTGAGTCGAAGCTAATGCAGAGCATCAAGGTTGCTCAAGAGCGCCTTGAAGTCATTCGAAGGAAAAAGGAGCAAGACATAATTCAAGCGACTGTAGACACCCTTACAGGTTTGATCCCCGGTACCAATCTTCCTAACACTGAATCATCATTAGCACAACTTAAACTACTATGTACTATAGTGGATGATCAGGTGCAGAGCCTGGAAGAAGCAGCTGAGGCAAATGTCAAGAAAGAGCATCAAAAGGCTCTTAACATTGCTCTGGTGAAAAATTTGAATGAACTCGAGTCTGAACTTCTGAAAGACCAAAAGGATATAAGGGATGCTTTGGATGAGGGAAACTTGCTACTAAGCAAAATCTGTCAACCCCATCTATTCTGCGATGATGTGCTAGCTCAGAAGCAAAAGCTTCAAACAGACTTACAGTCCTACTTGAGAACATTTAAGCCACCTTATGATTCCTTTGCAACTTATGGGCAAACCGTTCACCTGTTTCAGATCCAATCAGCCAAAATGGAGCAAGAGATCAGTACACGGTCTAGGGATTTGCAAGAGTTACAACTGGTTTTACTTCCACGTCTGCAAATTCTTCAGAAGTGTTATCTGAACCTGGATGCCTTGACAGTTACGCAGGAGATGAGCATAGTTGATGCCATGGAGGAACAAGTATCTCAGATGCAAACAGAAAAAGAAGTGGCAACCTCCCTACTTGAGTCCTGGTCTCTATCCATGAAACAATTTTTGCAGGACTATAAATCAGTTTTTGACAAGTATTATTCATTATTGTCATAAAATTTTATTATTTTAATATCAAATGGAAACAGGGTTGTTCAGCGGCACTTTGTCATTGTTGGCAAAGGGGGAGAAGTACTCTATCTCTTTTGAAGAAGAATAGGGAGAAGTATCTGGTTTTAAAATTTTGATATATGTTTTGATATATGCTATATGCTCTGATATCTCAATGTTTATGCTCTGTATGCAAAATTGCTATACATTGTATTAATTAAGGGATAGTGTATATGCTTAGGGGGAGCAATTTTGTTAATGGCATGTTTTTGATTGTAAAACATTTAGATGTCAAAATTTTATTTTCCTAAGTGTTGCCATCGATGCCAAAGGGGGAGATTGTTGACATTTTTGATGTTTATGTTGTGATTGTCCTTGATGGACACACACTTGCATTGAGATCCCCTTTATATGTATGAGCTAGAGCTCAACCAATATTTGTTCCAACCGGTATGTTGTATTCTAGTCTTTGGACTATTGGTGATTTTGTAGAATGTGTTTCCTAGTTTGAAGCGGCATGTCAACCCCAAGCGGTTCGTAGATCTCAAGCGGTACGAGGGAGCAAAGCGGCATAACACATTCTTACCAGTCTTCATTTTTGTCAAACCGGCAACCGGTATTTTGTATGAATCGGTAATACTCTGTGATGAGTTACCAACCGACATTTTGTGATGAGTTACCAATCCACCGATTGTTTGACGGTGCTGACACACTGACAATGCTTTTTGTGTCGTGTTACTGAGTATGTCTAGATTCATTGAACCTAGGAAATTGTAATGTAATCCTATTTGACCGACATGAAATCAGATTCCTTTAAAAGGACATCATGTCTGGGGTTTTAGGTTGTTGCTGAAAGGGTTTATGTTGTGCTAAGGTTTAAGGTGGTTGTTGAGTTGTTGGAAGAGCGATCTTATCTGAGAAGATCAAGTTGTAATTGAGAGAGAGATAGAGAAGACTGAAGTAATGCTGGAATGCATTAACCGTGAGCAAACAGTTTGTGCTATTAGATAGATCAAACACTTGTTGATTGCTCACATCTTTGACAAGTTTGTAGCCCTTAACTGGGTAGGCCCAAAAGCCTTTGTAAAATCCTCTAACAAGGTGGTTCATCTCTGTGAATCTAAAATCCTCTAACAAGGTAGTCTTTAATCGGACTTATCTCCTAACAGAGATTGAGATTCCTAACATGATCTATTTTGGTGAAGAACATTGTAAGACCTTAACCGGTCTGGTTTCTATTCTGCAGATAGTGACTTGTGAGTTCCATCTCACCGTGGTTTTTCCCATTTGGGTTTCCACGTCAAATATCTTGTGTTATGGTTGTATTTCTTTTGTGGGTGAATGCTTTATTTGCATTTTGGTTTGCATGTGTGATAACCGGTCTGTCTGTTAAACTGTTTTATCGGTTTATCTTCAGACTGTTTAAGTGTTTAAGTAAAAAGATTTTTGGCATACTAATTCACCCCCCCTCTTAGTATTCATCACCATCTCTCTCTCCCAACCAACTTATCTTTCTCTACATATGTCATAATAGGTCCCACTAAGGGGTCTTATGTCATAATAGGTCATATTATGTCACAATAGGTCCTGTTATGACATGATACCCCTCAACTCTCTCTAAACATACCGTCTCTCTCTTCCAAACAACTTATCTTTCTCTATATATGTCATAATAGGTCCTACTAAGGGGTCTTATGTCATAATAGGTCCTCTTAAGGGGTCTTATGACATAAAAGGTCATATAATGACATAATAAGTCGTATTATGACATAATAAGACCTATTATGTCACAATGGGACCTATTATAACATAATAGATCGTATTATGACATTATAGGTCATATTATGTTTCAATAGGTCTTATTATGACATAATACCCCTTAACATGTCCTAGTAAGGGGTATAAGTCATAATAGGTCCTCTTAAGGGGTTTTATGACATAATATGACCTATGATGCTATAATAGGACCTACAATGACATAATAGGACCTATAACACCATCATAGATCTTATTATGTCATAATTGGTCCTTTTATGACATAATACCCTTTAACAGGTCCTACTAAAGGGTATAATGTTATAATAGGTCCTCTTAAGGGGTCTTATGACATAATAGGACCAATTATGTCATGACAGGTTCTCTTAAGGGGTCTTATGACATTATAGGACCTATATGACATAATAGGTCCTATTACGTGATAATCGATCCTATTATGTCATAATAGGTCCTACTAAGGGGTCTTATGTCATAATAGATCCTAGTAAGAGGTATAATGTCATAATAGGTCCTCTTAAGGGGTGTTATGACATAATAGGACCTATTATGACACAAAATGATCTATTATGTCACAATGAGACCTATTATGACACAAAATGATCTATTATGTCACAATGAGACCTATTATGACATAATAGGTCGTATTATGAGATTATAGGTCCTATTATGTCACAGTAGGTCCTTTTATGACATAATACCCCTTAACAAGTCCTACTAAGGGGTATAAAGTCATAATAGGTCCTCTTAAGGGCTTTTATGACATAATATGACCTATGATGTCACAATAGGACGTATGATGTCATAATATGACCTATTATGTCATCATAGGTCCTATTATGTCATAATCAGTTCTATTATGACATAATACCCTTCAATAGGTCCTACTAAGGGGTATAATGTCATAATACATCCTCTTAAGGGGTCTTATGACATTACATGACCTATTATGACATGACATGTCCTCTTAAGGGGTCTTATGACATTATAGGATCTATTATGACATAATAGGTCCTATTATGTGATAATCGATCCTATTATGTCATAATAGGTCCTACTAAGGGATCTTAAGTCATAATAGGTCCTAGTAAGAGGTATAATGTCATAATAGGTCCTTTTGAGGGGTCTTATGACATAATAGGACCTATTATGACTTAATAGGACATATTATGTCATAATAGGACCTATTATGTGAAAATAGGAGGACCTATTATGTCACAATGGGACCTATTATGACATAATAGGTTGTATTATGATATTATAGGTCCTATTACGTCACAATTTATAAGATCTTCTAAAATCTAGAATCTGTATTATAACTCCTAGAGATCTGAAACCACTCTCAAAATTCCTGCCAATATATACATGAAATATAACTTAAAGTATAAAAAAAGGAAAAAGACAAAGGGAAATGTGACTAAAACTTAAATGTTATATTTCATGTATATATAGTTTGTTTTAAAAATAAATAAATTAAAACAAAACAAAACATGTATATAGTTTATTTAAAAAAAAAAGGGGAAACGAGATCCCATTTTGTTTTTGAAACGGGATCCTGTTTGCTAAATGTGTTTTTAATTATTTTAAAAACGAAACGGGATCTCGTTTCTAAAAAAATCAAACTTTGGTTCGGTTGTAGCTTCGATTTTGGCTTGGGAAATGGCTTGGAGAGCCGACCCTTTGGCTTGGACCTGGTTTGACCTGCAACTTGAAGGCCAAATCAATCTTCAAATAAAATAATGACTTCAAAAATATATCTGAACACCAAATTTTCAGAATTTTTTTAAATAATGAAAACCCATTATAGTAGAGACTGTCTAGATTCAAAATATTTAATTTTTTAAAAAAAGGATCAATATTTTTATTTTTAAAATCATTACTAATGAAAGAGGTCCATAAACTCGAAATAACATGGTTTTTTAGTTTTTTAATAACTTTTGTGTCTAAGTTTTTTGAAAAAAAAATATATCGCATCAAACTAGAGACAATTCTATACAGTTTTTTTTTTAAAAAAACCAAAAAATGTTAAGTTTAGGTCAAATTATGCTTGCCGTACACAAGAATTTTTCAAAAAAATGATTATGCCCAATAAAAAATTAACAAAAAAAAAATATGTAGATAAAAATAACAAAAAAATATTCTCATCAAAGGTGAGTGAGTTATAGATCTTTTCCCAAAAGAATTTATAAAAATAATTTCATTTAGGTCAAATTATGCTTGTCGTACACGGGCATGGTATGGTCCTGAAAAAGTGACTTTTAAACCATAGGTTTTAGTAATGCCTTTTCAATCTTCATTTTTAAGATCTGGGTATTAAAACAACTTACATATTTGGAAAGTACACTTCGAGCACTACATTGTCTATTACTAATTTTTTTCAAGGTTCATTCTTTAAGTGCCTCAATTCTTTAGGTCAAATAGGATGAAATTAAAAAATATGGGAAACAACTTCCACTTTTTGGCCAAAAAGTGGACACAACTTCATGTAGGTACCTGGATTATACATGATATGGATTCAGTGATTTGGAGACCATACATGGATTGCGAGGGCTGGGCTGAGGCTGCTGCAGAGATCCCAGTACTATGTTAGAGTAGGTACTTGATAGGGAGGACTCCCTATGTTATTGAGATTTATTTTGACATGTGTGTACCGACAATTTGGTCGTACCCAGGGGATGCCTTAGGGTGAAGCCATATATGCCCGAGTGCACAAGGAGAGAGAAGATTGGGGCCCTAGATTGGATTTTGATATAGCATGGGTAGAGTTTGAGGCATTGCCATAGGTATGGTGGGATATGCAGATAGGGTAGGTAGATGTAGGTATGACTGAGTAGTATGCACAATATTTTGCAGAGCATCCCTTCCCACGACTGACAGGACTTAGGGATCCTATACCACCCTTGGAGGAGGTATATGATGATGATGATGATGATGATGATGAGGGAGGTCCTGGACATTGACGAGGTGGTAGGAGAGGGCAAGGGAGAGGTAGGGGAGGTGGTTGTGTGGGCAAAGCTTGAGGTTAGATTGGTCGAGGCGGAGAGGGTGGAGGAGATGATGATGGAGGTGGAGAGGGAGGTGATACAGGGTGAGGTTGTAGGGTTATTGGTAGAGGAGGAGGATGGCAACAAGAAATTTGTCGTGGAGGGCCTTTACAGCTAGAGGAGGCAGTAGGGGGAGGAGTCTAAGGAGGAGGTTGGTTCATCCGAGGAGATGAAGTCAGAGGAGTCAGGGGAGGAGGTGATGGGTGGGATGGGTGGGATGGATGAGGAGGAGGAGGAGGATGTGCAACCTTTGATCAAGTAGAGGAGGATAGATATGCTTCCACCTTCTGCCCCAACACACATTATAGTAGCACAGGTGGGTCAAGATCCACAACCATTAGGGGTTCAGATATTAGTGCCACCACATCAACAACAGGCTCTAATAGCTGCTCTACAATCATCAGTATAGAGGCTACAGGGTCACTTGACACAGACACAGGCTTAGACTGGCCAACTATAGAGACAGGTCACTATGGCATCTCTGGAGAGAGATACAACTCGAGTAGAGAGAGATGCAACTTAGCAGGAGTTGCAAGCGGCATAGGCTTAGATAGCACAGTTATAGACACAGGTTGCTACAATCACTACTGAGAAGGATACTAAGATAGAGAGGTGTGGGAAGTCTAAGGATCTTTCCCATTCTCTTTAGCGAGTTGCATCTCAGGGGCCATTTGGCGAGACATTGAGAGAGATGTCGTATCAGACCGATCGGACAGACTATTACAAGGGTTTGTATTTACAAGATGTGCCTTTAGATAGGCAAGCACACTCTTTTGTTCAGAGCTCAAGGCATGTAGGTTCTCAATGAGAGGACATTAGCCGAGCAGTTACAGGACCTAGGAGAGATCCCGGTGGAGATGGAACAGGTCCCAGTGGCAGTCAAGGTCACAGACCAACAAATTCGGGTGGTAGCCACTCTTAGATTTGCCGCTCATGTATTTTGATTATTTGATGATATGTACATACTGATGCATTCATTTTGATCCTTATGATATGCCTTGATGTATTATTTAATACATAGTTATGATTTAGATCTCTGGCGTTATGTATAGTGTTATTTATGAGATCATATCCAAGGACTTATGGACTTTTATCCTTCCAGTTTGATTTATCTTGACATGTATCAGTTCTTTTCTTTTGGATCATCATGGGTCACATATGCATGATGATATGATACTGACATGCTTATATATGATATGGATGCATTTACTTTTGATGATCTAGATGTTGTGATATGCAGATGATGTGTTGCAATGATTGCTTTTTATGTGATTGTATGTGAGGATGTGATTTTTGGGTGAGATAATATATATGTTTTGAAGGTGATATATGCCTATGTGATGATTTCTTTTATGATCTGCAAATGTAAATGTAGATGTGTACATGTGATGAATAAATGTCCTATTATGCTTTGATGATATATTCATGTGTAGATGATATGAAATGTCGATGTGATGTTGATATAATGATGCTTGTTAACATGACTTGTGAATGGTCTAGATGATATGATAAATGCTTTTGGTATGGTACTAAATGACAAAATAAAATATTTTTAAATGGAAATGATGCTAAATGATCAATGATATGTAAATGAGACTAATGCAATGTAACAAAATTGAAATGTGATGATATGAAATAAAATGCAACGATATGAAATGATATAAAATGCAACTAAATGTAATTGTAAATGATATGAGATGAGATGATAATGAAACTAATGCAATTGTAAATGATATGATATGAAAATGTACCTAAGGATATGGAATGCAACTAAAATGATTAATGATATAAAAATGAGAATGCGACTAAATGTGACATGTTAACTGATATGAAAAATGACAATGCACCTAAATACAAATTTTTAAATGATATGAAATGATAATGTACCTAAGTGCAAATTTGAAATGATATGATAATGAGACGTATCTTGAAAATGAGATGCAAAACTTAATATGATAATTCTATGATAATAATGCAATATTTAAATGATATGAACCGATCGATGATATGCAACAAAGTGGAAATGACTTATTAATGCATGCTAATATGAAATGATCTATCATTACTAACATAGTCATCCTTTTGATCAAATTTTATTATGCTTCCCTTTTGTCATCATTGAGCCTTTAATATGTTGAAAGTTGATACAAGCATCATGGTATAATTGAACCATAATGACCTGAGTATAACTTACATGGAGTTTGATATTGCAAGATGACACAAGCGTCGAGGTATAATTGAACCAAGCCTACCTGAGTGTTGCTTGCGTAAAATAGACAAAGAGTTAACCATTTTCCTATACAAATCTGAAATGTCCTCAGTGATATGGTACCTGATCACATTGTAAGACAAACTTGCATAGTAAAAGGCTTCGTTCACAAACAACAGACAAAGAAAATATCACACCCCCTTCCTTGTGTCTCTAGTTTCAAGACATCCTTGAGTTGCTCTGGAGATTTGATATCAAAAATAAAAAACAAACAAACATAGATAAACATGCATGCTACCTTTTGTATTTTGTCAGATAAAACATCTTGCAAGTAGATCTTTGTTTAGTTTGCTTAGTTCTTGGTATTGATAGTTCTGAAAGTTGTTTTTGTTAAAATTGTCTCTATTTTGATGGTTATCTGCTTCGTTGAAAACTCTAAAAGGCGAGATGCCCACAGTTGTAGTCAAGATTTTTCCCCTAGCTATGTACACTTCTTTGGTATGGATATATACATTAATTACCAAGACATGGTGAGATATGATGTGGATAATTGTTCGAATAATCAAGGACAGTGACTACGCTAAGTGTGTACAAGATTGTGCTGCATTCTTCAACGCTTTGTGATGGCCATAGGCTTAGTTCAAATGGATGCAAAAATATATGATAGGGGTACATATAGATGGAAGAACCGATCTATCACAAATAGCGCCTATTGCCAGGTTTTCACTAGTTTTTATTTCACTTTTTGATTTGTTTTTGATTTTTTTATATTTTTTCCTTATCCATACATTTGATAACTTAGGTATAGAACTTTTTGAGACGCACACTGTTGATAGGTTTTTCAAACAGGTCTCCTTATAATGTAGATAATTGATATGCCCCCGATCCGTAAGCAGATATGATGACAAAAGGACCTAGCCAATTTGGTTCCAACTTGCCCTTATTTTCTCGATCTTGTTGATTGCAAGGATTTTCTTTCAGTACCAACTCACCAATTTGAAATGATCTTGGCTTTACCTTATTATTTTAGCTTTGGAACATGCGTTGCTGATATGATTTGAGGTGATCAAAAGAACGTTGTCAACACTCATCTAGCAGCTCCAGCTCTTGCAGTCTGTTTACCTGATACTCCTCATCTGGAATGAGTCCTTTCAGTGATACTCCGAGTGATGGAATCTCAACATCAATAGGTATAATTTCCTCTGATCCATACATAATTGAGTATGGTTTTTCTCCTGTAGGTGTGCGAATGCTAGTTTTGTAGGCCCATAATGCAGGGTTGAGTTGAACATGCCAATCACGACCAGCCTCATTCACCATTTTTTTGACGATTTTCAAGATGATTTTATTTTGAGGCCTTCACTTGGTCATTCCCTTGTGGATAATATGGTGTGGACAAACGATGTTGGATATGGAATCGTTTGCATAGTTCTTGCACATCTTGATTCTTGAAAGGTCTTCCATTATTTGTGATAATGGAACTAGGAATGCCATACCGACAAATGAGATAATTCGGGATAAAAGAGGATATTTTGTTGTTAGTAACAATATTTAATGGGATAGCCTCTATCCATTTTGTAAAATACTCAGTGGCTATGATGATAAAGCTATGTCATTTGATGAGGAAGGATGAATCTTTCCCACTAGGTCAAGGCCCCATTGATAGAATGGCCATGATGTGGTGAATAGTTGTAGCTCCTATGTTGGTGCATATATAATATTGCCATGAATTTGGCATTTGGGACATTTTTTGACAAACTGATATGATTATTTTTCCATGGTCGGCCAATAATAGCCCATCCTTATAAGTTTCTTGGCGAGAGTAGGACCACTTGAATGTGTGCCACAAATACCTTCGTGAAGTTCATGCAAGGCGGTTTCAGATTCGTTACGATCTAGACACCGAAGAAGAGTACCATCAAGACCTCAGTGGTAAAGTGTATCAACAGTTAGGGTATACCGGGCTGCTTGATGAATAAAGTTGCGTTTCTGGTTTTGGGATAGATCTAGTGGATGGATATTGTCTTTTAGGCAGCTGTAGATTTTTCCATCGAGGTGTGAGTCAGAACTAACTATGTGGCATATGACTTGGGATTCAGAATTATCATAGGTAGGGGAAAACAATTGTTCCACCAGGGACTCATAATGATTCTGTTTGTTTGGTATTTGCAAGAGTGAGGCAATGGTTGCCATGGCATCTGCAACTTTGTTGTCAAACCTTGGAATCTGTTCAAATTTGATGTCCACAAAGTATTTTTGAAGTCATTCACCATGTGTTTGTAAGGCATCAACTTGTCATCCTTTATTTGATAATCATCATTAGCCTGATTAATGATCAATTTTGAGTCTCCAAAGACTTAACTCTGTGATTTTCCACTCTATTTCCATCTTGATGCCTGTGACTAGAGCTTCATACTGAACAATGTTATTTGTACATGGAAACATTAATCTATAAGATTTAGGAATAACGTGTCCTTCATGTGTGATGAATAGAACACAGGCTCTTGATCCACGTTATTTGTATGATCCGTCAAAGTACAAGACCCATGGTTTTGTCGATATTGTGAGAATATATATATCTAGAAATTCCACATTGATTGGATGACTGTCTTGTAATGGTGCTTCTGCTAGCTGATCTGCGATAGCTTGACCTTTGATAGCTCTTATGTTTGTGTAGTGAATGTCAAAGTCACTTATAATCATGACCCATTTAGCTAACCTCCCCGTGAGAGTGGCTTTGCTAAGTAGATATTTTAATGGATTGATATTTGCTACCAAATTGATTGTGTGAGCTAGCACATAGTGGTGAAACTTTTGAGAAGTGAACACCACAGCTAAACAAGATTTTTCAATGAATGTGTAGTTGAGCTCAGAACCATTCAATGTCCTACTGATATAGTATATTGCTCTTTCCTTTCCCACTGAACCTTCTTGTGCCAACAATGCTCCTAGTGATACCTTTGTAGTTGATATGTAAAGAATGAGAGGTTTACCTACTATCAGTGGTACCAAGATAGGTGGATTAATCAGATATTGCTTGAGTTGATGAAATGATTCCACACATCGATCTTCCATCTGAAAGGGACATTCTTGTGGAGTAGATTAGTGAACGAAAGGCACTTGTCGACTAGTTGAGAAATGAATCTTCTTATGGGTTGTAGTCGTCCTTGTAGAGATCTTAATTGACTGATATTTTTAGGTGGCATCTCCATGATTGGTTGTATATTTGTGGGCTCTACCTCAATTCCTTTTTGGAGACTATGTATTCCAAGAGTTTTCCGGATGTTACATCGAAGACACACTTTTTAGGATTTAGTAATACATTGAACTTCTCTAACCTCTGAAAGATTTTATCAAGAATTTCCAGATTTCCTTGTCTTGTGAATGATTTGGCCAATAGGTCATCTTTATAATCCTCCATGAATATGTGCATCATGTCATGAAATAATATGGCCATTGCTCGTTGATAGGTTTCTCCTGCGTTCTTCAGACCAAAAGGCATGACATTTCAATAGTAAGTACCCCATGGATATGTAAATGTTATTTTATCTTGGTTTTCTGGTGCTATCTTGATTTGATTGTAGCCTGAGAAACCATCCATGAGTGATAACATTGCATGTCTTGCTGTGAGATCTACAATTGTGTTGATGCTAGGTAGAGGAAAGTAATCCTTCAGACAAGCTCTGTTGAGATCCCTGAAGTCTATACAAATCCTGATGCTTTTATCTGGTTTGGATACAAGTACAATGTTAGAGATTCATTCCGTATAATCTATAGGTCGGATGAACCCTACATCAAGTAACTTCTTCAGTTCTGCTTTAACCAAGATGGCAACATGTGGGTTCATTTTTTTCAGTTTTTTTTGAACTAGCTTAGCTCCTGGAGCTATAGATAAGTGATGCATGATTAAATATGGATCCATCCCAGGCATATCTGCATAAGACCAAGCAAAATTGATTTTTTTTCTATAAATAACTTGGTGAAATCAGGCCTTTCTTGTTTTGTTAATGACTCTGCCAGATGTATGGTTCTTGATGCTACTTCAGTGCCAATGTTGATTGATTGAGTTGGTTCAATCAAAATTGGTGATCTCTCCTGATAATGTTCAGTAAGAGTGTCAAGTCTCTCATCCTTTGGCGCCTCAAGGAGGATATCACCATTGGATACATCCTTTATTTTTAGTTTTTTATGATCTAATACTGCCATTGAATGGTTTTCACCACTAGATCAAATTTTTATTTTATTTTTACGACTAAGTGACTTGGCACTCTCCTGATTGAGAACTTCATTATGAGATTCACTAGTGGAACATGTTTCCAGGTTCACGAAACAAAGATATTGGACAATAGTGTCATCATTTGTGAAGATAGGTATGTTGAGTTGTTCAGGTTGTTCCCAGTCTATGATTTCAAGATGTATCAATGGTAAAGGATCGTCTGGTGGGTAGCAGTGAGGGTCATGATGGAAACATTGTCAAAGTTGTCAGTAATATGAGTAAGGTCTGTAATGGTACTCTCTTCGGTATTGCCTATTTCATAGCGACGCTGCTCATTCTCGCTGGCTTCGTACATACGTTGTGGTCCAAATTCAAATGATCTAGACCCCAAGCCTTGTCTTTCATCAGGCATGGGTGTATATGTGTGGATTGTATCTACCTCAATGTCTTCAGTGACATTAGAGAAAGTATCCCATTCCCACTCATGGGAGTCTATTTCATAATCACTCTCTAGGACTCTATTATTGTAGGTAATATGGATACAATTTGATGAAAAGAATTTAGTCCTTGCTTCTATCTCTGAACTGATTAGCGTGCTGTTTGAATCAGGCTCTGTACTAGGTTGCAATATATGAATCTTTTTCTGAAAAGTGTATGACAAGCTCTTCTTGTTGTTTGTCATACTCCTCTTCCTTGTTTCTGCGGACTACCTCATCAACTGCCTTTTTTTGTGTTAATTATTGTTTCTTTTGTTGTTGCTGCATGGTTTCTTTTGTTGTTGCTGCATGGTTTCTTGTTGCAATGTAGACTCTTGTTGTTGATTTTGTTACCATGTAGATTTGTGTTTTCAGTTTGTTTGATCAGTTTGATGTTGATGCTGACCATATCCTAGTCCATATTTATCCTTAGAAAGTTGTGAGTGTGGTTGAATTGGTTCTACAATACCTTCTTTATGTTTTCTGATAGGACCATTTCTTGAGTATCTCATCCTTTGTATGATTTTGAATCCAATGCCATATTGCTCTATTGCTCAGTGACACTGAATATTGTTGCTTAGGTGTCCTCATTAGCCTTGTATAACCAGCTTAAGACATCTTTGTCTTCTATTTCATCTACTAGTGTTCCTGCTTGAATGAACATACCATCAAACATTTTGATAGGGTGTGAAGATTGTTGTCTTGAAGTTGATGGTTTCCCATGAGATCTTGGTGAAATTGGCAATTTTGGTAGACATAAGGATGGTTCAAAAGTGTATTCCCCCATGCCTTTGTCCTTTAACTTCATATTTTTCTCAAAATCTAGAGATAGATTTTGGAGTTGATCCTTATTGTTTGATAATGTGGAATCAAGAGTATTCTGAACTATTTTAAGATTATTGCAATACTGGAAAGGATTATTGTCTGTTGTAATATAAATTTCAGACATTGATGATATGTGGAGGGTACTGCTTGCATTTCATGGATCCAAGGATGACCCAAAAGTATATTATAAGATAAGTCTATGTCCAAGACTTGACATAGAGTATCTCTTTGGACTGGTCCCACTTGAATAGGTAATACCACAAGCCCTTTTGATTATCTTTCTTCATCATCATATGCTTTGATTGTTATAATTTTCTTAGGATCAATGGTTGTTTTTGAGAAACCCAATGCATGTATAAGTTTTAGAGTGCAAATATTTAGACCGACTCTTCCATCTATTAATACTCCCTTCACTTGATGTTTATAGACGATGACTTTGATATGGAGTGGAGTATTATGCAGATGATTTAGAGAGACATCATCATGCTCTGAAAATGATATATTATGAGACCCAGTTAAATGTCCCACCATGGCTTGGAATCGATCAATATCCAAGTTATTTGGAACTATAGTGTCAACAAGAGCTCTTTCTAGAATATCCTTTTGTGTGGGTGAAATCTTGAGAAGTTCTAATATGGATATGTGTGCTGGTGTCTTCTTCAATTGATCTACTAGGTTGTATTGATTATTTGGAGATGTTGTTGTTTTGGATGCACTCCCTTTCAATACATATTTAGATTGATCTCATGTAGTCACATTGACCGGAACATGTTCTTGTTTGTCTTTAATCTTTATGATGTTGACTTGATTGTCAGATGTTGATATGTGATTGATAACAATGTTGTACACATGATTGATATGGACCCCTTTGTTGTTTGACGATGATGATGTGCCTTTGTCATAATTTGGAAGTGGATTCTTAAAGGCCTCATGATCATTGTTGGTTTTGTGACCATCTACCGTTATGTCACTGTTATCTATCAAATATTGAACCAATTTCTTCAACCTTAGGCAATCATTTGTGCGATGCCCTTTGTTTCTATGATAGTCATAGTAGTGCACGTAATTCCACCATGATGGTTTGACTTGAGGTTCAAAATCTCTTGTGTTTGGCAATGTAATGAGTTTATTTTCCAACATTTCTCGAAATGTGGATTCAAGGGTTTGTCCTAAAGGTGCGAACTTCTGTCGATATGGTGCTAATTTCGTGTTGGCGTTGTTTCCCTGATTGTTTTTCCCTTGGTTTATGTTTCCTTGATTGTTCGTTTGTGGATTGTTGGTTCTTTGATTAGAGTTTCCTTGATTGTTGGTTGGAGGAGTAACACTAGATAAGTTTAACACTGATTGTTTTTCTTTAACATTGTCCATTATACCATCATTGACAATTTTTTTATTTCTCGTCCAAAATTTGGACTTGTCTGAGTTGTTGTAGTTTTTGTTAAAATTGTTGTTTGATGAACTAGCACCTTCTTTTGAGAACTTCAAAGTTCCTCTTTTGATTGAGCCATCAATTTTTTTTAAAACTGGGTAGACATTGTAGTTTCAGTTGATAGCTCATCTTGTCATTAAGATTGTCTATGAAGATTTCCATTTTCTCCTTCTCAGGTACAATGCGAGGATATCTATAGATCAATCTTCTCCATCTTTGCAAGAACATCATGAAAGATTCATTTTTCTTTTGCTTCACATTGCAAAGATCAAGAATGGTAACCTCGTGTTGAATGTTATAGGAATATTGGGAAATAAATTTATTCACCAAATCCTCAAATGATCTGATGGGAGGTGTGATTTTTGAAAGCCATTCCATTGTTTGTCCCCCTAGGCTACTTGAAAAATAATCTCATCATGTAAGTGTCATTGTAGGCAAACTCCAAGCTCATTGTGAAAAATTCCCTTACGTGATCACGAGGATCATTTTTACTATTGTATTTGTCATACTTTGGTATTTTAGAGTTAGGTGGGAATGGTACCATGTTGATACTTTGATCAAATGGATAAGGAGAAATATCCTCTAAGGAATATCATGTGGTAGTTCCTTGTTGCATGTCTTCCATTTATTGTTGAAGTGCTTGTAGTTGTTGCATGAGTGTAGCGAGAGGATTGTTTCCAATATTAGTATCTCGATGATTGGTGTCACCTTGATCATTAGTGTCACTATGATCATGTGTATTGTCATGATCAGTGTGAGAGGTGTGTGTTCTTGATTTTGTCTTTTTGATGCTCTCAGTTTGTTTTGGTGGTTTCGTGTCAAAATCCTTAGGGATTTTGATACCTTTGCGAGATAGCAGGAGGAAGTATTTATGTTTGTCAGTTTTGATGAGTTTATCAAGAAGTTTGTGTAGGCCAGGGTCTTGTTGTGCCTCCTCAATAACTTCATCTTGTGTGTGTGAAAAAGTGAACCTGTAGCTGCAAGCACAACACTTCAATTAAGTCATTATATGCATGGTTAGTAATCAATAATCAATAAGTAATAAACCATAACAAAGCGACTAATTGCCTTCTAAAAGATGCAAGTATAAGATTGCTCTCAGATTTTTATAAGCAATACCAATGACTGGACTACACCAAGATGAAGGATTTAATCTATATGATATTAAGCTATATGGATGCAAGATGGATGAATAATTCAAGCAATAATCAATTCAAGCAACAATGGATGCAAGCAATAATGGATGTAAAATCGATGCAAACAATCTAAAAAGCACAATAATCTTCGATGACTCCAGAGCAAAATTAGCGTGATAATAATCTCCAAGCGTGTTCTCAAAAATCTTTGGGGTGAATTGGAATGAGAGCTGAAGACTGAATTTATAGAGAATCACAAGAGAAAAGCTCAATTTAGGATTAATTGAAAATAATTGAGAAATTATGTTCAATTAACCTTGAGATAGATTCCAATTATAGTTTAATTGAAATGCATTCAAATTAGAAGTCCAAGTTGCATTGGAAAATAATAATAAATTTATTCCATGCATATATGATAAAAATAGACAATTCCATGCACATATTTGATTTATTCATGAAAAAGGTCTTTTCAATGCAACTGAACTTTTTTTTTTTTGAAAAGCTTTGAGTTCCAATTTTAGAAAATAATTCAATAATTCAATTAAATTGCTTTTCTGATTTCAAGTTATAAATTTAGAAAAAGAAATAATATCTCAAGTTTGATTTCTCTCTCAATTCAATTCTTTTTGTTTTATTTTCAATTCAACTCTTTGTAATAAATTAATTCATCTTTTGTAATAAATTAATCCTTTTTGCATGATTGAATGGCAAATTATTAATTAATTAAATATGTAAGGATATTTAATAAATTAAAATGGGATAATTGATCAAAATGATATTATTGGAAATGATTTGATTAATTAAATAAATATTTAATTAATATTGAGTAGCTGATTTGCCATGTGATATTTGATGATTAAAAAATTAATAATGTGCTCAAGATTGATTTAATTGCCTTTGGTTAGGACCTTGGTGATGTTGTCGAGATTAGGGGCCCATGGTTTAGATGACCAATTTTAGGGTATTACACATCTGTTATTTCTTCTTCGTCTAGATCCATGTAGTTTTTCCAAGTTTTAACTTCTCTACGTCCGATGCTTGATTTAGGCTCTTCGTCATCCCACTCAATGTTTTTACGTGATCGTGTAGAAACTGGCATGACTTAGGTTGATTCAATATGTGATTGGATCCTCAGGTAAGTAAGACAAATTGATCTTTCCACTAAAATTGATATCTTGTAATAGTGCTAACCTTTGCATGAAGACACATTCTTTCAAGGATTCTTCATCAAAATCAGTATTTTTATCGTGGAGATAATCACAGAAATGATGTCAAAATGTCCTATGTTTTAGAAGGAGTTTGCGGTTGATATAGAGGAGCTTGTTTCACTTCAAGACCTTCTTTTGACTAGGTTGTCTCCTTTTTAGATCAGTTTTCAGACAAGGATGCTTCTTCTTGATGTGTTGAAGAGTGGTCATGCAAGTGATCAAAGTTTCACTTGTGAGATTAATCAGATGAATACTTTGTTTTGATCTCTGAGTCTACTCAGTCAAATAGAAGGTTTGATATGCCCCTATTGATATGACTAAGTGCATCAAATGATATGATAAAGCTTTCTAATATTTGGAAACTAGATGGATTTGACTAACCTGAAAAGTTAACTTGTATTTTGATGTTTGATATGGGTTGATTTGAAACTTGTGATCACTTGTTGATATCTCTTCTATTTGGAAGATGAAAAATCTGTCTGAGATAGTTGAAAGTGAAAGTCCTCCTAAATGGGTACTGTAGACACCTAAAAATGTCTCATTGATCATGTACTAATTATTCCTCTAATTGATTAAATAATTCTTTAATTATTTCAATTAATCTTATTCTTCTAATTTTATATTTCCTCATAATCTTACGAATCATTCAATTTCTTATTCTTTCAATCATTTTAACCATTTTCTAACGTTAATTAAATATTTATTATTTAATTAACTTTGATTAATTCCTCAATTGAAATAATCTTTATTATTTAAATTAATTCTATTTTCAATTTCTATCTCTAATCAATTAATCATTCAACCCTTTTCTAAATATTAATTATTTAATTAATTGTGATTAAATCCTTTAATTTAAATAATCTTTATTATTTAATTAAATTCTATTTTTAAAATAATTAAATAATTACTTTAAATTATTTAATTAGCTAATTAATTCTTCAATTCGACATCCCCAAATTCTAATTTCATTTAATTTCAATTCTTCTAATTTCTTCCAAATTCAATTACATGTGCATGATTTCAAAAATCAAATTGAAAATCAAAGTCAAGTTCTAAATATATTCAAATACTAAATTGAATTTAAAATAAATTCAATTATTTGAATTAAATTTCATGCAAAGATTAAATTGAAAATCTAAGTCAAAGTGCAAGCACATGCTAAATTAATTAATTCAATCAATCAATTAATTAAATCATTTATGTCTCCAATCTTTATTTTCATCTTTTAGTTAGCTTTGTCATCTTCTTAATTTCCTCCTATCATTTTTTTTCTTCCTTCAGTTAGCTTTTTCTCAATCAGTTGACTCAATTAATCTATTCAATCTATTCAGTTTTACCTCCAAATCAGCAGTTCAACTATCAATTTTCATGTGAGCTCACATGAGTTCCACCTCTTGATCAATCTGTTCCACCTTTCAATCAATCTTCTCCAAAAATCTATAAATTGAGCATCAATCTCCCATTTCAACAATCACGAACTTTGAATCTTTGTGTCAATTGTAGGTTGCCATCGCAATATCTGAGAGCCACCATACCACAGAGAGGAGAAGAACAATGGAAGTTATACACAGTCACGAAATAAGGAGTTTTGATTGAATTACTTTATAATTCCTATTTTGATTTGATTGTGTTATTTCATTGTCTGTTTGTTTAAAATCTTTGATTAGATAGGGATTCGTGATTTCCCGTTGAGTTAAATTGATTCTTTAGAGATGAATTTGTTTACATGCAATATTTTGGTGAACCCGACGTGAACAACAACTAATTAACCTTCTTTGTTTTCTGTGTTATTTTTGTAGATCGTACAGATTTATTCCTTTTTTGCAAGTTTTGCACAGATTTCAAAAATATATCTCTTCGTCACGCATTCGTGGTTGCATCATTATGCAATCACATAGATAGAACTACACAATCAACCTTTCGGGGTCACACAATCGATCTTTCAGGGTCACACAATTGACCTCTCAGGATCACACAGTCGACTTCTCAAGATCACGCATTCGCTCTGAGATTACTACGCATTCGTTAGGAAAATTTTTGTTTTGTTATTTTTATTCTTATTTCCTTTTTGTTCTCTGATCTGTGTAATTTTGCATGAAATTGAGTAAATCTAGAAACATATTATTTTTATTGCATATTTTTGTTATAACCGTTTATGGCACGTAAGGTACAATTCAGGATTTCAGGTGCCAAAAAGACAAAGGAGCAAAG
This sequence comes from Cryptomeria japonica, assembly GCF_030272615.1. Lineage (NCBI taxonomy): Eukaryota > Viridiplantae > Streptophyta > Pinopsida > Cupressales > Cupressaceae > Cryptomeria > Cryptomeria japonica. The sequence continues at coordinate 274,935,200 of NC_081410.1, read as the reverse complement.
AAGACATGCCAAGCGCTATTAGAGAATTCTCAAAGCAGAAAAGCCGATACAAGATTGGGAAGAAAAACCAGCCATTGATAGATACAACAACTTAGTTCTCTCATATCAGGTTAAATATGATTTGTTTAATATTGAATGGATGATGAGAGATCTAGCTAGAGCCTCACAATCTGTTTTGCAAGTTTCTAATCAAATTTAGCTTCAATTTTTTATTTTTTGTGTAATCTGCCTGTGTGTCACACAATCGCCTTGTTATCATCACACAATTGACCTGTTAGGATCACACATTCGCTTTGTCAGGATCATGCAATTGATTTGACAGAATTATGCAGTCGCCTATTTAGGGTCACGCAATCCCGCATGTATCATCACACATTAGTTTATGTTAATTTTGGGTTCTCTATTTTTTGTTAATTTAATTTTACTACTAATCATCTATTTGTAGCCTGTGACGAATTTATAGAAAGGATCAGATTAGTATTAGATTAATTGCACTCATGCTCTCACACTTCATTTTTTGGTGCTTAAAATCAACATTGGTTAAAATTGACATGCATGCATAACACTTCAATTTGGGCTTAAAATCAACATTAGTTAAAATTGACATGCATGTATAACACTTCAATTTGGGCTTAAAATCAACAATGGTTAAAATTGACATGCATGCCTTCACATTTCAGTTTGGTGTTTAAAATTGACATGCACATGCGTATTCAACACCTCAATTTGGGATTTAAAAGGAACGTGAATCAGGCTGCATATAGATTAAATAACATTTGACTTTCTTAAGGGAAAGAACTTTTATCGTGCTTGGGGTGGACCTATTGTTGCATTAACTAACTTTCCACTCACCTTTAGGGTCTTGGGAGAAAGGAAGGAGGTGACAACGACACTCAATTTTATTTTATTTCACATAGAGAGGGGTATATTTGAATGGGGATTTCATCATCCCAGAATGATACTTTGAATTGTAATGTGTTGGGGATATCATCTCTCCCAGCATACCTCTTGAGTGGGTTTTTCGAGCTACTATATAAACATATTGGTCAGGCGGCTAGAGTGTTGAGTGAATTCAACGTATGTGGGGGCCTTCCTTGTACTGATAAGCTCAACTAAAGTCTTAAATGACTTGTTCTGAGAATCCATTGTTGGATCGAGACCCCTCAAAATTTTACAATAAGAACCAACTTAGTAGCCCAAAACCCTACATTCAGTGATTCTGGGAGTGCGGATCGTACCCCATAGATACCCTTCATGTACCTTGCATTATGATACAGAAATCCCTCAGTTATAAGATCTTCAGATCTTCGGGGTAAGAGAGACTGACATGCTCGAGAAGTATGTGCTGTGGAGTGGAGTTAGTGTTGCCAAACTCTCTATTTGTTTTTTTTTGTTTCGGTATTTTATTGTAAGGGCCTTATTTGAATGGTTTCTAATTTCTAGCCTAAGATTGTCTTCTGTGTCTTTTTATGTATCGTTGTATCAGACCAGTATTGAGTCAATTATTTGGGCTATTTTAGGCCCTATCCTACGTATCTTTGAATTTTCTAAGATTGTTTGAAAACTAGTTCAGTCAGCTATATTTACCTCCAAACAATTATTTTCAGACTTGACAAAACACAAAACTTATCCTAAAACTACTGAAAACAAAGTCCATTTTTTGAAATGCCAAAACTCAAAGGTTTATACACTTGTGACCATAGGAAGTCCTTGCATAGTCCTCATTTACGTACTTACTATCGTCCTAAGTCCTTGCATAGTCTTTATTTATGTCCTTACTATCATCCTAAGTCCTTACATATTCCTCATTTTCATCCTTATTATCGTCCTTAGTCCTTGCATAGTCCTCATTTACGTCCTTATTATCATCCTCAGTCCTCATATAAGTCCTTGTCTAGACCTCATATACGTCTATCTTAGTCCATCGTCATTTGCATAATCATCCTACAAAGTCATAGCATGCATCTTAATGGGTCTCCTAGGTGATGGTTTGCTCCCCTTCGAGCAACCTAATCTAGTGCCAAATGGAGGTCAATGAGAAATTATTGATGGTCTAGCTAACTTAGCCTGGGAATCAAGGAGAAACGCACCCTAGTATATAGGAGTCAAGTATGAGATAAATATCAAGTATAAAATTGCCCGTAGGATTGATAGAGAAATTGTTACAGAACGTCTAAGAGAAGAACTCAACAGGTCTCACATCCAAATCCTCAATAAAGAGTCTAGTATGGTCTTGCATATCCCATACTTAGGTCTAGAATCTAACATTAGTTGTCGTCTTGCATAAAGTTCTAAAACCACCCTCATATAGAAGTCTTACATGCTCGTCACAAGGTCCCAAAAGACAAAAGGTATAATGGACCCAAACAACAACCAGTCTGTAAACCCAACTTGGAATATGGACATATCAACTAGTCAATAGTCAAATTCTCAAGCAATGCCCACAATACATGAACTGCAACAACATTTAACATGAGAAGAGATTGAATCAGCTCAACAAGACCCACATGTCCTTATGATCTTAGATGCACTTATACATAGTGATAGGGACAAATATCTCTCGTTGTTATTCTAAAATGTGGCGAAACTACCTGAAGATTTTGATGTCACAAATATATTACCACTAGGAAATACTCTAGGTCAAGATAATAGTTAAATACCACATATAACACAAATGCAAACAACGACCTCCAATTTTCCTCAGAATGCACCTATACAAACAAATGTCAGTTCAAACGCGAACTCTCAGTCGAGTGCATCATCTTCAACAATAAATGTTAGCACACCAACACAGACCATACCAATAATGTCAGGTGTCTCAGCGCCTGTTCAAACCAAAATTCCTCATACAACAAGTGCAACCCGACCTTCGGTTTCCTATTCTATAGGATCAACATATAGTCCTCAAAATGCAAATCTAGGTCTTACCAATACAACAAGTACAACTCAGCCAAACATGGGTTCACATGTCACTTATTTCATGGTACCTAGTGGAACGCACAACACACAAAATTATAATCATGGTACCTTCCAACAACCCCCTAGTTATGCTACCACGAATCCTTTTATGGGAGATACACAGACACAAGGTGTACCTTTGACCCAAACAGATATTCTGACACAACACTTACAAAATTTGCAACAACAAGTGATGACTATGAAGACCAGTAACGATAAAAAGAGCTACACAATACAGGACTTATGTCCTTATCCTTTTGATCACACTTTATACATGCCACCTTTCTCACCATATTTTGAAATACCTAATTTCAATAGATATTGAGGGAAAGGTGATCCTAGAGACCACATTAGAGAGATTTTTACAGCATGCATAGAGGTTGCAACAGAAGAAACTTACCTAATGAGGTTGTTCCCTAAAAGTCTAGGAGGCTCAGCCTTAGAGTGGTTTTCACATTTACCACCAACTATCACATCATGGGGAGAATTAGCTGAATACTTTATTGCAAATTTTTCACATAACATTGAAACCCTAGTCACTTTAATGGATTTGTGTGTTGCGAAACAATATGAGAATGAAACATTTACATCCTTCATACAATGATGGAGAGCTCTCTATAGGAGGTGCAAGACTATTATTCTAGAAACAAAGCAAGTGGATATGTTCACAAAAGAACTTAATCCCTAAGATCAAGTACCCAATACGAATGCAATGTTTGACCATATTTAAACAAATCACTGAAAAATCTCTAAAGTGTGAGAAAGGACTAGTGAAACAAGGTCTCATTAAGTATGGCAACAACAACAACAATGATAAATCCAAATTTTGGTCGAAAAACAAAAAAATGTGACCAACGATGGTGTTGTAGACGCTCGTACGGGGAATAGAACCCAACCGGTTTTGTCTCTACAAGGTACAAGTCAATCATTACATCCACATACAGAGAATAAAACTGCCTCAACAATTGTAAATGCTACACAAAACATGAACTCAAAATACCCTAGGGTAAATGCTCCAAGAAGGAACTACACACCTCTAGGGAAACCTATTGAATTAGCGCTAAAAAAGTTAATACAGACAAACATGATCACTTTGGCAGAAATAAGAGTATATGAACCAAAACCTTTCAAACCTACATGGTGGAATGATAATGATTTTTGTGATTATCATTGTACTAAAAGTCACAAAACCACGAGTTGCTATAAGTTGAAAAACTTGGTCCAAGATATGATAAACCAAGGTGACATCACGATCGATACAGATAAAAATTCAGCAAACACGAATCACATAATCTTTAAGGATCCATTTTCCAAACATGACAAAGGGAAGGCTACTACATCAGAAACACAAGATGATATAGATAACTACAGAAAAGTCTCATACGATTATACTATTCATGTCATTAGCTCAGAAGATGTAGTAAAAAATGATTCACAAGAAACACTTGATAGAGATGAACAATATCCAAAGACTCACACAGATGATAACCAAATTTGCATGCTATCGGAAGCACCGAAATAAGATGAAGACAAAAATATTTGTCTCAGAGACTCGGGGCATGACAAACCATTTCATTCAGGATGGTTTGAAGATGATTTTATAACACATATCATGGATGTTAAACTTACACGTGAAGACTATGAGGAGGGATATAACATAAACCTCGACAAAAAAGTATATGGTACCGACAGTTCCTACACAAGAGATGATACAGTGGCTACGATCACAATAACTCCTAGAGACAGAGACTGTGTAGTAGTTACTCACAGATCAAAGGTAACTTTACAAGGAGTACCACCAAACCTACCACCAACAGTAGGGACTTATAATGTTGTTGAGAAACTCAAGAAAACCCTAACACATTTATCACTTTTTGAACTCTTGTGTATTTCACCCACTCATAAAGCCATTCTGGACAAAGCGCTTCAAGATTTAGTAGTGGACAAAGATATAGATGTACATACCTTCCAATCCATGATAGGGAATTTAGCACAAGGCACTCGCATTGCATTCATAGAACATGACATTCCTAGTGATAGACTGCTCCATAATGACCCACTACATCTAGTAGCTTACATACATAAGAGTAGAATCAAAAGAGTACTCATAGATGGAGGAGCCGGTCTCAACATTTGTACTTTAAAGCTGGTTAAGGCTTTGGGATATTTTGAGCTTCATATTGATTCATCAAAGAGAATAAATATTAAAGCATATGATGATGAAGAACGTCCCTCAAAAGTTTTTGTAACGCTACCTGTACAAATATGACCTATAACAATAGAGGTCTCTTTTCAGGTTTTGGACAGAGAACTGGGATATAACATGTTATTGGGCCGCCCATGGATTCACACCATGCAAGCAGTACCATCGATATTTCATCAGTGTGTCAAATTCTCGTATAACGACATTGAAATCACCATAAAAGGTGATCCAAATCCATTCGAACACTGTAATTACTTGAAAGAAAGTATGGATAATCAGGTATCAATTAATCAAGAAGCATCTCTCACTACACAAATGGAGTCATTAACGATCACAAAAACACAGAAGAATGTTCCTGCAACATCTTCTATATAGATAAAAGATATTGGTTGTGGAGAGTATTCCATTTCAAGTACCTCGAAGGGACAACAATTGTCTCTCTCTCCTAGGTCTTTTGGGAAGCCTCAAAAGGCAGTAATGAAACAAGACGAAAGGAAATTGTTAGATACTCAGACTCATGCTCTTTCATAAGATGGGGTGACTTACAAGAAGAATCTTTGAATGAAGATGTCAATCATTGGATATGTAGAGAAGAAGATGACATGAAAATACCTAGGATACCCCTAGATCAGTATGGCAATGGGTTGAAAATGATCCAGAAATACAGATATGATGGTACCACAAGCTTGGGATTACAAAAACAAGGAATATTAGAACCCATTGTTCCTAACGACAATCCAGGGAATTAAGGGTAAGGGTATAAGCATGTACCACATATCATGGAAGCAAGACAACACACCCTAGATATACTGAACAGACCAAGGATACCATCAGACTACATATCTCAAAGGGAGTTGTCCACATGAGTGTTTCCCTCTTCATCTCAAACAAGCAATCAAGTACCAACATCGCCTAGTGCAGAATCAGATGGGGAAGACATGAGACAACTCCTGCAAGAGCCTAGAACTGAGTCACAAAATGATATAGTTCTTGACACAATAGCACAAGCAAATGTTGCAAAAGATGCATGTTTACCACCAACAGATAAACCAGCTAACCCCTGGTTATTATCAATACTTCAGCCATAGGAAACGACTCAAGCTCAACCTAATGAATCAGATGAAGAAAGATTGCAATGTGTTATACTAGGCTTAAGAAGGGTAACTACTGTGCAAAGAAGACCAACCAATTTACAACAAGATCAAAGGAAGGAACAAGAGGAGATAAGTGATAATACCTTAGATGATGAAACATACATTGAAAGTGAGACAAACTCTCACGACCATGTTTTTATTGCTCCATGAAAAAGATATCAAATAAAACCTATAAAAGATGAAAATACACCAAGTCAGCCAAACAATCAAGTCTTCATATTATTAGAATCTATTATGATAGAAGGGAGTAATGACTTACCCCTTATACACTCACACTTGATTGATTGGGGGCAAGAAGGAAAACCAACTCTAGATTGGTTTGAAAATGATGAAGCCATTGCAGAATTCCTCAAAGTCAGAGATGGATTTCCACAAGGTGAGAGGCAAGATTTGTTGTAGACCTGGATAGAACAACATACTTCAAAGAGGCAAGTACCTCTATCACAAAAGATATAGATCAAAATAACCATAATGGCAATGGAGCATATAATTTGGCTACCATGGAGGGAGATCTACTCTCTGACCCTATGAACAACATGCACCTTAAATGATATTATACCTAAGGGCTGGGTTAGTTTAGGTTTTACTTTCCGCATTGCATACCATTTTATTTAAAGCTCTGCATTACATATAGTTTCTATCTAAGCACATCATATTTATTTTCATATAGAAGCACCAATAAAACAAGACAACTGTCCAAGTTTGTCATTCATTTGCATTTAAGAGAAACAAGGGTCATCTCCTTTCTTAGATATTCAGACATGAAGTCTTTGAGGTTCTAAGGTCATTCATTTTCAACATTACCCTGTGACGACGCTTTACTTATGGTTGGGTAGTGATTTCACTATTTGAGACTTGTTAACCCAAAATCTATCAATTGCTATATCTCAAACACATTTAGAAAATTTCTAATTCATTCTAGACACCTAGTTGATCATATGACTAGTGAAAAATCTAAAATTCTACTTCAACGCCACTGTAATTATCACACCCAAGTAGGTTTCATTACTTACAAGTCAAGGCAAGAAAATAATAAAAGAAAAAGAGCTATGCCAAATATTCATCTCAAGGAAAAAGAGCAATGATATATAACTGAAATATCACGCATACAAAGTACGACAAAAAGATTGACTATGGGAACATGCAAGTAACTGCATCAAGGCTATGAACGCCTACTGGCAATGGAGCAATATTTGTGAAATTACAGTCTATAACCTCGTTGGAGCTCTAAAAGATTGCTGGCAGCAAGGCTCTATTCGGGATGCTTTTGAAGTTAGGATAATCCACGTAGCTAGTCATATAGGATGAGAAGGATCTTTAGTGACTACAAGAGAGGGAATTAACTCAACTGCACACACATGGGGCAAAAGAAGATCAAAGTTTCAAGAATCAATGGGGAAGTTTTCTGCGTCTCCATTTGTAAATCCTAGTCATTAAGTGTATTAATTTGTATGTTCCAAGGGACCTTAAGGATCGATTGACCACTTCTCTACTAAATATTTTGTACCTCCATTTTTAATTGGTGTATTACAAAATGCCAAACAAACACAGTCGACCTTGTTTGAATAGGAAATGCATCTTCATCATGCATCTTGCATTAATATAGGTCATGTCAAAAATTTATTGTCTCTGCATGCATTTTGTAGATCATTATGTCATATAGGTCTGTACACTGGGGGCATATCTGAATTTTTTTTAAAAAATCATAAAAAAGACTTGAAAAAATTCTAAAAAATCATAAAAAATCTTGAAAAAATATCAAAAACATCTGAAAAATCTTTCAAAAAATAATAAAAAACATTCAAATATGTGAAAACTTAAAAATACCAAAAAAATTGGAAAGAGTAGTGAAAATACCAAAAACATTCACATAATGTCCTTTGAAAATACCAAAAACATCTGGAAAATGTCCTAAAAAATAAAAAACATTGAAAAAGCTCTTGGAAAAGAACTAAACAATAAAAAATCAATAAAAAAACTTGCAATAAATTGTCTCGCAAGAATCAAATACCCTAGCAGATATCCAGCAAATGCTTTGCATGAAGTTAACAAAGGATACAACTATCCAGTCAAACATCTACAATCAACTGATCGAACTATCTTATCAATCGTATCATATCCATATCAAGTGATCATTATCTTGTTTTAAACCGAAGAGGATACACTAGAAATTAGACAGGTCAGTCTTAAACGGGGTTCACAACTTTATGATATTAGACATTATCAACCATCACATCAAGCAACTGAGAATAAAGACACAAAGTTAGTATAGCTACTGAATTTTGTCTAGGTCGGGCTTTATCTTTTATCATTTGGTGACAGATTATGTTCCTATGCTACTCAAGGATGTCCACAAGTGACTAGAGGAGCCATGATGGGAATTATCATTTTCTTTGTTTGTTGTTTATGGTGTGAACCGATGAAGTTCTAGGGAAATTGCTCTAGTGGGTGTCTGTGATAGGAGCATTTAGCTATTGAATGCCACACATACCTCAACCCCTAGTGTATTTCCCAGAATGGATGGGTTCACTCCTTGTCTGCTATGTATTTGTTTCTTCAATGAGATATCTTTACATCTTGGTTACTTATACCCTGATGTGCTAAGCTTCACTGTTCAATAATAAGGCCCAGTGATGAATTTATATTGTGCAAAATAAAATAAATGACACAGGTTCGTGATTCATTCAATGTCATTCTCATCTCATCTGTTTGTTGATAGTTTGTTGATTTCCCATGTTCTTTCTAAACCATATTCTTTTCTAACATTATTCCTTCATCAATCTCTTCTTTCTTTCATCTTACTAATATTTCTTCAAGGTATATTCTGGCATTATCATACAAAAAACAAAAATGCATCCATATAGTTTCAAAATGCATCCATATAAAACAAAAGTGCATCACTAATAAATCATATAGAAACCATTGCATTCATATTCATAAAAAAATTTATGAATTATATACACATACATCATATAACTCATAGCATCATATAGCATATATAGAAAGCAAAGCATAATAGATCGTTGCCAAAAAAATGCATATCATATATATAACTCAAAAATTTAATGTGTGTGAATACAATAAACAAGCCCGAAGGCTCAGATAACATGATCAAAATGTCTTAACCGACACTGCCTCTCTTAGCAGGTGGGTCTTGCCCACTAGATCCTGCCACAGGATGTCGAGGTGGACCCATGACTCCTCCACTGCTAGTCCATCGATAAGTAGATCGACTCGATCTCCTCCCCATAAAGGAACTAAAACTAGGCTCTCTCTGACCCTCAGGGATAGCTCTCTCATAAGCCTGTCGATAGTAAATAGCCTCTTATGTAGCAACAAAATATCTATCTGCCTGGCTACATGCCTCTGTCACCGGTCTGAATAGTTGATCATATGCATCCATGGTGATTTGAGCTCTTTTGACTGCCTCATCTCTCTCCCTTTGGAGATGATCCCTCTCGATCTCTAGTACACCTTAGTCTATACGGTAAGCTTCTCGCTTGACATCTCATCTAAAGACCTCATCCTCTAGACTCTAAATCTGCGCTCTGAGAATCTGTGGGTCATCATCATCCCTGTCACCCACCTGTCCTCCTCCACCCTTTGTAGCAGGCATGTCCTCGAACTCTGGCATATCAATATCATCGTCATCATCAGCATCCTCGCTGCTCGATGACCCTGAAGAATCATCGTCATCTCTGCTGCTAGTAGACTCGGTGTCTCCACCAATGTCTATGTCCTCATCTTCCTCCACATCTCCTCCCTCCTCCTCTCCTCCCTTAGCTCCTCCACCTCCCTCATCTCCCCCCTCATCTAATCCACCCCCCTCTCCTCCTCCAACTCTCTCGTCCATGTCTATCCTCAGGTGCTGTCTAGGATGTCGAATTTGCTATGCTGTAATCGGAATAGGCCTATGTTTGGCCCACCATGCATCATACTCTGACGTAGTCCTTGAATCCAGTGCAACTCTACCCCAATCCCAAAGTAATGGCTGAAGAGCATCAAACTCAGTAGAAGCAACATGTGGCTGTATACATACCCCCCAATCAGATACCTCCCGAGATACATGAGCAAAATAAGCAGTAACCATCGGTGTAACCTGTACCTCCCCGAACTGTCTCAGTACTCATCCTCAAAGAGACATCTCAATAATCCGCTGCATCTCAAATGTCCTACCAATAAGATATCTCCACTATCGGCAAAAAGGCAAATGCACTATGTCATCTGCCCAACCGGGGCAATCTAAGTATGGTCTCCAAATAAAATGTTGCTATTTCTTGATAGTTTGTTGATTTCCCATCTTCTTTCTAAATCATATTCTTTTCTAACATTATTCTTTCATCAATCTCTTCTTTCTTTCATCTTACTAACATTTCTTCAAGGTATATTCTGGCATTATTATACAAAAACCAAAAATACATCCATATAGTTTCAAAATGCATCCGTATAAAACAAAGTGCATCACTAATAAATCAATTAGAAACCATTGCATTCATAAACATCACTAATAAATCATATAGAAACCATTGCATTCATATTCATAAAAACATTTATGAATCATATACACATACATCATATAACTCATAACATCATTTAACATATATAGAAAGCAAAGCATAATAGATCAACACCAAAAAACTGCATATCATATATATAACTCAAACATGATAATGTGTGTGAATACAATAAACAAGCCCGAAGGCTCATATAACATGATCAAAATGTCTCAATCGACACTGCCTCTGTCAGCAGGTGGGTGCTGCCCACTAGATCCTGCCCCAGGATGTCGAGGTGGACGATGACTCCTCCATTGCTAGTCCATCGAGAAGTAGATCGACTCAATCTCCTCCCCATAAAGGAACTAAAACTAGGCTCTCTCTGACCCTCAGGGATAGCTCTCTCATAAGCTTGTCGATAGTAAATAGCCTCTTGTGCAACAACAAAATATCTATCTACCTGGCTACATGCCTCTGTCGCTGGTCCGAATAGCTGATCATATGCATCCATGGTGATTTGAGCTCTCCTGACTGCCTCATCTCTCTCCCTCTAGAGATGATCCCTCTCGGTTTCTAGTGCACCGTAGTCTATACGGTAAGCCTCTAGCTTGACATCTCATCTGGTGACCTTGTTTTATAGACTCTGAATCCACGCTCTGAGAATCTACGGATCATCATCATCCCTGTCACCCACCTATCCTTCTCCACCCTCATTAGCAGGCACGTCCTCTAGCTCTAGCATATCAGTATCATCATCATCATCACCATCCTCGCTGCTCGATGACCCTGAAGAATCATCGTCATCTCCGCTACTAGTTGACTTGGTGTCTCCACCAATGTCTATGTCCTCATCTTCCTCCACATATCCTCCCTCCTCCTCTCGTCCCTTAGCTCCTCCACCTCCCTCATATCCCCCCTTAGCTAATCCAACCCCCTCTCCTCCTCCAACTCTCTCCTCCATGTCTATCCTCAGGTGCTGTCTAGGATGTCGAATCTGTTGTGCTATAATCAGAACAACAGGATCAATAAGTGGAATAGGCCTATGTCTGGCCCACCATGCATCATACTCTAGCGTAGTCCCTAGATCTACTACACCTCTACCCCAATCCCAAAGTAATGTCTGAAGAGCATCAAAATCAGTAGAAGAAACATGTGGCTGTATACATACTGGGCCCCCAATCAGACACCTCCCGATATACATGAGCAAAATAAGAAGTAACCACCGATGTAACCTGTACCTCCCCGAACTGTCTCAGTACTCATCCTAGAAGAGACATCTCAATAATCTGTTGCATCTTGAATGTCGTACTATCAGCAGAAAGGCAAATGCACTGTGTCATCTGCCCAATCAGGGCAATCTAAGTATCATCGCAAAATAAAATGCTGTTATTTCTAGATAGTTTGTTGATTTCCCATCTGCTTTCTAAATCATATTCTTTTCTAACATTATTCTTTCAGCAATCTATTCTTTCTTTCATCTTACTAACATTTTTTCAAGGTATATTCTGGCATTATCATACAAAAAAATAAAAATGCGTCCATATAGTTTCAATATGTATCCATATCAAACAAAAGTGCATCACTAATAAATCATATAGAAACCATTGCATTCATAAACATCACTAAAAAATCATATAGAAACTATTGCATTCATATTCATAAAAAAATTCATGAATCATATACAGATACATCATATAACTCATAGCATCATTTAATATATATAGAAAGCAAAGCATAATAGATCGCCACCAAAAAATTGCATATCATATATATAACTCAAAAATGATAATGTGTGGGAATACAATAAACAAGCACGAAGGCTCACATAACATGATCAAAATATCTCAACTGACATTGCCTCTGTCAGCAGGTGGGTCCTGCCCACTAGATCCTTCCCCAGGATGTCTAGGTAGACCCATGACTCCTCCACTGCTAGTCTGTCAAGAAGTAGATCAACTAGATCTCCTCCCCATAAAGGAACTAAAACTAGGCTCTCTCTGACCCTCAGGGATAGCTCTCTCATAAGCCTGTCGATAGTAAATAGCCTCTTGTGCATCAACAAAATATCTATCTCCTGGCTACATGCCTCTGTCACTGGTCCAGATAGCTGATCATATGCATCCATGGTGATCTAAGCTCTCCTGGCTACCTCCTCTCTCTCCCTTTGGAGACAATCCCTCTCGGTCTCTAGTGCACTGTAGTCTATATGATAAGCCTCTTACTCAACATTTCATCTAGCGACCTCGTCCTCTAGACTCTGAATCTACGCTCTGAGAATCTATAGATCATCACCATCCCTATCACCCACCTATTCTCCTCCACCCTCTGTAGCAGGCACGTCCTCTATCTCTGGCATATCAGTATCATCGTCATCATCACCATCCTCACTGCTCGATGACCCTGAAGAATCATCATCATCTTCACTGCTAGTAGACTCAGTGTCTCCACCAATGTCTATGTCCTCATCTTCCTCCACATCTCCTCCCTCCTCCTCTCCTCCCTCAGCTCCTCCACCTCCCTCATCTCCCCCCTTAGCTAATCTACCCCCCTCTCCTCCTCTGACTCTCTCCTCCATGTCTATCCTTAGGTGTTGTCAAGGATGTTGAATCTGCTGTGCTATAATCAAAACAACAAGATCAGTAAGTGGAATAGGCCTATGTGTGGCCCACCATGCATCATACTCCGGCATAATCCCTAGATCTACCGCACCTCTACCCCAATCCCAAAGTAATGGCTGAAGAGCATCAAACTCAGTAGAAGCAACATGTGGCTGTATGCATACCCCCCAATCAGATACCTCCCGAGATACACAAGCAAAATAAGAAGTAACCACTGGTGTAACCTGTACCTCCATGAACTATCTCAGTACTCGTCCTGGAAGAGACATCTCAATAATCCGTTGCGTCTTGAATGTCCTACTATATAAACATAAAAATGGCTATGAGCAATTCAATAAATATTTTATATTTATTTAATAATTATTGTTCTATTAAATAGTTAATCTGAAAAGATTAATTTATTTAATTCATTTCATGTCTTTCTATTAATTAATATTTTATTAATTAATTCATCTATTCTATTTCTCTAAATAATTAAATATCTAATATTTAATTATCTCCTTCAATCAATTAAATATCTAATATTTAAATGGTTATTCTCCTATCCTATAATATCAAATATTAAATAATTTCTTAAATTATTTAATCTTTCTTATCCAACTCACCTTCCATCTCCACTTCATCTTCCGTTTGCCAACTCATCCAACATGTGGCTAAGGAAATTGATATTTCTTAAATACTAATTCATCATTTATCTCCAACCTCCAAATTCAATGTATATTGTGTACGTACACATATTTCATAACCATCTTCTATATTCTCTCCAACACCCCCTACATCTTAGGAAGGACTTGAGTCCACTTGTCCTCTCATGCCTAAATTTTCTCCAACCATCCCTAGATTCCCTCAGTCAACAACCCAGTCAAGGTGAGATGAGTGACACTTGTCTTCTCCTTCCCCCTTTCTCTCAACCTCAACCTTCAGCTTTGCTCAAAGCCATCCAAATATACAGATCTGATCATGACTGTTGATCTAAGCCACATCATCTCATCCTCGCAAGGTCTATAAAATCAAGAGCTTCAGCTGAGAGAGAGTTTGACTTCAAATGCATTTTCAAGCCAAATCATTTGTAAAACTTATGCATCCGTGAGTTTTAACCTTGAAGCAAATAGCAATTATCATATAGCATAATCATTTTCGCATAATCATGTAGTATTATATATCATAACATTTTTTAACTACCAGTTATCAGTCCATTCTTCATATTGCGTCTTGGAAGCTATCAGTGCATTGTCTGAGAGCACACCATCTGCAACCAGGAACAATGGAGTTAGGACACAATGAGACATAAACCATGAAGGTAATATTAATGTTTTTATTTCATATATATATTTCATTTAGTTTCATTTGTTGAGTTTGGATTTCCTGTGGCATTTCCATTGGTAGTTTGTGAAACTAGTTGCAGGTAGCATTCTGAGGATGAAATTCAAGGCAACACATTCTGGCACCCACCGTATCATGGACCTCGCATATACTTTTAAAAATCTCACAAAAAGTGAAATTAACACATTTATAATGTAGATTCATGCATGTGTGAATTCTGACAATGCTTTTGTTCCACAGGTTAGCGCATTTGCATCTTAGGTTAGCGCATTTGTATCTCAGGTTAACGCATATGTCATGCAGGTTAGCGCTTTTGTCTAAAAATCTACGCATTTGCTTTACAGGTTTACGCTTTTGTCTTAAAGGTTAGCACATTTATTAAAGAAATCACGCTTTTGTATCCACAAAGCAACGCTTTTGTAGTAAAGGTTAGCACTTTTGCTCTGCAGATTAGCGCTTTTGAGGGGAAACATAGCACATATGCTAGAATAGCACTTTTTGCTTGCAACTAACAAAATTTTCTTGTAGGTTTGAATGTCTAAGAAATTAATTTTTTTCGGACTACTAACATGCATGTGCAAGATGGTGTTTGAGGCAAATTTCATGCATTTTCTCACCTAGTTAATTAAAAGCCTTATTTTAGGAAGTAATATATCATGTCTTGCTCATTTAGTCTAACTAAGATGATAAATTGACAACATGCAACTTGCATTTTTAGTAACTTCTCTAAAATAGTTGCACGTGGACTTTTAAAAAGGCTAAAATAAACACCATGCTTGTTGGAGCAACATCTCCAAATAGAGGATAGATCACATTGCTATGGAAAGTAAAAAAGAACACATATTCCATGTCTCGAAAGTGGTAGGTATATGCTCTCCCCTAAATTGGGTGACCAAAAATCCAAACCCACTCTTTTATGCTTTTTTTACTTTCAGGCAAATAAATCCTGTAGAGGGCCTACCTTCCCGAGCTGCCTTGAGGGGGCCGGTGAGAGGGGAATGGCCTAAAGTGGAAATGAGCTAATACCAAGTCCTTCCAATCCACTCTAAATAAATCGTGTTTGTGACAAAAGTCCCAAATAACATGTGCTGATAAGTTCATACCGACACTATGTTTCCCCATAAACCCTATGGATTGTAACCTCTATAGGATGGGAACTTTCTATATTTATAGAGCTGAAAGTGCTGCATGTATGGCCACATGACCAAAAACCTTTACTAAAAACCACTTGTACTAGTTGCCAAAATCCTTCTAGTTGTTGGCGCAAGAGGTCGGACCTTTGAAGCCGCTCACACACATACGATTCTTAGTAGAGATATAAAGTTTTCCATGAGGAGTTTTCATGGAAACTGGTGCTTGGCTACCTCAGAGAAGTGAGTGCCAAGGGTGGAGCAAGTAGGGTGAAGCATCTAGATATCCACTTTGAATAGCGTAGCCTCGGGGGAAACCCCATGTGAGATTCAACAACTATTGTCTCAGCCTACCATAAGATTTGTACTTGCTTGTGCATTTTGTTTATTAAACATTGTGTCTTCTATGTCTGTAACATGTTCCAAATGGTTAAAAAAATTAAAGGAAATTATCATCTACGAATGAGAAAAAATCCAACGAATTGTTGGAAAAATTGATCAAAAGGGTAATACAAAAAGCTTTCCAACATTTGAAACACCAGATCAAAACTAGAGTGTCAAAACATCAGTATCAAAATAATTCTGAAAGTAGATTTGTCTCTAAACCATCACATATTTTCAAACTAACTCAACAACTAGGTCACTAATCCAACAAGTTATTCCCAAGAGGTTTCTATAAACATAAATATTCAACAAGCTATTAATTCAAACATCCTAAGTGCAAATAAATCAACATCATTGTCAAGTCTCTCATCAGGATAATCAAATCCTCTATCACTAAGCTTGATCAATCTATACTAGGTTCATAATCTTGGATATATCTTTCCTATTTTGAACCTAGGTTATATCAAAATCAGAATCGCACCAACATTGGAATCAAACAAACTTGTAAATGGTTAGATGCTTAAATGACTTTTAAGTATCACCTTAAGAAAAGAAAACCCAGTTATAAAGCTACTCAGAAAAGAATAAGATTTTTGTATATCAATCACAAGATCTTATTAAAACATAGGACATTTCTACATCATTTTCATCACTACTTATGTGGCTGCGGTACAGAGTTTGACGGTGAAATTTTGCAAAGACGTTCTTTTCAACAAAGAGATGCTTTATCACAACGAAAAAACAATAGCGGTAATATCAACAAAGCATATCTTCTTAAACCAATAATCACCTATTGACTTTATCCTTTGGAAATTTTAAAAATCTTGAAATAATCACATGCCAGTTTGGACTAGAGCTCAATACGAACAACTGAGAAAACAAGAAATGGAGGAAGAAGATAATCCTACATTCCAAACTTTTGGGTTTACCGTTGTTGATGAAGAAGCAGTCAATAGCACCATTAGAGATCTTGAGCAAGATTTCAAATTAGATAGGCTAATGGAAAAATTGTTGGCAAAGCAAAACGAGAAATATCTCTTGATGTTGGCAAAATCTGGAGCTAAACTACCACAAGACTTTAACATAGAAAGCTTGAAACAAGATGTGGAGGCAAGTAACACCCAAAAAACAAATGATCCAGATAACAAAGATTTGAACAAAGAAAGTAATGAAGAAACAAGGAAAGAAAGGGATGACACAAGAAAAGAGTGCAGTGATAAAAGAACTCACGAAGAAACAAGGAGAAACTATGTGGATAATCCATTGTTAAACCTTACTCAACAAATGCAAACTCTACAACAACAGATACAAGACATGCAAAATGGAACAAGCTCCAAGAAGTATTCATTAGAAGATATATGCCCATATCCGTTTGTTAAAAATTTGAATATGATACCATTTCCGCAACATTACAAGATTCATAAATATGACAAATACGATGGAAAATCCGATCCTCAGGATCATATTAGGGAGTTTTGTACTATGAGCATGGAATTTTATCATGATGAAACTTACCTTATGCATCTTTTTCCTAGGAGTTTAAATGGACAATCAATGGAGTGGTTTTCAAGATTACCATTCGGAATCAAATCTTTTGAAGAACTTGTGAATAGATTTATTTCACAATACTCTTACAATATAAGGAATGAGATAACAATGCTAGATCTCTGCAATGTTAAACAAAAGAATGGTGAATCTTTTATGATCTTCTTACAATGATGGAAACACATGTTTAATAGGTATCCCTGAGATGTACTTGATCAAGAAAAAATGGACATATTCATTGATAATCTTATCGGTGAAATGAGTTATTGACTAAGAATGCAATGTCCTCTCTCTTTTGGCAAAATGATTGTGAATGGTCTGAAAATAGAGAACGCGATGGTAAAGAAAGGAGAGCTAAAAATTTACAACAATTCCTACAACAACAACAACAACAACAACAATAACAATGAAAAACCTAAATTTTGGTCAAAGAATAGGAATGTCAGCAATGAAGGAAATGACGCTAATAGTGCTACAAAACAACAACAACCAATTTTTAATCTATCAAGTCAAATCCCAAACAATAACAATCCAGAAAGCAATAAAACCAAGTCCTTCTCTAATCCTTGGAGGAAATTCACAAACATTGGAGAACCTTTGGAATCAGCTCTAAAAGATCTACTTGCCAACAACTTGATTGTTTTACTAGAAGCAACAAGTTATGAACCATGAGTCAAGCCAAATTGGTGGAATGACAATCATTTTTGCAATTACCATCAAAATAAAGGACACCAAACAAATGATTGCTAGAGATTGAAACACCTTATCCAAGATCTAATCGATAATAGAACCATCACAGTGGATAGCCATAAGACAAACGAATCACACGTAGCTTTCAAAACTCCACTTCCAAATTATGACAAAGGTGAACCATCCCAATTAAAAGATGACAAAGGAAAAGACAAAGTGAATTACACTTATACCTATGATGGTGTGGTAAATGTTATCATTGTTAAAGATAATCCATCTTCAGAGCCAATCAATGTTATTACGAGAAGCAAAGCAAAGGTTACCTCTCCAGGTATAGCAAAAGACCCAACATCCACTTCACAAAATACAATTTAGTAGAGCAATTACAAAGAATACCCGCTCAAATATCAATTCTGGAACTTCTCAAAGTTTCACCTATGCATAAGGAAATTTTGGAGAAAGCCTTAGTGGAAATAATAGTCTCAAAATATTTGGATATAGATCAGTTCCAAAACATGGTAGGACACCTTATAACTCCTCATTGCTTATTATTTTTTGAAAATGATGACGCATCCTTGCAACATCCTCACAATGCTGCCTTACATGTTGAAGTCACCATCAATAAAACTCGTGTCAAATGTGTACTCATAGATGGAGGAGTTGGCTTAAACATCTATGCATTAAGTTTGATAAAAGCTTTGGGATATTTAAAAAATGTAGTATACTTGAAAAAGAAAATAACCATAAAGGCTTATGATGAAGCAAAATGTTCTTCTAAAGGAACTGTTGTGCTACCAATCAAAATAGGAAATGTGGAAAGGAATACATTATGTCAGGTTTTAGATTTGAAACTGTCTTACAACATTCTTCTAGGTAGACCATGGATTCACAAGATGCAAGCAGCTCCTTCTACATATCATCAATGTGTAAAATTTCTTCACGAAGGACAAGAAATCACTGTAATTGCAGATTCTAGTCAATATTGCAATAATTTGAAGCCAACACAAGATACACGAGTTCCATATAATAGAGAATCAGTATATCCTACCAAAGAAATTCAAGCAAAGTTATGGGAAACTTTTGAGGAAAAGATCAAATTAAATGATGAAGGAATGGGAAAATATTCTTTGCATAATTTTCCACTTTCCCCTAATTCATATGGAAAGCCTATAGATATTCAATCAAAGACGTCAGAAATATCAAAATATATGTTTAAAGAAACATTTGTTAGTGTTAGAACTCTTGAAGAAGAAAATGAAGACAAAGAAATTCTTGGTTGGCTGTACAAGGATGAAGATAAAATTATAGCAATAGCAACAGAAGTCAATATTCCTATGAAACAATATGGCAAAGGTTATGAAATCATGCAAAAAATGGGATATGAAGGGAAAGGACCAATTGGTAAGCGACATCAAGGTATTTTAGAACCTATTTGTCCACACTCGCAATCCAAATAAGATAAATCCGGGCTTGGATATCTAAAATCCAATCAAAAGCAACATAATCATCAACAACAAAAGTGGAGAAAGAAATCAATCTCTAAAGAAGAACAATGGCAAGAAAAGATACATCAAGCGGCAGAAATAGTAATCAATAAACAAAAGAATCAAGAAGAACATGAAAGGAAATAAGAGGAGATTACCATCAAAGGTAAAGAAGAATTTTGTCAACAAGTTCTGGAAATACAAAACAATGCAAAATCTAAACAAGATATTCCAGAAGTAGTGAAAATAGAGATGGCAGAAATCAAGGAACTCTTTGCACCATACAACATTCCTGTATGGTATAGTGGAGTAATCCTAGATCATGATTCAAAGGCAGATTCAAATGAGTATGAGTAGGGTCCAGATGTCTTATCTACTACATCAAGTAAGGAATACAATGAAGAACAAGCATCTATCATGAAAGAAGACTTGTCTATTACAAAATAAATGATGGAGTTAGAAAGAAGACAAGAAAAACTCAGAATTCAGAGAAAAGAGGCATATGCAAAAAGGAAAGGGAATGACAAAGATAAAGAAGTAATGCCACAAGAAGTACAAACAAGGATAGATCAAGCATATGGAAGTATAAGATTTTCATCAAAAGAGGAACAAGATGTATTCAGATGTGGCAGAACCATAGAAGAATTAAGTGATAGTCAAGATGGGTTGACTATTAGTCCAGAAGAAGTTGAGTTTGAAAGGAGACAAAATCTAGCAAAAGAATCCTCTTTATCATGTACACAAGTGTGCCAACTCCAAAATGCAAATGAGGTCAATAAAGAAGAGATTTGCAGTATTAAAGACGTGTGTGTTGATATAATCCATTCATTTAAGGGACAAACGTCAGTTGAAGAACCACTTGAGTGTGAACTACAAAATACTAATATTTTTTAGATCCAATTGGGAGACGCTTGGGAAAGACAATTCTCAAAACCATTTAATCTATGATAGTACCTATTCTATGCCAAAATATGATCATTATGTCATGAACATTGAAACACCTAATGATGACAATGATTATGATCTACCCCTTCTTTATCTTGAACTAATTTATTGGGATAATTTAGACAGCCTTGAACTGAATATCTTTTCCAATGATCATGACTTAGCCGTGTACCTTAATGCTGTCGAACCCATTGCACCTAAGATATCTTTCATTGTAGAATCAAGTAATGTTTCTCGTAGTTAGGAGAATGCAATCAATCATGGAGATGGAGTCACCTAGGAACATAAGTCAATTGTGATCTTTACAAGGAAGATTGCAATCAATCAGGAGATTTCTTTCTCAGTTAGCAGATAGATGTCTTCCATTCACCCATCTTCTACATAAAAATATTCCATTCAAATGGGATCTAAAATGTGAAGAAGCTTTCTTGCAAATAAAAGAATATCTTATGAGTCCTCTAGTACTGGTATCACCAACCAAAGGGAAACCATTGTTGCTTTTATATTTCAGCAACAAATGTATCATTAGGAGCTCTCCTTGCTCAAAATGATGAAGAAGGAAAAGAAAGAGCAATATATTATATCAGTAGAATGCTTGTTGGTTATGAATTAAATTATTCCTCAATAGAAAAGACATGTCTAGTAGTTGTATTTGCAACTTAGAAGCTGCGACATTATATGTTGATTCATTATGTGAAACTAATAGCAAAGATAGATCCACTCAAATATTTGTTGAGCAAGTCAACCTTGATAGGGAGAATGGCCAAATGGGTTATGATACTGAGTGAATTTGATATAGATTATGTTGACCGAAAAGTTATCAAGGGACAAGTCATCACTGATCAATTGGCTGATGCACCTTTACAAAATGACATGCGTTTGCACATAAAATTTCCTGATGGAGATATCTTGACAATAAGTACAAACTTTTGGGAATTGTACTTTGATGGTTCTTATACACAATATGGATCAGGTGCAAGAATCTTTTTCATCACACCTTAGGGACACACAATTCTAAAATCATATAGACTACGGTTTCCATGCATCAATAATGCTGCAGAGTATGAAGCATTGGATATTGGACTTAAAATGGCCATTGAATGGAACATCAAAGAACTACATGTCTATGGTGATTCACAACTTATCATCAATCAAATAAATGATGAATATCAAACTAAGGATGATAAGATCATGCCATACAAATAGCTGGTAGAGGAGTTTAAAGAACACTTTAAAGAAATATCATTCACTCAGATTCCAATAAATGAGAATAAAGCAACAAATGCAATGGCTACAATAGCATCTCTCTTGCAAAATAAGGAGAATCAACAACGTTACAAATTTCTCGTGGAAGATATCTTAACCTCTACCATTCAATCCCAACATGCCTACCAAATTTTGCATATATTAGGAACCAGTCAATCCCCATACAGTCAAACTTATAAATATTTAAAAGAAAATATCCTTCGTCTTGACTTATCTTGCAATCAGAGAAGGAATTTTATCCATCAATCCTCTCGCTATACCATTATTGCTGATATGCTATATAGGGGTGGTTTAGATGGTACTTTGTTGAGATGTCTTGAACAAGAAGAATCTGAGAAAGTTCTTAACGACATTTATGCAGGTATTTGTAGCACACACTCAAGTGGTTTAACATTGGCTAAGAAACTTCTTCATATGGGTTACTATTGGCCTACTATGGAGAGGGATTCATTCACATATGCTAGAAAATGCAAACAATGTCAGATCCATGGAAATCTCATTTATGCACCAGCACAAGAGTTATATCCTATGACAGGATCATGGCCATTTTCTCAATGGGGCCTTGATTTGGTAGCAAAGATAAATCCCTCATCTTCTAATGGACATAAGTTTATTCTGATTGCTACTAAATATTTTACTAAATGGATTGAAGCAGTGCCTTCAACAATAATGATGGGAAAAACAAATATCATCATTTATTTTGAATTATATAATTTGTCACTATGGAGTTCCTATGACCATTATCACTGATAATGAAAGACCATTCAAAAATCAAGATGTGAAAGAGCTATGTGAACAATTTCATATATAACATAGGTCTTATACTCCATATTATCCATAGGGAAATGGTCAAGCTGAGGCATCAAACAAAACTATCTTGAAAATCCTGAAAAAAATAGTCAACGAAGCTGGAAAAGACTGGCAAATTTGGCTAAATCCTGCTCTTTGGGCATACCGAACTAGCATCCACACTCCAGTAGGGGCAACTCCATATTATTTGGTCTATGGATCAGAAACAATATTACCTATAGAAGTAGAGATACCTTCTCTATGAGTATCCTTGCAAGGTCTTATACCAGAAGAAGAACAATGAGTCTCTCGACTCCAGGAACTTGAATTGATTTAGGAACGTCTCCAAAATGCAACAGATCATTTAAAGGTATATCAACAAAGAATGGAAAGAAGTTATAACCATAGGGTCAAGCCACACATTTTTCAGATTGGTGATATAGTTCTAAGGGAGAATCCAAGAAATCAGCAAGACCAAGACAAGAAGGGAAAATTTGAACCAAATTGGCTAGGACCTTTTGTCATAGTAGCAACATATGGATCAGGAGCATACAAGTTATCTACCCCTGAAGGTGATTGGTTTGATGAACCTATCAATTCTATCCATCTCAAAAAATTCTATGCTTGAGATATAAAGTCTTGAAAAAAAATCAATAAAAAGCATATAAAGTCCTAAAAAAAATCGGTAAACATCCAAAAAGCAAAAAAATCCCTAAAAAATCAAAATATGGAAAAAAAAAATGCAATAAATTTAGATGGTGAAAACCTGGCAAACAGGCGCTATCTAAAAAGTGAGTTCCTCCATCTATGAGATCGCTTTGCGCACCTATCCACTTCATCATATCCAATCTATCGCTTCCATCATATCCTAGCTTATCCATTGCACCTTTCGCATCCATTTCTTTGAACCATTAGCAGAAAATATGCAGTTACCAACAATTATCAATCTTTGACATACTTGTCGTAGTCATTGTCTTAAATCTTATCAGAATCAATCAATCTGCATTTGTATCCCTCTATGGTTTGGATCTTGATCAATTTATACATCCATAATAAATTTTTGTTTCCGCTGGGGGCAAAATCCTAATTCCTTTTGCTAAGGTGATCTCTTGAATCTTTGAAAAATCCAATACATTCAAAAAAATTAGAAAAACCAAAAACACCTAGGGTTTTGAAACAGATAACGAGCAACAAAGCAACAAACAATCAAGGCATTTCATCAACAACTGAATCATGAAACTCAGAAACCGAAGAATAGATCAACAAGTAATAAAGGATTATCAAAGATCATTCATCAAGATGATTATATCAGTTAATGACCATAAGAACATGTGAATGACATACAAGATTCAGTGTTTATATCTTGATTTTATTGATAATCATGTACTCTATGCACCTCAAGGATGTCCATGACTAGAGAAGCTATGATGGGGCATGATTATTTTCTTTGATTGCTATCTGTGGTTTATCTCTTAGTATGGTATGTACTTGTCTCAAGATATGATCGGCAAAAGATCAAGGAGGATGTTCCAAGTCATGCATGAAAGGAGATAATCCTTGTCTGTTCTGCAAGCAATACTCAGGTCAACTTGATCCATTATATAAGGTTTCTTGTATTAACTTGCTATATCAAAATCCATGTAAGAAATACTCAGGTCATCTTGGATCATCATGTCAATTTGCTTGTATTTTCTTACAACATTTTAAAGCTCAATGATGAAATCAAGTACTGTTACAAGATAACATATGAAGAATGGCAGTATCATTTTTATTTAGATCATTTCATTAGCTCATTATTCATCTTCATTATAAGCATTCAATGTCAGTTGCATTATAAGCATATCATTTAATTAACAGATCAATGGTCATGAATAAAGATTGAGTATACTTGGACAAACAAAAACAAGTTGCATTTGATCATTTTAGGTGCATTCATCCTTAGAATCATTTCAAATCATTTAGTTGCATTTCATCAAAAGCATTAATTTGCATTCATCATAAGTGCATTTCATTCATCATGTAGTGTATCATCATTATTATTTACATTATCATTTAGTTGCATCTTTGCATTTAGATTCATAATAATTATAAGCATTACATATAAATCAAAAGACAACTCAATGATTCATTTGCATTTTCGTATAAGTCATTGCATTTGCATCATTTAAGTTAAGTAATCATTTTCATTTGCATCCAAGATCATCAAAATCGAAAATCAAAAACATTTATCATTACATTATCATATAAAACATCATCATCACATAGAGTAACATGCATAAATATCATCATCCATCTAATCACTGCATCCATATAATCAATGTATATAGATCATCATCAAATAGAGTAACATGCATAATAAATATCATCATCATATAAAGTCCATGTCTGCATATAGAATCATCATAAAAAAAAAAAGTCCAAGTATACAATGATATCAGATAAACAATACAAGTGCCTCCAAATCAAGTCACGACTGTCTTGTACCACTACCACCCGACTCTATCCGTCTTTGTGGCTGTGGGCAAGAAGATCCTCCATATACCTATCTCCCATGATCACCACTTCTCTAAGGAGGTCCCATGACCCCACCACTGCTAGTATCCATCAACACGGTGGTATGATAACTACCTGCTCTTTGGTTCTCTGCAAATACCTCCTCATATCATCGTCACCAGTGGGAAGTCTCCTTCTTGACCCGAACTAATGCTCTAACAGTTTTAGCCGAGAGAGTACCTGATCCAACCTACTGAATATGATCAAGAAGGCCCTAAGTATCCTACTGTCTCCTAACAGCTCTATCCCTCTCAGCCATGAAAGTCTGTACCTATGCTCAAAGCTGATCAATCTGTGCTCTAAGACTATCAATGGTCTCCTACTTTGTTATATCATGCTCTAGTGCAACCTGCTCTAGAATGTCATGCTCTGGTGCATGTTGCTTTGGCAAATCCTGCTGTGGTGTATGAACCCCAATCCCCTCCTCACCACCTCCATGTCCACCTACTGGCATCTCAGTCTGAGTAGCTCTCAGATTCCATCATCTAATAAGTGGAACATGATCCTCTGGATCCTCATCATCTCCACCATGAGATGCAATAACCTAGGGTCTGGCTGAATCTAACCAAAGTCAACGCCTCTCCCGCAACCCCCATCCAGTCCAGTCATCCTGCCTCCTCCTGTCAATGGCAACCCTCTCGGTGCTCTCATCCCCATCCTGCCATGCTCCCTCCCAATCCATCCAGCATCCCTCCCACCCATAGGATGTGGTCTCCCAATCCTACCAATCGGTCCAAACGGTCCTCCACAAACTCTCAATCGACCTCCCCTCTATCCAGGTCTCCTACCACCACCACCTCCATCCCCACCCTCATCTCCATCTCCCCTAGCCTCCTGAGTAGACCTGATCTCTCATCTCCGTCTCCATCTCCTAAAACCTGGATCATCTGAATCATCATCCTCATCTCCTGAGGTGGGAGGAGGATCTGCTGGATCAATAATACGAGGAAATGGATGTGCTAGTATGTACTGAGCATACTCTGCAATAACACTAGGATCAAGAATGTGCAATCTCATATCATAAGCCACTCTTAGAGTAGCAAGAAACTCCGCGCGAGCAATCTCAAATGACAAAAAAGGTGCCCAATCTTGCCTATCTCTGTACTGTTGAGCATATATCATCACACCAGTAAGCATAGGCTGGATGATACCAAACTATCTTAGAATACGACTAATCAACTATGGCTCAATAATGTAAGGAGTCTAACCAATGATATATCCACTCTGCATGGTAAATGGTAATGTCTGTGCATCATCCATCTATGGCTCACAATCAACATATGGTCTCCAAGTAATGCTATCCAGTGAATCAAGCACCCAACACCAATACTCCATCTTACCCAACTTATGTTGAGTAAGGATACCTGCATAAAAATACACATATGGTTGCCTCTCTCCACGAAATCTGTGATGGATAGGCCGAGTAATAGCAATATGCTCCCAGCACCAGATCTGCAATAATGTGCATCCTGTAGACAAACTAGCACTCTCAGCATACACCACCTGATGAAGATCATGATATAAATGAGAAAGCATACAAACATCCCAAGCATTTCACGTATAATGCTGCATCATACTCAAGAGAATCTCACCCCATCCAATAGCAAAAAATCACGATCGCCTATCAGGACAAATAAATCCTCCAATCAAACCAGCAAGAATCACAGGGAGAGTCTCATAATACATCACCATATCCTCCCACCGGATCTCTCATCTAGCGATTCTATCATCAGCAAAAACGGCTCTGCAAGCCTTTGTCCCAACACGATCCCAAAAATCATACTGCACTAACTCGCCAGTCACTGGGATGTGCAAAATCCTATAGACATCCTTAAGCATCACACTAATCTCACTCGTGGGCAAGGGGAAAGTGTTATGCTCACTATGCCATCTCTCAGCTAACATCATCAACAATGCTCTATTATGCATAATCTTAGGCATATATAATAGATGACGTAAACCTGTCTAACCTCTACCTATGTCAACTCTGACACTAAATGACATATTGCTGGTAATTTCTCCCGACACTGGAGAACATCAAGTTTCTCCTATTTTCCAAGAGAATTAGATCAATCATCACTTATCTATCTATCAAATCAAAGCGATCGCTAATCTATCAAATCTATCAAATCAAATTGAAGTAACCTACGCTATCAAATCAATCAATAAAACTGAAACAATTTACGCTATCAAATCAATCAAATCAAACTCAAGCAACTTACGCTATCAAATCAATCAAATCAAACTGAAGCATCTTAATCTATCAAATCATTTTAAATCCTATCAATCATGGTTTTCTATCAATCACTGAGTTCAATCAAAACTCTGCTAAGCTCTTGCATCAGAAACTAAATCGGTTTCTTAGAGCTAATCTATCAAAACAAATCAAATCGATCTATCCAACAACATCAATCAATCAATCAAGTCCCTATTCATCATACACGCACATCAAACACGTTAAATCTAATCATCAAACTGATTTTATCTTTTGCATCTATCAAAAACATCAAATTTTGAGCATATGCCCTATCCTATGGAACATAAGCGCTAAAAAAAGCATATGCGCTAACTTTTTCAACAAACACGCTAACCCTACACATGAATGCGCGAAACATGCAAAAGCATTATCAAACAATCCATATGCACTAACAAATGACACATACACGCTAACCGATGTAAATACACTAACACCCTTAACATATGCGCTATCCTAATGAGCATATGCGCTATCACATGCAAATGCGCTAAACCTAACGGCATATACGCTAAATCTAAATGCAAAAGTGCTAACCTAATACCGAAAATCGCAAAAAGAATAAATTAAAAATTCAAAAACGCACCTAAAAACATGAAAAGTTGCACGACAATTTGAAAACAAAGCTCTAGATAAGATACATATCGGATACCCATACTCAGGAGGTCACTGATATCGTCGAACACACTCAAATTGATGGTTCTCGACAGGAATCACCATTTCGCCACCTCACCAAGAAAATTTTCTTCACAAGTTGAGAAATATAACAATGAAATTAAAATTAACCTTGGTTAATTTTATATTTACTATTTGAAGAGTAATTAATGCTATTCAATGGGGCAATTTAATTTGTTATTTACAAATGAATTTAATTGATGAGACTTTTTTTTATCAATTATCATGAGATCAATCGTTCAAACGAAAGTTTTCAACAATTTCACGATCAATCTCCTGAGGGGGCACACAATTAGGATTTTTAATCTTCGCTAGGCACACTATCGAGACTTGATTTAATCTTTGAAATAATGTTGTCTTGACAACATTGCAAAGATGGGCAAAATGTATACACATAAAATGGCTATGAGCAATTAAATAAATATTTTATATTTATTTAATAATTATTTTTCTATTAAATAGTTAATTTGAAAAGATTAATTAATTTAATTCATTTCCTGTCTTTCTATTAATTAATATTTTATTAATTAATTCATCTATTCTATTTCTCTAAATAATTAAATATCTAATATTTAATTATCTCCTTCAATCAATTAAATATCTAATATTTAAATGGTTATTCTCCTATCATATAGTATCAAATATTAAATAATTTCTTAAATTATTTAATCTTTCTTATCCAACTCACCTTCCATCTCCACTTCATCTTCCCTTTGCCAACTCATCCAACACGTGGCTAAGAAAATTAATATTTCTTAAATATTAATTTAACATTTATCTCCAACCTCCAAATTCAATGAATATTGTGTACGTGCACATATTTCATAACCATCTTCTATATTCTCTCCAACACCCTCTACATCTTAGGAAGGAATTGAGTCCACTTGTCCTCTCATGCCTAAATTTTCTCCAACCATCCCTAGATTCCCTCAGTCAACAACCCAGTCAAGGTGAGATGAGTGACACTTGTCTTCTCCTTCCCCCTTTTTCTCAACCTTCACCTTTTCTCAACCTTCACCTTTTCTCATAGCCATCCAAATCTATAGATCTGATCATGACCGTTGATCTAAGCCACATCATCTCATCCTCTCAAGGTCTATAAAATCAAGAGCTTCAGTTGAGAGAGAGTTAGACTTCAAGTGCATTTTCAAGCCAAATCATTTGTAAAACTTATGCATCCATGAGTTTTAACCTTGAAGCAAATAACAATTATCATATAGCATAATCATGTAGTATTGCATATCATAGCATTTGTTAACTACCAATTATCAGTCCATTCTTCATATGCCATCTTGGAAGCTATCAGTGCATTGTCTGAGAGCACACCATCTGCAACTAGGAATAGTGGAGTTAGGACACAATGAGACATAAACCATGAAGGTAATATTACTTTTTATTTCATATATATTTCATGTAGTTTCATTCATTGAGTTTGGATTTCCTATGGCATTTCCATTGGGATTTTGTGAAACTAACTTGTTGTAGGTAGCATTTTGAGGATGAAATTCAAGTCAAGACACCTACCAATAAGATATCCCTGCTATCAGCAGAAAGGAAAATGCACTGCATCATCCACCCAACTGGGGCAATCTAAGTATGGTCTCCAAATAAAATGCTACTATTTATTGATAGTTTGTTGATTTCCCATCTTCTTTCTAAATTATATTATTTTCTAACATTATTCTTTCATCAATCTCTTCTTTCTTTCATCTTACTAACATTTCTTCATGGTATATTCAGGCATTATCATACAAAAAACAAAAATGCATCCATATAGTTTCAAAATGCATCTATATAAAACAAAAGTGCATCACTAATAAATCATATAGAAAGCATTGCATTCATTTTCAAAATAACATTCATGAATCATATACACATACATCATATAACTCATATCGTCATTTAACATATATAGAAAGCAAATCATAATAGATCGCCGGCAAAAAACTGCATATCATATATATAACTCAAAAATGATAATGTGTGTGAATACAATAAACAAGCCCGAAGGCTCAGATAACATGATCAAAATGTCTCAACCGACACTGCCTCTGTCAGCAGGTTGGTCTTGCCCACTAGATCTTGCCCCAGGATGTTGAGGTGGACCCATGACTCCTCCACTGCTAGTCCATCAAGAAGTAGATCGAATTGTCTCCTCCCCATAAAGGAACTAAAACTAGGCTCTCTTTGACCCTTAGGGATAGCTCTCTCATAAGCCTGCCGATAGTAAATAGCCTCCTGTGAAGCAACAAAATATCTATCTGCCTAGCTACATGCCTCTATCACTAGTTTGAATAACTGATCATATGCATCCATGGTGATCTGATCTCTCCTGACTTCCTCATCTCTCTCCCTCTGGAGATGATCCCTCTTGGTCTCTAGTGTACCATAGTCTATATGGTAAGCCTCTTACTCGACATTTCATCTAGCGACCTCGTCCTCTAGACTTTGAATCCACACCCTGAGAAGCTATGGATCATGATCATCCCTATCACCCACGTGTCCTCCTCCATCCTCCGTAGCAGGCACGTCCTCTAGCTCTGGCATATCAATATCATCATCATCATCAACATCCTCACTGCTCGGTGACCCTAAAGAATCATCATCATCTCCACTGCTAGTAGACTCGGTGTCTCCACCAATGTCTATGTCCTCATCTTCATCCACATCTCCTCCCTCCTCCTCTCCTCCCTCAGCTCCTGCACCTCCCTCATCTCCCCCCTCATCTAATCCACCCCCCTCTCCATGTCTATCCTTAGGTGCTGTCTAGGATGTCGAATCTGCCGTGCTGTAATCAGAAAAATAGGATCAGTAAGTGGAATAGGTCTATGTCTAGCCCACCATGCATCATACTCCGACATAGTCCCTGGATCTACTGCACCTCTACTTTAATCCCAAAGTAATGGCTGAAGAGCATCAAAATCAGTAGAAGCAACATGTGGTTGTATACATACCCCCCAATCAGATACCTCCCAAGATACACTTGCAAAATAAGCAGTAACCACTGGTGTAACCTGTACCTCCATGAATTGTCTTAGTACTCATCTTGGAAGAGACATCTCAATAATCCGCTGCATCTCAAATGTCCTATCAATAAGATATCTCTATTGTCGGTAGTAAGGCAAATGCACTGCATCATCCGCCCAACCGGGGCAATCTAATTTTGGTCTCCAAATAAAATGCTGCAGAATATCAAACTGATGTCTCCAATACAAGGTGTTACCTAAACCCCATTGTCTAATACCTACTGTGTACCTATAAGCATAAGGCTCACTAGGTTGCAAGTCAACATAAATAATAGGTCTCGCAATAGAAATGTGCTCCCATGCCCACGTCTGGAGCAATATCACACCGCAACTGATAGACCGATATCCAAGGTATACAATGTCATGCATTTGATAATACACCATGGCTAGAAGACATAGACCCCACACATATACTCATCGACGCACAGTCATATCATGGAGCGCTCTGTCCCATCTAACTGTAAATCCATGACCTGGCCTGTCAGGTATCAACAAACCACCGACAACATTGCATAGTACAATATTTAGATCATTGTAATCTAATCGAGCCCACGAGATATCATACCGATCATTGATCTGCAAATCATGTATCTCACACTCGAAAAGAGCACACAATCCAACAATGCCATCGTCATGGTTATACACAACTCTCTCACCATGAATTGGAATATGCAATATAGACCATACATTCTCTAAGGTAATGGATGCCTCACCAATAGGAAGATGAAAAGAACATGTCTCGGAATGCCATCGTTCTATCAAAGTTGTAATCAAGGCCCTGTTGACCGTAACCTCTGGCAAGTGTAACACGTAATATAAACCAAGTTGTCAGATATGCTCGATCTCCTCATCAAGTAAATCGACACGAAGATCAAGTCCATTGGGTTTGCTCTGTAGGCAGTATAGGACTCCTATGTTCTCCAATATAGAGAAAATGTTAAAAATATTAGATATCAGATCACAAGAACATAAAAAATTATTAGACACATGACAAAAAACCTTCACATACAATGAATGCATGACATTAAACACTAATGTGGAACAATAAAGGCTATGCCTAACACTAAACACTAATGCGATACATTTCCAACGTATGCGTAATATTTATAGCGAATGTGGTATGCTAAGCATGAATGCGGTACATTTACAATGTATGCAGTACATTTACAATGAATGTGGTATGTTTAGCGCGAATGCGTGAAATTCGATAGGCTAATGTGTGACACAAGGAAAATTTGGACACTACAAATTTTTTTTTTTAAAATAGCAAAAACAGACAAAAATTTAGAAAATACCATGCTGCTAGTCCCAGGAGGTCTCTGATATGATCATACTCGGTCAGACAGGTGCAATCGAGCTCTATAACCAGCCATGATGATCAAATACTCATATGAAAGCACAAAATTCACAAAGAAAACTAAGAACTTACCAAATTGCAAATGAGCAAATGAAAACCTAAAATCTCTATTTATAGCTCAAAATTAGGGTTTTTTGACACCTTGATGCCCGTGGTCCCCGCCAGCTTCAAACAACTTGTAGCCTACTCAAACGAGCTCAAAATTGAACGAAACTTCACATGATTGCTCATTATATTGATATAAAAAATATGGTCTCAATTTTAGAATTTTTCGACCACCTTTTTCGAGGGGGCATATTTACACTATATAGTGGTACCAAGGCATACTGGGGCATAATTTTTCATTTTCTTTGAAACAACATCATTTCAACATTGTCTCAAAGAGGGGCAAATGTAGACACCTAAAAATGTCTCGTTGATCATGTACTAATTATTCCTCTAATTGATTAAATAATTCTTTAATTATTTTAATTAATCTTATTCTTCTAATTTCATATTTCCTCATAATCTTACTAATCATTCTATTTCTTATTCTTTCAATCATTTTAACCATTTTCTACTGTTAATTAAATATTTATTATATAATTAATTCTGATTAATTCCCCAATTTAAATAATCTTTATTATTTAAATTCATTCTATTTTCAATTTCTATCTCTAATCAATTAATCATTCAACCCTTTTCTAAATATTAATTATTTAATTAATTGTGATTAAATCCTTTAATTTAAATAATATTTATTATTTAATTAAATTCCATTTCTTAAATAATTAAATAGTTTCTTTAAATTATTTAGTTAGCTAATTAATTCTTCAATTCCACATCCCCAAATTCTAATTTCATTTAATTTCAATTCTTCTAATTTCTTCCAAATTCAATTACATGTGCATGATTTCAAAAATCAAATTGAAGATCAAAGTCAAGTTCTAAATATATTCAAATACTAAATTGAATTTAAAATAAATTCAATTATTTGAATTAAATTTCATGCAAAGATTTAATATAAAATCTAAGTCAAAGTACAAGCACATGCTAAATTAATTAATTCAAACAATTAATTAATTAAATCATTTATCTCTCTAATCTCTATTTTCATCTTTTAGTTAGCTTTGTCATCTTCTTAATTTCCTCCAATCATTCTTTTTCTTACTTCAGTTATCTTTTTCTCAATCAGTTGACTGAATTAATCTATTCAATCTCACCTCCAAATCAACAGTTCAACTATCAGTTTTCATGTGAGCTCATCGGAGTTCCACCTCTTGATCAATTTGTTCCACCTTTCAATCAATCTTTTCCAAAAATCTATAAATTGAGCATTCAATCTCCATTTTCAACAATCACGAACTTTGAATCTATGTGTCAATTGTCAGTTGCCAGCACAATATTTGAGAGCCACCATACCATAGAGAGGAGAAGAATAATGGAAGTTATATGCAGTCACGGAATAGGGAGTTTTGATTGAATTACTTTATAATTCCTATTTTGATTTGATTGTGTTATTTCATTGTTTGTTTGTTTGAATTCTTTGATTAGATAGGGATTCATGATTTCCCTTTGAATTATAATTGATGCTTTAGAGATGAATTCTTTTACATGCGACAGGTACTTGGATCAGTTGTTGGATTTTTGAAAAATTGCTTGGATAAGGCTCTATCTCAAATGTGCCACTTAAATGTGCTATAGAATTGATCAAATGCACTAAGAGATTCAATGTATGCGCCACTTAAATGATCATATGTGCCTATTTTTTGTTCATATGCATGGCATGATCTGCTGTATGCACCTCAAGGTTGATTAAATGTGCTAAAGGATGAATCAGATGCGCTTGAGAAATGCTCAAATACGACACATGAATAAGTAGATGCGCTATTATGTGGATTTCCTAAATGTGACTTGTTGAAAACTGATTGTGATGTTTGATTTTTCTTGCAATTTTTTTTTAGGAACTCTAACAAAATACACAACAAACAAGCTTGAAGACAATGGTCATTTTGCTCCTAAATCTAAACATTGAGTGTTTATTTATTTGAGGATGTGTTCAAATCCCTGAAGTTTTCACTGGTTTATACACAAGAAAAACACACCAAGTAGACTCTTTAATAAAAGGTCATCAATAATACCATAGCCCACATTTGGATACTCCTTTAGCTCAAATAGCTGTGTCACCCCCAAGAGGGCGCCCATTTTTTTGCCTTTGTCCAGAAATTAACTCAAAGAGGATTGCTCCTCAATTGAATTGTTATCCTGGGAGATATATGGTGAGTGTCTTTGGGGAAGATTCTTCCCCACCCTTGCACTATGATATTATTGATGTCAGGATATTGACTCGATAAGGATTCTATTTCTAAAGTTCATAATCAGGCTTTCATTCAGTCTTTAGTGATAAACTCCCTCAGGAGTCTTCCCAACCTTTAGAAAAAAGGCTTTACGTATCTCAAGGATACTGGGGGAAGACTAATCCCTGAGAAAAACCATTGGAGGGGATTTTCATCAGCCTCCACATTTGATTATAGTGGGTTGGAATACTTGGCTAAAATTCATTCCCCACTTAGGTCATTCCCTTCTCATTGGCTCCCTCAAGGCAAGTCGGGAAGGCAGGCCCTCTAAAGGTTTTAATTGCTTGAAAGGAAATAAAGCATGAAGGAGTGAGTCTAGCTTTTTAATCATCCAATTAAGGGGAGTGCATATACATATCACTCAAAACAAAGCAAGCAATGATTATTTTTAGTCCTTTCAAAGCAATTGTTTTCTAAGTCCTAATAGGAGATGTTGCTCCAATCAAACATGGTGTTCTTCTTACCCACAAAGGAATGATTTTCTAAACTAAGAAAATGAAATCCTAGTTAACGAAAGTAAAGTCGCCAAATGAACAACAATGATTTTAACTTGAAATATTTAAAAGTAAAATGAGGATTCTTTTTAAGCATCCAACTAAAAGATGAGGTTCATTTTAATGAGTATAAAAGGAAAGTGATGTTAAATTTTAACCCCTTTGCAAAAATAAGAAAGTTGTGTTGTTCTTTTTAGAGCCCAAATTAAGTGTGAGATCCTAACTTGCAAAAACACATGTGAAAAACTTTGTTATTCTTTTTAAATCTTGGAAAGAGAAGTGAGATTCCTTTTAGAGCCTAAATATGAAGTGTGAGGATTTTTTTATGCACCAAAAGAAGGTTGTGATCTTTTTAACTTTGCAAAAGAAAGAAGAGATGAATTCTTTTTAAACAAACTTCAAAATAAACTAAATAAAATAAAGAATTAAATCAACTCCTCTAAAACCTGCAAAAACATTGTCAGACCTGCAAGAAAAACTAGTTAGCAACTTGCAAAAATATATGGTGGGATAGACAAGCCTAAGTTTCCAAAATGTAGTATAAAAATCAATCTATGTTTTATATGCTCTAAAACAGAGCACAAATGCACCACAAGATCTTACAAATGTACTAGAATGGTTTACATATGCGCCCAAGATCCTGCATATGTGCCATAGAATCATATATATGCCTTAAAAGAATTCCCAATGCACCAGAAGACATGTTAAATGTACCAGAATAGGGGTTATATGCGCTAAAAGATAGGTTATATGCGCCAAAGGACATGTTATATGTGCCAAAGCGTGTTCTAGAAATCTAGGCGTGGACCTGCGGATAAATGTTAGAAAAATGTGGCGTTGCCCCACAATGGGCGCAAAAAATGTATGCCTAGAAGTGTGGTACCTGCAAGAGAGACACAAACCACTCAAACACACCAATGAAACATTATGTTTTAAGTTAGAATCATAAACAAGTAAATGAAACAAAAATCCCTAAGCACGTCTCATTGTCCTCTATCTCCAAGGATCGCCTAGATTCAAGGTGGCTCTCATCTTGGAAGAGCACATGATCTTGGGATGACTACTCAAATAATGAGAGATAGTGTACGATCTAAGATCTAAATGAATGCAACTAATATCCTAGTGATGAGATAATGATATGGATATGAAACTGTGATATGGTACAAAATAATAAGATTAGTGTGAGATTAAGCTAGCATGAACATGATATGAAGATGATATTAAGATGATATGTAGCTAACATGATATGAGATTAACATGATATATCTAAGCTATGATGAAATCTATACTATGATGCAACTAAAATGATTTCAAAGAGGGGCTTAATATTCTTGATGAAATAAGACTATAGTATGAACGCATAAAACTTGGATCCTTATGATGAAGAAAGTGGGCTCTATTTATAGAAGAAATGAGCAAATGGATGGTCAAGATTGAGTTAGCTTAAGAAGGGTCAAGATTGAAAGTTATCAATCGATGTAAGATTCTCAACCCAATCTCATGTTGACAAGTGTCACCATGAGGAGGCCTGAAAGGATGTTAAGTAAGCATTAGATGCTTATTAAGCTTTGAGGGTTAACCTTAAGAGGATGAGCCATTGGATAAAGATATTATCCAAGAATGAAGGCTATTATCCAAGAGTTAAACTCTTGTGCAAAGTTGAAAGATGGTCAAAGGGAAAAACCATTATGGGTTAGCATGGTGAAGAGATGATGTCTTGTAAGGTCATTAAAGGCTCTTTGAAGACTTTGGAGGTTAACTTGTTGGAAGGTAGATAACCTTCAAGGATTTTGTAAGAGCCTTACAAGTTTGGAAGACTCAATAAGTTAACTTGTTGAAATTGGTTATTTCTTCA
This sequence comes from Cryptomeria japonica, assembly GCF_030272615.1. Lineage (NCBI taxonomy): Eukaryota > Viridiplantae > Streptophyta > Pinopsida > Cupressales > Cupressaceae > Cryptomeria > Cryptomeria japonica. The sequence continues at coordinate 274,897,665 of NC_081410.1, read as the reverse complement.
ACATATTTTGAAGACTTTCCCAATATTTGGAGAAGTGACTCCCTCAATTTTAGGGATGTGACATGATTAGAGGAATTTAGGCTAGTTAAGTGGGATTTGAGGACTTCTATAAGAATGATTAGGAGGTTAATGGAAAATGTAGGAGAATGCAAGTGGGATAAATAGGAATTTTATTTAAAATAAAAAGATTTATTTTTGTTGGTATTTTGGTATGGTTTTGTCATTGATGTCAACACCTACTAAAACACTAGCACTTTGGAGATCCAACAACATTCACCGACAAGCAAGTAACTATTGCACAGTTACTGGTATATGGTTCACCGACAGAATATAATGATCATCGATACTCAGAATTATGTGGAAGACACTTGGTAATGTCGAAGACATCTTTTGGACATCTTGTCCTAGAGTTTTGTTCATTGGTATATTCATATTTGCATATTTGCTTTTACCGGCAAATAGGTCCAGGGTTATATAGGGTTACACCGACAAGTTTATCTTTTCCAGATCAGCATGGCACGCTAAGGAAATGATTAATTATTGTTGTAAATGCATTAAGCCGACATGTTCAATTAGTTATTGCATCGGATATTATATTGTTTGTAAAATGTTTTTATTGTAATATCTTGTAGAGCCGACCTAGTAAAATCGATCTTAGGTTATGGTATAAATGTAAGATCTTATTTGTAAGATCAAGTGTGGAATGCGAAAAAAAGAATTGTGTGAAGGTATATGCAATATTAAGCAGAGCTATACACGAAGACATCATTTGAAGGTGAATCTAGGTTTTTGTGAAAGCATATCAACATTACACTGGTACTGAATCCAACATATGAAGATGCTATCTTGTGTAGTACATTCTTATTGGATTTAACCATCCAACTGTAGTTAGTGTGACTCCCATTTTGTGATTGAGTAGTGAGCTCTAGGCTATTGGCCTTTCTGCATGTGCAGACCCCATTTATGTACACTTACTATCTGCAGTAGTATCATTTGATTGTGGGTAAGGTTTCCCACCGTGGTTTTTCCCCTTACAGGGTTTCCACGTACAAATATTGGTGTCATATGTTGTGGATGACTTTGTGTTTATGTTTCATGCATTAATCTTTACCGATATAGCTAATAACTATTAACACTGTCTACCGACATATTTAACTGGTTTACCAATATTAAGCATTAAGGTGGTTAAGTTGTTTTTGGTTTGGAATTTGTTGACAACTAATTCACCCCCCCTCTCAGTTGACTCTGGGACCTAACAATTGGTATCAGAGCTTAGTCCTCTTTTGCAGAAGTTTAACAACTTGAGGAGATCCAATGTCTACTAATTATTTCAGGAAGGACAGTCCTAAATTTGATGGAACCAACTATGGCATATGGAAGATCAGAATACAGACACATCTAAATTGCATTGGCAAAGACATCTAGGAAGTTACAAAGAAAGGTTACACTGTTGCTGTATCTGGTCAGCCCAGTCCAACTACCTTGGCTAAAGATGAGGAAAATGATTGCAAAGCAAGAGAAGTACTTTTGAGCGCATTATCAGATTAACAAATCATGGGATTATCGGATAGGTCTACTGCTAAAGCTATTTGGGATCATTTGGAAACACTGAATGAAGGAGATTCCATAGTCAAAATTGCAAAACTTGAAAGCTTCCGGGTTAGGTATGAACATCTGAGAATGAAGAAGATGAAAGGATTTCTACTTTTATGGAAAGAGTAAATGAAATTGTTTTGGGTATTAAATGTTGTGGAGGAACTTTAAGTGAGGATGAAATTGTTTCAAAAATCTTAAGAGGATTGCCACCGGCATATAAAATGAAGGTTACTTCTATAAATGAGTTAAGAACAATGCCTAATACATCAGCGACTAGGGATACACTGATTGGGAAACTTTCAACTTTTGAAATTGAATAATTTGGTCCTATTGCTACTATAAAGATAGATTTAGCCTTTAAATTATCAACATCATCTACTCCATCATTTGACAAATCTGATTGGAAAGCCTTTTATGCAAGAGAACTTGAAGAAAGTGGGAAAGAAAATGAAGAACTTGAAGCACTATTTGCAAGGAAAATGCCTAAAGGTCCAATTGGAAGTAAGTATGAAGGTAAAGCACCCTTTAAATGGTTTAATTGCAATAAGATTGGTCATATGGCTTCGAGATGCCCTGATAGACATGCTAGACTAAGAGAAGAAGCTAGAAGGACATACAAACCTAATCCTGACTATTAGAGATACAGATTCAAGAAGAACAAAGACAAATCTTGTTACATTGCTAATGAAGGTGTGACTGATGATTCTGATGAGGATCCGACAGACAATGGATGGGTTTTTGTTGCTATAACAGAAGATCAACCGACACCTACTGCTCAACTGGTAGAACAATCCCTAGCAGCTAAAGTTGAAGTGAAGGATGAATGGATCATTAACTCAGGATGCTCACATCATATGATAGGAGACATAGGTAAATTCTTGAACTTTCAAGAATACAATGGAGGTTTAGTAAAATTTTGTGATGACAAAGTCTGTTCAATCAAAGGTAAGGGTACAATATCTCTTGATGGTAAGCATAATACTGACAATGTCTACTATGTTGAAGGATTGAAGTATAATCTTTTAAGTGTTGGTCAATTAGTTAAGAAAGGATTTCAATTACAATTCAAAAATGGAAAATGCAAAATCATGAATAGAACTAGTTTGGAAATTGCAACCGGTAATCAAACTAGAGGTAATATCTTTCATTAGAATAATAGTGAAAAGACATGCTTGATTGCACATATAGATGAAAGTTGGTTATGGCATAAGAGACTCTATCATGTAAACTTTGATTGCATGGTAAAGATCAGTACTTCTAAGGTAGTTAGAGATCTACCTAAAATTGTCAAACCTCATAACACAATATGCAAGGAATGTCAATTTGGAAAACAAGTTAGAGCTAGTTTCAAAAGTATTCCAGAAAAATCCAATAATGCTCTTGATTTGATTCACACTGATTTATGTGGTCCAGCCAGAACTAAAAGCTTACAAGGTGATAGATATTTCATGCTAATCATTGATGACTATTCTAGAATGTGTTGGGTTACTTTTCTCAGAGAAAAATCAGAAGCACTTGGAAAGTTCAAACTATTCAAAGCAATGGTTGAAAATGAAACCAGTAAGAAAATCAAGTGTTTAAGATTAGATCAAGGAGGAGAATTCACATCTAAGGACTTTAATACATTCTGTGAAGTGAATGGAATCAGAAGATAGCTATCAGCACCTCAGACACCATAGTAGAATGGAGTTGTTGAAAGGAAAAATAGAACTATCTTGGATGCAGCAAGAAGTATGTTATCAGAAGCAAATTTACCACATGTGTATTGGAGAGAAGCAGCCAGCACAACCGTCTATACATTCAACAAAATTCACATCAAAGGTGAAACCGGTAAGACCCCTCATGAACTATGGTTTGGCAATACTCCTACTCTTAAATATTTCAAAATTTTTGGAAGTAAATGTTATATTAGAAGAGATGAGTATATTGGCAAATTTGATCCTAGAAGTGATGAAGGAATATTTCTTGGTTATTCAGCTAAGAGCAAGGCATATAGATGTTTTAATAAGAGATTGCAGACAATTGTTGAGAGTACAAATGTAAAAATTGATGAACAATTTAGAGGAACTTCAAGGTATATAGACTCTGAACTGGCAATAGAAATTGTGACAAATGAACCTACACCAAATCCACTGGTACAGAATGAAGATCCAGTTACCCCGGTACCATCTGAGGATTTCACAATAACTAAAGAACAACAACAAACAAAGACACCCCGGTATGTAAGATTGAATCATTCTGAAGATCAGATAATTGGAAATAAATTTAAAGGAGTTATGACAAGAGGAAGATTGGCAAATGAAGAGGTATGTCTTATTTCTCAAATAGAACCATCATCTGTTAATGAGGCATGTGAAGATAAATTTTGGATTAAAGCTATGGAAGAAGAATTAGAACAAATTGAGAGAAATAACACTTGGACATTAGTTACCCGGCCTAAAGATAAAAATGTAATTGGAACCAAATGGGTATTCAGAAACAAACTTAATGAAGATGGTAAGGTTGTCAGAAATAAAGCAAGACTAGTATGTAAGAGATATTCTCAGAAAGAAGGAGTTGATTACAATGAAACCTTTGCACCGGTAGCTAGAATTGAGGCAGTCAAATTATTCTTGGCTTTTGCAGCACACAAAAACTACAAATTTTATCAAATGGATATTAAATGTGCATTTTTGAATGGAAATCTTGAAGAGGAAGTATACATTGAACAACCTAATGGATTTTCTTTGATAGATGACAATGATATTGTTTGCAGATTAAGGAAAGCTCTGTATGGATTGAAGCAAGCCCCAAGAGCTTGGTATGCAAGATTGGATAAGTATCTTTTAAAGATTGGTTTTACTAAAGGAAACACAAACAATAATTTATATTACAAAATAACTAATGATGACATCTTGATTATAGAAGTATTTGTTGATGATATAATCTTTGGAGGAGAAGATGGTTTATGTAAAGAATTTTTTACTAAAATGCAGCAAGAATTTGAAATGTCTATGATTGGAGAAATAAAATTCTTTTTAGGATTGCAGATTTCACAAACTGACAAAGGTATATTCTTGAGCCAATCCAAATACTTAAAAGAGTTACTAAAGAAATTTGGGATGGAGAACTCTAAACCGGTAAGCACACCTATGACTACTGTAGTCACATAAATCTGTCCACTTAATTAAATGAATACTTAGTATTTATTTGATTATTTAACCATCAATTAATGAATTAATTAAATTAATATTTAATTAAATTCATCTTAACCCTCTTCTCCTATTAATTAAATAAATTATTCAATTTATTTGATTTAATTCACTTAACCAAATTCAGACCATTAATTAAATAAATAAATCATATTTATTTAATTAAATACTCTCTCACATTTAAATAAATTAATATTTATTTAAATCCCCCAAAATCCCACCTCTCACATTTAAATAAATTAACATTTATTTAAATCACCTTTATCCTCTACCCACTTGTATTTTCCTACAAATGCAAGTTGCACAATTATTTTAAATAAATAATTTATTTAAAATCACCTTTATCCTCCACCCACTTGTATTTTCCTACAAAAGCAAGTTGCACAATTATTTTAAATAAATAATTTATTTAAATCACCTTTATCCTCCACCCACTTGTATTTTCCTACAAAAGCAAGTTGCACAACTATTTTAAATAAATTATTTATTTAAAATCCTATTTATCCTCACCCACTTGAAACCTTTAATGGTTTCCCTTAAAGTATTCAAACTTGATGGCTTTAAAGTCTTCAAACTTGATGGCTTCCTTCTATAGTCTTCTTAAAACTTTAATGGTTTTCCTTAAAGTCTTCAAGCCTTTAATGGTTTCCCTCAAAGTCTTCAAGCATTTTAATGCTTTATCTTCATTTTTCTCATTTAAATAAATTAATATTTATTTGAATATTTATCCAAATGCAAATTACACCATTTAATTGAAATAAATGATTTTATTTTACTTGAAAATACCAAAATTTATCCCACTTGCATTTTCCTACAAAATCCACTTGCATGCCTAAACCCCTTCTAGAATTTTCTAATCACTTCTAAATAACCTAACCCCTTCTCTAAACTTTGTCACATTCCTAAGCAAAAGGGAAGTCACTTCTCAAACCCTCAAAGTCTTTGATAACCATTAAAGGCTTTCAACCTTCAACCACTAAATGGCTCAAAGTCTTTGATAACCATTGAAGGCTTTCAACCTTCAACCACTTAATCCCCAAAGTCTCCAATAACCATTAATGGTTACCTCAAACCCTCCCACATGGTTAAAACATTTGTTTTGACTCAACCTCTACCCAACCCAAAGGTCTCATCAGGCCATTAATGCTTTGACCATGATTATCTCTTAAACATTTGCACAAAGGTTTATCCTTGGATTAACTCTTAATCCAATGGGTAATCTTAATTTGGACTTGACCCTTAGTCTCTAGATAACCATGAGGTCTTCTCAAGCCTTTAATGCCTCCAACCTCTTCTCTCAACCCAATCCTATGTTGACACTTGTCACCATTTTATTGGTGCCAATTGTGCACATGGATCCCCAACTTTCAAACTTGGCCCTTGATTAAACCATTCAATCTTAACCCTTCATTTCCCCATTTCTTCTATAAATAGAACCCTTCTCCTCAAGCAAAAGAGAAGCATTAGAGTATTGTTGTTATACTGGTATTAGCATGGAGCTTTCTCATAGCATCACTATCTACACTTGCATAGCATTTGCTTATCATATTCAACTATCTTGAATCTCCATATGGCATCCATGGCTAGTGCTAAAAGCTGAGAGCTACACTCATTTGGGATTTGGAGAGGAGAGGAACAAGGGAGGAGCAACTATGAGCATCTTGATTAGCTATTTTATTCTATGTTTATATGCTTTCTATTTCATGCTTAATATCTCTCTTGATATGCCTGTTTAGGATAATCTTTTGTTGCTAACACTAATGTTTGTTTCTTGTGCTCTTGTGTGTGTTGCCATCAAACAGATTTTCTAATCCTTTTGCAGAGCATCATTTGGTGAACCCGACGTGAATCGAACATGCAACCTTCTGATCTTTTTGTGCAGGGGAAGGAGTTAGTTTAAATGCTTTAAAAGTTTCTTTTTTACTTTCTTTCAACAAAAGTTGGTTAAAAAGAATCCATTTTTCCTTCTTGCACAAGTTAAAATAAACCTCACATTTTATTTTAGAGTGCATAAAATGAACCTCAAACTTGTTTTTGGTGCTTAAAAAGAAAATTCATCTTTCTTTATTGCAAAGTAAAAAAAACAACAAACTTCAAAATTTTGCTTTCATTGCAAGTTAGGGATACATTTTGTTTTGGTGCTTAAAATCAACAAAACAAATTTTCTTTCTTACATCAAACTTAAAAATCACAAGCCACACTTCAATTTTTGGGCAAATAAAAAGAACAATCCACTTGTTTTGATTTTTGCAAAAACAAATTTTACTTCAAGCAAACGTGTTTTTCTTTAAGTTGACCAGGATTTCCGAATTCTAAGTTACAAAACACATTGCCTTTGAAGTTAAAAAGAACACCATGGCTGTTGGAGCAACATCTCCAAATAGTTAGATCACATTTGTAATGGTGGATTAAAAAGAACAAGTGTCTTTCGTACTTGGCACACTTGTGCAAAAAGTTAGTCGAGTGGTCCTACCTCTAACATACACTATCCTCTCCCTTGGCTTTCGTGGTCCTAGGTGCAAGAGAAAAGTGTTAGTAACACTCAAAATTTTATCTTTTTAAGAGAGGCCTGCCAAGGGATTGATACTCTTGGGAACGACCTCGAGCGGTAAATCCTTTGAGCTGCTATAGAAATCAGGTGAGAGCGAAAGCTGTAGCCTTGGGTATAGCTGTTCCTACAGTGTAAATGGCCGAAAGGACAAATGGGCCCCACCACCAGTTACAAGGCTCTTAAGTGAGTCACTGCAGAATGAACTTATGTCCAAAAACATCGAACATGACTAAACGCCTTTAAGTAGTAGCCCACCTGTTCTATTGATTGAGGATATTTGCGATATAATTTAGTGCAAGAGCATAGATGGTTTTGCTCCCAAGATACTCACCATACATATTTCCTTGAGTAGAAACATAGCTTTTTGAAAAGTCACTTGTGACTTGATAAAAGTGGTGACTCCCCCATCATAGGGATCATCTATTTGTTATGCTCGTGCAAGACTTAGTATATCACATCCTTACCTGCCACGGCGGGATTCATAAGGTATGTAGTACCAAAGTCGAAGAAATATCAAGATGTGGGATAAATTTATCACAACTAGCCATTTGACCTTAGGGATAAAAAGTGTTTGAAGTGTGTTTGTTTTAAAGACCAAGTACAAATTGAGCCAACTTCAGGCTTTGGAAATACACCTTAAAATACATCTAAAGGAAGGGTCATATACAAGTCCAAAGATTGGGTTGATCTAGACCCATACTCATTTGTGCCTTTGAGGCAACATTTTGGTGTTTGTGTGCTTGCTTTGGTTTCTTGTCAAAGAAACATCAAATCAGAAAATCAATCCCAAAAACAAAGTATTCATCCAACCAAACATCTTTCAAAAACAACCAAAAACATCAAAAACAAAGTGGAAACAACAAAAGAGTCAAAATTTTTATGACCATTCTTCACATCCTGCGAAAGAAGAAGCGTCATCAGAATATCAACTTGAAAAGAAGACCATTGAGCTCAAAGACTTTGATCAAAAGGAGGAAATTCTTCTATATAAATAGACAAATCTTTGTCTCACATAGAGTCTTTCCGCGTCACATGCGTCTCTACCTTCAAGGAAAAACAAACGAATTTGATTCCGAATCATTGAACCGCAGAGCTTTTATGCAATATAGAGCTCTGAGTTATCACAAAAACCAAGGAGGAAAAATTAATCCCAACTTCTTCCCAAACGTCTATATCACATACAACACAGCTCAAGAAATACCACCAACACCTAAAAGGGAAGAGATAGAGTTTGTCCCATTTGTAACACAAAGTTTTTATTGAAGTTGAAAACATTTTCATCCATCATCTCACTCATACATCATCACTTCATCATCAATCCGTCCCAACTCTCAAAACATTAAGAGGTTCTTGTCCCAAGTTCTCTTTTAGATATTGCTTGAAATCAAACACATCACATCACTTTTTAGATTGTTTCTAGATCTAGGATAAGCTCATCCTAAGAGACACATCTACACAGGTTAAAACTAGTTCATGAGTGAATCCTCTCATTACTAGGTAGTTAAATCTGTAACACATCTCAAATTTCTCTACACCTTATCACATCAAAACTTATCAAACAAACAAGCAATTCAAAGAAGGAATTTTGGTTACATCCACCTTAAAAGTACTAGAGATCCACATGCAACACAATTCACCAACCATCAACCTTTCATTTCATCAAAAACTCATCATTATTTTCACACAACTTCAACAACAGCTTGCAAGCAAAATGGCTCAAACCCGATCACAGTCAAGGCAACGAGAAATAGAAAGGGAAGAAGAAGAAGAGGAAAATCTCAATGAATTTCAAGAAGCACTTGGAGGAAATGCAGATGACGAAAACCCAAGTACTCCCACTCCTGTAACAATAGAAAGGGCTCAGCATAACCCTCTCTTTAACAGGCTTTTTGATGAAATACTTAGGAGCAATGCCGATGCTCACTTCTTAAGACTTGCTCAAGAAGGAGCAAAACTCCCCTCTGACTTTGATCTTGCCCAATTAAGACAACCATCAGAAAGACAAAGTCGCCATGAAGAGGAAAGAGGTAGAGATCCCATCAGATATAACATTCCTCGAGGTAACCCACCACCTCCTCCTCCAAATGAAATGGAGATGTTGCGGCAACAAGTCGAGAATCTCGCCCAACAACTTCATAGTGGTGTCAAGACTAACCAATTCTCACTCAATGACATCTGTCCCTATCCTTTTGATAGGAATCTTTACATGCCACCATTTCCTCAAGGATTCGAAACACCCAAATTCAAAAAATATAGAGGAAAGGGAGATCCTCGTGATCATAATTTCATTCCGCTTGTCTTGAAGTGGCAAATGAAGACACCTACCTAATGCGCCTTTTTCCCCAAAGCTTGGGAGGAACAACCACATCATGGTTTTCTCGACTACCAGGTGGCATTAGATCATTTGAGGAACTCATCCAGAAGTTCCTAGCTCATTACTCTCATAACATTGAACGCGATGTCACCATGGCTAATCTATGCAACACCAAACAAAAACTAGGTGAGCAATTCTGAGTATTCCTGCAACGATGGCGTCAAATGTCTAGTAGACGTTCTCTTCAGTTACCTGAACGAGAACTAGTGGAAATATTCATTTCCAACTTAAATGAAGAAATGGAATTTCACCTGGATGTCAAAGACACAGACTCTTTTAATGATATGATCACCAAGGGTTTGAAGTGTGAAAGGGCACTTATCAAGAAGGGACTCATCAAAATCTTTAATAAACCAAAAGATGGTCCTCGCCCACGCTTCAACAACGATAAACCAAACTTCTGGAATAAAAACAAGAATATTGTCAATGATGGGGTTGTGGATGCCAGGACTATCCAAAATGCACAACCTGTGGTTTGGTTTGCCGAACAAAATCCTCCGCCTCAAAACAACACAAATGTTCCTTCTAATCAAGGTCGCATCACATCTCATGATGAACCAAGACCTCGTCAGCAAAAATAGAAACGAACATACACTCCCTTAGGGGAACCCATTGAAACAGTGTTGCGACAACTCATTTCTCAAAATTTGGTCACTCTACCTAAGCTATCAAACTATGAGCCTTAGGTCAAACCGGCATGGTGGAGAGATACTGAACACTGTGAATTCCATCAATGAAGAGGACACAAGACAAGTAATTGTCACCGATTGAAAGATCTCATTCAAGATCTTATTGATCGAGGAGAAATTGAAATTGAAGGACATAACCCAAAAACAACCAATAATGATCATCTGATGTTCAAAAATCCACTTCCATCACAAGATCAAAGGGATCCTTCCACTTCCAGACGAGGCACTGATACCACTGATTATATGCAGGCTGCGTATAATTACATTGTAAATCATCTGTATGATGCCAATGAACAAGTTGCAACCATAACCTTCAAAAATCCCAACTCAAATTGCAATGTTGTTACACGTCGTGGCAAAGTTATCATCAAGGTAGCTCCACAAGGCACCACCTCCATCCCAAAGCAGTACAATCTTGTGGAACAATTAGACAAAACCCCTGCACTTATATCCATTTTAGAGCTTTTGCGTCTATCGCCACCTCATAAAACTATCTTGGATCAAGCACTCCAAGAGGCGTCAGTCCCTGTAAATCTGAATACAGACCAATTTCAAGCCATGGTTGGAAATCTAAAGTCCACACCTTGTCTCACTTTTTTCTGAAAGTGACAACTCTTCTTTCCAGCAACCTCATAACGCCTCACTCCACATCGAAGGATTTATTAATCAGCATAGGATCAAGCGAGTCTTGATAGATAATGGAGTAGGCCTGAACATTTGTACACTACAGTTGGTCACCGCATTGGGATATGCGATAGAATCAGTGGATCCTCGTAAGAAGATCACAATCAAAGCCTATGACGATGAAGAGCGTTCATCTAAAGGAGCTATGGTATTACCAATCCGAGTGGGCCCTGTAGTAAAGCACATCATTTGTCAGGTTCTGGACCTTCCTCTGCCATACAATCTATTGTTAGGAAGACCTTGGATACATGCCATGCAAGCCGTTCCATCTACCTACCATCAAGGTATCAAGTTCCCACATAACGGTGTAGAGATCACAATTCTGGGTGACGCAAATCCCTTTGCATATTGCCATAATATCAACCATCAACCAAAGATTACCGTTCCTAATAATAGAGAAGCCATTTCCTCCACATCATATATAAGTCCCGCCTCTCTTGCCAGTTCAAACACCACTATACCCAAGCAAGAAAAGCTTAAGATGAAGATAGCAGAGGAAGGTCCTGGGGAATACAACTTGAGTCAACTCTTTTGTGTGGGACAAATGCCCACTTCTCCTAGAACACATGGTAAACCACAACAGTTACTTCAACAACCACTAAACACGCCAGCATGTGCTTTGACGCATTTCATCCTTGGCAAGAGTCAAGAAGAAGAAACCCAAGATGAGGACTTGGTGGAATGGATCTATAAAGATCCCATCACCACTGATCTACCACAAGTTAAACTTCCTATAGACCAGTATGGCAAAGGTCTCCTCATTATGCAAAGAATGGGGTATGATGGTCAGAGTGCTTTGGGATATTGCAAACAAGGACGACATGAACCTCTACTACTAGAATTCAAACCCAAAGGTAATACAGGCCTAGGCTTTGAGAAAGAAATCTTTCCTAAACTTAGATTCAAAGGAAAACCCAACAAACCATTATGTCAACCTACTGCAAAAAGGGCACCTTTCATAATCAAAGCACCCGCAAGCACCATCCCAACAACCCCACTGAGGCTCAAAGCCCCAACACAACTATCACCAATGCCACTTATCCCATCAAACAAACTCGTCATCTCATCAGTCACACCATTAGCAAAGGTAACTATATAAGCACCCGCAGCAGCATCTATAACACCAGCAGTCCCAACAGAAGCAACAAAATCAATATTACCAATACTCCCTATAACATATTCCTTGATCCCCCTCAATCGCCCTGCAACACTGATCATTACAAAGGTACATCAACCAATCACACCTGCGGTATTTAACTCAAAGGACATCCCAGTATGGTATAGTAATCAGATGCTGGAAAGTGATTCAGAGACCGACTCACATGAGTGGGAATTTGATTCTGTACAGCTTAACACTTCAGATGAGGAAGACACATCACCACCTCCACCATGCAAAGATATCCCTGTTTACGGAGAAGCACAGATAACGACCACTTGGGTTCCTGAGCTGGAAACGTCTTCCACAGACCCTACGTTTCATCCTACGCCTGATTCTGACAGGTAGAGTACCATTAACGACCTTCACCATAATGTCTTAACCCTCACTGATACATCTAACACACTTAACCTAATTGATGAAGTAATGCCCATTATCCACCCTGAACTCATCGAATGGAACCAACCAAATCCCCCATGTCTTGACTTCTTCCAAAACGATGAGGCTATCATTGACTTTTTGGAATTAAGGGATAACCTACCAAGCGGGGATCACAAAACTGGATTCACCATTGAACTTAATAGCACAACATACTTTGGGGCAGATGCCAAACCTTTCAGTTGCAAAAATATAACACTAAAACATGGATCTTCCAGTGAAAACCACACTGTGGCACTGTTTGATCCGACAAAAGTAAAAAGAAAGAGCGTATCCAATGGTGAAAACCTCTCTGAGGTGCTTGAGGATGAAGGGTTTGACATTCTCCCTGATAATACACAATAGGAATGATCAACAATTCTCATCGAGGAAACCAAAGAGTACAATGTGGGGACTCCTGAAAATCCTCATATCATACATCTGGCATCTCTTCTCACTCCAGAGGAACAGCCTAAATTTATAGAGTTCTTCCAGAAGCGTCAGATCAACTTTGCATGGTCATATGCAGACATGCCTGGGCTTGATCCTGATTTAGTCATGCATCACCTCACCATTGCAGAAGGAGCCAAACCTGTCAAGCAGAAGCTTCGTAAGATGCATCCCCAGATTGCAGTGCTAGTCAAAACAGAACTCAAGAAACTCCTAGATGTTGGTTTCATTAGACCAATTGATTATGCAGAATGGATCTCCAATATTGTGCTAGTTGGCAAACCAAAAGGGGGCATCCATATTTGTACTGACTTCAGAGATCTAAATAAGGCCTGTCCTAAGGATGACTTCCCCCTACCAAATATCGACATCATAGTGGATCTAACAGCGGGACATGCCATGCTTTCACTCATGGATGGCTTTTCAGGATATAATCAAATAAAGATGGCACCAGAGGACCAACATAAGACAACCTTCACATGTCCATGGGGCACATATTGCTAGAATGTAATGCCCTTCGGTCTCAAAAATGCAGGAGCAACCTATCAAAGAGCAATGACCACCATCTTCCATGACATGATGTATACTATGATGGAAGATTATGTGGATGACTTACTAGCAAAATCACTCACCAGAGAAGGGCATCTCCACATCTTAGATAAAATCTTTGATAGACTGGAACAATACCATGTTCGACTCAACCCAAAGAAATGTGTCTTTGGAGTGACCTTCGGGAAGCTTCTAGGATACATTGTCTCAAGCAAAGGTATTGAGGTCGACCCAGCAAAGGTAAAAGCAATCATGGACATGCCACCTCCAAAGAATATCAGTCAGCTAAGGACACTACAAGGATGACTTCAATCCATCCGAAGATTCATTGCACAACTTGCTGATAAGTGTCACCCATTTACACACCTGCTACACAAGAAAATCCACTTTCAGTGGGATGCCCGATGCCAACAAGCATTTTAGACACTTAAAGACTATCTCATGAATCCACCATTGTTGATGCCACCAGATCCAAGTAGACCATTGTTACTCTATATCTCAGCAACAAGTACAGCATTGGGTGTACTACTGGCACAACATAATGCAGAAGGAAAAGAGTGTGCTGTTTACTACATTTCTCGCACATTGGTGGGCTATGAACTCAATTACACACCTATTGAGCGATCTTGCCTAGCAGTAATCTTAGCAGCTACTAAACTAAGGCACTATTTGTTAACACACAAGGTACAACTCATTGCAAAGATTGATCCACTCAAGTATTTACTCAACAAAGTAGCATTGACAGGCCACTTGGTCAAATGGGTGATGATTCTAAGTGAATTTGATATTGAGTATGTAGACCGTAAAGCTATCAAAGGTCAGGTTATTGCAGATCAGTTGGTTGATGCACCACTCACAGGCGATCATCCTCTTATTTCCAATTTTCCAGATGAGGAGATATTCATGATCACAGCAGCACAACCATGGAAACTATATTTTGATGGTTCATACACTAGGCACGGCTCGGGGGCAGGCATTCTGTTTATCACACCTCAAGGTGATAGCATCCCGAAGTCTTACAGGCTCACATTTCTATGCACAAACAACATGACAGAGTATGAGGCCTTGATCACAGGACTTAGGTTAGCCGTACAATGGAAATTACAAGAACTGCAAGTATATGGCGATTCCCAACTAGTCATTCGACAAGCAACAGATGAATATCAAACTAAGGATGATAAACTCATGCCATATAAACAAATGGTGGACAATATAAAGACATCATTTACTACTATTACTTTTGAGCAAATACCAAGAAATCAGAATCGAGCTGCTGACGCTATGGCTACCATCGCATCTCTCCTAGATCTTCCACAAAATTCAACACGCTACGAGTTCTTGGTAGAACAGCTTTGGATTCCCGCTTATGATATCCCCAAATCTGAAATGATATGTCACCTTGTCAGTTCTGAATCCCCATGGTACGGTGAGTTCTACACCTATCTCCGCGATCACACCCTTCCTCCCAACCAATCAAATAACCAACGTAAAACCTTCATTCGCCAAACTGCTCGATATACCATTATTGCCGAAACCCTCTACCGACGCGGTCTTGATGGTACTCTCCTTCGATGTCTGGAACAAGATGAGATAACAAAGGCTTTGGAAGAGGTACATGAAGGAATTTGCGGGACTCACTCAAGTGGTCCATCACTAGCCAAGAAACTCATGCGAGCTGGATATTATTGGCCATCTATGGAAAAGGATTCCTACTACTTTGTCAGAAAATGCAAGAAATGTCAAGTTCATGGCGACTTGATACATGCACCAGCTCAGGAACTGCAACCAATCACAACACCATGGCCTTTCTGTCAATGGGGCCTTGACCTTGTGGGTAAGATTCATCCATCTTCATCCAATGGCCATAAATTCATTATTACTGCCACCGAATATTTCACAAAGTGGATCGAAGCTGTTCCACTTACCCAAGTCACCGGCAAGCAGATCGCCTCATTCATCCTCAATTACATCATCTGCCGGTATGGTGTACCCATGTCCATCATCATAGATAACGGTCTTCCTTTCAAAAATCAGGATGTCCACGAACTTTGTGAGAAATTTCATATCCAACACCGCTTTTCCACCCCCTATTACCCACAAGGCAATGGTTAGGCCGAAGCATCCAATAAAAACATATTGAGGATCCTAAAGAAGACAGTCAATGATGCCGGCCGTGATTGGCATGTTCAACTAAATCCAGCGCTATGGGCATATCGAACTAGCATTCGAACCCCTATAGGTGCAACTCCTTATTCATTGGTCTATGGTGCAGAAGCTATCTTGCCTATTGAGGTCGAGATATTGTCACTATGGGTTTCCTTGCACAATCTCATCGATGATGAAGCATACAGAGTATCCCGTCTTCAAGACTTGGAGCTACTTGATGAGAAATGACAAGCTGCATACAATCACCTCAAAGCCTATCAGCAACGCATGAGCAGAAGCTACAATCACCGAGTTAGACCTCGTACATTTGAGGTAGGTGATCTGGTTCTTCGAGAGAATCCTTGCAACCAACCAAACTGAGAACATCAGGGCAAGTTTGAATCAAACTGGCTGGGCCCATATGTTGTCACTGCTGTGTTCAGGTCTGGGGCATATCAGTTGGCTACATCAGAAGGAGAACCGCTTGCAGATCCAATCAACAACATGCACCTCAAACAGTTTTATACCTAGGCTATACAGAGCATCAAGCTCCCCTACATACCAGAAAATACCAAAAACATTCAGAAAAATATCCTGAAGAAAATACAAAAACATTAAAAAAAAGTAAAGAAAAATCATGCATCGAAACGGTGAACAACCACTCTGGTGGCACCTTGGGTAAGTACGATGGTGATAACCTGGAAAACAGGCACCACTCGTAAAGGCTATGGCTCCATTGTCTTTCAAACTTGTTGCGATCACATCTACTTCATACATACATCCATCCATCCATCAACCATGGCTTTTTATTCCTCTGCAATTATGATAGTACTCCATACATCTTGCATCCCACTTTTTCATAGTCATGTCTAAATTGGGGGCAATGCCTTTAACCTATTGATGGAAGTGGATTCTACATTGTCTTGTGATTCATTAAAGTTCTTCATTTAAAACTATCTCACCAAATCCAAAACCATTCAAAACAAATTCAAAAATCCAAAAACATTCAAAAATATCTCGCAAAAATACCAAAAACATTCAAAACAATTCAAAATCCAAAAACATCGACAAAACCATTGAAAAATCACACAAAAACATGGCAACACCTTGTACATACCCATCCATGCAGATACCAAAATAAACATTGACAAACTACTCACACAATGACCATTTACCAATCAACCACACAATCAACATCAACAATCAAACTGTCTTCAACAAGGATGTATCCTTCCTTACCAAAACAAAGACAAGATGACATTTTCTTTGACAAGAAAATTCTGTTTACGCTATCAAATACTTGGTTGATTTATGGTCTAGTAATTTATATCGGGATCTTTCAACATTATTTTGTATCGTTTGCACATTATTCCGATGAAGTTCTGGGGTATGTACTAATGGTGTCTATGTGGGAAGTTCACTAAGCTATGTGATCATAGGCAAAAATACAGTCATAGATCACTACGGCTTGCTGACTACAACGTATACCTTGACCATATGAGCATGAACCATTACCAAGGATCCATATTCTTTATTCTTTATGTATATACTGTTTGTTTGCAGGTACAATTCTTTTTCTTTGGTTCCTCCTACCTCATCCAAACTAGATAAAGGTTTTATCTCTTATTATGGTATGCACTTGTCTCAGGATATGATCAGCCTAAGATCAAGGAGGACGATCCAAGTCATGCATGAAAGGAGATAATCCTTGTCTGTTTCGCAAGCAATACTCAGGTCATCTTGATCCATTATATCAAGTTGCTTGTATTAACTTGCTATATCAAAATCCATGTAAGAAATACTCTGGTCATCTTGAATCTTTATGTCAAGTTGCTTGTATTTTCTTACAACATTTTAAAGCTCAATGATGAAAAATAAAGCACCATGGATCATCATTCCATCTCATTTGTATATATTGCATTCCGTTGCATTCCATCCATCCATACATTCATAAATAGCTGCATATCATTCATACATAGTAATGACAATGGATACTCTATTTTCCTCTTCTTCCATAGGAATGTAATAGGTCATCCATTTCTTCTATCTAACATTGAACCCCCACCCCCCACCCTCCCCATCTCGATAATCACCATCACATACCCTACACCGTGTCCCAATCAACCTAATCAAGCCACGTTCATCACCATCCATCTCTAAATAGGAGGGATTGTGTTTCCTATCCTAAGTCATCCAATAAGTCAAGAAAGTTACTCTGTCTACACAGATACATCGACTCCCACACACCTAGACTATCAACAGATACTCTGATCAAGTATCTTCGGGTCTCAACAGGTAATCGATCATGGTAATCCTAGACTACATCAGGCATTTATCATAATGACTTAGTCTCAACGGGGTTGCCATGATTCCCCACAACCATCCATCACACGCACACACTATCAATTGATAAACCAATCAAACACAATCCAACGGACAATTACATCAATTGTCTACGTCTCAATGAGTATTTTGCTTCATATACCTTGACTTCATCGGGCAATTACATCAATTGTCTAAGTCACATCAGGTCACTTTGATTCACTTACTCAGACTTTATCATGTCCAAGTGACCAACTGACATCAACTGTCACGCTTTGACTTGACTGGGGCAATTAAACCGATTGCACCAGATTGTCCAGCCAATTTTGATCAATTGTATAGCATCAATCCAAACCCCACACTACATCTGCTATGTATCTCTTGCATGACCTCAGGGTACTCGCTGGCTTGTTGTTTCTTCATATTCACTCCATTTTCTCCCATTCTTTCATCATAAGTTCTAATTTCTTCTATTCTACATCCCCTCCACTTTTCATTCTTTTTCGAGAGATCGCCCGATTTTTCAAAAAAAAATTCGGCCCATCTCTCGAGGGGGCATACCACCCATTAAATTTACATTTTATGGGGCATTTCTTCACACCTATTTTTCTTTTTTTGAAACGACGCGATAAACTGCACCGTCTCAAAGAGGGGCAAATGTAGTCACATAAATCTGTCCACTTAATTAAATGAATACTTAGTATTTATTTGATTATTTAACCATCAATTAATGAATTAATTAAATTAATATTTAATTAAATTCATCTTAACCCTCTTCTCCTATTAATTAAATAAATTATTCAATTTATTTGATTTAATTTACTTAACCAAATTCAGACCATTAATTAAATAAATAAATCATATTTATTTAATTAAATACTCTCTCACATTTAAATAAATTAATATTTATTTAAATCCCCCAAAATCCCACCTCTCACATTTAAATAAATTAACATTTATTTAAATCACCTTTATCTTCTACCCACTTGTATTTTCCTACAAATGCAAGTTGCACAATTATTTTAAATAAATAATTTATTTAAAATCACCTTTATCCTCCACCCACTTGTATTTTCCTACAAAAGCAAGTTGCACAATTATTTTAAATAAATAATTTATTTAAATCACCTTTATCCTCCACCCACTTGTATTTTCCTACAAAAGCAAGTTGCACAACTATTTTAAATAAATTATTTATTTAAAATCCTATTTATCCTCACCCACTTGAAACCTTTAATGGTTTCCCTTAAAGTATTCAAACTTGATGGCTTTAAAGTCTTCAAACTTGATGGCTTCCTTCTATAGTCTTCTTAAGACTTTAATGGTTTTCCTTAAAGTCTTCAAGCCTTTAATGGTTTCCCTCAAAGTCTTCAAGCATTTTAATGCTTTATCTTCATTTTTCTCATTTAAATAAATTAATATTTATTTGAATATTTATCCAAATGCAAATTACACCATTTAATTGAAATAAATGATTTTATTTTAATTGAAAATACCAAAATTTATCCCACTTGCATTTTCCTACAAAATCCACTTGCATTCCTAAACCTCTTCTAGAATTTTCTAATCACTTCTAAATAACCTAACTCCTTCTCTAAACTTTGTCACATTCCTAAGCAAAAGGGAAGTCACTTCTCAAACCCTCAAAGTCTTTGATAACCATTAAAGGCTTTCAACCTTCAACCACTAAATGGCTCAAAGTCTTTGATAACCATTGAAGGCTTTCAACCTTCAACCACTTAATCCCCAAAGTCTCCAATAACCATTAATGGTTACCTCAAACCCTCCCACATGGTTAAAACATTTGTTTTGACTCAACCTTTACCCAACCCAAAGGTCTCATCAGGCCATTAATGCTTTGACCATGATTATCTCTTAAACATTTGCACAAAGGTTTATCCTTGGATTAACTCTTAATCCAATGGGTAATCTTAATTTGGACTTGACCCATAGCCTCTAGATAACCATGAGGTCTTCTCAGGTCTTTAATGCCTCCAACCTCTTCTCTCAACCCAATCCTATGTTGACACTTGTCACCATTTTATTGGTGCCAATTGTGCACATGGATCCCCAACTTTCAAACTTGGCCCTTGATTAAACCATTCAATCTTAACCCTTCATTTCCCCATTTCTTCTATAAATAGAACCCTTCTCCTCAAGCAAAAGAGAAGCATTAGAGGATTGTTGTTATACTGGTATTAGCATAGAGCTTTCTCATAGCATCACTATCTACACTTGCATAGCATTTGCTTATCATATTCAACTATCTTGAATCTCCATATGGCATCCATGGCTAGTGCTAAAAGCTGAGAGCTACACTCATTTGGGACTTGGAGAGGAGAGGAACAAGGGAGGAGCAACTATGAGCATCTTGATTAGCTATTTTATTCTATGTTTATATGCTTTCTATTTCATGCTTAATATCTCTCTTGATATGCCTGTTTAGGATAATCTTTTGTTGCTAACACTAACGTTTGTTTCTTGTGCTTTTGTGTGTGTTGCCATCAAACAGATTTTCTAATCCTTTTTGTAGAGCATCAACTACAAATGACAAATTATCTCAAAAGGATGAATCTACACCTGTTAATCCAACTAGATACAAATCTATGATAGGAGGTTTACTGTATTTAACACAAACCAGACCTGATATTATGAATGCAGTATGTATTGTTTCAAGATTTCAAAATAATCCTAGAGAAAATCATGAATCAACAGTAAAAAGAATTTTCCAGTACTTACAAGGCACTATAAATCTTGAATTATTGTATCCTAGAGATTAAAACTTTGAATTATGTGCATACACAGATGCAAATTGGGCAGGAGATGTGGATGATAAAAAAAGCACCACCGGCGGAGCATTCTTTCTTGGAAAGAGATTAGTTTCTTGGTTGAGTAAGAAACAAAGTTGTACATCTTTATCAACAACAGAATCAGAATATGTTGCAACAACAACTAACTGTACACAGGTACTATGGCTTAAGCAAATGTTGAAAGACATAAAGGTAAAATGAAAGGAACCTATTACCATATATTGTGATAACACTGCAGCAATTGATATATCTAAGAATCCAATACTACATTCTAAAACAAAACATGTTTCTATCAAACTGATTTTTCTAAGGGAAAAAGTTGAAGAAAAAGAGATAAAACTGGTTTATGTGAACACTAAAGAACAACTTGCAGATATTTTCACAAAACCTTTGCCTAAGGAGACTTTTAAATATCTTAGAGATCAGCTTGGAGTCATACCACCACCGGTAGAGACTTAGACAGTTGATGATTGTCATCAACCGACAGAATTAAAAGACAAAACTTTTACTCCGGTCTTTGATGAGGAAGCTACTTCTTAGGGGGAGTAGTTGGTATTTTGTATATGAACTTGGTATTATTGTAACTTTGGCATTTGATGTCAAAGGGGGAGAGATATCAATGGAAAAACACATTATCTTTTGGAGAAATTGGTATGGAAACTTTGGAAAACACTTGTTGCTCCCAGGGGGAGAGATTGTTTTTTGGGAGAGATTATTACTCTCTGATTTCTGGTTATAATCTTTTTAGAGATTGTTGGTTTTTGATACTGGGCATTTCTGTTTTGGCACTTTGATGGTTTTTCCATCTTGTGTTGCCATCAATGCCAAAGGGGGAGGTTGTTGGTATTTTGGTATGGTTTTGTCATTGATGTCAACACCTACTAAAACACTAGCACTTTGGAGATCCAACAACATTCACTGGCAAGCAAGTAACTATTGCATAGTTACTGGTATATGGTTCACTGGCAGGATATAATGATCACCAGTACTCGAAATTATGTGGAAGACACTTGGTAATGTCGAAGACATCTTTTGGACATCTTGTCCTGGAGTTTTGTTCATTGGTATATTCATATTTGCATATTTTCTTTTACCGGCAAATAGGTCCAAGGTTACCTAGGGTTTCACCGACAGGTTTATCTTTTCCAGATCAACATGGCATGCTAAGGAAATGATTAATTATTGTTGTAAATGCATTAAGCCGACATGTTCAATCGGTTATTGCATCGGATATTATATTGTTTGTAAAATATTTTTATTGTAATATCTTGTAGAGTCGACCTACTAAAATTGGTCTTAGGTTATGGTATAAATGTAAGATCTTATTTGTAAGATCAAGTGTGGAATGCAAAAAAAAGAATTGTGTGAAGGTATATGCGAGATTAAGTAGAGTTACACATGAAGACATCATTTGAAGGTGAAACTAGGTTTTTGTGAAAGCATATTAGCATTACACCGGTACTGAATCCAACATATGAAGATGCTATCTTGTGCAGTACATTCTTATTAGATTTAACCATCCAACTATAGTCAGTATGACTCCCATTTTGTGATTGAGCAGTGAACTCTAGGTTGTTGGCCTTTCTGCATGTGCAGACCCCATTTATGTACACTTACTATCTACAGTAGTATCATTTGATTGTGGGTAAGGTTTCCCACCATGGTTTTCCCCCTTACAGGGTTTCCACGTACAAATATTGGTGTCATATGTTGTGGATGACTTTGTGTTTATGTTTCATGCATTAATCTTTACCGGTATAGCTAATAACTGTTAACACTATCTACTGACATACTTAACTGGTTTACTGGTATTAAGCATTAAGGTGGTTAAGTTGTTTTTGGTTTGAAATTTGTTGACAACTGATTCACCTCCCCCCCCCCCCCCCTCTCAGTTGTCTCCGGGACCTAACAATTTCAACTACAATTAATGCAACTTGCATTTGTAGGAAGATGCAGGTGGGGGGAATTTATAAATAAATATTGATTTATTTATTTGTAGAGGGGATTTTTAATTAAATGTAAATTTAATTAAAATGGTGGAAAGTGAATAAATATAATTTATTCACTTAATAGAAGAAAGGGGATATCAATTAAATGTTGAATTTAATTAATGGTTGAAATTAGAAGAAAAGGTTACATTAATTAAACCTTAGTTTAATTAATGTAACCTTAGTTTAATTAATAGGTTGATAAATGATAATTAAACAAATAAAAATCATTTTATTAGGTGTGCAGGTTTTAGGTGTCTACACATTGAATAGTTGTTTTGAGACCAGCAATGGGACCTTCATATTCAACAATCTTGTTGGTACATGGGAAGGAAAATTTGAATGATTTGGGAATGAGATCTCCTTGTGGAGTCATAAATAGGAACCCTGACCCCGATCCATTCTATGTATGTGAAATATCAAAATAAAGCTTCCAGGTGGGTTGCGATGTGATTGTTCATACATATTCATTTGGAAATTTTGCAATTAATGGATGGGTATCCATCAAGGGTGTGTCTGCTAGATGATCTGTAATAACCTATCCTTTGATGTCCTTTCTGTCTACATATTGGATATCAAATTCACTAAGCAACATTAGGCATATGACCAGTAAGGGTTGTCTTTGATAATAGGTACTTTAAAGGATCAATCTTACAAAGGATCTTGAAAGTGTGACTTAGTATATAGCGTCAGAGCTTCTACGAGCAAAATATAAAATCTAAACATGATTTTTCCATAGGTGAGTATTTAAGCTCATACCCCACCAAGGTTTTGCTGATGTATTAAATGGCACATTCTTTTCCTTAATCATCATGTTGGGAAAGGATTTCTCTTACTGCAATTGGAGTAATTGATATATATAGAATGAATGGTTGCCCTAGAATTGGTGGCATCAACACTGGGGAATATGCCAAATTTTCTTTTATCTTGTGAAATGCTTGTTGGCATTGAGCATCCCACTTAAACTTTGTACATTTTTTGAGAAGATGTGTAAATTATTGGTGTTGGATATTGTTGCTGCTAGGGTATGTTGTTATCATTGATGTCAACATATTCCTATGATTTATTGCTCCGATGATTGCAGATTGGTTTACTGGGATCATGGTATGTTGTATGGAGTATTTATATTATAATGACTTTTTTCTATATTGGTTTTGGTGATCTATGAAGCTTAATTGATCATATCATTTGACTCGTTTTGCAGTTTGGTTTTCTTATCAATGCTTTGTAGAGTTCAGTATTTCCTCTAGTATATTCTGGTGTGATAAGATCTTGAGTTGTGATTTTGGGAGATTGTTTGGGATGTTCATGTGTATCTTCATTTCAAATGGTTCATGATTTGGTGCTCTGCAAGTTATCTTTCTTTGTGATAGTTGTTGATGTTTGAGTGTTCTTGAGGTTCAGATGTTGATCGATGAAGATTTGATAAGTGGTGTTGGTGCAGCTATTGCTAATGATTCTAACATGCTTGCTGGTGTTTCCTAATTGTGTCCTATTTTCTTTGATGATCCACATTGATTGTTGTGCGAGTTTTTGGTGATTTTTTTGAATCGGTGATGTTCTTCATGTTATGTGGTTTTCTTGATGGTGTACCATGTTGCGCTTGATCTTGGCATGATTTCCAGTGGTGATGAGCATTTGGGAATTTAATTTAAATCCATGTTATGTCATGTATATCATTATATTTGTTTGGTGGTCGATCTTTGTATTGTGTTATGTAATTTTGTAATTAGGTGTTGAGAGTTTAGCCGACCTTGTTGTCAAGGTTGATGAATTGAATAAATAGGTGATATTGTCATGTAATTTGGGTATGAAGGTTGTGTCTGCATTATCAGAGAGTGGTGTATGTGTGAACATGGATTCATCTTTCAGTGTGATGTATTGAGCAGAGATTGGTGTTGCAGAGTAGACATATGTGCTTTACCAGAACTGTCATCAGGCAATACCAGATGCTATTATTGCATTTCATGTTGGATATTGTTGGTCATTGTTGCTGCTAGGATATGTTGTTATCATTGATGTCAACATATTCCTTTGTATTGCTCTGGTGATTGTAGATTGGGAAGATCTTATGATCCGGTTTGTTGTTTTGTTTTGCTGATCACTTTTTTTTGCAGAGATCGGTATATCCTATGGTATATTTCGGTGTGATCAGTTCTTATGCTGAGTTCTTGGGACATTCCTTGGGATGGTCTTGTGTATCTTAATTTTAGATGGATCATATCTTTCTTCATAACAATTGCTGATTGGTTGTGTTCTTGAGATTTCAGACATTGAGCGATGAAGATTTGATAAGTGGTGTTGGTGCAACTATTCCTGATGATTCTATCATGTTTGCTAGTGTTTCCTATTCATGTCTTATTTGTTTTAATGATCCACATTGATTGTGAGAGGCTTTTATGGTTTCTATGAACTGGTGATGATTTTCGTGTTATGTGGTTTTCCTAGTGGTGTAGCGTGTTGCGGTTGATCTTGGCATAATTTTTGATGGCATTGTGCATTTGGGAATTTGTTTTAGGACCATGCTATGATATTTAAACCATTATATTGGTCCAATGGTTGATCTTTGTATCATGTGATGTAATTTTGTAATTGAGGGTTGAGGGTTTAGCTGACCTTGTTATCAAGGTTGATGATTTGTATATATAGGTGATATATTCATGTAATTTAGCTGTTGATGTTGTTTGGATTACTAGAAAGAGGTTTATGTGCAAACAAGTGATTTAGCCTTTGGTGTTGAGTTTGAGGAGAGATTGGTGTTGCAGAGAAGACATTTGTGGTTAATCAAAACTGTAATCAAGTATTTGGAGATGCTATTCTTTCAATTCATTTCCTCTGGATTGTAGCCCAAATCTTATTGTAAGTCAGTGAGACTTCCTCGAGGGTTGTATCCTTCTGAGCCATTATCATTTGAGAAGTGAGCTCTAGGTAGTGTTCCTAAATGCATATGCATTCCCCATTGTAATATTTTCACATACTAATGCATAGTATCATCTTACTATGGGTAAGTTCCCACCATGGTTATTCTCTTAACCGGGTTTTCCACGTCAAAATCCTGGTGTTGTGTGTTATGCTTTCAATTTACTTATCTATCTTATTACTGTAGTTTATCAGATTTGTGTTATGTGTTTAAGTTTAGTATTTCGGTGAAGACTGATTCTTTCCCCCCACTCTCGGTCTTCCTTCCTGGTTGCTACTAAAAACTGGTATCAGAGCTAGATCCTTCGGTAGTAGCTTAATCTCTTGAGGATATCTGAGATGGCAAATCAAGGTGTTATCTTTAAGAAGGACACTCTAAGATTTGATGGAAGTAACTATGCTATATGGAAGGACCGGAAGTAAATGCACTTGAAATGTTTTGGTGAATATTATTGGTAGATTACAAAAAATGCCTACATCATTCCTCTGAATGGACCGTCTACTCTTGATGAGATCAAGGAAGTTGAACATAATATTAGAGTGAACGAAGCATTTCTTAGTGCCCCGACTGATTCTGAGATGACAAATGTAATAGGACTACAAACTGCACATGAGATTTGGGTGAATCTTGAGATTATGTATGAAGGTGATAAATAGGTGAAGGTTGCTAAGTTGTAAATTTTGAAAGGAAAGTATAAGACATTGAAGATGGGAGATAATGAGAACATACACTCTTTCATGGCCAAGGTGAATGACCTTGTCCTAGGTATCAGATGTGTCAGTGGAACCATTGAGGAAGATGAAATTGTTTCTAAGGTGCAGAGATCTTTGCCTCCTACCTATAAACATAAGGTTGTTGCTATTGATGAGATCTGGAGTGTGACAAAAGTGACAAGAGATATACTGGTTGGAAAGATTACTGCATTTGAGCTAAGTGAGTTTGGAGAATCACATGGAAAGTCTCAAACAACATTTAGAGAATCTGCATCTATATTTGATAAGCAAAAATACGATCCCGATGAATGCAAAATATCTAGATATGAAAGAGAGAGAATAGAGATGGAAGAGCAAGAAAGGGAGTTGGATGAACTTGAAGCACTGATTGCCTAAAGATTCCTAAAGGTGTTGGTAAGTATGATGGAAAGTTGTCTTTGAAATGTTTCTCTTGTAATAAGATAGAACATTTTGCTTCTATATGCTCGGAGATAATGGATAAGTATGATAGGCATGATAAGTTTAATAAGCATGATAGGAATGATAGATATGAAAAGTATGAGAAGTATGATAAGCCTTACAAGCCTAACTGAAAGTATAGAAATCAAAAGAATTGTTACTATGCTACCGATGAAGGTATTACAGATGAAGAATCAGAAAGAGATGAAGTTGTATTTCTTGCCATTGAGGAAGATGGACCTGTACCTATTAATTCCACTAGTTGTACTATTAAGGAGAAAGATTTAGCTACTAAATTTGAAGAGAAATATGAATGGGTAATTGATAGTGGTTGTTCACATCATATAACCGGTGATAAAAGAAAATTTATGAGTATAGAAAGATATGATGGTGGAAGAGTTAGATTTGGAGATGAAAAAGCCTGTGTGAGCTGTGGGAGAGGTTCTATTTCTTTTGATGGTAAGCATAACACTGATGATGTCTTGTATGTTGAAGGTTTGAAGCATAATCTTTTGAGTGTTGGACAGATGGTTGATAAAGGTTATGATCTACAATTCAAGGATGGAAAATGCAAAATCTTAAATGCGTCTAGTAAAGAGATTGCATCTAGAATTAAGACTGAAGGTAACATTTTTCATTTGAATACTGGTGAGAAAATTTGTTTGATTGCTCAGATTGATGAGAGTTGGTTGTGGCATAGGAGAATGTGTCATGTAAATTTTGATTCAATGATTAAGATCAGTTATACACATGTTGTTAGAGATCTTCCTAAGATTGTCAATCTCGCTAATCTAGTATGTAAGGAATGTCAAGGTAAGAAAAAAATGATTTATTTCAAAAGCAAATAGTATACATCATAAGGATAACTAGATCTTGTGCATACTGACCTATGTGGACCTACAAATGTTAGAAGTGTGCAAGGTGATAGATATTTTATGCTACTAATTGATTATTATTCTAGGATGATGCAGGTTGTCTTTTTGAAGGAGAAATCAGAAGCATTGGACAAGTTCAAGATATTCAAAGCAAAGGTTGAGACTGAGTCTGGATTAAGGTGAATCATCTAAGATCTGATAGAGGTGGACAATTATGTTTCGGTGAGTTCAATTCATTTTGTGAGAAGCATGGGATTAGAAGACAATTATCTGCTCTTAGAACCCCTCAACAGAATGTCATTGTTGAGAGGAAGAACAAAACTATCTTGGATGTTGGAAGGACTATGCTCATTGAAGGAAATGTTATGAAGATCTACCAGAAAGAAGCCATTAGAAATATTGTTTACACATTCAACAGAGTTCGCATCAAAGGTGATATCGGTAAGACCCCTTATGAGTTATGGTTTGGTCATGTTCCTACTATGAGATATTTTAGAGTATTTGGTAGCAAATGTTATATCAAGAGAGATAAGGATATAGGAAAGTTTGATTCTAGAAGTGATGAAGGAATTTTCTTGGGATATTCTACAAAGAGAAAAGCCTATCGGTGCTACAACAAGAGACTAGGGAAGAGAGTGGAAAGTGAAAATGTGAAGGTGGATGAGAACCTTGGAAAAGAGATCAGAGCATGTGGTTATGATGATGGTTAGTATATTATTTTAATGCCTATTCAGACTGAAGAACCTAAGTAAAATGATCTAGTAGAGAGAGTTAACCTGGATGTTCTTGCTGCTGATGAAGGAGTGTAGGAACCTGATAATTGGAATAATCAGAAGACTTAGAGGTAAGTAAAACTGTATCATTATGAAAATCAGATCATTGGTGTGAAGAAAAAAGGTATATTGACTAGAAAAAGGTTAGGTACTGAAGAAATATGTTTGATTTCTAAAGTTGAACCTAAGGATGTTGTTGAATCTTGCAAAGATGAAAATTAGATGAGAGCTATGGAAGAAGAACTAGATTAGATTGAGAAGAATAATACTTGGGAACTTGTACCTAGACCTAAGGATACAATTTTTATTGGTACTAAATGGGTATTCAATAACAAATTGAATGAAGTCGACAAAGTTGTCAGAAATAAAGCTAGATTGGTTTGAAAAGGGTATTCTTAGAAAGAAGGGATTGATTATGAGGAGACTTTTGCTCCAGTTGCTAGACTTGAAGCTATTAGACTATTCCTTGCTTATGCTGCTTATAAAGATTTCAAGGTATATCAGATGGATGTCAAATCTACCTTTTTGAATGGTGATCTTGAGGAAGAATTTTATATTGAGAAACCTGATTGATTTTCATTATCAGATGATGGAGACATGGTATGCAAACTGAAGAAAGCTCTTTATGGATTGAAACAAGCCCCTAAAGCCTGGTATACTAGAGTAGATAAATATTTGTTGAACTTAGGATTTAGTAAAGGTGTTGCTGACAGTAATCTGTATTTCAAGATAATGATAACATCCTGATTGTTGAAGTCTTTGTTGATGATATTATCTTTGGAGGTGATGATGACTTGAGAAAGAAATTTATCGGTGATATGTAGAAAGAATTTGAGATGTCTATGATTAGTGAGATGAAATTTTTATTAGGTTTGCAAATTTCATAGACTAGAAAAGGTATATTCATATCTCAAACTAAGTTTGTGAAGGAATCATTGAAGAATTTTGGGTTAGATGACTCCAAACCTATTGGGACTCCTATGATGACTTGTTGTAAATTATCTAAGAATGATGAATCTTTGAAAGCTAATCAGATTTTGTACAAATCTATGGTTGGAGGACTTCTATATCTTACTCAGACTAGGCTAGACATTATGCATGTTGTATGCATGGCTGCTAGATATCAAGCTTATCCGAAAGAGAGTCATGCCACTGTTGTGAAGAGGCTATTCAGATACTTGAAGGGAACTGTGGACTATGGTTTATGGCATCCAAGGAATGATGATTTCATACTATGTGTTTACACTGATGCTGATTGGGTTGGTGATGTTGATGACTATAAGAGTACTACACATGGAGCATTATTTTTGGGTAAGAAGTTGGTTTCATGGGCTATCAAGAAACAAGATTCAGTGTCCTTATCTACTGTTGAAGCTGCGTACATTGATGCTGCTAGTAATTGCACTCAGGTAGTTTGGATGAAGAAAATTGTGAAAGATATCAAAGTTATTCATGATGAATCTACTATTATATACTGTGATAATTCCAGTGCTATTAACATGTCAAAGAATCCATTTGAACAAAGACTAAGCATGTGTCAATCAAATATCACTACTTGAGAGAGCAAGTTAGTGAATAGAAGGTGAAGTTGGAGTATGTATCTACAAAGGAAAAAATAGCTGATATTTTCACTAAGCCTTTTCCCACAGATACATTTGTCTATTTGAGAGACAAGTTAGGGGTAACCACCCCTCTTGATGAGAACTAGATGCATCGAGTTGCATCAATCTAGTGGACTTCACAAGTCTTGTCCTTTTATCCAGATTGGTGAGTTGGTGTTGCTCCTTTGCTTGAGTAGTCTGTGTTTTGGGGAGAGACATTCATGTTTTCTATTCTTTGGTATTGTTGTTAAAGGGGGAGAGAGATCATGTGAAAAACATCTTTATATGTCCTGATCTTAGGGGGAGTTTGCTAGATTTTACTAGAGATATCTTCTTTCTTTGCATTGATTGTTTTTCACATTCATATGTTGCCATCAATGCCAAAGGGGGAGATTGTTGGATATTTTTGGTCATTGTTGCTGCTAGGATATGTTTTTGTCATTTATGTCAACATATTCCTATTTATTTCTCAGGTGATTACAAATTGGGAAGATTTTATGATCCGGTTTGTTGTTTTGTTTTGCTGATCACTGTTTTGCAGAGCTTGGTATATCCTTCGGTATATTCTGGTGTGATTAGATCTTGTGATGAGTTTTTGGGACATTGCTTGGGATGTTCTTGTGTATCTTCATTTTAGATGGATCATGATTTGGTACTCCACAAGTTATCTTTCTTCATGACAGTTTCCGATTGGTTGTGTTCATGAGCTTTCAGATGTTGACTAATAAAGATTTGATAAGTGGTGTTGGTGCAACTATTCCTAATGATTTTAATGTGTTTGCTGGTGTTTCTTAGTCATGTCCTATTTTTTTTAATGATCTATATTGATCATTGTGCAATATTTTGATGGTTTCTATGAACTGGTGATGATTTTCATGTTATGCGGTTTTCCTGGTGGTGTAGCATGTTGTAGTTGATCTTGGCATGATTTTTGGTGGCGTTGTGCGTTTGGGAATTTGTTTTAGGACCATATTATGCTATGTAAACCATTATATTGGTCCGATGGTCGATCTTTGTATCATGTGATGTAATTTTGTAATTGAGAGTTGAGAGTTTAGCCGACCTTGTTATCAAGGTTGATGATTTGTATATATAGGTGATATATTCATGTAATTTAGGTTTTGATGTTAAGTATGCATTATTAGAAAGAGGTTTATGTGCGAACAAGTGATTTATCCTTCGGTGTTGAGTTTGAGGAGATATTGGTGTTGTAGAGTAGACATATGTGCTTAACCAGAACTATAATCAGGCATTTGGGGATGCTATTCTTTCAATTCATTTCTTCTAGATTGTAGTCCGAATCTTTTTGTAAGTCAATGAGACTTTCCTTAGGGTTGTAGCCTTCCAGGCCATTATCATTTGAGCAGTGAGCTCTAGGTAGTGTGCTTGAATGCATGTGCATTCCACATTATAATATTTTCACATACTACTACAGAGTATCATCTTACTATGGGTAGGTTCCTACCGTGGTTTTTCCCTTAACTGGGTTTTCCACGTAAAAATCTTTGTGTTGTGTGTTGTGATTTCAATTTTCTTATCTATCTTATTACTATAGTTTATCATATCCTTGTTATGTGTTTAAGTTTGGTATTCTGGTGAAGACTGATTTACCTCGCCCCCCTCTCAGTCTTCCTTCTTGGCTACTTTTAATAGTTCATTTCTTCTAGATTGTAGTTTGAATCTTTGTAAGTCAGTGAGAATTCTCTGAGGCTTTTAGCCTTCCGAGTTATTGTATATTGAGCAGTGAGCTCTAGGAAACATGCTTGAATGTTGGTGCATTCCCCATTGTAATATTTTCACATACTACTGCAGAGTATCATCTTATTGTGGGTAGGTTTCCACCGTGGTTTTTTCCTTAACTAGGTTTTCTACATCAAAATTCTGGTGTTGTGTGTTGTGTTATCTTTGTTGTTACTACAGTTTATAATATTTGTATTTGTGGTTAAGTTCGTTGATCCGGTGAAAACTGATTCACCCCCCCTCTCATTTTTCCTTCATTGTTGTTGCCAATAATTGGCATTTAATTACAAGTTGAGCAATGAAGCACCTAACAGATTGTAGCTTTCCTTGGAGGCTACACAATTTTTTCAATATTTTTAGAGGAGGCATTTTTAAGATCACTTCAACCTTCTTGGGATCAACCTTTATACCACGCCTAGAAACTATGAAACCTAGGAGTTTACTTGATGCACGGGGGTTTCACAGGATAGGAAATATTATATCACATGCATTCATATTGGTGGGTTTAATATCCCAAAAATGAGGGTGCAATATATTACCTATCGGTGAAAATGGGGGGATTTTTAATTTTGGCTATGAAAAATACAATATTTGGTGAAAATAGGGGGCTTTTAATTCCAGCTATGTATTGGGAGGGGGTGACAAAAAAGGAGTTTAGAGAAATATTTTTTTAAAATAGGGGGATTATTTAGTATTCCATGAACGCATGTTCTATAACCTAGGCTCACTAAGTGAAGCCCCCGTGAGCTGATGTAACTCCAAACACACACTTTTAAGGATTGAGGGGTAACTTATACTTGGCCAAGCATTCAAAGATCTGTTCAAGGATAGCTAGATGTTCTTCTTTGGTTTTTTATTTGCCTAGTATGTCATCTACATAATCCTCTAGTATCTTGTGCATGAGATCATGGAATATTATTGTCATGGCACATTGATATGTAGCACCTACATTCTTGAGACCAAAGGGCATGGCTTGATAAAAAAATGTGTCCCATGAAGTGGTAAATGTTGTTTAGTGTTGATCATCCTCTATAATTTTTATCTAATTGTACCTAAAAACCATCCATAAGGGAGAGAATTTCATGTTCTATTGTCAAGTCGATGAGAATATAAATGTTGAGAAGTGGAAAGTCATCTTTAGGATAGACTTTGTTGAGATCTCTAAAATATGTACAAACTCAGATGGCCGCATTGGGGTTGGAAATAGGTACCATGTTGGAGATCCATTCTGAGTAATCAATTGGCCATATGAACTTGACTTCTAACAATTTTTCCAACTCTGCTTTGACCAACAATGCAATTCAATGATGAATCTTTAGAAGATTTTGTTTGATAGGTTTGGCATTGGATCAACAACCAAATGATGCACTAAAATCTTGGGATCAATTCTAGGCATGTCTGTATAAGACCATGCGAATTTGATGGGCCACTTGTGTAGGATTTGTAAAAACACTTGTAACTCTTTATCTGACAAGGAGTCTACCACATAAGTAATACAAGGATTTTCTACATTAACCAAATTGATTTCTATTATCATCAATGAGGATTGGTGAGTTATCAGGAACCTGTATGTCAATAAGAGGAAGAGGGGAATCCTCATCTTCTAGTGCCTCAAAGAGGTTTTCACTAGAAGATAGACCCTTTATTTTTTTTTAGAATCTACAGGTGCTTGAGAGAAGTTTTCATGAGTAGAAAATTGATCTTTTAATGTTAGACACAATGCACCACTGAGAGGGGGGTGAATCAGTGGTTCTCAAACTTTTCCCTTTAACAACCTAGGTGTGTATACCGGTTATGGGATATAACACAATGCAGACTTATCGGTTAGTGGAGAGACAAAAATACAAATGCAATCACACAAAGGGACATCACATAACACCAACATATATGAGGAAAACCCAACATGGGAAAAACCTTGATGAGCAATGCTGCTAGAGTTTACTTCTCCAATCCAACCTCACAATCAAATCTTTGTTACAATGTTTAGGGCACCAACCCAAAGAGCTACAAACCCTGAATTAAGGCACCAACCCAAGGAGCACCGACCCCTACCTGGTTTATGGGCTACAACCCAAAGGAGCTACAACCCCTGCACCGAGATACAACTCAGTGATCACAATCAAAACATCAATTACAAAAGTAGTTATCTTGTTACAAGTGAATCTTGTAACCATTTCATATACCTTACTCTACTGGTGAGATACCTTCTCTTCTGCACTGGTACACCTCTTATGCTACTCTCATCTACTACTTCATTGCCAATAAAATCTACCGGTACACCTCTCCTCTTTTTCTACTCTACTGAGTCTTCACCTTACTCTGCCAGTTCTATATCTATCTACTTTGCAGCTTCCTTCACCTCTGCTCTACTGGTATGAATACTACCAGTTGAACACTTCAACCTGGTTCACCCTCACTCTTAGTCTCTCTTCTCAGGTATGCTTTGAGCACTTAACTAATTTTCTCTCACATGCAGATGTAACACTCAATCACTTTGCAGTAGCTCTATCCTCTTCTCTTTAGAAACTCTTAACTATGTCCTTGGCCTGCATATTTATAGCCTGGTTTTCCCACCAAAGGCCTATTCAAATTCTAGGCGGTTAGGGTTTCCTCATCATCCTCAAGGAAAACCAAATCCAACCAGATCTTGACCGATCTGATATCCCTGACAGCCAACTATACACCTCTGCCATTAACGCGCCTTCTTGATCACACCTTCTATCTTTGTCAATCCTTGTCAGCTGATCTCTTAGTCAAGCATCGAGATTGGTCTTGTTGTTTCCTTCATCTACCTCGATCTCGTCAATCATTCTGAGCTAGTTCTTAGTTTTCCTCTAGACCATGTGCCACAAACCTCTGCAACAGCTCTGCAACACATCCTGTGATTTGTAGGATCTACCATTAATATCGACCAACTCTGTAACTACCTTATTGATGTTCATTCTATCTACCACTGCATGCAAGTCTACCACCTTGACTCATGGCATCCATGTCGACCAATTGCCAGCTTGGATCTTCATGTCAGTCCAAATAGGATCACCGAATAAACATTCTACCGATTCCTCTTTTCTTCCAGTTTACTAACCTTGCCGATATCTTACACTGTATCGGTTAACTCCTTAACCAGTCATCAGACATGTCTATCTAAAGCATGCTCATCTTCATCAGGTAGGGAGTCTTCTTCATCTGCATCTTGTCCATATTACATCCTGTAGTGCACTCCTATGGCTTCCCTATTTGTGCAACATATCTTCAAATAGGAACATGTGATCCGGTGTGGGAACATTCACTGTCAATCATCTATTCACATGGTGACTGCATCTTTATCTGATGGGAGTTCAGATGTTCTACAACCACACATCATACCTGTGAACTATTCATCCTTCTCCTCTAGTGTTGATGTGATTTAGGTAACATTTTGCCTCTTCATCACAAACAACAACTCAAGCACCTTGCTCATCCTGCTTGACCATTGGTCATGAGCTTTGTTGATTGGCAGCTACTTACTTGGTTGAACTATCTTTCCCATGTCAACACATCACTTATCAGTTGACATCCCTTCCTTGATGGTGATACACAATACCAGTAACCTATCCATTCCATCCACACAAGCCAGGCACCAACTTGTGTACCGGTGACTCGCAGGGTCATCTTCCTTACCTTATCAGTGTTCTACAACACAAGGTGATATCAAAGATATCTCATCCTGTACTCCTCCATGGAAGTTTTGCACATACATCTCTTCTACCGGTAGACATCCCATACTGGTTGACATCAATGACAACACAATTCCAACATTTAATTCATGTTCACTTTTGTATTTCAGGATCCCTTCTTCCCCAAAATATCCTTGAGGGTCCAACTTGTATATTGTGTTCTGAGCTAGATGATAATATGGTGCACACTCAATTTCCTCCAAGAATTGTAGGAGCTTTATATCATTATGGAAGGTATCAAGGTGCACAATAGTTTTCCTCGAATCAATGAGTTTGGGATAGTGAAGTGGAAGGTCAATTAGGGGAATAGATGTGTCAAAGAGGGTGGATATGTTGAAGGTAGAGGAGCTATTCATATCATCGTACGCTTTTTTGACAACCTCCTCAAGTATGTCTTCAATATCTACCAAAATGTTTTTATTACTTCCAGAAGTTCCTACCAAAATTAAGGCTTGATGAGAGGAATGTCCAAAACCAAAGCCCTTGATGGCAAACATTGGGAGCTGGGTCAACAAGTTTTCTAATTCCATGTTCTTCTTGTCGTAATCCTCCACCTTTGTAATCCCATTTTTTGGTAGCCAATTTATGAGATATTGGATATTTCTCTTTGAAATGATTAAGGTGAGTATCATTATCCACAAGAACATCTCTGAAAAATCCATTGGTTGATTTCTCCCTCAATAACCTCATGATTGAGTTCACTATGAGATTGGAAAATAGTGGAACCACACATTCGGGCCATTGGTTCTTTCTTCTTCTATTATTTGGTAGGTTTTCCATGAGTATGAGGATCTAGGGATAGTGCACCCACTACAAATGTTCCTTATAAAGCATATTCATCACAACCAGAGTCATTGATCTTGAGCTAGGAAAAGGTGGATGAGATGGAAGTTTTCTCTTTAGCAGTCATGAGTATGGAATCAGGGTCTACATATGAGTATGATGGAGTGACTAAAGGAGTTCCAATGTTGATGCCTAGACACTGATGGGAATATATCAAGGATGTCTCAAGAGTGTGACAATGCTCAAATGGTTGAGTGTCACCACAAATAGTGATTTTGTAACCTTGATATGGAAATTTGAGATAATGATGGTAAGTGGATGATATGGCTTGCATGGCATGGATCCATGGGTGACCAAGGAGAATGTTAAATGGAAGATCAAGATCAACAATATGACAAAGTGTGTCTTATGTTACCATGACCACTTGAATTGGGAGATTAATCATCCCCACCAAGTTTCTCTCAGCATTATCATATGCCTTGATGGTGATGCATTGATTATGAAAATTTGTGACAATGTACCCCACTTGCATAACACATTTTAATGAACAAAGATTTAAGGAAAAACCATTGTTGATTAAAACTCACTTTACCTTACACTATTTGATAATGGCCTTGATATTGAGCAAGCAGATGTAATTAGGATCAAGAACCATAGCATTAGATTGGGTAAAGCTAAGATGGTATGTGGAAGATAAATATGCTACCAAGGATTTTGATTGTGTAGGGTCTATGTTACTGGGAACATGAGTTCCTTGCAATGCATGGGTGAGAATATCTTGATAAGTAGGTGAATATTTTAGAAATTATAAGATGGAGATCTGTGTAGGGATCTTTCCCAAATGCTTAAGAATTTTGTACTACATAGACACAAGAACTTGAGGTATGGAAGGAGCTCAGGCTCCAAGAACTATCATGTGAGCCCTTCTAGTGGTTATGACACATTGAGTATCAACTCCTTTGATGTGAATCACATTGACATGATCCTCTACATGGGTAATTTAGCCTATCATACTACCATAATCAAATAGGACATTGTGGTAAATGATATTATTGGTTGTATGAGATTACCTACATTGGATGTACTAGCCTCTCCCTAATGCTTAGGAAGAGCATCTTTATACATACCTAGATTCTCATCGGGTGGCTTTCCTATGATGGGTTCAACATTAATTTTCCCATGATCAATGAGATCTTGGACTAGATGCTTGAGCTTCAAGCACCTATTTGTCACACGACCCTTCACATGATGATAAACACAATATTCATTTTCTTTATACCAATCAAGCTTAGGTTTGGAATCATCAAATGGCCTATTATTTATGGATACACGACCATATTATGTTGCTCCATGCACTTTTAAATCACATCCAAGGGTTCTCCCATGGGTGTAAAATGACATCTTGGGTTATTATAGATATCCTATCGAGGAGGAGCTTGAGAAATAGTGATGGTATTTTTCTAATTGGCTTGCACATTTGGTATTTGTGTTTGAGGATTACTATAGGCCTAAGATGGCAGATTTGTTAGAATCAATGACAGTCCCAAAGACACTGAGAGGGGGGGGTGAATCAGTGTCTAACCGGTTTACAAAATATTTATACCTATTATAAAACTTTGCATCCCAAAACAGTGTATCGATAAATAAGAATTAATTTAACAAATAAGAATAATAGAGAACATAGAAAACACACCATAACACAAGATATTTAACGAGGAAACCTGGTGTGGAAAAAAACTCGGTGGGATTTGTGACCCATAATATTTACTCACTGGCCAATGAATAAATACAACTTACAATGAGGGGCCTGCACATGCAGGGAGGCCAACAACCTTTAGCACACTGCTCAATAAAGAGTCACACTGACTACAAAATAGATTATCAAAATCTAATATAATGTACTGCTTCAAAACAACATCTCTCATGGCAGGTTCAGTACTGGTTGAAGCTCAGTCAATATTTTTTTAAATGACCTAATAAGATCTCATACATATATGAGTCTTTTACAATATACCATGTCGGCTTTTACAAAAGATGATTACATTACAAAACAATAAACAAAAGTTTATTCCATGTCGGCTTGAATGTCGGTATGCATTATTGTTGATGCTGGTGAAGTGCCTGTCGGTGTATGTAGAAGTCTATTGCTGGTGCCGGTAACTACCGGTTGGTTGCTAGATGATTGCCAGTTGGTTTCCACCAATGACAACATCAACTATTCTCATAAGAGTGTAGAATGCCAACAATCTCCCCCTTTGGCATTGATGGCAACACTCATGAGAAAAATCCAAAAACTATTCCCAAAAACTGAAGTCCAAAAAGTTTCCAAAAAGATGTGCTCCCCCTGAGCAAGTGATCTCCTCTGTATAAATATTTTTCTCTCCACTACTCCCCCTTTGACATCAATGATAAAAAATTCACCTCAAAATCTGTAACCGGTTGGTTACAATATGAAAGATATCTACCAAAACTAAATTTAGACTTTGCATAAACCTTTTGCTATCATTCAAAGTTGCCTCAGTCTGTTGGATCGTGTCGGTGAGATAATGCATGTGTTCTTCCGGTGATCGCTCTCCTTGAACTAATGCCTTAGAGATTTCAATTCTCTGAGACATAAGATTATCCAACTTAGGACCACGTTTATTTTTAAGTTTCTGGGAATTTCATCTTATCCTTGCCTTCTCTTTCTCAAGTTTCTATATCTTCTCCTAAAAAATTGTCATTTCCTGCTCAAAAACTGATATATGTATGGATGAGCCAATTATATTATCAACTATATCATCGATTTATTTAGGTGTTTTACTGATCTCCTTATCTATGTCCTTTGTCAAAAGGCAAGGTTTGCATGTTTCCCTATATAGCTCCTTGTACTCCAAAGTTGTAGAGTTAAGTACCGGTAATAATGTGTTCAAGTGTCCTGTACACTTCTTTATAATGTCTTCAAAGAATTTTTTTTTCTCTTTTTCAACTCTCTCCTTGATTGTGTCCTCATTCACCTTATCAATAGTTATTAAATTATCAACAATAAATTTGGACAATGTGTCCAATTTACCTAAAGAATCCTTAATATGATCTATGTTACAATTTGGTGCGATCAACTTAAGAATAGGTAAAGTGTTGTCAATTGCCTTGTAGGCCAATGCATTGCAATCTGTTATCTT
The DNA here is from genome assembly GCF_030272615.1 of Cryptomeria japonica. Lineage (NCBI taxonomy): Eukaryota > Viridiplantae > Streptophyta > Pinopsida > Cupressales > Cupressaceae > Cryptomeria > Cryptomeria japonica. The sequence continues at coordinate 274,858,002 of NC_081410.1, read as the reverse complement.
CTTGATTGAATCCAAAAGTACCTCTGTAACATTGGTAGGTCTGAATTCACCTGTAGATGTGTCGGATGTCTAACCAATTATCTTTATTACCTTTGTGCTTCCATTAGGTGTATCCATTTTGCTTGCATTTTCCTCTAGTGGATTAGTCTAGGTTTGCATCTCAACCTACAAAGGTTTCTCTGACTGTTTCAATGTATCTGTGATTGTCAGTTTCTCTATTTTTGTGTGTACCTCTGCCTTAGTTTGTTTCTCTACCGGTATCTCTATCTTCGATGGCCCTGTGTAAGTACCTTTATCTTCAGTAGGTTTTTCAGTCTGTGTCGGTTGCTCTGTTTGTGTTGATGTCACAGTTTCTACCAGTTTCTCTGCTATGTTACTACTGTCAACATTGTTTGCCTTAACTTCAGATTTTTCCTTTTTAACAACAATGTTTACCTTTTGAGTATCCACATTCATTGTAAAAATTAGCTTTGATTCAGGATTTGTATCATCACTTCTTATTCCTTCAGTGTCAATAACCGGTGGATCTTTTGAGTGTACCGGTGCAGTATCCAAAGGTGGCGGTGGAAGATTGTTAGTAATCTTGATGTTTGGAACTCCATCAATTTTTCCTTTACCTTTGTCCTTTTGATAAACCTTAAATGTCTTCTTAGGTCTGTTCATTTCCTCTTGTTTTTCTTTCTCCATAAAGAATATATCCCAGTTGTCCATTGTTTCTTCGGCAATTTCCTTCACTCTACCAGCCATCAGGCTTACCTGTCGGTGTCCACTTGCAAATACTGATCGATTAGCCTCAGAAATAAGTTCATCAATTTCTTCTTTGGAGTTAACTGGGGGAACTTCCAATAGTGCTTCAACTCTCATTTTCTTATCTAATTCCATCACTGATAACCTTTTAGCTTCAAGTCTCATGTAGAGATCATTTGGTAGCTCCTCAACAACTTCAATCAAAAATTTCTTATAAATGTCTAAATGAAGAATAAAGATTTCTTCAATAGTGTTTCTGTCAGTATCATTTGAAGAAGTATACCGTTTGATCACATTAGACAAATTACCTTCCTTAGTTATTTCATTCAGTAAGTCATTCAATGTGGGGTTTGCTGGTGTCTTTTTCTTCTTAGGTGTGAGTTTCTTCTTGGGTTCCCTAACCGCCTATTGTTTCTTCCTTAATGTTCTTGTTTTTTTTTAGAGAAGGAGAGGGTACTGGTGAGGGTTTTCTCTTCCTTTCCACTCTTTTGAACTCAACTACCTTACTACTATCACTACCAGAAGATGTGTCATCCATTGAAATATGTGAAGTCCTTCAAGCTCACTAGCCGATATGCCACTAAGGTTCATGACATTTTATTTGATTTCCTTTACTTTCTTGGATGGATCCCTAATGTATTTTTCTCTTCTCTTAGTTCTTTTCTGCATAGACACTTTATTCTCTATGGTTTCTGCATTTCCAAAGAATTCTTTAGATGACTCTCTAGGTGCATCAAGTAGTGCTTTTGCATACATTTCTAGAACATGTAGATCAACCTCATAACCCATTTTAGTAACCCAAATAGTTCTAGGGCTTACTGCTTCCATCCAGGTTTCATCTCTTTTGATAACAAAGAAGATTTCCTTGTCATATTTCTCAACTATGCTTTGAGGAATCCTTTCCCTAGCTCTCATCTTAGATTGGAAAGATTTAAAGTAATCTGTTATGTTGTTGTCTCTATTAGTTCCCATGCCGATAAAAGCTTCTTGTAGTTTTTTTCCTACCGCTATATCATAACCAAAGTCTTTGGGTTCTATACCGGGGATCTCTTTGGTGAAATATAGCATCAAACATACCAGAAGGTTTCCAAAGTGGAAAGTACCCTTCGTGTCTCCCTTAATATTTTTCAGGTTGTCAATAAGCTCATCTTTTAACCATTCACACACATCTATCTTAGCACTGTTGTTTATCATTTCATGTGCATTGTAAATACAAAGATTGGAAACAAAATTGAGTTTGTTAGCATGTGTGGCTTTGTATCCAAGAACCATACTTACATATCTCACATTAATGTCCTTAATATCATTTGCTCTAAGTGATCTATTGTCAGATTTTCCTCCGGTTAGGCTTGTCACCATTTTGTTGGGAATCTTATTTGTCTTATTAGGTCTACTACCGGTTGAGGGTAAACCAGTAACTGCCCTAATTACTTGTCGAGTTATCTTGCAAACAGAATCAAACCATAAGAATTCTCCATGTGATCTACTCAATACAATCCTTACCACTTCCTCTAGAAATTGAGGGATATTCAATATCTCCACAAAACCTAAAGTTTCCACAATCTTGTGTTCGTGTTTAACAATTCCATGTTCATCACAAATGACCTTATTAGACATTTTCATTAACTCCTCAGGTTTTAGATCTTCTATATTGCAATGCATATAAATCCTAGGGTCTTCTATAAATGCTACTCCCTTCGGTATTTAAAAAAAAGAACCTATAGAGTCATCTTGCTTCGCAATTTTGGGAATTATTTTGAAAATGGGCCTAAGGCATTTCACATTTTCCACAATGGTAGGGTTCAGAATAAATTCAGGAACAGAAGATGAAGCAACCATTATGAAAAATACCTCTTATCCAAATGCTTGCTAAATGCTTGAAAAACACTTCTCAGATTCACCTTGAATGACTTTGCTTGATTTCATGCTCACAGAAGGTTTGAATGCTCGGTGAGTTTGAAATAAGGGTTTCCCGGTGCTTTATAGCCAAAAGGTTCTTCAAAACATCATTAAATTCTCACGGGTTAAGTGAAAACTTAACACACTTGTCGATAAAGAAGAAATGTATCTTTTGACTATCAACCGAGGGTAGAATGCATGGTTTTCAATTTTCTGCCATACCCCCAAGGGATTATTCCTCAGTTAGATGAAGAATCTCCTACCAGTGGAGGATTACTCTATTCTACTAGTGAAGATATAGTTTCATCAGTTCTCTGATCTCTTTTCCTAATCCACTATTTGGAAAATTCTTGCTTTACTTCTTATACCTTTTCTTTTCCCTTCAAGATAGATCTCATATTGTTTACCGGTGCATTCTTGCTTCTACAGAATTTAGCAATATGTCCAATCTTGTTACAAGCATAACAAGTCACATTATTCCTCTGAATAGCCTTTCCATATCCTTGACCGGTTTGTGATCTGTATTGATTAGATAAATGTCCATATCTTCCACAAACATAACATTTCACATTCATTCTGTAATTTTTTGAATTATGACCAACTTTGTTGCATTTGGAACATTGACTGGTGGGTGAGTTTGTATTTTGATTATTTTTAAATCGACACTAATTTTCTCTATGACCATATTTGTTGCAATTGAAACATTTACCATTAAATTTATAAGCATTAGGTTGTCTTACCGATTTGTTCTGATCTAGATTGTTTGCAATACCTGAACTTTCTCCAACTTCAAATCCAAGTCCATTAGTATCTCCATTAGGTTTCTGACTTTTCAGCATGTCATCAAGATCCTCAAAACTTTTCTTGAATTTATCTTTGTGTTTATTTATAGTAGCCAACTCATTTTCCAAAATTCCAACTTGTCTCAAAAGCTCAGTTTTATCATGTTGCATGCGAATCAGATCTATCTTCAACATATCATTTTCATGACTAAGTCTTAGATTTTCATTTCCAACATCATTAAGTCTTCTAGTCAAGTCTTCTTCATTAATCTTCCTATCTTCAATATCTTTACATAACCTCATAGTCATATCTTGCATTTCATTCTTCATATTACTATTTTCTTGTCTCAACTTGTTTGCAATAGCTCTAAGAGTTTCTTTTTCATCATCATCTTTTTGCATCTTCTCATGAAGTTCTTTTCTTCTATTTTGTGCTATAGCAAAGTTCTCTTGAAGTCCTTTAATGAATTCCTATGCAGTCCTTTGATCATCTTCAAGTTTGATATTCTTCAGCTTTTCTGCATCAAAATCTTCAAGGGCTCCTTCCAACTATTTTCTTAAGTTCTCCATTTGTATCGGTGTCAGAATCTTCCTCAAGCTGTTAGACATTTGAAAAAAGAAGACCAGGATCTGATACCAATTGTTAGAATCAATGACAGTCCCAAAGACACTGAGAGGCGGGGGGTAAATCAGTGTCTAACCGGTTTACAAAATATTTATACTTATTTAAAACTTTGCATCCCAAAACAGTGTACCAATAAATAAGAATTAATGCAACAAATAAGAATAACAGAGACAACATAGAAAACACACCATAACACAAGATATTTAACGAGGAAATCCGGTGTGGGAAAAACCTTGGTGGGATTTGGAACCCACAATATTTACTCATTGACCAATGAATAAATACTACTTACAATGAGGGGCCTGCACATGCAGGGAGGCCAACAACCGAGCACACTGCTCAATAAAGAGTCACACTGACTACAAAATGGATTATCAAAATCCAATACAATGTACTGCTTCAAAACAGCATCTCTCATGCCAAGTTCAGTACTGATTTAGGCTCAGTCAACAAAAAAAACCTTCGCTGTCAACTATATCACCTTATACAAAATTGCCTTATACTTCTCATCTATATCCTTTTAGAAAAAATGACCTATAAGATCTCATACATATATGAGTCTTTGACAATATACCATGTCGGCTTTTACAAAACATAATTACATTACAAAACAATAAACAAAAGTTTATTCCATGTCGGCTTGAGTGCCAATATGCATTGTTGTCGATGTTGGTGAAGTGCCTGCCGGTGTATGTAGAAGTCTATTGCTGGTGCCGGTAACTACCATTTGGTTGCTAGATGATTGCCAGTTGGTTGCCATCAATGAAAACATCAACTATTCTCATAAGAGTGTAGAATTCCAACAAGATTAACATATATCATTGGTGAAGGATTTGCATATGATTTTTGTAGAGGATTGACATATGTCTATGGGGTTCATGGTTTTACAACCACAACCATTTTAAACTGTCTTGGAATTAGTGAACCCATCTCCCACAACACTCTTGTTTTTGTTCCAATACCTTTTCTTGTCACTGATTGGCTTGTGAAAAGATTCTTTGTAAAGTTTAATGAATCCTTCATCAATCAAAACCTTTTCTACTGATGATCCTTTTGACATGATATCCTGGAATGTGTCTGCACAGTTTAATCATATATGATATGCAATCTTTGGGTGGAGATTACTGATAAATATTTGGACCAATTGAGTATTAGGTACTATGCAAGGAAGACGACCAGCAAGGGCTCTCGATCTTTGGATATAGTCTAAGATATTTTCACATCCTTTTTGTTTGGTTTGACTAAGGTCAAGCATGGAAATGTCATTTTCTATATTGTAATTATAATGGGCCACAAATATCTTTGATGAATTTGTGAACGTAGTGATATTGCCAAATGGCAACTTGGAAAACCATTCTAGAGATGGACCACTAAGACTTTTGGGAAACTGACGTAGGAGATACTTATCACAATATGTGACCTCTTGATAGGCCAGATATAATTCCTTGATATGATGTTGTAGATCATTTTTCCCCTTGTATTTATCAAATTTTGGCATCTCAAAGTTCTTGGGGAATGACATTGATGTTATTGACTTGTCAAATGGATATGGGCAAAGCTCATCAACTATGAAGACTCATTTGGAGTTACTATCTTGTAAATTTTTGAGAGTTGATTTCACTTCCTCCCATTCAGTATTGATTGGAAATGGCTCAGGAGATGGCATAGCCAACATGATAAAGTGGTGTTTGATATGCCACCTGAGATGGATGAACATAATTTGATTGTTGTGGTAGGTATCGATACCCTGCCACATTTTGATACATAGGAATATTTTACTAGACAAATGGTGGTTGTTGATATTGGGATGGTCGTGAGTAAGTTGTAGTATATTTCTATGGAGTGATGTATTGCTACTGATACTGCACATTTTGAGGTTATTGAACTTGAGGAATATCTCCCTGCAAATAACTACCTCCAATATAATTAGGATGAGATACGTTGGGTTATTATGTATTGTATAATGGAGGACTTTAATTAGAGCCACTTGATAGTTGTTGAATGTTCAGAATAACATAGGATGAAGATGGTGCTTGCAATTAACTGAAATGTGGTTGCAAGACAATGGGTTGTGAAATCACTTGTGGTTAATATTTGAGGTTCATTGACAACTTGTGGCATATATTGCACATGTGAGGGTATGGATGATGTTGGCACTATATAACTCATGTTCCCAATCATATCTTGTATAATAGGTGGTGGTAGATAGCTGGGATTTCCCATGGTCCAAGGTGGTGTTTGTGTATGAGGTAAGTTCAATGGTCATGTGACTAGATTGACAAAAGGAGTAGCATGCACTATGTTGGAACTCATAGGCATTTAGGTAATCATGGGGATCAAAGTAATAAGCTGTATGGATGGTGCAATAGTTGGTGCATTGTAGATAAATCCTCCTAAAGATGGAGTTGGTGCAAGCCCTAATGGGGTGGCAAAAAAGGGTTGATAATGCCTTTCCATCATGGCCATAGGTGGTAATCAAATAGATGAAAATGGGATATAGTGTTGTGGTGGTGATATTGAAGTTTGAACTAGAAATGACACTAATAGGGGTTGTTGTGAAAGTACTTGTTGTTGAGGTAGCCCTTGGGGATTAATAGTCATAGGAGTATCAAGTGATGCAGTGGTCATACCTTGGGAAATTGTATTCACAAAGATGAGGTTCTTGTGACTTTCAATGTTTTCATCCACCATTTGAGCATTATTTGGATTTGAAATAAATTGATCAATGAGATTAACTAGGGTATCAATCTCATCAGGCTAGTTGACCATAGTCTCCTCGTTCAGATAGTCAGATTGAGTGGATCAAAATTGACAAGAACACTTTCTGACATAATAGGATTGACACCCAAATCGAGATTTAGTTGTGGGTCAGAAGTCCCCACTCCTAACTAGGAAGGTTGTTGTTCCATTGCTTGTGTAGATCGGGATGGAGTGGTAATGGGCATGAACTATGAAACAAAAAGATGTGATTGATGAAAAAAAGTGTGCTAAAGTCAAGGATTGGATTCTGTGATCGATTTGATCAAATCGAAAAAATGATAGATGAGATGCAGGATAACAACTAAACCAACGATAGATTGATTGAAAATATTTGATACTCAAGTTGCAAATGGATAATTTTATTTGGATGACGTGATAATAATCTACTTAAGAGGATGCACTCAAGTAACAAGATGAGCCAAACCTTTGGCTTGAGGTGATAAGGCCACAATGATATAACAGACTAAACTCTAGACACGATATAATCAAAGATCTAGTGATGATAGTCACTAAAAATAATATATACTTTGCAATTTTTTTTCGATATGAGACCAAATATGAAAAAGGGGATTAATTTTGGGATTTGATTGATTTGATGAATTCAATGGATTTATTGGATGATTGATTGAAAAAGGATGATCGATTTGATGGGATGATCTAAAAGATCAATTGACTCAACTTGACTATGTTGGATGATCAACTCTAGACACAAATGGTATGGGATAAATTGATTGATGAAATGGATAATTAGATTTAAAGATTTGACTTGATTGAAAGATTAATCCCTGACTTAGGAAAAAGTGCAATGATGATGGGATGATGACAACGCAAGATGATGAAGGATAAAAATTGGCAATAATAACGATGCAAGATCAAAATGATAACCAAGACAATGGATCAAAAGCTAGGATGATCAAGATGATAAGACAAACCAAGACCTTGGTAATTGATAATGACAATGCAAATGGATGTAAACCAAGTTTGGATGACTAACAAACTCACTAAAACAAATAAGAAATCCTTCCGCTAGTAAAATTTTTCTAGAATAACATGACAACAAGCGTTCTTGCCACTTCTAGGTGCAAATCCATTGTTTATGCAAGTGATCCCACAATTTTGATAAGAAAACCCATAGTTTCTGATAAGACTGGTAATACTCAAGATAGAAAACAACATTCCCATGGTTTTTAAGTGCAATTTTGTGGTTCAAGATTGGACAATAGACTATGGGAGAATATAAGCATTACCACGATTTTTGAGTGCAATCCCACGGTTCTATGAATTGGGTAAATAGAATTAAGATAAAGTAGTGTTCCTGCCACTTCTAGGTGCAAACCCGCTATTTCTAGAAGCAAAACCATGGTTTGTGACTGAGTAGGATGATGAAAATGATGATCTCAAACTACAAACTCACTATTTTTGAGTAAGTTTGGACTTGATATTTTACAAAAGATTTAAGTGGCACAAAAACACATCAAGGATAAGTGTAAAATGTTTGACTCAACTAAGATAATAAGGGCCTAAGCTAGCCCAAGTGTTTACAATTACTAGTGAAAATGTGAAGACAAATTAGACAGAACATCTTGAAGTTTGGAATACAGGTATCCATTGAGTCCCTACTTGGGTTTCTCCATATATTGGAACAAAATGGACAAAAGGAGATTTTAGAGGCATTGGCTCCCCCTTACATGGCACACACTTCTCAAGCACACCAAAATATCATACCTTGAAGATCCAAAGATCTTGTGAACCGAGGCACATTTGTCTCAACAACTAACAATATGAATTGGGGTGACTTCGAAGGTCCAACCTTCTACACCAACAAGTATCAAAGGTTTTGGGCTACTAAAAACATTGGTTCATAGGGGGGAACTTTCAAGGTAAATCTAGTGGCTATACATGAAATGAATAGCTCATTTAAGAGATATCCTAGCCTATAGAACACAAGTTTTTACACATTCCTGCCACATAAGCACTAGGGGATTTTGACTTCCATCAAAACCACGAAGGTATTTGCATGTAGATACTGAGGGAAACCATCAGTATAATGCAACTGCACAAGTTGTTTATGGATTTTACCAAAACCACAAATATTTATATAGCAGACCGAAAGAAAGTACCACTTGGGTCATTCCCTCTCGCTAGAATATAGCACTAGGAGGCAGGGCCTTTTCTAAAAACAAAAAATGTGCGTTGTTAATCACCTTTCACTTATATTGAGGATCCCAAAGGCAAGGGGAGAGGATAATTAGTGTAATGATGGGTCCACCCTACTATATTCAAGTGCATCAAACACGAAAAAACACTGATTTTTCCTTTAACAAATTGAAGTGTGCAACTAACTAAAATAAGACATGATGTGAATTTTAAACCCAAATATTTTTTCAGAAACACCCCTGTTTGGTGGTCCTACAATAAACTAGTTAGCATTTATGTTGTAGGGTCTTTGAAAAGTGATGTAACTGCACAAATGTTAGCAAAACCCAGTCAAACAATGCATGTTAGCAGGTTAGCAACAAACCAAGTAAATTTCAATTCAGAAAAATGACAGAAAATAAAAACATAGAGCATTCCCACCATTTCTAAAATCACTCCTATTGTTTCTAAGAGCTAACTTGCATTCTTGCTATGCTACTGTTGAAATTAAATTTAACAAAAAGTAGAAAACACAAAGTAAAGAAAACCCACCATTTCACCTAGCAATCCTTCTATTTCTACCTGCAAACCTATTGTTTTAGTGGTAAAATTAATTTTGCCAAAATTAGAAAACCTAAAAAGTTATACCTACCATAAGACCATAGGAACATGTTCCATCATTTCTTCTGTTGAACCTGCTATTTCTATTAGCGAACCCATCATTTCCAAAAGTTGAAAGTGAGCTAAAAAAAACCTCTACCACGAAAATCCACCTATATTCCTGTGCTTTTGCCTACAAGTGTCTAAAATTTGCAATAAAACACACTAAAACAACAAAAAATGTGAGATGGACCCATGAAGTGAGTCCCATTGAGCATGCGAGAAATATATGCAAAAAATTGTGAGTGCAAGATGAAGAAAGTCAAAATGCTAAACGAAACATCTAAACAAACACAAAAATCAACCACATTCATGATAAAGATGCTAAACGAGAATTTTGAAAGAAAATGGTAAACAAAAGAAACACAAACTCTCTTGAAACCCTTGATTTGGTTGTCTTTTGGTTTGATGCATGCTCGCTATGTTGCAGATGCTCGATTTCACTCCATTATGGTTGATGCAAGATGATGATTAAGCTAAATGAAATGCAAAGTGGACGCAAAAGATTAGGGAAAAATTCAATATTATGATGGTATGAAGGCATGAAAGTGGATGCAAAATGGATGTAAGGTAAGGATTCAAAATGACATTATAATGGTATGAAAATGAGAAGTGGATGGATTGTGAAGGAAAACAAGGGGATTAAATAAGCTGGGCTGGGAGATGAGGAGGCATGAAAATGAGACACTTGTCCTTGAGAAGGGCAAGTGTCATGGATGGAAATGAGAAGTGTCCTTAAGAAGGGCAAGTGTCATGGGGAGGAATGGCATGTGTTCCTGAGGAAACATGCCTATTTGGGAGAGAGACGCCCAAATAGGAAGTTTCTATTCCAAATATGGAGATATTTCCAAATATCAAGGTAATTAGGATATTTTACCAAATTTTAGGAGATTTTCCCAAATTCTATGAACTTTAGGATATTTTTAGAATATGCACACATATAGGGAGAAAAAGAGGATAAGGTTGACTAAAACCTATGGTTAGCTAGGTGGATAAGGCTTAGAGGAAGGGTTAGATGAGTGTTAGAGTTAGGATACATGTGAGGGAAATAGAATTAATTAATTTAATTAATTAATTCTATGAGGGAATTAGGAGGAAAGGACAAAATGAATTAAATAATCAAATTATGCATTTGATTTATCTAATAGAAGGGATAAAATTTAATGAATTAAATTATTTATGATTATCAAATAATCAATTAAATGGGGACTATAGTGTAATTAATAAAATTAATTAGCCAGAAGGAGAGAACACAAATTGATTAAATAATGCATAATTATTTAATTAAAGATATCCAGGTTAGCTAAATTCAATTAATCAAATTAATCAAATTTAGGTGTCTACATTTTCTATTTGTCAACACCTCCATCTTATCCACAAGATCAAGTCCAAAGGAACATACATCTGGTTAGGCCAAATGATAGATCTATTGAAAGGTTGCAAGTTGGAGATGATCCAACTGGTGATGTTAGGGCATTGATAAGTACAAAATTTATTAGTGATGCAATTTTTATTAAAACACAAGAATTCAAGGATTTTGTTTTTTCATAAAAAATGAAAGATTATGAGAAAAGGGTTGAGGAGGAAAAGAAATAGGTGCCATCATTAGAATGGGAACAAGTTTAGGAGAGAGTGAGGAATGATTTTAATGTTAATATTGATGATATGAGAATTTTGAACAAGAAAAACAAATAATAAAAAATGTAGTAATGTTGTTATTGCCAAGTTGGGATATGTGTACTGCAATGATGTTTCATGTTGCAAGTAGTGAGAACAAAACTGTATTCCAAAATTGAAGAGAAAATTGATAAAAAATGTGAGGATCAATCTTTAATCTAGAATATGGGTTATGGTTAGTATGGGCTCTAGCCCCTTCAATGTAGATACCTAATTTGTTTCATAGCTATGATCAATTTAAAAGTAGTGTTTTGATGAACAGAGTTTCTAATACATCTCCACAAGAAGCTGCAAATTTGGAAGTTAACATAACAAAGTTCAATAGAGTTGTTATATTTAAATTGCATAATAATCATTAAAGAGTTGAAGAAGAATCTTATGAAATTAATTGTTGAGAATCAAGCCTTGAAGACAGAAATTGATATCTTGAAGCTAGGAAGTGCTCCTGTCAATTAAAGGTCATCTGATAGTGCGTTTGTTGTTGACATGGAAGTGTTAATTTATGAAATTAAGGAATTGAAAGGGAAGATTGAAGAAGAGAAGAAAATAAAAGCATCTCTAAGAAATCATAAAAGATATTATTGGTCATAGTGTAATGCCCTGCCAGGAACCCTAAAGGAAAACAACACAACTAGCAACTAAAGGGTGAAATAATTTTTTTTTTTGTTAAAGACTAAGTGTACTAACTATAATCATTGCACATTTAACAACACAGTGAAAGTCCATCATAAGTTTTCCTAAGGGTAACCAACGAAGATTAATTTTCATAGATTATATTAACACCACAGTTAATCCATTTAATTAAATAAATTGAACTCTTAAGTTTAAAACTACACATACATCCAAATTTCATAATAAAGAAATAAAAGTATTCCAATGTATCCAATTTCCATAAACCATTTAAACATAAGATCAAAATAATAACATTCATTTCACTGACATAATAATATTACAATATCCATAAATACATGGCTTCCAATAATATCACTGGTTACAAGGATACAATATCAAGGTTACATAAAAGTCTGATACAATGACCACAAGGTCTCAACTGAACAATGATCTCGAACAAGAGCTGGTACATAAACCACGATCCAAGAAACACCAACGAAGCCTTTCCTCGCCTGAAGATACAATCCAGAACATCCGATGGGAAGTGGCACTACCACCCGACCATGTGATCCCGAAATGGAACCACCCCACCGTGCTAGGAGATAGTAGAAAACCCTCAAGCAAGCAAAGCAATACAAGTACAAAAGGACTACAAGACTCTGCAACCATCCATGTAACACAACTCACAAAACACTAGTGACTCTAAGAAGAGAGTGTCATCACATAGCTTGATGGTTACCATGGTACAACTTCCATAGGTCCCGGCCCCCATACTCGGGTTTCTTCTGGTAACCTCTCCCGAGCCTCCGGTTCCAACTAAGTCTCATGCGGACCCTACCAATCCTTTCGTGAAGACAAGGTGGTAAGTTTGCCATTCCAGGCCTTCTCGTAACATCATGAGCCCTATACAAGCACTCATCTATGCACGAGGCACATTTATCTTAATTAATATTTAAATCGACCCACCCCCTAATCAATTATTAGGTTATCACTTTTTAACTAACTTTCGCCGGTTATCCTGTCATCCACTTTGGGCACGACCCCCGCTCGAAAGCCACTCTCTCTCTTAGGACACTAACAGGAAATGTTTCTCTCTATGAGAACTCTATGGTGAAACATGCAACCATAAACAATCCTGACAAACACAGGTGATGGATACACAAATACCAACCCAAGAATGACCATTCGGACAAAGACACACAATGGCTCATATCAAATAGGTTATACAACAACACCTGGTCTAGGAGAAATAATATCATAGAAAACAATGACAATTTAATCAAAATTGCAATAAAACTTGACTGAGAACACATTATATGCAAGATCCTATTACAGGCAATCTTTCCTTAAAAACAGTCAAAGCATAAATGACATGCAATTTACAAATTTCCAGATAACAAGAATTTACAACTTTTTTTAAAAAAAAGCATTCACTTTGTCATTTGTCCAAAAAGATTTAAAATACAAATAATTCTCCTAATGTATTTTCAACATATTTATTTAAATTAACATTCCAAACTGTAATTAAATAATATTTAAAATAACATTTAAAATATTATAACAACTACCAAAAGAAACATATCTATTATTATATATATATATATATATATATTTTTTATATATATATTTATATATAAACTCATATATGAATATACATATATTTATTTATATACATACATATAATAATAATTTTTAATTTATTTAATCCCCTGGGTCCGAAACCCGAAATAGTGAATAGGGTTTAGAATTTAATTTAAAAAGACTAACAAAAAAAAACACTTTTACAATTACCGAAAAGCCCTGTCACGATAGCCTATGCTACCGCTGGTAGCTAGTACTACCGTCCAGTAGCACTGCTACCGTCGGTAGTACTGTGTACTACCGCCGGTAGTGGATGCTACTGTGCAATTTATTTTATTTTTATTTTTTTTTATAATTATTTTATATATATATATATATTTTTTATATATTTTTAAACAGGAAAATAATTAAACTATATATATATATTTATTTTTTTTTATAATTTCATTTTAATAAAATTTTAACAATAATAACAAAAAACAATATTTTTCCAATAATTCCATTTTAACAAAATTTCAATCTTTTTTTTTAAAATTTAATTAACCCAAATAAATTTAATGTGTAATTAAATTTATTTTCTTAAGGTAATTAAAACTGTGAGATTTTGCCAAGATCAAGAGCTCAATGAAATGTACAAAATAGAGACATAATATGGGACAAGAATAAACTGTATTCTCATCAATAGAAAATGATCAATAATCAAATTTAATAGTTGTTTACAATGTAGATGAGCTTGCTTATATAGGCAAGGCTAGGGATATGTGAGCACACAAACATGACATGTGGCTCAATAAGAAACAAGGGTAGGTAGGAGAAATAATATAATAGTCCACATGAGGTGGATCACCCACTGAATGTGGAGTGTAACAACAAGAGTGGAGTGTAACAACAAGATCAACACCATAAAAGGTGGAATTTCTCCTACACACACTATCCCAATGTGGCACAAACACCCAAGTGTCTCATACCCAAACTACTATGAAATGCATTATCCTAAGTAAACTTAAGTAAGTGTAATAATATCCATGATGAATAATTATTTACACCAACAAAAACCATTTCTCAGGTAAATACCCTTTCTCCTAAATCGTGCAATTTCCATGCACCATAAAAACTTGGCAAACTTTCTATAATAATTTTCCTAATTTTCACAAAATTACGTTCTTTCCACAAACAAGAAATACACATCAGGCATGAGTTTTCAAACAAAACTCGAATTCACCAGAAGAGAGTTTTGGATTTGGCAATTATTTTACACACACATCAAGCAGAGAAAAATAGAAACATTTTTAATAAAACACAAAACTAAGAATTCATCCAATCTAGTATAGCTTTCCTGGAAGAATTTTGTAGAAGAGCCCTAATCCCTTCAATAACTTCCTATAAATTTTCTTCACCTAAATTCTTGACCTGTTCCCGTGTGTTCCTGTCTGTGTTTTTAAAATAAAGACCTAACCCCTATTTAAACTAAAATTCTAGGTTCAATAGCTTTTTTCACAAAAAACCTAAATTTAGAATAATAGTAATTTATTTATTTTATTTTCTAAATTTATCACATGCAATAATTTAAAACATTATTTTTTCATTACTTTTCTCATGCACATTAATTAATTTTCTAAATAAATAATTAATACAATATTTTAATTCCAATTAATTAATTTTCTAAATAAAGAATTAAAACAATACTTTAATTCCAATTAATCCTTTTATTCATTTATTTAATTATAACTTTAGAATACAATTAATCTAATTTATTTTTAAAATAAAAATATATTTTTAATACCATGCAACTTAATTTAATAATTTCTTTAATTAACTAAATTTATAATCTCAATGCATAAAAAATACAATAATGAGATAATTTCATAAACTTAATTAATTAATTAATTAAATCCACTAAAACACTCAAATTAAACAAATCTCAAGCAATTACCCATAAAAGATAAAATGACAAAATACGAAGACCGAACTAACTGACAAAACGACTAACTAACGACACTCATATGAGTGTAACTGAGTAAAAATAGGGTCAACTACTATCTCCTCCACTTCCATCGGAAAATATAAGGCACGCTTAGACCTGTGAAGCCAGGTGGAGACGATACCCCGTACCTACCCGATACTTGTACCTGCAATATCCTGCATCACCGAACCACAGATGCATATATATATAGAAAACACGGCATACACACCGATGAAGGAGAACCGCAACATTCCCTGTCTCACCGAAATGAGTGAAGGAAAATCGTCCCCTTGCATCCAATACACTTACAAACACACAACATATAATTCCACATTGCATAATTAAAGTAAACTGTCAGTACATAGCAATAATACATAAAATGCCATAAATCACAAGTACTGAAATACTACAAATAAATTATACATCTCATCTTCAAATAAAGCATAATGTCATAAAAATCTAAATAATATGTCATGGTAATGTATCCACTGAAAAACAACCAATAATAAAATATGAGTCTAATGAGTTCAACTAGTAGGGGTACTACACATAGGGTAACAAGGATAAAATTTAAAATTGATGATACTTACAAGGCCCATTGTCACCTAATGGTTGCTAAGTTAAAACATAAGCAACATGTGGATCAACTGAAACCAATTCAAGACAAGTGGTTTCTTCGGACTCCGTTATTGATTGATTTCATCAAAATGTCACCCAATGTAGAAGTTACGCCACAAGAGTTGAGATAGACATATAATGTGGTCAAGGTGCTTGAAGAGGTGGTGGCATTTACTATGAGATTTGAAGTGCAACTTTAGCAAAGGTTAAATATCATGGATCAGGTATAATGTACTCTGATATCTAGCATCAATGATGATCAATCAATTCTTAAGTCACTTGATTAGTGGAAAGAAGAAATTGGTTCTTTGGTGACAAAGGGTGCAACAATGGCATATAAAGATGATGACTTGAGTATGGAAAAAATGAGCGAGTTAATAGATGAACTTTATACGTTTTACACTTGTAGAAATTTTTAGAAGGATTCAAGGTAGTTACTTGATTCAAAGTATGTTTCCAATGTGGAAAATCTTGAAAATATGTTAAAGAGAATAGGGCCAAGTGATGACGTTCTTATGAATTGGCAAGCAAAGTTTGGCCCTGATGAGGATGAGCCTTGATCTTGTTTCTAGACAAAGGATGAGATTCTAAATTGATATGGGAAACAATGTTTGCCTCAAACCAACAAATAGCCTCAATTTTTGCCTTCACAAGTCTTCATTAGAAAAAAGTGGAATTATATTAGCAACACATTTTCAAGAGCAATTTTCTCTTATAATAATGCATCTTTCCATTTTTTTATTTTCTGAATTCCTAATTGTCAAGATATTTTGTAACTTGTTTATTTCAAGTTAGAAATTAGTTAAGAGTTCATGAATTTAAACTTGTTACTCCCTTTTTCTACTATAAAAGGAAATTTAGAGTCATTGAACATGGTTGCTTTCTCTTATACTTTTTGGGGTTCAGTTAGGTTTCTTTCTTGTAATTTTTCTGTGGAGTTTGTAGATAATGTTTTGTTAGAGTTGGTAGAAGGGGAAATCATATCATAAATAATTGGAGCATTTGTCGAAACATAATGAAATGGAATATGGAGTTTATGGTGAAATTGTCTCCTTTTTGAAATGTTAATTCTTTTGAAGTTATGAAGCAAGTCTTTGTTATTTCAAAATTGTGAATTTATCTTATAATTATTTTTTGGTTTTTTGCTTTATTCTAATGGAATAATTAAAATGTTTTCGATCAGAGTACGAGAATCTAACACAGTCATTGAGGAGCTAAAAGAAGAATTTGATAATAAATGTTAAGGGAGGTTTAGTGTAATGCACTACATATCTTAAGCCCACAAGTGTTATCATTTGTATGCTACAACTGCTCTTGATTTTGTGGACTAGACTCTATAGCCCTGATAAGGCACTGGTTAGTGAAGTTTTAAGTAGGATTGTAAGACTTTCTTCAAATCATAAAATAAAAAATAGTGTTTATTTTCATGTTCTATTTTATTTTAAAGTAGGTTAGAGTTTGCTATTATCTGATTTTGAGAAGAAGTAAGATCCATTAGATCTAGCTTGGAATGAATTACGTGATGAATATGGATTACATAAAAAGAAATATATCTTCCTAAAACATTCAAGGGTTTAAAGGTTACATTATTAGGATATTGTTAAGGATCCTCGGTTTGGTAGAGCCAAAGGTGCAAAAGGCTAAAGTCTTAGTGTTTAACCTTGTTTGTTGGCTATCAATTTTGAAATACTTAAGCATAAGGGTAGCTATCCTTTAGAGTGTTTCAAGGAACTTGGTGGAAAAACACCTACAGATTGGTGACTCTGCTGGGGTAAGATTTGATTTGCATGATATAAAAACTAGAGTCAATTAGCCTTGGATGGTGTTACAAAGTTGATACAAAATATTGTTTTATTTTCACATTAGTGGGTGTCAACTCTAAGTTTTAGATCGGTTATATTTAAAGGATTTAATCATGGATCATAGGATACCTTTACATCCAAAAATCACACAAAGAAAAATGTCAGTTGATGCAAATAATCAACAATGGAGAACAAAAGGTGTACAAAAATCTACATCCCAAAAGGACAATAATGATTTCATAAAATGTTTAAAAACAAAACCTACCATGACTACACCTCTTTTAGATGAAGGAAAGAACCTATCAAAAAATGCATGAGACCCAACTAGATTTGGTTCATATAGTGAACCCCATGCCCACAATGGAGCCCGTCTAGGGGATCCATTGGGATATGATACATATGGTGACGAGATTCATATTACTAATCATCTATAAAGATTAAGGTCATTAAACCAAGAAGTGTTTAATCCCAAAAAAATTGAAGTTCTAAATTATTCTCCATGTGTTAGGTTGGAAAATTCATTACATGAAAGACCTAAGATTACTGATGCTAATTGGTGTGTAACATCAGGTGAAGAACCAACATAAACATTCGAGTCATAGACTGATGAATAATTAGCCAAGGAGATTGAGAAAATAGAGATCCACATTGCTAGAAAAAAGTTGTTTAAAAGAAAAGAGGAACTTTTGAAACAATTACATTCTCAAATAATTAACACTCTAATCCTTCACAAAATCCACATGTTTCTGATACTACTTCCTGATCTCCTCTTGTCACATTCACAACATTTGACCTATATGAGAACATTATTCCAGCCACTACTTTTACAAGAGCCATTTTGTTAGCTGCCAGTACCACTGCAATACCATTCATAGGATACAATTATACATCCCAATCATAGGCTATCATGGATGCAAGAGGAAGGCAAAAAGGTGGGAAACAATTTGATTACAATCAATTTGTAGGTCAAGATGCACCTCAATTTTAATTTTCTAATCAAAATCTTGGAAGTCTATTTTTACATGGTACACAAGGCCACCAAAGTGCACAAGCACAAGGCTAGTAGGGCCAAGGTCAATTTGCATCAAATAATCCACCAAGAGGGAAAGGTGGAGGTCAAGGTTGGAATCAAGGTGGAGGACAATAAATCAATAGAGAAATAGCAAATGCAAACAAATATATGCAATTAGACTTGGGTGGGATTCAATGATACCCTAACCCAGTGGATGATGAAGTGAGAAAAGCTTTACTAAAATTCACTAGTAATGATGCACTATTTGGTGAAGAATATTACAAATACTTGATAAATTTGATGTATGATTATGATATTGACAGTGAAGATGTGAAGATGAAGTTGTTCATGTAATTACTCATTGAAGATGGCAAATATTGGTATAGGTCTCTCCCTGATTCAAGCATATCAAACATTGATGAGTTCAGAAGGATCTTCATGGAAAGGTATGGAAGTAGTTTTGATCCTAGATTCATAGTTAATGAACTCACAAGCATTAGTAAATGGTATAATAAATTAGTTTTAGATTTCAATAATAGATTTACCAAGTTGATAATAAAGCTCCCATAGCACATGAGGCCTAGTGAGTTAGTGTATTTGATTTTCTATTTGAATGCTTTTGATTCTAAGATGGGATATTAGCTAAGGGATAAATAACCCTAGTCACTTAGAGATGCTTTTAAATTTTCTTTGCACTTTGAAAACAATAGAAAAAAATCAAGAAAGGTAAGTAATGTTGGCATTTGATTGAAGATTTCATTGATGAAATTTTGTGTTGTCATTTATGTCAATTATAACCGGTAATGATGTTGTTATGATGTTGTTTTGCAATTGGTAGTTGAGCAAGTGAATGAAACCGGTATTACTTTAGAAGTAGCGAGATCAACTGGTAACCCTACCTGTTGATGTGCCAAACCCTAACCGATGGAGCTTGGTGAATCGGTTGTATTGATTTATGATCAAATGGTGATTGATAATGATTATGCCATGTATGCATGTTGTATGTTATGAGTTTCAAGTGGTTTTTGGCACGTAGAGATAACGGTTTTATCTTGGGAATGAGTGAATACATTGCATGAAGTGGAAACCATGTGATGAATTACATGAATCAATGAAGCGGTGATCAAGGAGTGGTCGAGGTTGTCTTGTACAATATCCAACGATTTCTATGTAATCTAATGGTCATACTTGAACCGATTTGTTTGTAATCTCTATGAGATCTTAGGTTTGTGATGTGTTACTGACCTATTGTTTTTCTTATAAGGTCGATGAGTTGTTGTGTTGTAGTGTTGGCAATTTTGGTTAAGTGTCAGTGTGATTGATTGCCGAACCAGAAGGAGTATTTGCAGTATGTGTGTAGGCAAATAGGAACATGAAAAGGATCTGATCAAGCAGAGTAGTACTATTTACTAGATCAGCAAACCCCTATTATTCTCTAACAATTACAATAGTTAAATCCCTTAACTAAGTAAGATTTAATAGGCTTAGTGCTTTCTAAATCCTCTAACCGGGTGATCTATTATCTTGGATTTCAAATCCTCTGTCGAGGTTACTCCTAACAGGGTATTGCTTCTAATGGGGCATTATAGTCAATCCCTTAACTGGGTGGTCCCTAACAAGATCTGTTCTTAACGAGACATTTTGTAAAGCTTTAATAGGCTTGGCTCCTAATAGGGCAAACTTCAGAAGAGTTCATAATACTTATGGGTATTCATCCCCACTGTGGTTTTTCCCATTTGGGTTTCCACGTCAAAAATCATTGTGTTAAGTGGTGAATTGTTTTTGTGGTTATGTTTTGCTATGGTTAATTTTCTTAACTATTATATCCACTTAGTTATGTTAAGATGATTGACAGTAATCTAAAATGTTATTTTACTATTGTTAGTAAAGTATTTTGATGTTTTGGTTAAATGGTTTGGGAGTTTCAGAGCTAATATACTGTTATTTTGATATGCCAGTCAACCGGTAAACTGTCAGTGTTATTGTAGTTTATTACTCAATGTTTGAACCAGTTTGTTCAGTGATTGACTTGAGAGATTGTTTTTGAGTTTGGTGAAACTTAAGTCAGTTTTCTATCTACTGATTCACCCCCCTCTCTCAGTAGTTGTTCAGATCCTTATTGATTCATCATATCATCAATTGGTATCAGAGAATTTTAGGTCCTTTAGTGTCTAAGCCTAATAGCTTGAGGTAAAGATCTAGAAGAACATGATGAAGAAAGAAGGTCCAAAGTTTAATAGGGAAAACTATAGAATATGGAGTGATAGGATGAAAATCTATACCAAGAGTCGAGGAAGTCAATACTAGGAACATGTTGTTAAAAAATATACTGCACCTAGTGGGATTCTATCTGATGATCAAAAGAAAGAGCAACAAGAGAATAATCAAGCATTGGAGGCCATTATTAGTTCTTTGTCTGATTCAGAGTATGTTGATGTCCATGGTCTAGAGATTTCTTATGATGTGTGGAAGAAACTTGAGTATATCTATAGCGGTGATGAGCATGTGAAGATTGCCAAAGAAGAGAGTCTGAGAGGTAAATTTGATGACATGCGGATGGTTGAAGGTGAGAATATTCAACAATATGGTCAAAGGATCAAGGATATAGTCAGTGAGATCAAGAGTGCTGGTGGTAAGGTAGAGGATACCACAATGGTTAGTAAGGTGTTGAGAACCCTTCTACCGGTCTACGCTATCTGAGTTGCAGCCATTCAGGAGCTAAAGTCTATTGATAAAATTAAGGTAACTCTTGACTCCATCATTGGTAAACTTACTACATTTGAGCTAAATGATTATAAATTTGAATCTGCATTTAGAGATTCAGTTTCTAACCCACCTGTGAGGGAAAGCAGAGAAGCTAGTCACAATTATGAGTCTAGATCCAACAGAGAAGTTGATGATGAAGATAGTTTGATCGAGCTTGAAGCATTGTTGGCCAAGCGGTTACACAAAGGTACTGGTAAGTAAAGAGGTAAATTACCTTTGAAGTGTTTTGCATGTAACAAGATTTGATATATTGCTGCTAACTGTCCTAATGGTGACAATGAGCATAAGCCTGAGAAGTACAAGATGTACAAAATAAAAGGTAAAAGAGATTGCCTCATTACAGTTGATGGTGGAATGACAGATGAGGAATTTGAGAGAGATGCTAATGAAGACATTGTCTTTGTTGCCATTAAAGAGGAGACATCTGATCAGAAGGCATTAGTTTCTTGCATGGATAGTTCTGATGATTGGATCATAGATAGTGGTTGTTCACACCACATGACCAGTGACCAGAGTAAATTTATTACTTTGAAGGAATTTGATGGAGGAGTTGTGAGATTTGGAAATGACTCACCCTGTATGGTAAAAGGAAAGGGAACCATTTCTCTTAATGGAAAGAGTAGTGCAGATGATGTCTACTGGGTTAAAGGATTAAATCATAATCTATTGATTGTATCTCAACTCAATGACATAGGTTATCCATTGGAATTTAAGAATGGAATGTGCAAAATCTATGGGAGAAAAGGTGAACTGATTGCAACCAAAAAGCAAATAAAAGGTAACCTATTTCACCTAAATCCTAAAGTCAACAACTATTTAATTGCTAAGTAGATGATAGTTGTCTTTGGCATCAAAGATTTTGTCATATAAATTTTGATAACATTGTCAAAGTCAGTAAGTCCAAGTGAGTAAGAGGTTTGCCTCAGTTGGACAAAGTGGTGAATGCTCTATGTAAGGAATGTCAGTTAGGGAAGATGACATCCTCAACTTTTAAGAGCAAATCTTTCTCAGCAGAACATTTGTTACATTTGGTTCATACAGACCTCTGTGGACCAATAAGGACTAAAATTATTTAAGGTGATAGATATTTTATGATCTTCACTAATGATTGCTCAAGAATGATGTGGGTCACATTCTTGAATGACAAAACATAAGCCTTTAGTAAGTTTAAGGCATTCGGGGCCTTAGCTAAAAAGGAAAGTGGCAAGAAGATAAAGTGTTTGAGAACTGATCAGGGAGGTGAATTTACTTCAGAGGAATTCACTAGATATTGTGAAGACAATGGAATTAAGAGGCATATTTCTACACCTATGACACCACAACAGAATGGTATTGTAGAGAGGAATAATTGATCAATTGTTGAAGTTGCTAGAATGATGCTAATACAAGGAGGTGTAGCAAAAACTTTCTAGAGAGAAGCTGTCAGCACAGTTGTATACACTATGAACCGGATATTGGTAAAGAGAGATAAGGATAAAAACCCTTATGAATACTGGTATGGTAGATCACCTAATGTCAGTTATTTTAAGATTTTTTTGGTAGTAAATGTTTTATCAAGAGAGGTGACTATGTTGGTAAGTTTGGTGCTAAGAGTGATGAAGGTATAGTTATTAGTTACTCCACCAAGAGTAAAGCCTACAAATGTTACAACAACCAGACAAAGAGAATCATTGAAAGTGTTGATGTCTGAGTGGATGAGTGTCCTGAAGTTTCAGGAGAAACCAGTGAGGAGAAGAAGGAAGATGAACCTTACATTCTGATTTTGGAACCAAAATCGGTGAAGCCAGAAGTTGGTGAAGTGAATGTTGTAGTACCAGTTCAACCAGAATAGGTAGATTTTGTAGAAGAAGAAGAAGATAGTGAGGAAGAAGAACCTGAAGATAATGATCATGTTGTTCCAAGGTATGTGAGACTCAATCATAATCCTAACCAGATTATTGGAGATAAAGATGTTGGAATGTTAACCAGAAGAAGAATTAGAGAGAATTCTTGTATGATCTCCACTATTGAGCCAAGAACAACAAAGGAAGCCTTTGGAGATGATCACTGGATCAAGGCTATGAAAGAGGAGCTTGACCAGATTGAGAAGAATACTACATGGACCCTAGTACCCAAATCGGTTAACAAAAATGTGATCAATACTAAATGGGTATTCAGAAATAAACTAAATGAAGATGGAGTAGTAGTCAGAAACAACGCTAGATTGGTATGCAAAGGTTATGCACAAGAAGAAGGAGAAGACTATGGTGAGATATTTGCACCAATTTCTAGATTGGAAGGTGTTAGGACTCTACTTGCATTTGTAGCATATAGGAGATTCAAAGTATATCAGATGGATGTTAAATCAACATTTCTAAATGGAATACTGGAAGAGGAAGTATTTTGAACAACCAGATGGTTATGCTTTGACTAATGCAAAGGATATGGTGTGTAAACTACACAAGGCACTATATGTTTTGAAGAAAGAACCAAGAGCATGGTATGAAAGACTACATTCACACCTAATGAAGATGGGTTTCCAGAGAACGAGTGAAGACAACAATATATATCTCAAGACTGAAGGAGATAAGATACTAGTTAGTGAAGTGTTTGTGGATGATATCATTTTTGGAGGCAATGATGACATGAGTGATGACTTTTCAAATGAGATGAAAAGTGAATTTGAAATGTCTCTAGTAGGAGAGATAAAATTCTTCATAGGTTTGCAAATTCACAAGATGAAGAGTGGTATTTTTATTACACAGTCTAAATATGTGAAAGAGGTATTGAAGATATTTGGAATGGGAGATTGTAAACCAGTTGGGACACCAATGGTTACAGGTTGTAAAATGTCTAAGGAGGATGATGCTGCATCCGCTGATAAAATGGAGTACATATCAATGATAGGGAAACTGCAATATATTGTTCACAACAGACCATATATTGCTCATACAATTGGATTAGTTGCCAGATTTTAGAAGAACCCAAAAGAGACACATATGATTGCAACTAAAAGGATATTCAAATATTTGAAAGTGATGAATAATGATGAACAATAGATACCCCAACTGGTACTGAGAGGGGGGGGGTGGATCAATACAGATAAAAACTCACTTAACAACTTATCTTGCTAAAGCAAAACCAACTGGTTATCACCATTACTGAACTTAACCATGGCAATATTGGTCAAATACAGTAAGACACCAGACACCATAAACTAATAAGTCTGAATACTTCAAATACGTTCAATTATGCAACATCAACTTCACCCATAAACATATGCATGTGGTATACTAAAAATACCATAACCTATTAACCCTGCATGCATAATCCTTCAACCAAATACTTCATAAACATCACATGAAAAATGCATAACACATAACACACAAATTTTTCACGTGGAAACCCAAATGGGAAAAACCACGGTGGGGATGAATACCCACAAGCTTGTTTTGAACTCTTTTGAAGCTCGCCCTGCTAGGAGCCTAGTCCGGTTAAAGACTTTACAATAAGGTTCTGTTAGGAACCGATCCTATTAGAGATCACCCGATTAAGGGATGGCTATATACACTATTAAAGGTTGAAACCTTGTTAAAGGTTATCTCACTGGAGGATTTAAAGAACTCAATGATCTTGAGTCACCTAGTTACAGGTTTTACAATAAGCCTGTTAAAGCTACCCGGTAAAGGGATTTTCCATCTGTTGAAATGATTAGAAGACAACAGGTAAAAACTTTGATCTGATAATGGCACTATATGCCAAGGAAGATCCTTTTAATATCCTCTACTCTGCAAACACACTCTACAGTTTCCCTCTTACTGGTCTGGCAAGTATCAAGTATCTCTTCACTCAGATACATACACACAACATTTGCCGACAACTTTTTAATACAGACATCATCAACCTTATACATAACAAATAGGTCGGTAGCAGAAACTCTAAACCCTAAGCATCTTAGGTTTACAACACAGGCGGTCTAATCCTGACCATCCAAACATATTGCATAGAGCATTACACTTTCAAACAAATCACAAGACAATCTGCATTGTTCATTCATCACCGCACATGGGAATCAGTAACCCATCACACTTTTTTCTTATGCCACTAAGAAGAATGATCATTTCTGAGGTAGACTTCAAACACGATCGATCTTCTTATGCCTCAATCCTTCACGCGCACAAAGCTGACATGGCACCTTGATCACAGAGTATCATCGGTTCATCACACAAGTTGGATCGCCAAACCAATAACCATATAGCTGAGACTAGCAATCGGTAATCACACTTAGTGAAACCCTGACTCCGGTTCACTGAATCTCCTCATGCCTCTTCATACCAGCTCACCAACTTCTTCAATCTACATACCAGTTCACTTTCACTTATTGACATCAACGACAACATACATTATTGTCATATCAACATACTGGTTCATCATATGCCAAGGATATCCAACAAAAAGATACTATTGATTATGGATTATGGTATCCATATGCAGGTAACTTTGATTTGAAAGTTTATACAGATGCAGACTGAGAAGGAAATGTTGATGACAAGAAGAGCACAATCGGTGGTGCATTCTTTCTTAGAGGAAGACTTGTATCTTGGAGCAACAAGAAGCAGAGTTGTA
Organism: Cryptomeria japonica; assembly: GCF_030272615.1. Lineage (NCBI taxonomy): Eukaryota > Viridiplantae > Streptophyta > Pinopsida > Cupressales > Cupressaceae > Cryptomeria > Cryptomeria japonica. The sequence goes on along the minus strand of NC_081410.1, from coordinate 274,831,757 downwards.
TATCATAGTCCACTGCTGAAGCTGAATATGTTGCAGTGTATATGAATTGTACCCAGACAATCTAGATGAAACACATTCTAGAAGGATTCAAGTTGAAGATCACAGACCGGTAAAAATTTTATGTGATAACACCAGTGCTATAAATATTTCAAAGAACCCAGTGTTGCATGCTAGAACTAAGAATATTGAGCTGAAATATCATTTCTTGAGGGAGAAAGTGCAAAGTAAAGATGTTTTACTAGAGAACGTATCTACTAAGGAGCACCTAGCATATATCTTTACTAAACCTCTAGCTAAGACTACTTTTGAGTATCTTAGAAGTCAGCTAGGGGTTGTGCACCTACACGAGGTCAATTGAGCAGATGTGGAAGACATCAGTTCCAGAGCTAATTGAAGAATCTTGAAGAAATATTGGTGTAGAGTGGAGCTACTCCACAGGGGGAGCATCAAGTTGCAGATCATTGATACAAAATAGTGAAGTGTGACACTGCATGTTTTACTTTCAATTTGGCATTGTTGTCAAAGGGGGAGAAGAACTGTATGATTATGCTTATGGGGAGAATAATTGTATGATTGATAGGGAGAAGAACTATAAACCAGCTGAAGACATGGAGACTCAGTTGAACGAGAATACATGGTAAAATGTAAACCAGGATTCCTATACCTGTGTATGTGCATTACTCTCAATTATCACAATCTAGGGTATTGATATTTGTATTGCCATCAATGCCAAAGGGGGAGATTGTTGGAATTTGATTGAAGATTACATTGATGAAGTTTTGTGTTGTCGTTGATGTCAATTGTAATCGGTAATGATGTTGTTATGATGTTGTTTTGCAACCGGTAGTTGAGAAAGTGAAGGAAACCAGTATTACTTTAGAAGTAGTGAGATCAACTGGTAACCCTACTTGTTGATGTGCCAAACCCTAATCGATGGAGCTTGGTGAATCAGTTGTATTGATTTATGATCAAATGGTGATCAGTAATGATTATGCCACATATGCATGTTGTATGTGATGAGTTTCAAGTGGTTTTTGGCACATAGAGATAACGATTTTATCTTGGGAATGAGCGAATACATTGCATGAAGTGGAAACCGCATGATGAGTTATATGAATCAATGAAGCAGTGATCAAGGAGTGGTCAAGGTTGTCTTGTACAATATCCAATGATTTCTATGTAATCTAACGGTCATACTTGAACCGATTTGTTTGTAATCTCTATGAGATCTTAGGTTTGTGATGTGTTACTGACCTATTGTTTTTCTTATAAGGTCGATGAGTTGTTGTGTTGTAGTGTTGGCAATTTTGGTTAAGTGTCAGTGTGATTGATTGTTGAACCAGAAGGAGTATCTGTAGTATGTGTGTAGTGTTGGCAATTTTGGTTAAGTGTCAATGTGATTGTTTGTCAAACTAGAAGGAGTATTTGTAGTATGTGTGTAGGAAGATAGGAGCATGAAAAGGATCTAATCAAGCAAAGTATTGCTATTTACCAGATCAGCAAACCCCTGTTGTTCTCTAACAATTACAAAAGTTAAATCCCTTAACCAGGTAAGCTTTAATAGGCTTAGTGATTTCTAAATCATCTAACCAGGTGATCCATTAGCTTGGATTTAAAATCCTCTATTGAGGTTACTCCTAATAGGGTATTTCTTCTAACAGTGCATTATAATCAATCCCTTAACCAAGTGGTCCCTAACAGGATCTATTCTTAATAGGACATTTTGTAAAGCTTTACCAGGCTTGGCTCCTAATAGGGCAAACTTCAGAAGAGTTCAGAATACTTGTGGGTATTCATCCCCACCATGGTTTTTCCCATTTGGGTTTCCACATAAAAAATGATCATGTCAAGTGGTGAATGGTTTTTGTGGTTATGTTTTGATATGGATAATTTGCTTAACTGCTAAATCCACTTAGTTATGTTAAGATGATCGACAGTAATCTGAAATGTGCTTTTACTATTGTTAGTAAAGTATTTTGATGTTTTAGTTAAATGGTTTGGGAGTTTCAGAGCTGTTATACTGTTATTTTGATATGCCAGTCAACCGGTAAACTGTCAGTGCTATTGCAGTTTATTACTGTGTTTGAACCAGTTTGTTCAATGATTGACTTGAGAGATTGTTTTTGAGTTTGGTGAAAGTTAAGTAAGTTTTCTATCTACTGATCCACCCCTTCCCCCTCTCAGTAGTTGTCCGGATCCTTATTGATTCATCATATCATCAAGTAAAAGAGATGAAGTAAAGATCTTTCAGAATCGTAAGACTCATTGATAGAGGCAACTTTCTAATGAGGATAAACTTGACAAAGTTTATAGTGCTTTAAAGGATTTGAGATACAAGGTTGCAAATAATGAAAAAGGGTTAACTAATGACATACATCCTTTTCAAAGGCCACAAAGACCATTGATATTACAAGACATGCCATACAATGCTAACTGGTATAATTGAAAACTAGTGTCTAATGATTATAGACCCTCTGCAAACAAGGAAACATCATATCCTTTGCACATACCAAACTAAACAAATATGGTTGAAACTACTCCATGGTGTATACCTTTCAATTTACTACATTTATCTGAGCAGTGTGTAATAGCCAAGACATTTGAGAAATCACAAGGTTCATGCAATGAGTGAAATAAGAATCATTATGATCAAGCAAAAGACATAAATATCCTCACTACAATACCATTCTTGCATGATGATGAATATTGCTCATCAAAAGAAGAGTATGTAGAATTTTTTGTCACAACAAGAGAAGAAAGTGAAGAGATGCACTATTAGCAAATACTTTTAGATGATGAAAGTTTACACATTATTTATTTAGAGTAATCACATGGACTAATGGATCTCAAAATATCTTCTGAAGGAGAGATCTTGGCATTAACTATTGCTGTGGTAGATTAGGCTAGGAGTAACTATAATTTGAGAATAGAATTAATGATAATTTGATCAAGGTAGGCCTAGCAATTTATCTGTTAAGGAAAGTACAAGTAGCAAAACAACAACAAGTGACAAGAGAAATTATGAAAAGGGTAATATTGCTAGCATTTCAAAACCCCTAGGTAAGAAAGGTAAGAATAACTTGAGATGGAAGAAAAAGAGATGGTTCAAAGGACAAGTCTTCCCAGAGTGAAGAAAAACTGGAAGAGATGTTTGCTATGGAAAAATTAAATAAGAGTTAAAATATTGTCACACATTCTTATGTTCCATTTGACATGCTCCAAGTATTGTCCCAAATTAAGGTTTTTGTCCCATTGTTGGAGATGATGAGAATTGATGAACATAAGAAAAATGTTCTATCATTAATCTCAAATTTTGATAAACTAGTATCTTAAAGTCAGGAAACTATCAAACAGATGAAACAAGTAAACCAAATTGAGGATTGAGGAAGTCACAAATGTGTATTTGGGAAATATATTGACAAAATGTCCTTAGATTGATCCATTCTATGTCACATTGTTGGTAAATGATAAGTTACCTACGAATTGTATGATTGATTCAGTGGAATCAAAAAATGTGATGTTAGTACATGTCATAAAGGAATTAGGGATGAAAGTAACTCATGCATATGGGAAATTCTTTTCCATTTATTCAAGAGAAGCTCCTATCATTGGTATTATGAAGACTATAGAATTTACACTAGTAACATTTCCTAAAAACAAATATTGCATGAATATCACTGTTGTTGATATTCCACCAAGGTATGAAATGTTGTTTTCAAGAAAAGTAGACTATAGTAGTTGGTGGAAACATGCAATTGGATTTATCATATGCCCTTATATTGATAAATGGCAAGGAAGTGAAGTTGGAAAGAGAAAAAAAAAACTCCTACAATTATTGAAGAAATTAAAGAAGAGAATATTAATTTTTGTGATGTTGGTATAGACAACTTTACACTTAATACATTGAAGAATGAAAAGGAAGAGAATGATCCTATGGGAAATGAATTACAAGGAGACATGAGTAAAAATGCACTATGGAAAAATGTACTTTGATGGAGCTTTCTCAAAGGAAGGATGGGGAGAAGGAGTATTGTTTCTGTCCCCATCTAGTAAGACTTTCAAATACTCAAATTTGCAAAATTTCCCATGTAATAATAATGTGGTAGAATATGAGGCATTATTGTTAGGGTTGAATCATGTAGTAAAGTGTGGGATCAAAATGTTGAAGGTATTTGGGGATTTGAGATTGATAATCTGTCAAGTTAGAGAGAAGAATTCTTCAAAAGACAAAAGGTTGAAGCAATACAAATATGCAATTTGGGACATGTTGGGGTTTTTTGATGCTTTTTGTATTGAATAGATTGAAAGATCAAAGGATGTCATGGTGGATTTCTTAGCCAACATCGCCCTTAGACCAAAATATGTTACTCTTGCAAAAAATGCTAAGGTTGAAATAAAAAGTAGACCTACCATACCAGACATTATTTGCTACTGGCAAGTGTTTCAAGCTGACATGGAGTTGTTAAGGTTCCTACATAGTATGGATAAATTTGAGGGACACAAAATTGACCTTAATAAATTTGTGGAGGTGACTGAGGGAAAAGAAACTCTCTTTAGAAAAGAGGTTATCTAGTTGAAGAGTAACAAGATTCCAAAAGGACTGGTTGCATTGCAAAGAATATTTGATGAGACTGACAAACGCAATAAAAAAACAATAGCAAATAAAGAACAAGAAGTTGAAGAAGTGAATTTGTGAACTCAGAATGGTCCAAGAATTTTTTACATTGGTAAGAGGTTAATCCCTCAAATCTAAACAAATGTGATTTCTCTTTTAAATAAATACAACATTTTTTTACTTGGTCTTATGAGGATTTGAAGGATTATAGATAAGAATCATTTCAACATGAAATACCAATAAAGACAAATGTAAAATAATTTAGGCAAAAGAAGAGGCCAATTGGTCCCACCTTGGCTTAGGCAAAAGAAGAGGCCAATTGGTCCCACCTTGGCACCAAAACTGCAACAAGAAATTATGAAGATGAGAAATGGAGAAATTATAAAGACAATAAGGCATTCTACATGGGCCTCAAACTTGGTGCCTGTTAGAAAGAAGAATGGGGATATAAGGCTCTATGTTGACTTTAGAAATTTGAATATTTCTTCTCTAAAAATTACCAAATTTGGGGGTATAGTTACAATTGGTCACTGTTTGTGAGCCACTTTTTATGTTGAATGGTTTTTCTAGCAACAACCAGGTCAAGGTGAAAGAATTATAACAATACAAGACTACTTTTACTACTCCATGGGGTAGATATGTATATGAGAGAATTCCTTTTGGCCTCACAAATGTGGGTGCTACCTTTCAAAGGGCAATGGATCTAGCATTTGTAGGTTTGATTAATGAGATTTTAGTGGTCTATCAGGATTATTTGACAACATTCTCTAAAAAGGTTGATGATCATTGTGCCTATTTAGAAAATATTTTTGTTAAGGCATTAGAGTTTTGCATCTCATTGAACCCAAAGAAATTCCACTTTGGAGTCACTGAGAAAAACCTTGTAGGGAACATTGTGTGAAAGGAAGGAGTCAGAATAGATCCTGACAAAGTCAAGACAATTGATAAGATTCACATCAAGGTATTCAAACTTTCTTTGGGCAGATATATTTTGTCAAGAGATTCTTGTCAAGTTTTGCTAAGATGACCAAGGCCATTTCCAAAATGCTGAAGAATGGAGAGATGATAGCTGGGGTAGATGAAGCAGTTAATTTCTTCACTATAATTAAGCAATATATTAAACAAGCAAATGTAATAAAGTCCCTTCACTTTAGTAAACCCTTCCAACTATTTTGTTTTACTTCATTCCACACAATTGCTACAGTACTTTTACAGAAGAATGATGAAGGATATGAGAAACCCATTGCTTTCTTTAGCCAATCATTATAGGTTGCAAAGTTAAAATATGAGATCTTGGAGAAATAGGCTTATGCCCTATTCAAATAAATTAAATTCTTTAGACCTTATTTGGTAGGTGCAAAAATAATAGCTTATGTACCTCATGTTATTATTAAAGACATCTTTGCACAACAAGAAGTGACAGGAAGAAGATGTCGATGGATAAACAAGATTAGAGAATTCAACATTGAAATTTATATAACTATGTTGGTGAGGTATAGGGCTTAGCAAAGTTGATGGTAGAATCTAACTTAGAAGCAACTAAGATAAATGTGATGGAAGAAAGTGAGATACCTGTCAGTTTATCAACATGACCTTAATATACTAATATTATTTATTACATTCACCATATGAATTGTTCTAAAGTAGTGATATAAGAACAAAAGAAAATGTTAAATCTTCATGTAATCCAATATGTGTTCATGAATGGAGATTTATATTGGATAAATAGGGATAGAGTTTTATTATTTTGTTTAGACCAATATCAAGCTGAAAGAGTCTTGAAGGATATGCATGATGGATCTTGTGGAGGGCATTACACTAGGAAGACAACAACTCATAAGGTCCTTAGAGTTGGTTATTGGTGGCAAAATATATTTTTATATGCTCATAAATTTGTGAAGAAATGTGAATCATGCTAGATGTTCTCAAGTAAGTTAAAAATTTTAGGAGCACTCCCATTGAGGACCATGACAGTTGAAGCATGTTTTCAACTATGGGGAATCAATTTTATTGGAGAAATAGAAGTAACACAAAGTGGAGGTCACAAGTAGATTTTGGTGGCTACTAACTATTTCACTAAGTGGATTGAGGCAATCCCTACAAGGAAAGCAACTAGTAAAGTGGTTGTTGATTTTATTTTTGATACCATTGTTATAAGGTTTGGTGTCCCTGCAAAATTGCTACCAAATAATTCAATGTGTTTCAAGTTAGAAAAGTTCACATCTTTTTGTGACAAATGTGGTATTAAATTGTCTCATTCAACCCTATATCATCCATAAGGAAATGGACAAGTAAAATATAGAAATAAAAGCTTGATGAAAATCATCAAAAGATTGCTAGAGAGAAATAAAAAGGCCTAAAATGAAAAGTTAAAATTAACATTATGGGCAGACGAGGTGTTTATGAAGAAGGTGATGAACTTATAAGGCACTGAGAGGGGGGGGTGAATCAGTGCAAGTAAAAATATTACAAATCTGATTATCAATTTCACCAACTTAAAACTCAATAGGCATATAAGAAATAACACCAAGTATGTAATCACCACATAAAGCATAAACCACATAGCACAAGAGTTTATGCATGGAAAAACCAAATGAGAAAAACCACGGTAGGAGTAGATGCCCATAAAGATCCACTATCTGCAGTATAGAGATCTGATCGGTTAAGGTCTACAACACCCGGTCAGGGGCACACCCTGTTAGAAGTGTCTAAGCCCAGTTAAGAGCTTTACAAAAGGCCTGTGAGGACCGACTCTGTTAGGAGATACCCAAGTTACTAGGATTTTCAAACACAATTTAATGTGTCACCTGGTTAGAGGATATAATGATCAGAACTATTAGGATCTGACTGTACCCTATTAGGAGTGACCTTGTAAGAGGATTTTCTTACTGCAACTATTAGGGAGACAACAAGTACAAATGATCTCAGTATAACACCTTCAATGTCTGATAAGATCCACTTCAAAACATTACAACATCACATAGACTTCATCTCTCAACACCTCTGATCATCGCACTATCAGAAATACAAAATTCGCTAATGATCTTTCACAGTTTCAAGCTCATACACACATATCCTTTCATACCTCATCACACATTTAAAATCATCACAGGTCAGCTAGAACCTTGTTACAATTCCCTAGGTTCAATGCATCTAGACAATCTTTCATTGTACACTTTAGTTATGTCGGCCTCTGACATAACAAATCCAATTCCGTGTCATTTTACCAATCTGAGTGATTTTCATCACTATCGGTTAAGTCTCAGTCATAATACCTACTTTGTCAATCAAATATAATTCATTTGATCAAATCAGCATGTGCGGTCACGAACATGACTTCATCTACCATCCTTCATTGCTGTTGTAAAATCGCATCATCTCATTCTTCATAGATTTCCTATACGGGTTGTCGGAATACAACTTTGTCTGTCTTTTACCAGTTAAAGTCCTAATTACTGGTTTTGATAAAACTGTCTCTGCTTGCCGGTTAAGCCTTGTCGGTTGACCTATAGGACTTAGATGACTGAAAAAACATAGTTTCCATCAATGACAACATACAACATAGTCATCATACAATAATCTAATCAAACATGTATCGTTTGCATCAAGCAAACAAACAATTACCGATTAAGATCAAATGATCAAATGCCAATAGTCTCCCCCTTTGGCATTGATGGCAACACTTAGAAAAAAAAATTGATGACTAAGTGTGCAATAATTGACTATATGACATGTACTCCCCCTTAGAAATTACTCCTATTACTCCCTCTTTTCATCGCATACAAAATTTTGATTGACTCTTGACTATTCTCCCCCTTTGACAACAATGCCAATAAAGAAGTAAAATACATGAAAGATATATACATTTTATATCAAAATTCGCATTAGAGCATATATAAATATAATAAAGTTTTTACAAAGCAATTTTAGAAAAAGCATCACTGAAATGAAACTTCAACTGTTTGAGATCATTATCCCATGTCTCTAAAAGTGTGTAGATAATCTCAACATGTGTCTTTATCTGCTCGGCTAATTCCTCCATTGCATAAACTGTGCTCATCTCAGGTGTAGCCAAAATAGCTTTGGACTCCTTATGCTCACTATAAAATTTCAACTTTAGGAATCAGTTGAGTCTAGAGCTCCTTCAATGATCTAACCCGTTTTACCTGCTCATGTTCATACATCTCAAGTTTGTGATGTAAGTCTACAACCGATCTACCAAAAAGATTAGCAGAGTCATTTAGTGTCCTAAATGTCTCACTCAAGATTTCAAGTTCTTTCTCAACATCTTCCTTTTTCTCCTACAAGTTAGCACAAAATAGTAAAAACTTAGAAATAGTAGCCAAAATATTTCCTCCGGTTACTAGTGCATTCTTCAATAGGTCTTCATTAACCGTGAGTGCTACCTTACTTTTGTCTATCTCAGACATCAGGATTTCTGTCCTTTTCTTCTTGTAATCCTTTTCAACTGATATATATGTTGCATCTTCAAAAGCTTTGAGTTGATCTCTGACATTGGTAACCAACTGTCCAAGTTTGTCAATGGGAGTGACAAAACTTTCAGTATTAGTGTCCAGTAGGAGACTAAACAAAATATCAACTTATATCTTGATTGTCTCTACCTCTCTCTATTGTTCCTTCATTCTTTTCTTTTGATCTCTAGATTTCATTGTTGTTGCAATCTCCATCAATTGAGAAGAACTCAGATTGTCCATATCAATAGGTCCTTTAATACTCACCAAGTCATCATCATCATTATCAATTAATTTCTTCTCCCTTGAATCCTTTTTCTCTACCTTTTCTTTCTCTGTTTGCTCCTTCTCGGTCTTATCTTCTTTTGTCTTCTCTTCCTCTGTGGCATCCTTGACCGGTGGTGGTTGTGTATTCACATTGTGTTCATTCACCAATACTTCTTCATCAATCTTTTCCTTTTGACTATCATCAAAATTTACACTTACTGATGGAATTTGATTATCAATATGTTGTGTGTTAACCATTGGCTCATCAAAGCTCTTTTCTTCAGTTTGCTTCTCCACTTGTTCCTCTTGTTGCTCATGTTGTTCAAACATTTGATCATCAACATCTAGTACATCTATATGATCAACAATATTATCAACATTGTCTCCTCTATTATCATCGGGAATAAATATTGATTCAGTATCAATAGGATCATCATACATATACTTGTTATCCAGTTCAAAATTTGTGATCTTAACACCTTTAGGAAGCTCTTTTGACTTTGGCTTTTGAGAACTATCCTCCTCAACTTGTTCATATTTTTATTTATCTTCATCCAGGATGAGACCTAAAGCCTTCTTAATCAAAATCTCAGTCTCCTTCTGGACTGATTCGGTCTCTCCTATTAACATTGTTGTTAATCTCTTCTTGGATCTAAATGGTGCCTTTGCTTTAACTTTTATTTTTTCAATTTATCCTTCACTTGCTTCCGGTTGTAGGTGCTTAAAGATATAATCAATGAATTATTTGTCTTGGTTAATGGATGCCTGCTACCTTGCATCAATAAGATTATACAAAGAATCGGGAATTTTCCCTTGCAACTCAATAAAGGCTTTGCTATATTTATTCATACTAAAGATGATTGCATCTTCAATCTCTCTTTGTTGACTTTCAGATAAATGAACAAACCATGTATTCAAACCTTTGTATATCCCATAATCCTTGATTATTTGAACCATTCTATTGAAAGAATCTTCTAATGTAAATGGTTTCTTAGGTGAATTTCCCCTACCGGTTGCCTTAGGCTTCTTAACACTTTCTCTAAGTGCTCTTTTATCCTCCTCTGATTCAATAGCCTCTTCATCATTTGCCGGTTTGTGGGCTTGTTTCTTCTTCCTCTTTCTGGTTTGAACTAGTTCAAAAGGTGGATCAACAATTTTCTGCTTCTGGAATTGAATTTTTTATGGTTTCCCTCTTTGTGATTCAACCGGTTTGTCTTCTTCCATCTTCTTCTCTTCTACTTTGGCTTTAGCAACTCTAGTCTTATCGGTAGGGGAACTGGTAGGGGTGTCGGTAGGTGCACTTGATGCTTCACTTTGGTCTGCTATGTACTTAGCTCTTGCTAAAGCTATTTGTTCCTTTGTGAAACATGTATGCTCAACAAATTCTTGAACCTCCTTCCTTATCTTCTTAGCAATCACCGGTTTCTGCAACTTAGAGTGGAATTGTAGAGATTTTTCTTTGTATGTCCCAAATCTCTCTATATTGGTATCCGTCGGTTGCTCTAACAGATGATTAGCATAAGCAATGAGAAGATCCTTTTCTACCTCATATCCCATAGGTAATACCCATGAGGTTCTAGGGATAACTGCTTCCATCATACAGGTGTCGGTATCCACCATAAACCAAATTGTCTTCTCATACCAATTGACTACTTTCGTCGGTATACACTCTCTAGCATGTATTTTCTTTTGAAATTCCTTGAAGTAACCCCATGAGATATTATCAAACTTATCCTTCAGTATCCTTATACTATTCTTCATCTGAAGTAGTTCAGGGTTACCTTCAATCCAATGAATATCTCTAATACCAGGGAAATGGTTTTGGAAATAGAAGAACAATCCCAAAATCAATTATCCAAATTTGAATCTCAGCTTCTTGTCTTTCTTCACAACTTCTAGATTCATCATCAATTAACTTCTTAGTGTCGCTGCTAAGTCATAGTCAACATTCTCCTTTACCATCCGGTAGGCAGTATGAATAGTTGTTGTCGGTATACTGTTCATTCTACTAGAATAGTAGATTCTATATCTGATCACCATGGAAGCATATTTCAAAGCTAGATCATTGATCTTATTTACTGTCATGGCTATACCATCCCATCTTGATCTTGTCAGCTTCTCAACATCATTCTTGGGTACTGATCTAAGTAAGGGTACTTCACCTATTGAGTAGAATCTGGTTACTCCATGAATGACCTCCTTAGTTATTTTATGCAGTCAATCCAACCACATAAAGTGATCATGAATGCGACTCAAAACAAATCTAACTAACTCATTATCAAAGTCATTATTGAAGTTGATTGCATGAAGGAACCCTTTCTTGGTGACAATTTTAAACTGTTCTTTCAATATGCCCTTGTTATCACACAATGATCTATATTATTCATGAATTATTGAAACACCCATATCCTCTAGTTTTTAGTGATAAAAAGAGCTAACATCCTCGACATGCAAAACTCCATACGGTACACTAGATAGGGAACCGACAAGGTCTATTTCCTCTGATTTGCAAGGATGTCATCTAAACTCTGATCATGGCCTCTCGATCACATCAACTAGATGTAGAGTATCCATACTACACTATGCAAAACTTCAAAGCAAAGAGTAGGATTCACTGATAAATACCTTTCCTACTTCTAAACTAGGGTTACACACCATCAAAACCTTCAACACCATTCATCGATTCACAATGCACTTCCGATCACCTCAGATCTTTGCTAGACACGCTGAATACTTCAATCAAAAACTTTCCTCTACTCTGCTCGCTTGCCAACTTCTCTCAAGATCGCAATGTGTCAAATAAAATCCAAAATGTTCCTTTTATTTTCTTTCAAACTACTGTATTAAATGTTTTAACCGACAAAACCCTAAAATTCCTTAAAATACTCTTAAGCATATTACCGATTGCAAAAACTCAATGATATTTACTGGTTATGATTCAAAACGAGTTATAAACATCAAAATACATCAGAATATGCAGATTTAACTTATAATACTTCATCTAGGGGTTCGTCTCAAGATTTGACAATAAGCTCACCCCAAGTTGTAGAAACAACTTAGTTTGTCGATGATGGATTCTCCATATTAGGTAAAGAATCTGATTCCTCAGCTAGTTTGTCATCATTCTTCTTTTTCCAGGTTCTATTCATCTCATCTCTGGTTTCTTCAATATCAACTTTCTTCTTTCCTTTCCGGTTTGTAGGACGATTCACCGATTGGTTCTTCTAGGTTATGCAAAACTTATCAATGTGTCCTGGTTTGTTACAATGATAACATGCCATTCCAGATGATTTCCACGGTCCTGCATTTCCTCTACCTATCCTTCTTCGGCAATTCATTTCCACATGTCCAAAGTTGTTGCAGATTGCACAAATCACATTAATTATTTTCTCCATCTCATAAGGACTAGACTGGTTAACATGGGGTCTTTGCCAATTAGTACTTCTCTGGTCAATGAAATTCCTTCTCCAATCACCATTAGTTCTTGGATTCATATGAGGTCTTGGATAATTAGCTCCATACCTGCATTTAATAGATCTATGCCAATACAAGTTTCATGTATAATAGTAACCTTGAAATTTTCTAGGCACATATCTTGTATTAGGTCTATAACCAGTATTAGCATCAGATCTGCTTCTACAAACATTAGCAGTATGTCCTGGTTTATGACAATTAAAACAAACAGGTTTGTAAGCTTTCTTATCGGTAGGCTTCTGAGCCTTAAGAGATGTTTTATCTTCATGCGTGTTTCTCTTGGCACCAAAAGGTTCTCCCTTCTCAAATCAATTATATCCTAACCCAGATGTATCACCTTTAATCCTCTAAGATTGGATCTGTTCATCCAACATGGTATAACTCTTGGTGAATTTTTCAAGCTTCTTATTAGCTTCTGTAAGCTCTTTAGTAAGATATTCATTTTGCTTCATAAGAGTCTCTCTAAGAGACATTGCCATATCAAGATCTGCTTTGATTTCTTCTTTCTCTTCTTTCTCCTCATACCAGTGTTCATAAAGAGTGTTATTCTCCTATTTGTCTTAAAGATATCATGACCTTTCTCTTTGATCTTGTCTTCAACTGCCCTCCTAGCTTCATGTTCTTGACTCATGCGTATTGTAAGGGATTCAAGTTCTCTCCTCGGGTTAAGATTCTCACCATTCAGTTTCTCCACCTCCTCAACCAATGCATCTATATTCACTTCATGAGAAGAGCTTCTTGCATTGATCTCCAACAATTGTTTAGCCAGTTCCTTCCTTTTAACTAGTGATGTCTTATACTTACCTCTTAGGGTTTATAACTCTTCCTTGGTTTCTACAAGTTCCTTAGCCATCTCTCAGTAACTCATTCCTTCCCCCATATTTACCTTAGGATTAGAGATCCCTTCCAAGTGGTTAAGCCTTAAGAAAGGTAGGCTCTGATACCAATTGATGAACTTATAAGGTATTGAGAGGGAGGGGTGAATCAGTGCAAGTAAAAACAATACGAATTTGATTATCAATTTCACCAACTTAAAACTCAGTAGGAATATAAGAAATAACACCAAGTATGCAATCACCACATAAAGCATAAACCACATGACACAATATTTTATATATGGAAAACCCAAATGGGAAAAATCACAGTGGGAGTAGGTACCCACAAAGATCCACTATCTATAGTATAGAGATTTGACCGATTAAGGTCTACAACACCCAGTTAGGGGAACACCCTATTAGAAGTGTCTAAGACTGATTAAGAGCTTTACAAAAGGCCTATGAGGACCAACCTTGTTAGGAGCTACCCAAGTTACTAGGATTTGCAAACACAAGTTAAGGTGTCACCTGGTTAGAGGATTTAATGATCAGGACTATTAGGATCTGACTGTACCCTGTTAGGAGTGACCTTGTAAGAGGATTTTATTGCTGCGATTGCTAGGGAGACAACAAGTACAAATGATCTTTGTATAAAACCTTCAGTTTGTGATAAGATCCACTTCAGAACATTACAACATCACACAGACTTCATCTCTCAACACCTCTGATCATCGCACTATCAAAAATACAAAATTCACTAATGATCCTTCACACTTTCAAGCTCATACACACATATCCTTCCATACCTCATCACACATTAAAAATCATCATAGGTCGGCTAGAACCTTGTTACAATTCCCTAGGTTCAATGCACCTAGACAATCTTGCATTGTACATTTTAGTTATGTTGGCCACTGACATAACAAATCCAATTTTGTGTCATTTTACTGATCTGAGTGATTTTCATCACTACAGGTTAAGTCTCAGTCAAAATACCTGCTCTGTCAATCAAATCTCATTCATTTGATCGAATCAGCATGTGCAGTCATGCACATAACTTCATCTACCATCCCTCATTGCTTTTATAAAACCACATCATCTCATTCTTCATATATTTCCTATACTGGTTGTCAGAATATAACTCTGTCTGTCTTTTACTGGTCAAAGTCCTAATTATCGGTTCTAATAAAACTGTCTCTGCTTGTCGGTTAAGCCTTGTTGGTTGACCTATAGGACTTAGATGACTGAAAAAACATAGTTTCCATCAATGACAACATACAACATAGTCACCATACAACAATATAATCAAAGATGTACCAATTGTATCAAGCAAAAAAATAGTTATCGGTTAAGATCAAATGATCAAATGCCAACATAAGGCAACTAGGAAAGGCTCCTTATGAACTTTTCATGGAGTTGATGCAAGATTACCAATCAAAATTTTTCTCCCTGTGTATAAATTCATCTAGGAATATGATGAAGATATCTTAGATGAAATATAATATACAATTCATTAGCTCACATGTCTAGATGAGGTGAGGAGAGATGCTCATAAGATTAACTTGAAAAATGAATAGAAGGTTAAGTATTTGTTTGACAAGAGAGCATTAGATAGAAAATTTAAGGCTAATGATCTAGTTCTTGTGTGGAATGTTAAGGATTAAGATAAGAGAAAGCATGGAAAATTTGATAAATTGTGGGCAGGCCCTTATCTTATTGAAAGAACACAAGGAAATGATTATTACCTTTTGAGAAGTATGGATGATGAAGCTTTGGAATTGTCAATACATGGACAATTCCTAAAGCCCTATTTTGCATAAAATGGGATTTTTTCCATGCACAATGATTCACATTGTGAATATGTGAGTTTTCTTTGGTTTTGTTGTTTTTTTGTCCTATTTGGTTTTTAGTTGGTCTTCTACTCTAGAGATTTAGATTCTCATTATGACCCTTCTGGTCACACATTCCCAGAAAGAGTCATTGATGAAGCCTTTGAATTTTCCTTTTTTTTTCCTTTAGGGTTTGGTATTTTTAATTTTCTATTTACCCTAAACCCTAGGTCTTTGAAAAATGACTAAGTAGAGTCTTGTGTGCAAGTTTTAAGCTTTATGTTCTATTCAGTTAGTGACGTAATTATCTAGAAACCTATTCTAAGTTGTTGAGTAAAGGGTCCTTATATTGTGTTTTTATCAATCCCAACCCCTAGGAACTTGTCTCACCGGTTATCTTTTATTTTCCTTAAACCTGTCATGCTTAATTATCTTTAATCTTGGTTAAGGTAAAATCAAATGGTTGGAATTATTTCTGGCCCCTTAAACATCCATTAGTTAGATACCACCACCTTCACGTGAGTCATCTGATTAGATTTGGGGCCCACGAAGAATTTTACTTTTCTGGCTAGCATTGAAGATCCAAAGGGGATGATCTAATAGTTCTTGCCTACTCATGGAGAAGATTCTTGTCAGAAAAGGTACACCCCCAAAGTCATGATAGCCATCTAATTAAGAAGTGGACCCAAGCATTTAGCCCTCATCGCATAAGGTGAAATGCAATGGTTGTCATTGCATCATGGCCAAGGATGATGTTAGAATTGTCAAGCCTCCATGATAATGCTAAAGTTTGATATGAAAAGGGCTCACTAAGGGTTCACAGACATGTCATGATGAAATGTAACCTTTTGGTTGGTTCATGCCCCTATACTTCCAGAGTTGTCAAAGACGAGTCATTCCCACAAACCCATAAAATGCTAACATGTCTCTAGTGGAGCCCACTGTTTTGAAAGGGTGATTGATTGAATATAAAATTTAATGCATATTTATTTCTAAAAAATATTAGTCATTCAATCATGTGCAGTCTTGAAGCATCAATAGAGAATATTCAAATTGCAAGAATAGCTAGCTCCACATAGTAAACACACATGAATTGTTGTAAATTTGACATGACTAGACCAATTAGAAATTTGACTATTGTAAGCGCATAAATATATGCTCAGAATTGTTGTTCTTGCCAAAATCATTTTTAGTTACCAAATTTTGAAGGCTTGAGCCTCAAATCTTTTTGCATAAATAACTATTGTTTTCCAACAGAAAAATGAAAGGTGACTCAATCTAAGCAATGAGTGATCATTTTCCTTGCAATTTCCAAGTTTCCCCACTTGTTCTTCACTCTATTTTCAAACTAAAAGGTTTGAAAAGGTTAGAATTGTGTTAAATTTTCTGAGTTAAATTCTAGGAATTCTTTATCAAAACCCTAGTCTATGATTTCCTATAGTTGCGAAATGAGAAAAAGAAGAGAGCAATAGGAATCATTCGGTGCTGTCATTGATGGCAATGAAAGTTAGATATCTCACATGTACTGATTGATTTTCCTATACCAGAAGTCACTTTGAAGATTTGGTTAAGTCTGGTGAGTTAGAACAGTGCATTCGACATAATGTAGTATTTTGGTTGGCATTTCATTTCTATTGAATATTTTGTATTGCGGAGCTAGACGAAGATAGTTAGATGTCTGGAGTACCTTATTCCAGAATCTTAGCCTTCGGTGATGATTGTTGTATGAGTTAGAAGATTTGGTGTACACATTTTTGGGTTGAAGAGTGTGGTATGGTCAACTTGGATAGTTGATCATTGTGCGAAATTGATGGAGTAATTTTGTTGATTGCTTTTATGACTGAGGATGCTTAGCCAATATTTGGGAAGTGTGTGGACAATTCTTTTTAGCCCGCATATGCATTGAAGTTCGGATTGAGCTGACTATGTATCCACATTTCATTATATGTTATGTGTTCTTGAAGCTGACATGTAGAAGACCTAATTTCATATTGCAAGTATATAAGACCGATGGATATGATCATTTTGGATATTGGTGGGTATGTGAAATGTTTTTGTGATCGATTGTGTGTAGTTCCACATGCACAAGTAAAGGATTTATACTTTGGAATATTGCAGGACAATGGAACAAAGTAGTGTGAGATTAAGTGTTTTGTGCTTAACCAGAACTGTACTTTGGCATTTGTAGATGATGTTTTTCCAGTTCAGACATTTCAATTATCTTTTATAAAATATATTGTAAGAAAGTGAGTGTTCCTAGGGTTGTGGGCCTTGATATTTTGAGCAGTGGGATTTAGGAAGAGTGCCTGAATGCATGTACATTCCCAATGTAATATTTTTATACTTCTGCAGAGTATATTTATATTGTGTCTCATTGCCACCATGGTTTTTCCCTTAAATGGGGTTTCCATGTACAAATTTTGGTGTTATGGTGTTGTTGTTTATTTCTTTGTGTTTCTATATCTTTCCTTTGTTTATTTACGTTAAGTGGTTGAAAGAATAAGTTAATAGAGTTAAAAGTTGCATAACATTGATTCACCCCCCCTTTAGTGTTCCTTGATTCCAACAATTGGTATTATAGCCTAGTCCCTCAAAAGAAGTTTAATAGCTTTAGGAGGATCCAGGAAGGTGTTTAAATGGATTCTAGCGGTCTTCAACATCAACTTATTATGGTACTTGAGGATCTTGATCAATCTCAAGATGAGGTCTGGTAAATGAAAGCGAATCTTACGGATGCTGAGAACTTCATCCAGTCATTGAAAGATTAGTTAAACAAGTTAAGAGAGAAGAGAAAGGAACTTGTTGATAAGCTAAAGGAGAAAGAAAGCTAAAGCACATATGACCAAGTCCTGAAGGAGAAATCAAAAGAATGTCAGAAACTTGCTAGAGATAATGTAGTCCAGAAGAATGAGATGGAATCTATAGTGATGAGGTTGATAAAGGAGATTGAGGAAATGAAGAAGAATGAGGAGAATCTTGCTCAGTCCCTGAAAGATAAATCCAATGAATATTGCAGACTTGATTGTGCGAATGGCCAACTAAATCTTGACCTGCAAGAATCCAAACATCATGAGGAAGAGTTTGGAAAGAAGATCCTTCTTCTTATTCCAGCCAAACTTAATGAGATGCTTGAAAGCCAAAAAGATGCAGATGATAGAGGAGGTTTAGATTTGAGAAAGGTGAAAGCTTCGAATCTGATCAAAACAATCCTAAGTCTCAACAACAGAAGAACAAAGATAAGGTCTCTGGTAAGGCAACCTAATACTCAAAATTTTGAAGGTAAATGTTTTGTTTGCAATAAATTTGGTCATATGGCTAGTCAATGCAGAAATAGAATGAATCAAAATGGTCCATCTTTCTCTGGTCAATGTTTTAAATGCAATAAGTATGGACATAAGTCAAATGAATGCAAAATTATGTTAAATAAATTTCCAAATAGAAGAAATGTTAGATTTTATGCATGTGGTAGGTTTGGACATGTTCCTAATCAGTGCAGATCAAGAGGAAATCAAGGGAATTTCAGGCCTAGACAAGGAAATGTGGTATGCTACAATTGTAACAAATCCGGTCACATTGCAAGATTCTGCAGAAGCAAAAATATGAATGGAAATGGTCGAACAGACAAAAATAAGAATGTGCAGTCAAATGAAAAGGAAAAGAAAAAGTGGAGGAGATCAGAGATTAGATGAAAAAGATATGGGTTAAGAAGAGTGATTCAGATGTAGGGAATGGATCCACACTCGAATCTGGTGCTAGAAATTCCTCTGAGAATTGAATTAAGGCCTCTGGCCTAGTGGAGTTTTCATGAAAATATTATGCACCCCTATAGTAGATGGTACCTAAATCTGACAGGTTGGCAAATGTTGTGATAGGGTATTGCAGATGGTGTGAGATGATCTTCGAAAGAATCTGAGCAATAGTTAACGTCTGTAGGTGATTCCTTGTGAGTTGTCTACAAAAGTTGAGTATTCAAAAGGTTTAGGGATAAACACATTTAATGCACCCTAAAATTCAAATAAGTGAATGATAAAAATCTATTTTTCCATTCATTTTTCACTTTGCATTCTAAAGAAGAAGAGGAGAGCGCTCTACGAGAAGATTACCCAAGAGAGTGAAGCGTGAAAGAGATTTCCCAAGCAAAAACCTAATCCGGTTGGCTGAGGTATTTATTGGTGAACGTTTCAAGTTTGAAATTTCTTAAATGGTTGCTTCTGGTATGACAACACCTCTTGTTGTAGATATTACTAAGAGAGATCGACTAAATTTCAAGAAACGCCCATTTATTTCTATGTAAAATGATCTCAAGAGTGCATTTCCATCGAATCCACATGGTGTTCTACATATCAAGGATATTAGGGTTTACACTCACTACAACCTTGAGGAGCTGGGAAGCTCTCATTTGTTGAATCTCTATAATAAGCAGTTGATTGATGGGAATTTTGGGCTAAAACTAGAATTCCAAGTGTTGGAGGAGAAGGGTTTTGTGTAGTTCATGAAATTTTTGATGTTTGATGAACACGAATGGGTCCGGTATGTTCTTAGAAAAATGCATGATGAGTTCATGTTTCTAAATAATCCATTCAAAATCACCAAGAATGCCATTAGGTTTGTAATAGGGTTGTGTTCATTCAGTGAGCTTCCCTCATTGAAGTTGGTGAAGAACCAAATTGTCATAGATACAACTAGTTCAAAGTTTGACAAAAGAGCCATGACAATCAATGACATTTTGGAGTATGATGATAGCTTTTCTTAAATGGAGATTGGGTATAAGATATACTACTCTAGCAGAGAGAATTATGTATTTGGAATAACAATATATGCAGCTTATGAGATGATTCAGGAGAATCAAAAGTATGACCTATGTGAGTTGCTCCAGAGTGAACTGGTGAAGAACCTAGCCAAAATCAAACAAGACAAGAAACATCCATTCAAATACGAAACTTTGATTCTATGCTTGTTTTTCTCCTTCATGAATGAAGTTTTGAGTGTTGGTCAAGTCCAATGGGCATATGACATACTTTGTGGGAGTGCAAATCAGAGAATTGTTGTATAACATTAGTGACTCTAAGGTCCTGAAGGCCACTCTTTGGGGTTACTTCAAAAAAATTTAGAGTGAAATGCATGATAGGGAAAGGATCCACATCTATAATTGAGAAGTATTGGGACACCATTTGCTTCATGGTAGATACAAACCAATGTTTGATTGAGGTTGTTGAACCTAGGACTGTATGGATCATTCCCATGGGATATGAGGTAGATGAGAAAATATTGGAGCTATATGCTCAACATTTGTTAAGAAAACTGGTAGACCCATCTGAGGAGAGATTTGGGACATATGCTGAGAAGAGCCTGAAACTATATAGTCAGTTCAAGAAACCTGAGATTGTGAGAAAAATGAGAAAGGAAGTAGAGGTATATACAGAAAGAATTGAGATCACTAAGGAGGCTAGTCAAGAAGCAAGAAAGAGAAATATCTCACCCACAGAGGAGCTTGTTAAGGAGAAGAAGGATAAAGCGCAAGTCTCTGCTCCCAAGCCAAAGCAAAAAAGGAGCTTTGTGCCTTCCTCCAGTTCTCAAAAGGTAGCCAACATAGTAAAATCTCCAGCCAAGCCATCCGACAAAGGTGAGAAGAGGAAGAAAGAGAAGAGCACAAGAGTTTATGTCACTATAAACGATGATGAAGAGACTGAGTCTGATGAAGAGGTGAAGAAAATGAAGACCAAGGGAACTGATTAATCAATGATGAATAGTTAGTACCAAACCGGTACTGAGAGGGGGGGGTGAATCAGTACAGACAAAAACACTTTTCCTTGAACCGGTTTGACTGAAAACACTGCACTTGACTGGCAAGCAATAACACCGGTCTAAACCAGATTACTACCAGTTAAACATAGTAAGAATGTGAAAGACATAAACTGGCAACTCTTAGCTTTCCACACAATCTAACATCTTCACCCATATGCATACACAAGTAATTTCCACTTCACCCATATGCATACACAAGTAATACATCAACAGAAATGTAATGACTTACTGGTTCAACATGCTTTACCGCTTGACAGAAAATAACAAAGCATCATATGAAAAGCATCACACATAACACACATATTTTTTCATGTGGAAACCCAACTGGGAAAAACCACGATGGGGATGAATACCCACAAGATGTTCTTTGAACCCTTTTGAAGTCCACTCTGTTAGGAGCCTAGTCCGGTTAAAGACTTTACAATAGGTTCTGTTAGGAACAGAGCCTGCTTGGGATCACCCGGTTAAGGGATGGCTAAAATACCTGGTTAAGGGTTAAACCCTGTTAAAGGTTACCTTGTTAGAGGATTTTAAGAACTCAATGATTTTGAGTCACCCTGTTAAAGGATTTACAACAAGCCGATTAAAGCTACCCTATTAAGGGATTTTCCAACTGTTGAAGTGGTTAGAGGTCAACAGGAATTACAATGATCTGGTAACAACACTCAATGCCAATGTAGATCTACTTTAGTTCCTTCCTTCTGCAATCACACTCTATAGGTATCTATTCTCTTATCTGGTTTGGCAAGAATCACATATCTTTTCACTTAGATACACACACAACATTTGCCAACAAACTCAACATGAAAAACAACATCGACCTTATAGGAAACAAATAGGTCGGTAGCATAAACCCTAAACCCTAAACATTTAGGTTAAGTAATTCATTCGATTCAATCCTGACTGTTAATCACACTGCATCAAATCCAACAATCTTGAACAGATCTCAAGACATTCTCCAACATTTGTTCTTCACCACTTCTTGGAGGCTGATAACCCATCACACGTTCTCCACCATTTACAGAGACTTCACACATTCCCGAGGTAGATAGGATCAATCTCCTCCATACAAGATCCTTCATGTGCACAAGGCTGACATGGCAACACAATCTTTTCTTCATTACAATGCTAACTCATCACACGATGTCATTGGTTGAATCACATAGGTTTGGAATCCATCAACCGGAAACCCTGAAGCTGAGACTACCAACTGGTAGTCATACCATATGAAACCTTGATACATAAAATTCCATATACCGGTTCACATTCCAACATACTGATTCACTTGGACAAACATACCGCTTCACTTTTTCACATATACCGGTTCTCTTGCCAGTTGCTTACTTCAATATACCAGTTCACTCTTTAGCATATTGACATCAATGACAACATACAATATCATCATGTCATCATACTCTGCACATATGCCAACAATCTCCCCCTTTTCCATTGATGGCAATATACAAAGATATCTCTCCGCTTCACATCTTCTCCCCCTTTGACAACAATGCCAAAGTGGAGGCATAAACATCTATGTTCTACTATGTTGCTCCCCCTAAGGAGTAGCATCCTTCAACACACCAATCCTGAAAAAATATATATCAATGTAAGACCTGACTGATGTGGAGCACACACCTTTAGTTCACCTCTTGAAGGGGCAGCACCCCTAATTCACCCCTCAAATAGGTAAAGGTAGCCTTTGGTAGAGGCTTGGTGAATATGTCTACTAACTGCTCCTTACTGGAAACATGTTCCAGTACAACTTCTTTGTTCTAAACCTTCTCCCTCAAGAAATGATACTTGATCTCAAAGTGCTTGGTTCTAGCATGTAAAACCAGATTCTTGGAGATGTTAATCACACTTGTGTTGTCACAAAATATACTTACCAGTTCAGATACAGGAACTTTGAAGCCATTTAATACATGCTTCATCCAGATTGTTTGGGTACAGTTCATAAATGTTGCAACATACTCCGCTTCTGCTATAGATTGAGAGATACAACTTTGCTTCTTACTCATCTATGAGACTAGTCTACCACCAAGAAAGAATGCACCACCGGTTGTGTTCTTCCAGTCATCCACATTACCAGCCCAGTTAGCATCTGTAAACACTTTTAGGTTGAAATCATTACTGTATGGATACCATAATCCATAGTCAATAGTTCCCTTTAGATATCTCAGAATCCGCTTGACTACTACCAAGTGGGATTCTCTTGGGCTTTTCTGGAACCGTGCAGTAATGCCCACTGCATGTGCAATGTCTGGTTTGCTATGTACGACATAGTGCAATTTACCAATCATTAATCGGTATTCCTTCTCATTTACCAACCCTGAGTCATCCTCTTTTGATAATTTACAACCGGTCACCATCGGTGTACCAACCGGTTTGCTATCTTCCATGCCAAAAGTCTTCATCACCTCTTTGACATACTTGGACTGAGTGATAAAGATTCCATCTTTCATTTGTTGAATGTGTAGTCTAATGAAGAACTTAATCTCCCCTATAAGTGACATCTCAAATTCCTTTTTCATCTCATCTACAAAATCATCTCATCTTGTCATCTCCTCCAAAAATTATGTCATCAACAAATACCTCACATATTAGAATCTGATCTCCTTCTGACTTCGGGTATATATTACTATCCTCACTTGTTCTCTCGAATCCAATCTTCACAAGATGGGAGTGCAAGCGTTCATACCATGCTCTAGGTGCCTGCTTTAGTCCATACAAGGCTTTATGTAGCCTACACACCATGTCATTGTCTTCTAATAGGGCAAACCCATCTGGTTGCTCTATAAACACCTCCTCTTCTAGTATTCCATTCAGGAATGTAGATTTTACATCCATTTGATATACTTTGAATCCCTTGAATGCTGCATATGAATGAAGCATACAAACTCCTTCCAATCTGGCTATAGGAGCAAAGGTTTCTCCATAGTCTTCTCCTTCTTCTTGAGCATATCCTTTGCACACCAGTATGGCTTTGTTTCTTACCACAATGCCATCTTCATTCAGCTTATTTATGAAAATCCATTTGGTGCCCATGACATTTTTATGCTCAGGTCTGGGTACCAGAGACCATGTACCATTATTTTCTATTTGGTCAAGTTCCTCTTCTATTGCCTTGATCCAATCTTCATCTTTATGTGCGTCTCTGAATGTTTTAGGCTCAAATTCAGAGATCATGCAAGTGTTTTCTTTGACCTTTCTTCTTGTAAGAATTCCTTCGCCCTTGTCTCCTATGATCTACTTTAGATCATGATTCAACTTTACATACCTAGGAATGATCTTAGTTGTTTCCTCTTGCTTTTCTTCTTCATCCTCATCTTCATCAACATCAACATCTACTGGTGTAGGAGCACTATTACTAGTGCTAGGCTGTTTTGCAACCCATTCCTAGAAGGTTACTACTGGTTCATCTCCTACTTGCTCACTGCCAATTTCCTAAGATTTATCAGAGGTTTCATCAACTCTAACATTGATGCTTTCAACAATTCTCTGAGTCCCATTGTTGAAACATTTGAGAGCTTTGCTCTTTGTGGAATACCCTAGGAATATTCCCTCATCACATTTAGCATCAAACTTGCTCTGATGTTCACTCCTCTTGATATAACATTTGCTACCAAACACTCTAAAGTAGCTTACCTATCCAATACTCATAAGGTGTTTTATCCTTAACCTTTTTGATGAGTACTCGGTTCATTGTGTAGATTGCAGTGCTCACCGCTTCTCTCCAAAAAGTGTGAGCAACTTTTCCTTGGATCAACATTGTTCTAGTTGCTTCAACTACAGTCCAGTTGTTTCTCTCTGCTAGGCCATTCTGCTATGGAGTCTAGGGGGCAGACAATTGCCTCTTGATGTTGTTCTCTTCACAGTACTTGTTGAATTCACCAGAAGTGAATTCTCCTCCTTGATCAGTTCTTAGGCACTTAATCCTCTTATCGCTTTCTTTTTCAACTAGTGCTCTGAAGGCTTTGAACTTTCCAAAGGCTTCAGACTTGTCCTTCAAGAATGTGACCCACATCATTCTTGATTAATCATCAGTAAGAATCATAAAATACCTATCTCCCTGCACACTCATAGTTTTCATAGGACCACACAAATCAATATGCACAAGATCAAGTAAATTGTTTGCAGCGAAAGGTTTACCTTTGAAGGTTGAGGAAGACATTTTCCCCAGTTGACACTCTTTGCACAAAGGATTCTTTGGTTTGCTCAGCATAGGCAATCCTCTAACTACCATGATCTTACCGGCCTTCATGATATTATCAAAGTTTACATGGTAGAGTCTCCTATGCCATATCCAGCTATCCTCAAACTTAGCCATTAGACATGTACTGACATTTGCATTTAGCTAAAATAGGTTACCTTTGGTCTACATACCGGTAGCCATCAGTTCACCATTTTTTCCTTTGATTTTGCACACTTCATTTTTGAATTCCAGAGTGAGTCCATTATCATTCAGTTGAGCAACACTCAAAAGGTTGTGTCTGAGACCTTCTACCCAATACACATTGTCAGCACTGCTTCTTCCATTCAGAGAGATGGACCCTCTACCTTTTACCATACAAGGTGCATCATTACCAAAATGAACCACACCACCATCATACTCTTCTAGAGATAGAAACTTACTCTGGTCACCATATGGTGAGAACAACCACTGTCAATAATCCACTCATTGGAATTATCAAAGCGGGAGACAAGAGCCTTCTTGTTTGACACATATTCCTTGACTGCTACAAACACAATATCTTCACTTTCTTCATCTTTTGATTCCTCATCAGTGACACCTTCATCAACTGCTACAAAATAGTTTCTCTGGTTTCCTCCTTTGAACTTCTTGAACCTCTCTGGTTTGTCCTTGTTATTACCATGAGGGCAATTTACAGCAATGTGTCCTATCTAGTTACAAGAAAAGCATTTCAAAGGGATCTTACCTCTGTATTTACTGGTTCCCTTGGGAAGTCTCTTGGCAAGAAGAGCTTCAAATTCCATCAAGATCTCCTCATCATCCATTTCTCTACTTTGTCTTGGTTCACCACTGGTACTAGCTTCTTTGCCTTTTCTAGATGGTGCAACAAATGCTCTGAAGGTTGATTCAGTCTTCTGAATACTACCATCATAATTATTTAGCTCATAAGTTGTTAACTTTGCAATGATGGAGTCCAGGGATACTTTTGTCTTGTCTACAGACCTCAACGCCTGAATAGCAACAACCCTCATTGCGTAGAATGGTAGTAAGGATCTCAAAACTTTGCTAACAACAGTGGAATCTTCCATTTTACCACCTGCACTCTTGATATCTCCAACAATAGTTTTGATTCTTATTCCATATTGTTGAATGGTCTCTCCTTCAACCATCCGCATGTCTTCAAACTTTCCCCTAAGGATTTCTTCCTTAGCTTGTTTCACATGCTCATCATCGCCATAGATATTCTCAAGAGCATCCCATACTTCTTTGGGATTCTCTTTATCCTGAACATTAATAAACTCAATGTCAGATAAATTGTTGATTAGGGCTTCCATGACTTGCCCATTCTCCTGAATCTCTCTCTTTTGATCATCGATGAGAGTACCGATGGGGATAACATAAGCATTCTCAACATATCTCCAATGTTGAGAACCCATGCTTCTGATGTATATCTTCATTTTGTCCTTCCATATTTTAAAGTTGTCTTTGTTGAACTTTGGACCTTCCCTCTTCATCATTAGAGTAGGATATTTACCTCAAGTGGATAAGCTTACAACATAGAGGACCTGAAAGATGCTCTGATACCAATTGATGAATCAATGATGAATAGTTAGTAGAAAACCGGTATTGAGAGGGGGAGGGGTGAATCAGTACAGACAAAAAAACTTTTCCTTGAATTGGTTTGACTAAAAACATTGCACTTGATTGGAAAGCAATAACACCGGTCTAAACCAGATTACTACCGATTAAACACAGTAAGAATGTGAAAGACATAAACTAGGAAATCTTAGCTTTCCACACAATCTAACATCTTCACCCATATGCATATACAAGTAATACATCAACAAAAATGTAAAGACATACTGGTTCAACATGCTTTACCGCTTGACAGAAAATAACAAAGCATCACATGAAAAGAATCACACATAACACACATATTTTTTCACGTGGAAACCCAACTGGGAAAAACCACGTTGGGGATGAATAACCACAAGCTATTCTTTGAACCCTTTTGAAGTCCACTCTGTTAGGAGCCTAGTTTGGTTAAAGACTTTACAATAGGTTTTGTTAGGAACCGATCCTTCTAGGGATCACCCGGTTAAGGGATGGCTAAAATACTTGGTTAAGGGTTAAACCCTATTAAAGATTACCTTGTTAGAGGATTTTAAGAACTCAACGATTTTGAGTCACCCTGTTAAAGGATTTACAACAAGCCAATTAAAGCTACCCTGTTAAGGGATTTTCCAACTGTTGAAGTGGTTAGAGGTCAACAGGTATTACAATGATCTAGTAACAACACTCAATGCCAATGCAGATCCGCTTTAGTTCCTTCCTTCTGCAATCACACTCTGTAGGTATCTATTCTCTTATCTGGTCTGGCAAGAATCATGTATCTTTTCACTTAGATACACACACAACATTTGCCAACAAACTCAACATGAAAAACAACATCGACTTTATAGGAAATAGTTAGGTCGGTAGCATAAACCCTAAACCCTAAACATTTAGGTTAAGCAATTCACTCGATTTAATCCTAACCATTAATCACACTGCATCGAATCCAACAGTCTTGAACGGATCTCAAGATGTTCTCCAATATTCGGTCTTCACCGCTTCTTGGAGGCTGATAACCCATCACGCATTCTCCACCGTTTATAGAGACTTCACACATTCTCAAGGTAGATAGGATCAATCTCCTTCATGCAAGATCCTTCACGCGCACAAGGCTGACATGGCAACACAATCTTTTCTTCATTACAATGCTAACTCATCACATGATGTCATCGGTTGAATCACACAGGCTTGGAATCCATCAACCGGAAACCTTGAAGCTGAGACTTCCAACCGGTAGTCGTGCCATATGAAACCTTTATACAAAACATTCCATATACCGGTTCACATTCCAACATACCGGTTCACTTGGACAAACATACTGCTTCACTTTTTCACATATACCGGTTCACAACATCATACCGGTTCTCTTGCCAGTTGCTTACTTCAATATATTGGTTCACTCTTCAACATATTGACATCAATGACAACATACAATATCATCATGTCATCATACTCTCCACATATGCCAATAGGAACCAAAGCCACAAAAATATCTAAGGACAAGGATAAGGCCTCCAGTGAAGGCCAAGCCAAGAAGAAGGTGAAGATAGATTCTGACAAGCCTGCTAGGTCAGTCCAAGAGGTTGAAGAAGCATTAACAGTACAAGATAATCTAAAGCCTCTTTCTGATTTTTATGACAAGTTTGATGATGATAGAAAAAGAACTCTAGAGGAAGCTAAAAATAAATATTTGAACATATACAGTAGGGAACTTATAGAAATAATGTTAGAGATTCCAAAAGGTTTATATGATATTTTGGAAATGAGAAGACAAACTGCTAAAGTTGAAGATGAAAAGCTGAAAGAATATGTAATAGTAAACATACATCCAGTAATAGTAGTAGAGTAAATAAAAAGAATACTCAAGGAAGCCCATCATCATTTTAGAAGTAAAACTAGGATAAATAAGATTATGATTGGGCAAGTAGATGAAGTGATAAAAGATATGGAAGCAATCCTGAAGCCAATTTAAAGGAATCAATATGATGTTGTCTCATCTACTCCAACATTACAAAAAGAGAAGCCCAAATATTATTAAGCTGGTGTAAGTGTTCCCTTTATTCTGGTAAAGGAAGATATAGTTAAAGATAAGCAGGGAGATGAGTTGGATAAAGGTGAAGAGGAGATGGGTAATGATAATGATGATGAGGATACACAAAATCCTCTAGATTAACCCATGGATACAATGCCCTTTGTTGAGACTCAAGCTTCGGTTGTTGATGATACATGTGTCGTGTCTGTGAAGTGTGTACCTGTTATACCTGCAACTGCAACATAAAACACTCAATAAATCATTACAAGCAATGGTTAGAAAATTAATCAATGAAAGATAAAACCATAGATAATCGATCTATTGCCTCCTAGTAAATGCGAGCATGAATTTTGCTCTCAGATTTGGTTATGCAAATTTCAGCGACTTGAATACACTTAAATGGAGGATTTAAATGATTAAGATGCATAAGCTAGCAATGATAGCATGATTAAGCTACATGATTTCATGATTATTATAGAAAATAAGCTAGATTTGAAGATGCAATTAAGCTAAAATTGAACATGATAACAATGCTAAGAATGATTTTCTAGAAGCTAGATGCCTATAGTAACAATGCTTGAATGCAAATGAGATGGGATCAATGTGATGGATGCAAAAAAGATCTAAATTGGGACCCTTTGTGCTCCAAAATGGGATCTATTTATAGGATTTTCCAAGGCTAGGGGTGAGGTGGCATGAATCAACGGTCGAGATTTGATCTGAAGATATCAATGGTTAAATTGGAGGTGGGTTGAGAAGAGGTTGGATGAAAGGGGACAATTGGTGGTGTTATCACTATTTAAAAAATGGGTTTTCCTTTCCCATGATTGGTTATGATTTTGAAATTTTGAGTAAGACACATTATCAATTGCTTCAGGTCTGTGTTGGGTCTTAAGGGTTTAGGGTTTTGATTTTAAATCACTTAATGTCTGATAAAAAACCCTCTAGTTTCTTTTCCTTCGTTACTTTATCCACTTAAGTAATGGGTCCTGGGGTCGTAGGAAGTGTCCCCCCTTGTCATTTGCCTAGGCGATCGTGTGAATTAATCATAAAATTTATGCCTTATGTATTTTCCTCATAATGTTGTTGGGCCCAGTAAGTGGTGTGCATCTCTCGGGTGGATCTATGGTTTTCGCTATTTCGCTAGGCGAAGTTGCGCGTGGTTTAAAACCCACAAAGTTGCGAAAAGGCTTTGCGTTCTAAATGGCGATTTTGGTCCGGTCTAAAGAGGTCTCATCTTGTCCAAGATCCAACGACTGGCATTATTTCGCAGCCTGAACTTGCAAGTGAAATACCTTTCGTGAAATGGCGAAAGTATTTGGTGGGACCTTGCATGCGAGGATTTTCTAAGTGACTAAAAGGTGATCAAGTCCCTTTTGATCTGACAGTTCGCACTATTTCGCAGGATGAAAATGCTCGATAGTTATCTTTCGCGAAGTTGCAAAATGACCTAGTATTCCAAGTAGACGGTCCAGCTGGTCAAGAAGGAGAGTAAGATGGTGGCACGTGGCATAGGCTACAATAGTCAGCAAGCCAGGTCTAAGAGTTAAAAGGTGGGTCCCAGAGGTGAGTCATGTCGCGGGATAAGAGGTGACGTGGCAGATGCAGGTGGTAAGATTTAATTGGAACCCAGTGTTTTCTCTCAGCAAATGAAAGACTGACATGTCAGCTCTGAAAGTGATTAGATGCCAAGTGTTCGAGGTTGAGTCGGAGGGCCCACATCTGCTGGAGTCTGTTCAGATGGTTAAGCATTGAACAAGTAGAAAATGATCTGACGGTCCGCGTGATTTCGCAAGGATGAGATGCTCGTGCTTTATACCCTGCGAAATGGTGAAAAGGTTTTTCGTCCCCAAAGGCAGATAAAACATAAGGTTAAAAGAGGATCGATTTTGTTTTGATCCAACGGCCGGCGCTATTTTGCGGTTGCAAGATGCTTGAAGGATATGCTTCAGAAAATAGCGAAAGTAAAAAGGGTTCATCTAGGTGTCATGATAGATGGTGACGTGTCTATGGACATGTGGTTTTAGAAGAAGTTGTGGGCCCACCAAGGTGAAACTGGCGGTATAAAGGAGAGACATGTGGCTGACGTTGAATTAAACGCGAAGGGTTTTCCAAAGCCAATGGTTGAGTGCCACGTGGTAGCCAGTAGCCAATGAAAAGGTGGTGTAAGTAAAGCAAGCATAAAGGTTTCCCTTAAAGGATGGTCATCTCCGAATTGATCCAATGCTTCATGTTGTTTTGCAACCTGAAGTTGATAGATGTTTAAGCTTCGCGAAATAGCGAAAAACCACTAGCAATCAAAGTAAAGGTGCAGTTAGTAAAGATGTTGATGGTTTCGGTCAAAGTTAAACACCAAGCAGTTATAGTTCCATCTAACGCCTGGCGCTATTTCGCGAAGGAGAAGTGCTCGAAAGATAAAATCTGTGAAATGGTGAAAAGAAGGTGGGGCCCAGTGCAGAGGCAAGACTGTTAAGTCAGTATAACGGGTGATCAGGTTCCTTTTGATCGGACGGTTGGTGCTATTTCGCAGGATGAAATTGCCTGAAGGTTATGCTTCGCGAAGTTGCAAAAGAGTGAAAGGAAAGAATTGCAGTAATCAAATGGCTTGTTGGAATGAATATACGAATTCTCTCATGGATTCAATTCTGAAGGGATGGCCGAAGCATGCGGAATCAATGTTGTAGTTAAGAGCCTGGGTACCATAAATGATTTCCTATCAATCAGATGAAGGTATCTTTCTAAGGAATTATTGTAGAGGAGTAGATACAGAGCCATTTTCTTCAAATACAGAGCAAGTCAATTCAGTTGCAGAGCGGATTCACTCGAGCTAAAAACAGGTTTTCTTGTACTCTCGTGTAGCAATTCATTTGTGGTGTGCTTTAAATAAGATATTGATTTGTCACAGAACTATTTGGGGGAAGTATTTTGATTTCTTACATTTTTCAAAATGGCACCTAAGAGGGAATTATCTGGGAAAGTCAATTATCTGGAGAGAGCCATTTGTGATGATTTTCTTGAGCAGTTGACATTGTCAACTAATCAGGCATTGAAAGCAAAAGAATTAGTGCCTAGAGCTCCTCGTTTGAAAATAGGAGAAGGGCTATATGAAAAGGGTAACTAGTTGAGAGGTACGCAAGTCAGATTGTTTGGGTTGGGGTTATTTAAGGTTGGATTTGGAATGAGGAATTCTCCAGCCCCACAAAATAGTATTTGGGAATTAGATGTAGGGAAGTTGGTAGTCCCCGGGGTATTTATGGATATGGATCTATTGACCCAAATTGCACTTAATTATGATCTAGTCACAAGAAGCATTCGGGATATAAATGGAAAAGCCCTTATTGAGATTAATACTGAAGAATTCAGAAGTGCTTTTGGGCTAAATGAATTTACAAATTTTCTTGAACCCATAAATTTCAAATCATTAGCTCAAGTATACAGTGCACAGAGGAATCATCTTAGGAGTGGGCCTCTTAAGGAATTTGTTGTGAAGATAGGTGGGTTGACTATTGTAGGACCCAACATAGAAGAGCCCTTCTCATTAAATTTGTTTACCCTCAGAGCTAAGGGAATGTATTG
Organism: Cryptomeria japonica; assembly: GCF_030272615.1. Lineage (NCBI taxonomy): Eukaryota > Viridiplantae > Streptophyta > Pinopsida > Cupressales > Cupressaceae > Cryptomeria > Cryptomeria japonica. The sequence continues at coordinate 274,799,066 of NC_081410.1, read as the reverse complement.
GTCACTTTGCCAAGTTTTGGGAGAAGATGCTGAAGCGAATATGCCCAATCACTACTTGTTAATGATTGCTCAGATTTTAAATCCTTCCCTTGTAGTAACATTTGATTATGCTTCTTTCATTGCTGATGCTATCCATGGAGGGTTAGTAGGAATAAAGAATGGAAAGGTGGATAGGCCTTTTGGATGGTACTCACTCCTGATGCACCTATTTCTTTTCAAAGGAGGTGATTACTTTTTCAGTGGACTGGACCTTATCAAAGAGAAGGTAGGAGAAAAGATGTCAGTACAACTATGGAGTACTATCTTGTCATGGGATAGAGAGGATGCCAGTTTCTTGAAGTTTGATAAATATTTTGCATCCAAGATCAAGACTCTCCTATGCTTGGAGAACCCAAGAATCCCCAAGGTTCTTTTGGAATTCATTAGACCAAAAGAATTTGCAGAGAGCATAAAGATTGTTCACAATTGGGGTGACATTTATCTGTACCCAGTCTCAACAGTTTTCAGAGTTTTTGGTTTTAGAGGCACTCCATTCTTGTTGCCCTATCAGGTCCCTCTCAAAGTGGGAATTGCAGAAGTCCTTAGACAAATTGGTAACATACAAGAGGCAGAACTAACAGGCAGGGGTAAAGGGACCATTTTCCTTATGGTTACCATAGCCCACCAATTTGTAATAACTAAGGGAGGTTGGAATTGTTTTGAGGATTTTCTCAAACCTTATCATTTGTCAACTGCAATGTCCAGGTGTGCCGATCCAGAAGACTTCTTTAATGACATGTTTAGAAAGAGAGCAGCGTGTAGAGGTAGACCCATCAATTTCAATTTCTTGAAGACCTCATTAGAAATGAATTTGATTTGGATGAGCAGGAACTGAGGAAGGAGAAATGGGTGGCTTATAAGAAAGCCTTAGACTTTGTGCATCAGTTTGATGGCAGCTATGACCCATTGTCTAGCTTTTTCCCTCTGGAGGAGAAAATAAAGTTTTTAATTGTTTGCTTTAAGGATGTGATGCAGACCCTGAAGGAGAAGAGGGAAGCTATGATTAAAAGCAACCCTGAAAAGGCAAGAATGATTCTCAGTAGGTCTGCCTTCACCAAAGCAATCCCTCCTGGTGACTACACCCTGCACAAGAAATCTAGTTATAGTGTGTTGATGCCTACAACAGGGGAGCCCTCTACCTCCAAAGGAAAGAAGTACAATCTGATACACCTTTGTACTCTCCATCCCAATCCCCTATCCATATAGGAGACGAGCAAGCAGCAGCTGAGCAAATTCTACAATTAGGCAGTCTAGGAGAAATTGCCTATACATATGATGAAGTAGAGGAGGGTATGCCAGAAGAACCCCTTGCTGCTGAAATGAACATCACAACCACTAAACTTAAAGGCCAGGAGTGGGATCCTGAGATAAAGCAGGCAAGTGATGACTTCTTGGTTGACAACAATTTTGTCTCATCAGGAGCATTTATGCAATTTATATGGAAACAAAATATAGATAAGTACAATGCAAGATGTGAGAAGAGAAAAGGTGAGCAACCTAACAAAGATCCAACCCTAATGGAGGAGGAAATAAAACAAGAGATGATGGAAGAATTTAAGACCATCACTCCTGAGCAAGGAAGAGATATGGTGGCACAAGCTGGAGTGCTTATTCAACTTGAGTGGGATATAGCAGATGCCCTGGTAATAGAGGCAGTGAGAAAGGAGACCAAGCCCATGGAGGGAATTACTTTCAACAAGGATAATGCTGCACTCATCATGTGGTCTATCAAGAGAGATGAGAGTAAGAGAAGCAAAGATACCCCAGGGTCAAGCTACCTTGGTGGAATGATAGTGAAGAGAGTGTAGAACACAGGGGTGGTAGAAGCCGCTAGCACTGTGCTAGAGACTGTAAAATTTAGTGTTGGAGTAGCAGAAAAGGAAGCCAAGGAAAAAGAGTTCCTCCAAGTCAAGTTGGAGATAGTTTTGAAGGCCTACAATAGTGCTAAGGAGGAGGTAAGAGGTAAGGATAGCATCATTGCTAAGTTGACAGGACAGTACCATCAAGGCAAGTCTTCAACACTGATGATCTCCTCTTCCCCTGCAAGACCTCCACCTACCAGCCCCATCATTGAGTTCCCACCATCTCCAGCACCTTCTAACTCTCAAATGGTTGAGATTACTCCTCAAGAGCTAGAGAATTTAAAACAGGCTCAGGCATTGTATGCAAAGAAATATGAGGAGAGAGTAAGGGCTACTATTTCAAGTTTTGCATATACAATGAGTGCCTCATTGCTATACAGTAATATAAGCAAGATTTTGGAAATGAGGAATGAGCTCAATGGAGATAAGGCCATTCTGACACCTATTTTTGACAAATGGACACCTAGAGAGAAAGACTTGGAGTCTATTTGTGCCTCTTATGATGAAACAGGGGCCAATCCTATCATCAAATCCACTTGTGATACCACCAAGGATCTAGTGAAACTAGCAGAAGGGGTGGATAATGCTGATAGGAAAATTAATTTGTATAAAAAGGAATATACTGATCAAGTTTTTGAGTTGCTCCCAAGAGTTTTTGCCAGCCCAGATCAACTGAAGGACAAACAAGTGTGGCTCAAGGAATTAGAGGCCAAATTGTCAACCAGGATTAAAGGCATTGTTGACTTAGATGATGCTTCCTTTTTTGTTGTAACAATTCAGGAGATAGAGAGAATCAAATCTCATTATGGTTTTCTCAATTCAGAGGTTAACAAGATGAGGAATTCATGGAAAAAGTTAACCAAGGCTAAAGAAAAAGTGATTAATTTCACATGGCCCACTAATGATGTGTACAATGAGTGGACAAGAAAATATGCCATCCAGGATGCAGAGTAGTTAGAGGGTGCTCCTGAATAGTTAAAAGAGGTTGCAACCGGGCATCAAGTTGAAGAAGCTGTAGAGGTCGAAAAGGACTTGTAACCGTTTTTGCAAAAGGTTTTGTAACTTCTTTTTGAAAAGCAATTATTGTAACAAATTCTCCTAGGAAAGTCCGAAGCTTTGTTTATCCATAATGTTATAAATGGATACCAGGACTAGTGAAAAAATGATCGCAAAGAATTGTAAGAAAACGCTGCAAAAATTTATCTGAGCTTTTCTAAGTTTAATGGAGAATATTCAAAAGTCTCTTGTAATACTTTCTTGAAGATAATATCAATTTACAGACCATCAGTTTTGAGTAAAGCTTTGTGTCGTCTTCAAATGTGTTTGCAATTATTTACTATTTCATACTGAAAAATCCAGGGTTATTTTGTTTGAATAGGGGTTGTAAGGCAACTTTCAGTAGATGTGTTTGCTAGCTTTTCTCTTTAGGAGGGAAATTAAATATGCGGGGATCACTTTTACCGGTAAATTACTTATGAGACATCTTGAATCTTGATGAGCATAGTTTGATTTGGTGTGCATAAATTCTCATGTATGTCAGGCATATATAAGGATTAACAGAAGCTGAGCCAATGGGATGTGTAGAGATCTTCTATTTGGGGAGTATTGTTTGAATTTAGATGACTCTGTGACCTTGGATAAGGCACTGGTATAAATCAAGGTTGTCTATTGCATGTTTTGTAGATCAAAATACTGAATATGAGTATAATTTTCATTCCTTTGTTTCAGTTGGTTTCAAGGTGATTAGATCCACTGGTTTTCTGGACTGGTTTGTTGTGGATTTATCTTTTGAAAGTGTGAATTTAGTTCACAAAGGTATACCCGCCTGGACTCTGAGTAAGTCCGAAGTGTAGAAGGTTAAATCAAACCTTGTCATATGTTGTCTTAAGAGTTTCTTTCCCTTTAATATCTCTTCTGCACAAAGTTTAAATCATTTTATTATAAGGATGTTAAGGTGAATCAGAATTTAAAGACAACAAAAGTGACGACTCTGCTGGGGAGAGTCACATTTAAGATCCAGGTGCAGATTTGTGCTTAAATTTGTAAAGAAAACCATTGTGTTTGTGGAATTCCTGCGTATTAATCTAAAAGCTTGTTCTCATAATTCCCATATTCTTGTGGGTGGCAACTCTGTTTTATTGGAACCAGTCCTTGTGAGTTATAAATCATTTCAAAAGAAGACAAGTGTAATGCAAGGAGGAAAAAACACTAGGTCATTCATGAAGAAGCATTCTCGTGAAACTTTGCAAGAAGGTTTGCCAGAGCAGTCACAGAGAGGTCAGAAGAGATCAGTGTCACATGAGCCATCAAATGCTACTTGGGTACAAAAGAACAATAATACTGGTAAGATGCCTGATCGACCTGTTTATGCAAAGTCTAATTCATCTTCTAGAGATTCAGAACATGATATATTAGGTTTTCATTCAGGATTGTTTGGAAATGTTGATAATGCTCCTATTTTAAATCAAGATTTGTTCCATGTTAGTGTTTCTGCAAGAGATAGGACTAGTTCAAATATAATTAGACACTCTATGCCTAGAACAATAGATGGAAACATTAGTTTGCTTGACATAGACCAAGTCAATGCATCAGACTCTAAAGAAAATTTCCCTGATGAAGATAAAGTGTCCCAAGAGATTGAAGACTTGAATAGAAGAGTTCACCATTTAATTTCCCTAAGAGCCCAAAAGGAAGCAAATAGGGAGAAAGAAGTTAAAGCTAAATTAATGGAGAGAGATAGGCTTCTTAGATAGATAGTTGATCTTGAGGTATTGGAAAAAGAAAAGGAAAAGAGTGATGAAGAAGGCCCTGTGATTAGAGAAATCCTGATCCCCAAGGCTAAGCCAGCATATAGGTCAGTAGTTTAGCCAAGTAAGGAAGTACTCAGTGATTCACAGTTTCCTAGGACAAATGTGGATAAAGGAAAACAGAAATGGGTAGATGATGGAATTGAATCTAAAACTGCAGAGGAGGTTTCTCATAGGTTGTCAGCACATGAGAGAGAAATGGAAAGAATGAGGAAAGAAAAGGAGGATCTCCAAATGGAGCTAGAGAAAGCTAAATTGGAAGCAACAAATCAGGAAGTAAAAAGAAAAAATAGTTATTTAAAGGCTCCCCCTATCACGTTTCCATCAGAAGATCTTAATAAGCCTGATCCTCAACAAATTTCTCTTCCCCCTATTAAGATTCAACCTACAGTGCCTGCTAATGTAGCATCAGTGAGTCAAATCCCTATGAATAGTCATCACACCCAAATATCTCAGTCTCCAATTCAAAAGATTAGAATGAACATGGGAAATAATAATGTTATTTACCCTTTTCGAAGGAGGCCAATCAATTTAGAACAATATAGACAATTGTTCTTTGATGGGATCCCAGGATATCCCAATCATGTTCCTACTGAGTTAAGAGACAAACTCCATAAATTTGCTGGGAACAATGCCATTAGTGCTGAGGAACATTTGAAATCTTTTAGGGACCTAATAAATGATTATGAGATAGTGGATGAGGATGTTATCATGAAACTGTTTGTCCAATCCCTAGTTGATGATGCAAGAGATCGGTACAAAGGTCTTCCAGTCAATAACATAGGGTCATGGGAGGATTTTAAAAATTGTTTTCAAGAGCAGTATGGTGACAAGACTAATGTGAGATTCATGCTCAATGAATTCAATAATATCAGAAAGTCTGATAATGAAATGGTCATTGACTTCAGTGTCAGATTCCAAAAAGCCATGCACAGATTGTATCAAGTGATGAGATTAGATGATAACATGTGTTTAAATACTTATTATAATGCATTTGATTCTAGGATGGCCTATATCCTGAGAGATAAGAATCCACATAACTTGAGAGATGCTTTTAGAGTTGCCATAAAAGTAGAAAGTAATAGAAAAGCATCTGGGAAGTTAGGAAGAAGAACAGATGGTAGATTATGGCAGGAAACAAAACAACAACCTAATAAAGTTGCTAAGGAGGATGATAAGATAGAGAAATTGGTTTTTGCAATGAAGGATCTGACTGCCAAGGTAAACAAAAATGACAAGCCTCATTATAACTGGTGACATACAAGGAGCTACCACAGTGAAAAAGACAAGTCAGCTCAAGACAGAAAGAGCTAGAGCTAATACTGAAACAAGCAATAGTTCTACATTTGACATGACTCAAGCTCTTACTCAAATTTAGGTCACTGTTCCATTAGTAGAATTACTAAAGATTAAAGAACATAGGGATGCAGCCTTGTCTTTATTTTTTAGTATATCTGATAGTGACACAGTCTTACCCACTGGTTCAGCTAGAATTGGAAAGGATCAAGAGTTCCAAACCCCAAAGGTTTATGTTGGAACCACTATCACTCAAGAGCCTTCACAGGTAGACCCTTTCTATGTTACTTTGTTAGTAAATAACCGATTGATTAAAAACTGCATGACAGATTCAGGAGCTACTGCTAATGTAATGCCTTATGGTGTTATGAAAGAATTAGGATTGTCAGTAACCACTGTGTATGGGAAATGATATGCCATGGATAATAGGGAAGTACCTGTGATAGGTACAATGAGAGATGTTGAAGTAAAGATAGCAGCATTCCCTGAGGCAACTTATAAAATGGATGTCATTGTTACTGATACCAAACCCCATTATGGTATGTTACTTTCCAGGCAATGGGCAGCAGCGGTAGGAGGAAATGTTCAACTGGACTTATCCTATGCCACCATTCCAATCAATGGAAATCAGGTCAAATTGTATAGAGAGCCACGAGCTCCTAGGGTAATTGAAAATGTAGACCCTAATATGCTCAATTGTATGATTGATGTAGATCTTGACAACTTTAGACTTCAACCAATTTTACCCCAATTGAAGAATACTGACCCCATCATGGTCGAATTAGAAGCACAATAGTGTGGTTTATGGTAGATGTATTTTGATGGAGCTTGCTCTAAAGAAGGATCTGGAGCAGGTCTTCTTTTTGTATCCCCATCAGGTATAACTTTCAAGTATTCATTCTTATTGGCCTTCTAATGCACAAATAACACTGCAGAGTATGAAGCTCTATTGTTGGGGCTTGAAGTTGCAAAGAAGCATGGGATCCAGCTGTTGACAGTGTTAGGGGATTCAGAATTGGTTGTATCTCAGGTGAGAGCCAATATGCATCCAAGAATGATAGATTAAAGAAATATAAGCATGCAGTTTGGGATGCTATTGAGCATTTTAGTGCAAAAATTGGATAGAGCGATCAAAGAACATTATGGTAGATTTCCTAGCCAATGTTGCTTTGAAGAATGATGATACAACATTAACTGGTATTTCCACTGTGGAGATAAAATCTAGGCCTACCATCCCTGACAATGTGTACAATTGGCAAGTTTTTGCTGATGATGAAAACATTCTTAGGCTCATCCAATGTGTTGATGATTATGATGGATAGAAGATTGATTGTAATGCGTTGGTGGAGGTAATTGATAATAGAGAAACAGTGTTTGGAAATGATTTAGTCCAGTTGGAAACCAATGAAATACCTAAAGGGCTGGTAGAGATGGAAAGCATGTTTAGTTATAATGACAGTCAATTATATCAGTAGTCTACCACCAAGTTGGAAGAGTTAGAGGAGGTAAACTTGGGGACTGAATCATCCCCTAAGCTAGTATACATCGGAAAGAAATTACCCCCTCATGTTAGGACTAACCAAATTAATTTATTGAAGAAGTATAAACATGTTTTTGTTTGGTCTTATGAGGACCTGAAGGCGTATAGACAAGATCTTTTTCAGCATGAAGTTCCTCTGCTTCCAGATGCTAAGCCTTTTAGATAGAAACAGAGGCCCATCAATCCCTTGTTAGAAACTAAAATGCAGCAAGAGTTGACTAAATTGAGAGAGGGAGGAATTATCAAACCAATAAGGCATTCTTCATGGGTCTCTAATCTAGTCCTAGTAAGAAAGAAATATGAGGAGAGAGTAAGGGCTACTATTTCAAGTTTTGCATATACAATGAGTGCCTCATTGCTATACAATAATATAAGCAAGATTTTGGAAATGAGGAATGAGATCAATGGAGATAAGGCCATTCTAACACCTATTTTTGACAAATGGAGGCCTAGAGAGCAGGACTTGGAGTCTATTTGTGCCTCTTATGATGAAGCAGGGGCCAATCCTATCATCAAATCCACTTGTGATACCACCAAGGATCTAGTGAAACTAGCAGAAGGGGTGGATAATGCTGATAGGAAAATTAACTTGTATAAAAAGGAATATACTGATCAGGTTTTTGAGTTGCTCCCAAGAGTTTTTGCCAGCCCAGATCAACTAAAGGACAAACAAGTGTGGCTCAAGGAATTAGAGGCCAAATTGTCAGCTAGGATTAAAGGCATTGTTGACTTAGATGATGCTTCCCTTTTTGTTATAACAATTCAGGAGATAGAGAGAATCAAATCTCATTATGGTTTTCTCAATTCAGAGGTTAACAAGATGAGGAATTCATGGAAAAAGTTAACGAAGGCTAAAGCAAAAGTGATTAATTTCACATGGCCCGCTGATGATGTGTACAATAAGTGGACAAGAAAATATGCCATCCAAGATGTAGAGCAATTAGAGGGCGCTCTTGAACAGTTAGAAGAGGTTGCAACCGGGCAGCAAGTTAAAGAAGCTGCAGAGGTCGAAAAGGACTTGTAACCGTTTTTGCAAAAGGTTTTGTAACTTCTTTTTGAAAAGCAATTATTGTAACAAATTCTCCTAGGAAAGTCCGAAGCTTTGTGTATCCATAATGTTATAAATGGATACCAGGACTAGTGAAAAAATGATCGCAAAGAATTGTAAGAAAACGTTGTAGAAATTTATCTGAGGATTTCTAAGTTTAATGGAGAATATTCAAAAGTCTCTTGTAATACTTTCTTGAAGATAATATCAATTTACAGACCATCAGTTTTGAGTAAAGCTTTGTGTCGTCTTCAAATGTGTTTGCAATTATTTACTATTTCATACTGAATAATTCAGGGTTATTTTGTTTGAATAGGGGTTGTAAGGCAACTTTCAGTAGATGTGTTTGCTAGCTTTTCTCTTTAGGAGGGAAATTAAATATGCGGGGATCACTTTTACCGGTAAATTACTTATGAGACATCTTGAATCTTGATGAGCATAGTTTGATTTGGTGTGCATAAACTCTCATGTATGTTAGGCATATATAAGGATTAATAGAAGCCAAGCCAATGGGATGTGTAGAGATCTTCTGTTTGGGGAGTATTGTTTGAATTTAGATGACTCTGTGACCTTGGATAAGGCACTGGTATAAATCAAGGTTGTCTATTGCATGTTTTGTAGATCAAAATACTGAATATGAATATAATTTTCATTCCTTTGTTTCAGTTGGTTTCAAGGTGATTAGATCCACTGGTTTTCTGGACTGGTTTGTTGTGGATTTATCTTTTGAAAGTGTGAATTTAGTTCATAGAGGTATACCCACGTAGACTCTGAGTAAGTCCGAAGTGTAGAAGGTTAAATCAAACCTTGTCATATGTTGTCTTAAGAGTTTCTTTCCCTTTAATATCTCTTCTACACAGAGTTTAAATCATTTTATTATAAGGATGTTAAGGTGAATCAGATTTTAAAGACAACAGGTGGTAGGTAGGAAAAGGGGTTGGATGAAAGGGAACATTGTCATCTCCATGGTGACAAGTGTCAAGAAGCTTCTAGAAAAGGTTAGATGAAAGGGAACACTTAGTGACAAGTGTCATAAAGCTTTGCTCATGAGAGGGAAAAGTGTTCAAGGAAAGGGGACATGGTGGTTAAGATGTGCAAGCTAGGATGGAGTTAATTAAACCCAAGGTTAGATGGAATGAGTTAGGTTTAGAAGGGGTTAGGTTAGGTGGTTAGAAGTTAAGGGAATTTGAATTTAAAAATTCAAATAATAGGAAAAGGCTAATTAATTTCAACAACTCATGAATTTGATTTGTTTTAGTTAATTAAAGGATTTAGAAGAAATGAATTTGATGGGGGGAATTAATTAATTTGAATTACTTAATTAAAGGGGATTATGAAATGAACCTATTAAATAAATCCTTAGATTTATTAATAAGTAGATGAAAGGGGGAATTTAATCAAATTGCTTAGTGAATTCAATTAAATTGGGGAGGGAGATTAATTAAATAATTGCTTATTTAATTAATTATCTTCAGACCATTTTTAGGTATATACAATAGGTCTTAAAGAGGTCAAACAGAAATAGTTGTAGAATATAAAAGGGTTGAAGCAAGACACGCTGCAAATGATGTGAAAGATTTTCTTCAAAAGGACAAGCAATTTTTTGATGATTAGACATTGTCCCAAGGGCCAATTAACTTAGATTCTCTCTCTTATCCAAAATCTAAAGCTAGCATCACTTGCACATTCTAAGGCAAGAGAGGAGATCTTAAAGTCTCACATACAGAGGTCAGTGAGCTTGTGAGTATTGCATCCGGTATCCTAGAGAAAATTATGCCTGCATTTCAAAAGGATACATTTTATTCCCCTTCCAGCTAGTTGAAAAGTTTGATCAATTCGGTGAGTACTCATTTTGAGTCATTAGAGAAGTTTGTTGAGGTAAAGGTTTGCAATGAATTTACTGCCAAGAGGCTCGGGACATTGAAGAGAATGATTGTAGATGATAGAGCTCTGTTAGATACCTATGTCAAGAGCATTCAAGATGCATTATCAGAAGGAGGTAATATTTACAAATCTTGTCTATCATTGTCAAAATTCACTGAGGGTATTGAGAAGTAGTCCAAGGAGCATGAAAAATAATTAGCCTATATATCTCATTAATTTGATCCTTTGTCAGTCTTTGCGATCAGTCATGAAGATCAAGTAATATCTTTACTTGACAAAATCAAGTTCTTAAGCCATGACAAGGAGAAATTTATTGGCAGAGTTGGTGAACTTCAGAGTCACATCACTCCCAAGTTGGACACAATGTTCAGTACATTAAATAATTCTCAGGATGCTATAGTTGTAGGTGACCCCTCTGATCTCAATTCAATTGAGATGCAAGCTTACCCCTTCAATGGTCTTATATCAGTTCTAGAGTGTCTCAAGAAGGGCTAGGACAACCATTTGAGCTGCTTGAAAACATTTTTGTAGATATTTTCAATCTTATGTAAGTTAGTGAGGTCTATGTGTACATATGCAACTGTATATAGAATTTTGTGAAATTTTTTGGCATGTGGATCCCTACCTTTGCCATTGATGTCAAAGGGGGAGTGTAGGGTAGTGAAAAATGTTGCATTCATCTTAGTGGGAGTTTCAAAATTTTATAATTTAGAGATTTTGAGTTTTGCAGCGTATGTATATGTTTGTATTGATTCCAACACTTAGTCATTTTTCACTAAGTGTTGTCATCAATGCCAAAGGGGGAGATTGTTGGAAAGAGACACTAGACAGGTCATCCAGTGTTGTCATTTCTGGCAACCAAAGCTAGATATCTCATCCACAATGATTCATTTTCCTATATCAAAAGTCACTTTGAAGACTTGGTTAAGTCTGGTAAGTTAGAACAGTGCATCCAATAGAATGTAGTATTTTGGTTGGCATTTAATTTATGTTGAATATTTTGTGTTGTGGAGCTAGAGGAAGATAGTTAGATGTCTGGAGTACCTTATTCCAGAATATTAGCCTCCGGTGATGATTGTCATATAAGTTAGAAGATCTGGTGTACAAGTTTTTGGGTTGAACAGTGTGGTATGGTCAACTTGGATAGTTGATCATTGTACAGAATCGATGGAGTAATTTTGGTGATTATTTTTATGATTGAGGATGTTTAGATGATATTTGGGAAGCGTGTGGACAATTATTTTTGGTTTGCATGTGCGTTGAAGTTCGTATTGAGCCAACTATGTATGCACGTTTTATTATATGTTATGTGTTCTTGAAGCCGACATGTAGAAGACCTAATTTCATATTACGGATATATAAGACCGATAGATATGATCATTTTTTATATCGATAGGTATGTGAAATGTTTTTCTGATCGATTATGTGTAGTTCCACATGCGCAAGTGAAGGGTTTATACTCTGGAATATTGCAAGACAGTGGAACAGAGAAATCAAATAGAGTAGTGTGAGATTAAGTGTTTTATGCTTAACCAGAACTGTACTTTGGCATTAGTAGATGTTGTTTTTCAATTAAGACATTCCAATTATCTTTTGTAAAAGTTATTGTAAGACAATGAGTCTTCCTAGGATTGTAGCCCTTGATATTTTGAGCAGTGAGCTCTAGGCAGTGTGCCTGAATGCATGTGCATTCATAATGTAATATTTTTATAATTCTACAAAGTATATTTATATTGTGGGTCTCATCCCCATCATGGTTTTTCCCTTAACTAGGTTTTCTACATACAAGATTTTGTGTTGTTGTTGATTGCTTTGTGTTTATGTATCTTTCCTTTGTTCATTTGCATTAAGTGGTTGAAAGAACAAGTTAATAGAGTTAAAAATTATATAACACTGATCCACCCCCCTCTTAGTGTTCCTTGATTCCAACATGAAGATCCCAATGTGCAATACATCGACACTGGATTTGGGAAAGATTATTTTCCCAAATGTGTTTGTAGATGCAAATTCATGAGATTAATTATATAGAGATATGATGTTAATAAGAGGGCAATTCTTGCAGAAAATGGTGGAGTAATGGTAGATACTAACAAGTGGATAATTATAAAATATATTAGTTTGAATAAAAGGGCATTTGTTAGTCTAGACCCTCAAAGGTTTGAAGATAATTGATAAGTTGTATAGGACAATTTTGATTCCAAGGTTTAGGTGGAAGGATGCAAATAAGAAGCCAATCAAAATCTCTCAATTTTTGAGAGAGCCTTTTGAAATAAATGCTTTTAAGGATTATTTTCTAAAGACTTATTATGGCTTGAGCCAAGTCATGGGGGTAGATGCCCAACAATAATGCTAGTTGGGATGATGTGTATAGTAGCATAAATACAACATCCCATGAAAAATACTTAGTTTGATTTTGTTGGGTTTTTGGAAGAAGCAATGAATGAAAGTTTTATTTTGGATTAAGGCAATAAAAGGTTTTGAAGGGGCCCCGAAACCCTTTACAAAATGATTCTAAGAGGTATATAATTAGAAAGAAACATCCGAAACAAAACAGGCTGCAAGGATACGCATAAAAAAAATAGCAGCCAAAGAGACAACAAAAGCCCAACCGAGCACAAAAAGATAATAGAAATACCAAACCCAAACACAGGTAGAACCAACAACAATAGAAAATAACCCAATTGCATTAGGCTTCTGAGGGTCTCAGCGACTCATCCTCTAGGGAATTCATGGTATCAGTAGCAACCTCCATAGCTTGATGATCCAAATTCTAAAAAAAAACCGCATTTTTCTTCATGTTCCCTTGAGTCCTTTTGCAGGGTCATTGACCACTTTGAGCCGCCTCAGCATCATCACCAATAATAACAACAACCTTATCTATTTTTTCTAGACTATTCACCATGGTATTCATAATCATTGCAGACTATTTTACAATTTTGTGACTGCTAACTATAATAGTCTTGAGGGTGTCCTGGATCTTGTTGTAGCCTTCCTCGACATGGGTAATGCGTTCCTCTAGCCTTTTCTTTAGTTGATCAATCCCTTCCCATGTTTTATTGATATAGTCCATGACCGGCTTCTTCTCAGCCTCAGTCCAATTCCCTTCATTATTCGGATTACCATGAGAGGAACCAATAGGGAAATAATCTATTTTGCTTCCTAGGGCTCTTTTGTTAATCTTGATCTCTTTAATTCCATTAAACAACCACTTGAACAAGCTGAAAGTATCAATAGCATGATCATGATCCATACCCAACACATTTTCATAATCCTCCCTCTTATCATTTAGCTCATCACTTATGGGATGAAGGTCTGCAATACCAACCACACCCACATTACCAATCTCCTTATAGGACATAGGAGAGGCCGAAACATAAGGGCTATCAGGGTTCTTATCATCTTGTGCCTTCTCGCTAAGATGAATGAAAGTTTTGTTAAGGATAAAGGAAATTTGAGCAAGTTTGATTTTAAATGGTACTCTCTCATATGCCATTTATTCTTATATAGAGGATTAAAGTTGTGGGATGAAAAATTGCAAGTTAGAATAATAGACAATCAAGGAAGGAAGTTGTTGGTGCAATGTTGAACATGTATATGGGATATGCACTTGTTGTGGATTTGGTCACTTTTGAAGAGTACTTTGTGCAAAAATTCATAAGTTACTTCAATGTCCCACGAGAGAGAATTCAAAGAGAAATTCTTGGTTTTCTTAGACCAACTAAGAGGAGAGGGGATCTTGAGATTTCACATAATTGGGAAGATTTATTTCTCTATACTAGTATAACTGCAATCAATGTCTATGGCACCCAAGTGACAACTCATGTCCTACCCAAGTTTGTGCCACTCAAAGTTGCATTCCTTGAGGTCATTTGGCAACTTGACCAAATGGATCATACCAATTTTAGAAGACAACACAAGTCTTCCTTGTTCCCCACTCAGTGAAGATTATAAAGATTTTCATGTAACGAAAAAGGAAGTACTAGAAAAAGTGTATGTGTTTTTAAGGACATATAAGATGAGATATAAAGATACAATAACATATGATCCAAAGGTTTTTGTGAAGAGTATCATTCTCGCATTTAGACATGAGGAGATGGAAACAAGAGATATTATAAGAAATTTGGTGCAAGAGCACCCTAGGTTTATTAGGCTTTAAAAAGTATAAAGTTGGGATTTTTATTTTTTTTAATGTTATTACATGTAATAAGGTCCTCAATGACCATTTCATATCTAGTTTGGGTCATAGGAATTAAAGTTGAGTCATTTTATAAATATTGTAAAAAAAAGTTGCAAAAACATGGAATGTGAAGAGTCCTAGGTTGTACGTGAGGGAAATTTGAATGGTTGGAAGTTAAAAATTAGTTGGGAATTTGCTATAAATAAATTTAAAAGGATTTATAAGGTTGAATTTCATGGTTGGAGAGGGTTGGATATTGTGAAGAAGAAGAAACCCTTATTTTTGTGCATTATTTCTGAACTTTTCTCATGTTGCAGAATGTTATCTTGGCTTGCATGAATTTAATCTTTCAAGTAATGATCTGAAACTAGTTCTAGAAGTTAGGTATGTGAACCTACTTCAATTTTTAATTGGTCTCATCAATTTTCATTGAGATTTCTAAAAGTTATGTCATTTTTGGTACATGTTGTCTTGAATGACTGATTTTTCATGTAACATTCAGAAATAAACATATGGTACATATTGGTATGGTACAATAATGGTCTGAAACTAATGGAAAAAAGGTGGAGAAATGAGTCTAATTTCATTTCCTTTTTATCTGATACAATTTCATTAAGTTTTGAGTGAGTTATGACATTTTTGGTGAGAGCGGGTCTATGATAAAACTAGGGTTTCCAACAAGCATTAAGAAAAATATCTTTGTATTGCATCATCCCAAAATGCTCAAACTTGGTGAGAGTCTTCTTTACATTTCTGATCAAGGTTCCTTCAAACAAATTTGGATTATTTGAACATTTGGGAAAGATTTGGATGTTTTTGTGTGTCTTTTCATAGTAAATATTGTCACGAGGGTTTATCAAAATAATACATTGTTGAGTTGTTTGATGTAATGATAACTTGTATGCCATCAAAATCCATAGTAAGAGGTCATGATCAGGTTAATATTGTATGTTCTTGCTGAAGTTTAACATGACATATGTGAAATATCCCAAAGAATCAATGTATCCAAGTGGTGTAATTGGAATGCACCTTGAATTTATTTAAGTATCTTGTATGTTGATTGATGTTAGTCCTTCCTCTGCATCAAAATTGCTCAACTTTTGAGCTAGTGAGTGAAAGGAGAAAGAAATGGGACATGGTGCTCAAGGCTGAAGAGATGAGAAGGTAAAGGGATCCCAATTTCCATGGTTTCTTTGATGACGAATCTAACTATTGGAAAAAGATTGAAAACAAGATCATGTCTACAGAGGCAATTTTAAAAAATAAAATCATAAAAGCAAGTAAACAACCTCACATTTCAAAATAACTTTTAACCAATAAGCATAAGTTACTTGAAGTGTTTAATAAGGAGATTGTGTTGAATATTATAGATATAGAAGAAGTCAAGAAAGCTAAGCAAGAAGAAGATCAGAAAGTTGGGTCTCCTTTGGTTGCCTATTGTGTGTGTGAAAAAGTGGTTTGTAAGCTGCAAGCACAACACTTCAATTAAGTCATTATATGCATGGTTAGTAATCAATAATCAATAAGTAAAAAACCATAACAAAGCGACTAATTGCCTTCTAAAAGATGCCAGTATAAGATTGCTCTCATATTTTTATAAGCAATACCAGTGACTAGACTACACCAAGACGAAGGATTTAATCTATATGATATTAACTATATGGATGCAAAATGGATGAATAATTCAAGCAATAATCAATTCAAGCAATAATGGATGTAAGCAATAATGAATGAAAAATGGATGCAAATAATCTAAAAAGCACAATAATCTTCAATGACTCCATAGCGAAATTAGCGTGATAATAATCTGCAAACGTGTTCTCAAAAATCTCTGGGGTGAATTGGAATGAGAGCTGAAGACTGAATTTATAGAAAATTACCAAGAGAAAAGCTCAATTTAGAATTAATTGAAAATAATTGAGAAATCAGGTCAATTAACCTTGAGATAGATTCCAATTATAGTTTAATTGAAATATATTCAAATTAGAAGTCCGAGTTGCATTGGAAATAATAATAAATCAATTCCATGCATTTGTGATAAAAATAGACAATTCTTTTATTTATTCAAGAAAAGAGTCTTTTCAATGCAACTGAACTTCTTTTTCTGAAAAGCTTTGAGTTCCAATTTTAGAGAATAATTCAATAATTCAATTTAATTGCTTTTCAGATTTCAAGTTCTAAATTTAGAAAAAGAAATAATATCTCAAGTTTGATTTCTCTCTCAATTCAATTCTTTTATTTAATTTTTAATTCAACTCTTTGTTTGTAATTAATTCCTCTTTTGTAATAAATTAATTCATTTTGCATGATCAAATGGCAATTTTATTAATTAATTAAATATGTAAGGATATTTAATAAATTAAATAAGATAATTGATCAAAATGATATTCTTGGAAATGATTCAATTAATTAAATAAATATTTAATTAATATTGAGTAATTGATTTGCCATGTGATATTTGATGATTAAAGAATTAATAATGTGCTCAAGGTTGATTTAATTGCCTTTGGTTAGGTCCTTGGTGATGTTGTCGAGATTAGGGGCCCATGGTTTAGATGACCATTTTTAGGGTATTACACCTATTTCCCATCACCTCCTTTTTTACACAAGATCAAGTCCAGAGGAACATACTTCCAGTTAGGCTAGATGATAGATCAATTGAAACATGGTAGGTTGGAGATGATTCAACTGGTGATGTTAAGGAATTGATTGCACAATTTGTCAATGATGAAATTTTTATTAGAACACAAGAATTCAAGGATTTTATTTTTTCATCCAAAAGGAATGAATATGAGAAAAGGGTTGAGGAGGAAAAGAAAAAGGTGTCATTATCAGAATGGGACCAAGTTGAGGAGAGAGTGAGGAATGAATTCAATGTTAATATTGATGATATGACAATTGAATAGGAAAAATAAATAATCAAATATGTAGGAATGCTACTATTGTCAGGTTGGGATATAGGTACCACGATGATGCTTCATGATGCAAGAAGTGATAAAACTGTATTCCAAAATAAAAAATTGAGAAAGAAATGTTAGGATTGGTCCAAAATATGGGTTGGTTTTTATCGACGGGTTGAGACCCCCTGATATATCTATATGGCATTGGCATCAGGGAGCCAAACAACCCTGCTATCTTGCAAGAGCATAAAGGAAAGGCCACTATAGAAAGTTCTGACCCTCCTAGAACTAGATAGAGAATTTTATCCCACGCACCTTGCCTATGTCTTCCCACCCACCCGCTATAGGATAGGCTCATTACCGTAACTATACCGAATTATGCTTATGGTCTATATGGGATCTATCCCCTTCAATGTAGAAGCTTGACTTTTTTTAGAACCATGATTAGTTTAAAGGTAGTACTATGGTGAAAAGAGTTTATGATACATCTCTATAACAAGCTCCAGATTTGGTAGTCAACACAAATTTTTTTAGTAGAGTAGTTTTAGTTAAATTGCATAATTAATATCTTGAAGGTAGGGAGTGTTCATGTCATTCAAGGGCCATCTACTTTTGATACTACATTTTCTTTTGACAAGGAAGTGTTCATTTTTAAAATTAAAGAATTGAAAGAGAATAATAAAGAAGAGAAGAAAATAAAAACATCTCTTTCAAATGCAATCATAATAGATATCATTGGTCACAGGGTAACAAGGATAAATTTAAAAAATGATGATACTTAGAAGGCCCATTGAGACCTAATGACTTCTATTTTAAAACATAAGCAACATTTTAATCAAGTGAAACCAAAATAAAACAAGTGGTTGCTTAGGAATCAATATTTGCGCCACAAGAGTAGAGAGAGACATATAATATGGTCAAGGTTCTTGAAGAGGTGGTGGAATTTACTATGAGATTTGAAGTACAACTTGAGCAGAGGTTAAAGATCATGGATCAAGTAGAATATACTCTGTTACCTAGCATCAATGATGATCAAAGAAGTCTCAAGTCACTTGATCAATGGAAATAAGAAATTGGTTTTTGTTGGCAAAGGGTTCAATGGTGGTATATAAAGATGATTAGTTGAGTACGACAAAAATGAATGAGTTAATAGATGAAATTTATGCTTTTGAGTACACTTGTGGAAATTTTTAGAAGGATTCAAGGTCACTGCTTGATTCAAAGTATGTTTCCAATGTGGAAAATCTTGAAAACATGTTAAAAAAAATGGCTAAGTGATAAAGTGTTTCCGAATTGACAAGCAAAATTTTGCCTTATGAGGATGAGCCTTGATCTTATTTCTAGGTTGAAACTGAGATTTTGAATTGATATGGGAAATAATGTTTCAATCAAACCAAAAAATAGCCTCAATTTCTACCTTCACAAGTTTGCATAAAAAAAGAAGTGGAATTGTATTAGCAACACATTTTTAGGAGAAACTTTCTCTTATGATTATTCATCTTTCCATTTTATTTAATTTTTTCGCTTCCTGATTGTCAGGATAATTTGTAACTTTTTTGTCATGTCAAAAATTAGTTAGGGTTCATGGTGGCTTCAAGCTTGTTTCTCCCTTGTTTTGTTATAAAAGGGAATTAAGAGCCATTGAATGAGGTTCCTTTCTCTGATACATTTTGGGGTTCAATCGGGTTCCTTTCTTGTAATTTTACTTTGGAGTTTGCAGGAAATGTTTTAGTACAAGTTGTAGAAGGGGAAATCATATCATAAAGAATTGAAGCATTTTTCAAAATTTAGAATGAAATGGAATATGGAGTTTATGGTAAAAATGTCTCCACTATGATGTGTTGATTCCTTTGAAGTTATCAAGAAAGTGTTTGTTATTTTAAAATTGTGACTTTATCTTATAATTATATTCTATATTTTTACTTGATTCTAAGGCAATAATTAAAATGTTTTGGATCAGTGTAGACACTAAAAATTAACATTATTCTGATCATTAATCTACATCCATAATTAAGTAATTTTATATTATTTAATTAATTAGCATTTAGCCTATAATTAATTGATTAATTATCCTTTTCTTCCAAAGTCCTCCTATAATTAAATAATATTTATTATTTGATTAACTAACTATTTATTCTATGGTTGAATGAACAAACTCATTTATCCTTCCATTTATCCTTTCATCCCACCTATCTGATAAAAGGGTGAATACCTGTTTACTATTACCCCTCTCTTGCTCATGAAATTAATAATTTATTATTTAATTATTCCTTTTTCCCACTCACCTTCCCTCTCTCTTCACTCTATTATAGTCGTAACCACTTGCCCTTCTTCTTCTAATAGTCATCACCACTTATCTTTTGATTCCTTTCACTAGATTCTCTACTCTCTCCCTATCTTTGGCAAAGTTTCTCCTACATGATCTTGACTGTCCATCCCTTCTAGGATGAATTCAAAATTCACCATTGATCATATTCCCTCCATTTCTATAAATTCAAATCTTTGCCTCCCTTTTCAGGTTAACCACTATACCTGAGATCTTTTTTTATCTTATTTTGTGCTTGCAGATTGTAAGGGCAAAATACCAAATTTTGTAAGGAGATGGGTGATATGGAGACTTCAAGGGAGATTTTGATTCCTGTTTTTGTGTTTTACTTTATTATACTTTTATTTCTATGTTTTTTATGATCATTTCTTATGCTTGATGGTATCATTTTGTTTGCATTGGAGTTCATAGAGGTATCCTTGTTGGTTTGATGATAGTAGGCTTGTTTATCTTAGGTTTATAGATTCATCTCCCTTTGTCACACTCTTCATAGTGTGGATTAGATATTGGCTATGGTTCAAGGATTCGGTGGTTATCCTAGGATTATCATAGAATTTCATTTATCTAGTCTACATTTTTGGCACCTCCAGTGAGACTCCATTTCCCAAATTTAATCTATTCTATTAATTTTTGATGTATTTGCAGGTTTTTGGTCGTGAAAACTACATTTTCTAGCTTTTGAGATAGAATGGTGCATTTGATGAGTTTTGGTGCATTTGAAAGTGCAGATTGGCACATTTGAAATTGTAGAGTAACACATTTGATGATTTTTGGCACATCTAATTGATAGAGTGGCACTTTTGATATTTATATTAGTGCTTCTGATTGCTAGAATGGCACTTCTAAAGGTATAATCATAGTTTGTTTTTTCAGTTCTATGTTTTGTTTTTTCTCAGTTAGTTTTTTATCATTAGCTTGAGATAAGTATTCCTCTATAAAGTAGAGATTTTTTGTTGCTTGAATTGTTTACTAATTAAGTCGTGTAGCTCTTATCTCATTTGGTGAATATCCCTTCTAAGAACTACTAACAATCTTATCGTAGGACCAAAGTGTGGAAAGGGGTTTACTTGAAACTTCTAATATGTGGTGTTGCAGGGTTTTGTATTGCCTTTTAATTTGCTTGCTTCATAGGTTAGAAAACATTTCAAATTGGTGCTTTAAAATTAATCTTTGTCTTCCATGTTTGGCACACTTGTGCATGTGTTAGGGTGGACCTATTGTTGAGAGGAGTATCCTCTCCCCTTGCCTTTGAGATCCTAGGTGTAAAAGAAAAGCACCAAGAACACCTGATTTTTTATATTTATAAAAGAGCCCACCTTTGGGGAAAAAGTACTCACCCCAAGGGATGACTCTAAGTGGTACTTTCCTTTGGTTTTCCATACAAATGGACTAGGTTAAAGACAAAGATATCCGACAATGTTCATATACACTGACAGTTCCCCAACACCCACATTTGTGTTAGGTATATACCATCAACCCCTGTTTACAAGACTGGGATAGGCTCTTAAGTGAGTCACTGTAGCATGGGTAGATGTTAGGCCCTTGAAGTTCCCCCACTAAGAACCAATTGTTATTAGAATCTAAAATACCATACTTGTTGGTTCAGGGACTTTGCATCATACCCCTAAGATACCCTCCATGTACCCTACATTGTAATATGAGAAACTCCCCAGTTCATAAGGTTTTTGAAGCTTCATGGTAAAAGAGAAGGTGTGTTGGTGCTGGTGTTGAGAGAGCAACAACCACCTAATTTCTATTTATTTGTAGTGTTTTTGGTGTCCTTTTGTGAGAGCCTTAATAAGTATTACCCTCTTTTCAAGCCTAGGTTTTAATTTCTTTTGATTGTTTGCAAATCTTGATGTGTTATACCAGTGGAGTCAATTAAATTTGTGGGATCCTTTAGGCCCCTCTTGTGAACTTTATATCATAAACTTGTTGTAGTCCAAGTAAAATATCCTTCCTTATCTTTCAATGCTTGTCAAATTTCTTCTTGCTTCAAAAACAAATCAATCCAAAAACTTTTGAAACATTGACAAAAATTGCTCTCAAAATTTAGACTTAGTGGAGACTAGTAGTATTGCACTTTTTCATTTTCTTGCATTTGTCTCACATCTTTAGAACCAATCATCATTACTCTTTTATATAGATCAATTTTCTTTAATCAAAACCTTGGGGTTCATCATTCATTGTCAAAGGCCTTGTATCTTTCTTGATGTTGATTTGGCCTTTATCTTGGATTAGTGTAGTCTATCTTCTTATCCATTGAGATTACACTCATTAGTCAGTGTGAGTTTGATTAAATTATTCACCATGAAATTTAATTATGCAAGGTCTATACATTACTTGAAAAATCCTAGGTTGCCTTTTGTTTTTCATATCCCTAATCTCAAAAACATTTGGAAATTTCTAAAAATCCGAAAAAACCATAACTCTAAAATCCAAAAACATATTCTTAGATTGCATATAGGTTGCATCTCATCTTTAGAGTCTCCAATTATCTCTTATGCTTATCATCACTAGGTCCCAAAGCAAGAAGAACAAGATGGTCCCATATCAACATGATCCCATGATCAATCCTACCAGTTATTATTATCATAGAAGGAACTCGAGTTCCATACCTAAATATCCATTAGAACCTCCTTTTGACATGTCCATGGAAAACCTTAGAGAAAATTTTAACTAAGAGGAGATTGAAGAAGGCTTACAAGACCCTAAAATTCAAGCCATAATGGATGCCCTTCTTGCAATAGATCGAGACTGGTATTTATTACTATTAGCACAACAAGGAGCCAAATTACCCTTTGATTTTGATCTCACAAATATCCAAGAAACCTCACCTAACATGGATTTCTTCAATTTGGCTAACTATCTAAATCCACATCAGTATAGACCAAAACCAACAAAGGGCTCATCATCATCACTTGAATTCCAATTTAATAACTCTCTTTTCAATTTACCTTCAACACTTGAAACAAGTAGAGCACAACCTAATCCAAATTCAACATCTTCAAATCCAAGTGTGTCACTCATCGATCAAAACATATCCCAACCAAGTCAAAATATGACATAATTTAATCAAAACTTGGCTAATCAAAATGCACCTCCCAAACAAACACAAGACAATCCCTCATCTTTGTCATCAATTATAAATCCTTCCAACATTCAAGTTTCACAAATCAATAACCCACCTCCTCCTTCAATGAGTACCATGATAATTACTACAAGTACCATGGCAAGTGCATCAAATATCCACACTTACCTGCTCTGTATCATGACCCCTAAGGGTTAGACCCTAATGCTATAGAATGCGCATGAGCTCCATAAAAAGTTGTCCATCCTCTACTTGCAAATCATTCAAATCCAAAAAATGGGTCACATCCAAAAAATATGGCCTCATAACTGATACATTGAACACATCATGGATGCAAGACAAGCTAGGCAGTAAGGCAAGATGATAAGCCAAAAGACTGATCCTCTTCAAAACCTCAAATAGTCCAACAAAATGAGGTGTCACCTTATATCCCTTTCCATATGGATAAGACTCTTTCATGGACGAACCCTCAAAAACACCTTATCTCCAATGGAAAAGTGTCGATCCACATGATGAGCATCTGCTTACTTATTATGTCTATCTTGTGCTGCCACCAAATGCTTGTGAATATGAGTCACTTATTTCTCCACCTCCTGTAGCATATTTGATCCTAAGAGCACTCCATCCTCTAAATGATCTCAACTCAAGGGCATAGGACAAGGTCAACCATACAAAGCTAGAAAAGGAGACATACTAATCAAACTATGATAACCATTATTATAAGCAAACTCCACCAAATATAGGTAGTCCTCCCATCATGACTACTGATCTATAACGTACATCCAAAGCTAACTCTCTTAGTCTTTCCATCAGTCTCTATATGATATGCCAAACTGAAGTTCAACTGAGTTCCTAAATCATGTTGAAGAGAAGTCCATAGCACTAAAGTGAACATTGGATCTTGATCTGATATAATCCGACGAGGAATACCATGCAACCTCATGATATCCTCCATGAAAACTCGCACCACTATTGCTAGTGTAAAAAGATCAAATCAGAGAAAAGTGTTCCACCTTGGTCAACCTATTCACAAAGACCACGATAGCATCATGTCGATGAGAAGACATTGGAAAACCAACAATGAAGTCCATCAAAATGATATCCTATTTCCAATCTGGAACCAGGTTCGACTACAACAAACCTATGGGATTTTCATGCTCTGGCTTCACCTACTGACACTCCAAACATCAAGACACAAAATCTACTATATTTCACCTCATGCCAGACCAATGATACAAGTATCAAAGGTCTATGTGCATATTCTTGACACCTGGATGTGCTGAGTAAGGTGCACGATGTGCCTCTGTCAAGATCAAAACACGAAGTCCATCTAAAAGTGGAACATATATATGTCCCAAATGGTGAAGAAGACCATCTGACTCAAAGGAATAGCTTGCAAATCCCCCCTCTAAATCTCTCTTTGAAGCAATCTCCATGCTAACCTCTTGGTACCAAGCATCCAAAGGAAGTGCATTGAGAATTTGACTCCTCAAATCGACGCACAAAGTCAATGTTGATAAGTCATGCCTCCTCCAACTCAATGCATCTGCCACAACATTATCCTTTCCCTAAATATATATAACACTCAAAATCATACTCGCAAAGGAACTTGATCCATCGATGTTGCCTTGCATTCAAGTTTAGCTAATTGAAGATATATTTCAAACTACGATGATCACTATGCAAATCAAACCGATGTCCAAGAAGGAAATTCCTCCATCTCGCCAAAGCATGAACTACTACTACTAACTCCAAATCATGAATGGGATAGTTCAAGTTGTGATCCTTGAATTTGCAAGACTCATAGGCTCATGATCATCCTATATAAGAATTTCTCCCAAACCTTCCAAAGAAGCATCAATACACAACATAATCTCCTGCTAGATCTAGCACTACTAAAATAGGTATACTAGTCAAACGCTCCTTAAAGATCTAGAAAGTTGTCTCACACTACTCTGACCAAACAAACTTCTTCCCTTTCCTCTAAAGAGAAGTGATAGGATAAGCTATCCTAAAAAACCCCTAAACAAACCAGAAACAATATCCTACAAGACCCATAAAACTGTGAACTTTTCCCACATTAGTAGGTGCTAGCCAATCCATAATCACTTGAATCTTAGAGGGATCCACTGTGATAGCCTCTCCTAAAATAACATGGCCCAAATACTTCACCTTAGTCTATAAAATTTCACACTTAGCCACATTGTTGTACAACTGATTCTCACGAAGACACTACAGTATCTACTTCAAATGCTCCTCTTGTTCCTCTACAATCCTTGAATATATCAATATATCATCAAGGAACACAAGAAAAAATCTATCAAGGTAAGTCCTGAATACTCCATTAATAAAACTCATGAAAACCGAGGGTGTATTGGTAAGCCCAAAAGGAACCAATGTTAACTCATAATGTCCATAACGAGTGCAAAAATCTATTTGATGAATGTCTTCCTCATGAATCTGCAACTGATGATATCCTGACTTAAGATATATCTTGGAGAAGATCTTAACATCCTTAATTTTATCGAAAAGATCATCAATCATCGACAAAGGATAATGATTCTTCACCATCACCTTATTCAACTACTGGTAATCTATGCACAAATGAAGAAATCCATCCTTTTTCTTAACAAACAAAACTGGTGCTCCCATGGAGAAACACTATGATGAATGAATCCCTTAGCTAAAAACTCCTCCAACTACAAATTTAACTCACTCAACTCCTGAGTAGTCATCTCGTAAGGTGCATTAGAAATCGGCTTTGCTCTGGGTTCTAAATCTATCTGAAATTTAATGTCATGGTTAGGTGGCATACCCAGAATCTCACTGGGAAACACATCCAAAAACTCCTGAAGAATAGGATTATGATGAAAGAGATCATCCCATCTTTATCATTCACCATCACTGCAAACAACAAACATCCTTTCCACGCACACCATTTTAACTGCATAACAAAGATCATGCAAAGAGAAAGAGGTCATTGCACACCCACAATCTCCACTCTCTCACCACCATCATCAAGACATTGCACCCTCTTACAAAGAAAATCAATCTTATCCTGATGAGACTCAAGCCAATTCATACCCAACACAATACCATAGGCACCCCCAGAAAGAACACGAAGGTCCATAGTAGTGGAACAAGCTCCTAAATCCAATATGCAATTATGAACAAGAGACTCAATTGCCACCCTGAAACCTATTGCTAACTCAACCTACCACTTATTGGATTTCTTTGCAATTGAGAGCCCACATCACTCTACTAAGTAAGGAGAAATAAAATAATCTAAAACACATGAATCAAACAATACTAAGCAAGAAATACCATCTATATCACCAGGGGTCTCCACAATTGTACTCTGATGCTCAGCTTGGTGATTATCAACCACCGCAAAGAATCGATGAGCTCTCCCTGCATCTCCTATAGTAGGATTTGAATCTATTTTCCTTTGACATAACATCTATGTTGATCTCTAAGGTAAATGCACTACAATATGACCCTATTGTCCACAAGTGAAACAATTTCCTCTATTGAAACCTTTACTAGCCGAAGGTGCACTAGACTACCAGAAATTGCCTCTGTTAGAATTCTGCTAAGAGCTTTGTGCTGACTGAGAAGCATGAAAATTATTAATATGATACTTGTTGCACTCTCTATCTTCTTGGGATCTAAACATGAGAAAAGTTTTGACTCTGAAAATTCTTCTTTTGCTGAAACTATCCACCCTTGAATGATGAAGGGTGACTCCTAGAAATCCCTAATACCTATGACTATGTGCCTCTCACACCTGATCTTGAAAATAGAGCACTACAACTATACACTCTCATCTGCCAACCTAAAGCCATAGACAAATTCTCCTCAACCAAGCTTGCCTTCTCCATGGACACCTCCATAGTCTTGGGTTCAAAGACTCAAACTCCTTTGCTGATATGAGCATTAAGGCCCCTAACAAAATGTTGCATAAGAATGGCCTCATCATCCACTATCCTTGCATACTACTTAAGTTCAAATAACTTATACTAATACTGCTCAATTGACATGGTCAACTGCCTCAAGTCGTGGAACTCGTCTGCCTTCCCCTGCCTCCAAATATTTGATAGAAAATGAGAATGAAACCTCTCCAAGAACATCTCCCAAGATAGTGACATAATATCCAAATGAAGCTTCAACTCTTCAAGACACCATTAAGTGGAAGCAAATCTGTGGAGATGCATGATAGTGCACCTAGCCTTGGTATTGTTGCTATATGAATGCATAGAAAAACACCTACCCAAATCCAAGAGTGAAGTCTCTACCTCCATCCCACTACTAGATCCATAGAAATTAGGTGGTCGAGACCTAAGGAGATCCCTCATATGACTTGTTGAACATTCTGATCCAAAACTGCATCATCTCTCCTTTGATGCAAACACTCCCTCTCTCTCTTAATACACAAATCTATCCTAATGATCAGAATGACGAGACTCCTCATATTGATTATCCTCCTACCTTGGTCCCAAATGTATAAAAGCTCTTTAAGAACATTAATCAACTGAGGTACTACATCATTGCCCTACCAATTATCACCCTGGGCTTCCTCTTCTTGATGATAAAACTACTAATCCTCCTGATGAGCCTCTTCAAAATCCTCTAAATGCGGGTTCTGTCAAGTACTCACAAGATTACCTCACCCATGACCTCTACCCCTATGAGGCATATTGTCTAAACAAGATACAAGGCAACTATAAGAAAAAATCTACAGCAAACACTGCCAAAAAAACAAGCTAGCAGGGATAACCTCATGGTTAATCCAAGCTAAACTACTACTACACACAATGGGCTCAACATGAAATTGGATTACCCAGTGTATGAATATGGGATTTGATACCAGATGTAATATCACCAAAATACCCTAGAGAAACTAACCAACTAACAAAGAAATAGAGATTTTTTATTTTAAAAGATCAATTACAACACATGAAAGCTCAAGATAAACATACACATCCAACTAAACATGATCATAAGAGAATAATTGCACAAGTGAAATTAAACTCACATCACATAGATAACATTCCCTAGGGTATCTTAGCACCATTACTTAACATAGCAATAAAGCATAAACAACATCATATAACCTTTCAACTTCTTTTCTACATTAACTTAATATCCAATACAATTAAGATCAAAGGAAAATAACCATTTTACTAAACCATCATTCCATAATATATTTCCATCTACAATATCCAATGCCCACAATATCATTTACCCATAGATCTAAGCATAGAACACATCTAATATAAGAGGTTCATTTTTAAGCTCCAAATCCACATATTCTTTCTCAATAATCCTACCATAATATATTCACAACAACTTCTAAAGTAATATCATTATCCATTTCCTAATAGAGAAACCATTTAGATATTTTACACAATACACTACTTATATTACAATTATCACATATGCATCAATTACATATGCAAGAACCTTAATCTTTAATTTAAAGGAGCAACAATCATCTAGGATACAAATCATGTCTTACAAGGATGCCTTCACCTATCTACAACATCTAAAATGATGATAAATCATACTCTCAAGCTACAATATCAATATCCCATTACATATCTTAATTATACATGAGGATCATCACTACTCCACCAAATCTACCCTTATAAGAATGAGTCATAATTCAATATTATAATTACAATTATCCAAGGTACATGTTTACAATAATGTATCTAACCACAAGAATACAAAATAATTCATGTCAAGAATCCAAGCTCAAGCTGAAAAAGATAAAGAATCCACTCCATGCACAAGAACATCTGACAAAGAGAAAATCCCAAAGGAAGAAGGCATCAAACCACCCAGTCATGTGAAACCAATAAGGTCCACCCCTCGTGCTCTGGAGATGACATGAGGTCCCACACACTCTAAACCTAGGCTGACATCTAACAACCAAAGGACATAAACATAACTGATGACTAGCCATGAAGATAAAACTGAAGACACAACAAAAGGCTCATCCATAAGGCACAAGACAAAAAGATAACAATACTCCAGAGGCTGCCACCAAATCAAATCATAAGAAACTAGGACGCATATAGGGAAGAGTTTCATTGCATGCTATCACCTCAAAAAGGGATTATCTTGGCAGTCTCTTGCCCCACCACCCGTGATACCCGTGATACCCATGTGGAACTATCTCAACCTTTGAGAGAATCAAGGGAGATCGATTTCCTCTCCAAGGCCTTCCCAAATCTCATCCTGAATCTGTACTAGCACTCTAGGCCATGAGTGGGACACTACAAATCAATTCATTATCTTATTAATGTGAAATCCTATTACCCTTCCCATCTAGGTTAGTTAATTACTCATGGTTACTACTTGATTACACATAGGAAACTTTCAATGAGAGATTTCCTGGTAGTCTAGACCCCAACATCTATCTCAAGGAATCTCCTTCCGGACTATCTCTCATGACCCCAATACTCACTTGAAATCCACTCTCCCTATCATGCTCCTAAACTTAGGGTATACATATCATTTTTTTTTTTATGTCACATCCAAAGCAATATTTTTTATCTTTTCCCTAGAGCTAAGAACCAGTTGAGTAGACTTGAACTGAAGGCCTCCCATGTAGGAGGCTCACAACTAACTGCTCCGTTGTGGGGGCATCCCCATTATACATACCATATTCTTGCAAATAAGGCTATTCCAAAATAATATCACAAAATATCCACCATTGGATTCACATCCAACAAAATCATATACACACTGACTCATAATGCCATAAACAAAATCTCATATAACAATGTTTGATCAAGAGCCAATACCCTCAAGCATGATACAATGCCAATAATTAATTCTAATAATTCACGATTGGATAAAACATTATCCAAAAAACCATAAGCCAACATAAATTCTAATATCAGATCAAATAGAATAAAATTTGGAACAATAAGAGATCACAAAAAATTCAAACAAAACCAAGCAAGCCTCTCATTTGACAAAATAAGTCTCAGACAACAAAATCCACTTAGAAAAACCAAATACAATAGAATGGCGCTATCATAGGTTCAACCAATGTATACAAAACATTCTAGGGTGCCTTCGTTAACCAAAATGACACATTTAAATAATATTACATTGCATTTATTAGCCAGTTTAGTGGATAAGAGACATAATACAATCCATTCACAAAGTAGAACAATGCTTACACAGTAAACTATGGTTCTTTTAGTGTCCAGACTAGCGCATTCACCCAATATAACAGCGCATATAGGGAATAGTATAGTGCATACAAAAATTAAGCAATGCATATAACATGAAGTTTAGCCCATCTCTTCATCAGAGTAGCACATGTAAGACAAAGAGTTAAAACTGACTCATACGCAAATAAAATAATACAACTAAGTCTAGAAAACAATACGAAGCCAAATATGACATAAAATAAAGTCTCACAAGGGTATCACACAACCCAGAACATAAGCAAAATACAATATGAAGAGTCACATAACCAAATCATTATATACATGCGGTTCAACACTGCACAAAATATCACATTTTGGGTAACATATTGCTCTCTCGGCAATCCAAACACAAGAAATCCATAATATGCAATAGTCTCCACTAGTGTAACAAACATGATATGAAGAGAGAAATCCTTTCTTGCAACAATAACAAAGATGGGAATAACAATCTCCTTAGAAAAATCACGACAATAAAATATAGAATCTCTAAATCCTCAAAATAATCAAGAACAATATCACAGCAATACATTCAGTTCAA
Source organism: Cryptomeria japonica (assembly GCF_030272615.1). Taxonomy (NCBI): domain Eukaryota; kingdom Viridiplantae; phylum Streptophyta; class Pinopsida; order Cupressales; family Cupressaceae; genus Cryptomeria; species Cryptomeria japonica. The sequence goes on along the minus strand of NC_081410.1, from coordinate 274,768,329 downwards.
GGCCATCTTTTCAGCACACAACAATCACAAGTTCTTTCCACAAACACATCGAAGACAATCTTTTCAATATAAAATGCATAGGGAAGGTTTAAATCCTCCAACCTGGACAATAGAAGAGTGGTCTATGAAAATTGCAGAAGAGGAAACACATAACAAGCTTGAAGAATCCAACAATCCAAAACAACCAATCCCCCATGCAATCCAAAACTACAATGCAAACCAAGTTCCAAAACTTTAATATTGAATCTCCCAAAACTCCAATCTCAGCCAAAACTTTCAAAAATGCAAAACAAACTCCAGCCAAAGAACCTCTAAGAAATCTCAAAACTCCATAATAATAAAAAATAATCCAAAACCATAGTTCATCACAACCCAATCAAAAATAATAAAAATATAATTAATCTTACCAACGGTATAAAAAATCGAGGCAAATTATAATAAAATAATATTAACCTCCAACTCACACTCTCAAAGCCAATAGAAAAAGAGGGTAGGTAAGATAAATAATAAAACAAATGTGTAAAAGAGATAAATAAGAAAAATAAATCATTAGCCAATAAATTAAATAAATCAAATGTATAATGAAATACAAATACTCAAATAAATATAAACCACAAAATAACATTAATAAATATTATAAACCTTCAATAATTAAATACACATAATATTAAATAGCAAGACCAGCCATTAATTTAATTTAATATAATAAACTATATAAATCAATTAATTAATAATTTAATAACCACAACTCCACAAGGCAACTCTAATCAAGACACAAGACTAACAAGGTACCAATTAAGCCTAGAGTATGTGATAGGGTCTCATGTCACCTCCGATCAACTTACCATTGGATTAGAGATACACTCAGACCTGTGAAACCAAGTGGAGTCAATGTCTAGTACCTACAACCCTGCATAACAACAATATCTATACAACAACATATACATTGCATATATCATAAAATAATCAGACAAGTGAAAGAGAGTTACATCATACCTAGCTCATAAATGAGGTATAATATCGTCTCTTCCATGAATACAATGATAATACAATCATGGCAACTATAACATCCCCAATAATATCATCATATCTCATAAAGCATTAAGAAGGGTTAGCACATATTATAATCTCATCATAAGCAGATATCAACCTCTCACACACACACACATATAAAGAATGCATATTGATAACCAAGCATATGTCCATCAATATAAAAGTCTTGAATGCATCATCATCCATATAAACCATAATGTATCCACTGTCAATATGAACTGTCCTTGTCAACTATAGGCTTCTAAAATATAAATAGATCGATAATCATCCATCAAAAGCATCATAAGAGAGTCTAAACTGAGTCCATAGAGTCTATCAATGCATAAAAGAAAAGATGAACCAGGGTAAGGGAGGACACTACATTGTTGCACCAATTATCCTCTCCCTTTTCTTTTGAGATCCTAGGTGTAAGAGAAAGGTGATTAACGAGGCCCGCTTTTTATTTTTATTAGAGAAATATTTTTTGAGGATTTCATCACCCCATTAAGGTATTTCATAACCACTTAGTGATTTGTGAGCGGTATTTCTCTTTGGGCCGCTATATAAAAGGCTTTGCCAAGGGTCCCTATGACCAAAGTGAAACCTATGTCAAGGTTTTTCCCTATAGGGGTTGTTAGAGCTTTAAGTATCTTTCTTTGAGAATCTATATTGTGATCTTCTTCCTCAAAGAATTACTACAAACCTTTCTTGTAGAATCCAACAAGCCCTTTTTCTTGTTGGTGCAAGAGGTTGGACCTTTGAAGCCGCCCCACATTGCTACTATTCATTGTCGAGACATATGTCCTTTGTTTCATAAGGTCTCTGGATCTTTGAGGTATGAGATTTTAGTGTGCCCGAGAAGTGTGTGTCATGTTAGGGGGAGCCGGTGCCATCAAATCTCTCTTTGTTTTCTTTGTTTCAATATTTGGAGTAATCCGAGAGGGGAACTAGTTAGTAGTATCCTCTTTCTATCCTAGGTTATACATTATTACATGTATCTTCAAATTGTTGAAACTAGTGAAAAATTTGGGCTTCTTTGGGTGCCCATTCAGACTTTCACTTTGATTTTGTTTCAAAGTCAAACATTCAGACATTGTGTTCTTGTTCTTGAGTGTCTTCTAGTCATAATTAGTCAAATAAAACAAACATTTCTAAATCAAAATCAAAATAAAAAAGAAATAAGATAAATAGAACCAAAATAACTCTTGAGTGACACCTCCAAGAAATGATAGACAATGCATACATTCAAAGAATAGAAAAACAAATAGAGGAGCTAGACCAACAAATAATTGAAAATAAAAAGAAAAATAAAAAGCAATATCTCAAGAAACATCACATGTCTCCTCAACCAAACCAACAAAGCACTTCTCAGTTAGGGAAGGAGCTTGGGGTGTAGAGAATTCATCTGGAGGGAGACTCATTAAATGTGGTTAATGTGATCCATTGTAATAACATCCCTAGTTGGCGCCTTAACCAATGGCTTCAATCGATTATGGTGTTGTTAGCCACCTTTGATGAATTTTGGGTTAGCCACATCTATAGGGAAGGTAATGGAGAGGCTGATAGACTCTCTAAATTGGCGTTAGCCATTGGTGACCCCCCTGATCTTCTACCGATGTTATGGAATGCTTATCCTACCAAGCATTGATGTCTTTTGGTTAAGTTTGTCGGTAGTGGTCCCTATCGATTGTCTTCTCCTTCCAGATGATGGTTCTCTGTTGGGTCGGTTGGTGACGGTGTTAACTGGTAGTATTGCCTCCACCGATTGACATGGTATCCTCACTATCTCATTGAGGAGGTGCTCTCCGATTGAGTCTCTTGCCAGTTGTGCTCTCCTCTTTTCTTCCGATTGAGTTTCTCTCCGTATTAATCACTGGTTGTGGTGCAAACCGGTGTATTGCCTCCCCGGTTACCGCTTTACTCCTTCTTAACCTAATGGTCGTGGTTTCCAATGGATAGATCGACTGATTGACTTTATATCCTGTTAAGGTTTGTTCTTGTCACTGAGATGTGACACATTTCCGTCATCATTGATTTGTGCTGGTTTTGGCCCCGTGGCAATTGGATATAAGTGTACTTTAATTAATATCTAGTTACGACTAGATCCTTTCGAGATTTGCTTATAATCACCTGATGGTTAAAGTCGGTCGACATTAAGTTGACGAGCTTTAGCTCATATGTTGTTTGGACACTGGCATTTCATGTGTGTGTGTATTCAATTGGCATGAACTACTTGTCGGGTTCCGTATTCTTTGGTTTGATGTCTTTCTATTTAACAATGGAATGCCCTCAATTTTCTATCAATAGCTGCTTTCTTTTCTTGATGACTTGCTATGGAGACCCCAATTCTCCTTGAAGCTACTTGTTGCCAGATGGCTTTCCTACGCGAAATCACAGATAGACGTCTGCAGGAGGTCCTCTTCTCTCGACATCCTCTTATTCTCCACAACCTTAAGAGGATTCTGGGAAAGGAATTCCTTATGGCTTATCACAAGTATAGAGTCAATGCCGATATCCTAGCATTTTTCCTTGCAATGGTGATATACATGGGTAATAGAAAGCAGAGAGCAAATTTGTTAACTCAAATGATGTTTAACATCGCCTGTTGGGGGAAATTAATGTTGTATTAGACAATATTGATGCCAATCTGAGAATTTGCTTCCCCAAAATTACTATATGTCCTTAGGCAATGCGGTGGAGGTGAGGAAGCTTGTGATTGTGAACTCCCTGGACTTTGATGCTCTTCAAGCAACCTAGTCTGTCATTACCAGGGACATTGAAAAACTGCTTAAAGTGGCTGGCATCCAAAATGGCTTCATGTTGGAATGGAGGTTCATGACAAAGAGCTAGTGGGTGCTGATGATTTTGGGATTCTAGAGAATGGAGATTTGGTGGATGGTAATGACTGGGGGTTTGGGCCTAGTGAGGAGTGGTTCCCAAACGACTACCGATTCCCTAGGGAGAAGGCAGAATCAACGACTCACTCGAACTGTGGCACTGAATGCCCTATTGTCCTGGATGCGGCCCATGCTCCTGTGGATGGTGTTTTTGAAGACTCCCTTTGACTCCGATTGTCATTGTTCTCTTTGGTTTCTCTGATTTTGTTTTAAAGCCTCTTTTATCTACTTCTAAGAGGTTGGTATCTGATGTCTTGTACTCATCCAACCTTCATTGCTAGTTTTTCTTTGTTTAAGGAATAGAGCTAAGGTAGGGGGTTTTCTTCCTGGTTCTTTCCCCCTACCGCTCTCACTGAATCATGCCTTTTATTCTCTTATTTTGATTAATACAAAGGTACTGCCCCTCTACAGCTATTTACTTATTAAAAAAATCAACAACAAAGCACTTCCTCCAAAAATGCATGCATATCTAAATATCCCTTGGATAGAAAATTCACACCTTTGGGACAATCTATTGAGTCATCTTTAAAGAAGCTTCTTGAGAACAATCTTATCACATTACCTATTAATACTACAAGGGGATGTCAATTTTTGCATAGCTATTGTAAGTATCATAAACACAATGAACATAAAACTTCAAATTGTGTGGAGTTGAAACATATAACTCAAGACCTCCATGACAATGGTGACATTGAAACTAGATGTCATTCCCAAGCATGAGCAAAATAATACACCTATGTCTAGCAAGGCTCCACATGTAGCCTCCATCTCTTCCACAATGCCTTCAGCTCCTAAAGCTCCTCAAGAACACTAGTCCTTACCATCTCCCTCAAACAATGAATCTAATGATGAAACTTTTCACGTTGACCCTCAAGGGATATTTGCTCTAAAAATCAAAGGTAATCCCAATCTTGATACAAGTTCCTCTAATGATTTAAAAATCCTAGATCCTATGCCATCATGTGCTTCAATTCCAATTATGCCCACTCTAGAGAGTCCCATCCAAAATGCTTGCCCATCATGCCAAAACTTAAACACCTTTCAAGAATCCCCCATGCATATCCAAAATGTTACCCCTTCCTTAGAAATTCTCCATGTCAAGAGGTTAATCCAAAGAATGAAGAAACAAGTCTTATCATAAATCAAGATCAAGACACCAAAGCTCTCTGATCCCATCCAATGGTTGACCAAGATCCTATCTCCCTAGAATCCAATGATGATCCTCTTATACCTTTCCATTTATTCCAAGATGATCCCCTTCCATCTAAAGAGCTCATCATCCTTTCAAATCTTATTCATAATCCACTTCCTAAGCAAAATAATGATGTCTCTTCCACCTTTTCAAATTACCCTATTCAAAATGAAGAGCCAAACACCCTTTCCACTCTATCCAATGGTCCTCTTCCATGTCAAGATCAAAATGTCCCTTCATTTCCTTATCATAATCCTCCATGTCCTCTACAAGATTCCATCTCACAAGATTAACCTATCATTCCTCCTATTTCACCTAAAGATCATATCATGCCTTCATATCCGCCTAAAGATCCCATCATTTCTCTTAGTCCCCCTCATGACCCTACTATCTATGCACAATTTTTTAATGAACCTCTTATAGTTCAAATGGGTTCTTCCACTTCCATTTGATCTAGTCTACTTTGTGACCTATCATTTCTTCCATTCTATATCCATCTAAAAATGGACTCGCGTCTCCTTGCCAAACCAACGGGTATCCCATTAGTCAAAACATTGATCAAGGCAAGTAGTCAAGCCTCCATGAACAAGGTACATCAAAATCCCTCCATATCAAAGCCTACTTTCAAGATGTTGGTATCCTTACTAAATCCCACATCCATTTATCTAAGTCCAAATATACACCTAGCCCTTCAACCCTTCCATCCATTTTATGTCCTTATACCCCTCCAACCCTTCTTCAGAATCGACAAATGCACAAATTCTTGAGAACATTCCAATCACCTACCTACATGAACTCCTCCAAAAGATGCCCATATCATTCATATCCATCCATTAATCCTAATTATCTTGGAAGAAATTTAGATGCCAGGCATAAAATTAACATGTTCAAAAAATCCACATACATCTAACGATCAACATGTCTCATCTAGTCAACATGTAAAAACAAAGAAAAATTTGACCCAAAAAGAAAAAGAAACATCCAAAAGGACACAAAGGTCCACAAAGAAAAAAGAAAACTCAAAATCTATATGGCTTCCTAATTCTTCAATCGAAGCAATGCATTCTAAATATTCACAAAAAAATGAAAAATCAAGAATCATGTGGATTCCCAAGTTGCTCATACATGACTTGCACACTAAAGAAAAATCAAAATTGGCATTCAAGTTTTCTATTCCAAGGGCTTCCCTCAAATCCACTATCTTAAACACCTCACCACCTCCTTCATCCATTTGTATCTCGAACTCCACCTCCTTTTCCTCATCAAAATCACAAACTCCAAAATCTCCTCCATAATTCCACCACCCTTCAAGGTGTGTGCCAATGTTGATCTTGTCAGGATTTCCATCGACTCATGCACAATTCTTCCAACATCCCATCCATTATCCAATGCATATTTTCCATCCTTCTTTACCTCCTATCCAATCCTTTGCATAAATACTTACCCTAGTTCCATCCAGTCATCCATCTCATTCATTACGCTACCAATGTCTTTGACCATACTTCCAATGGCCATGGTCTATTCTAGCATAAGTTTTAAGGGTACCATCCAATCAACAAGATTATTGAGTCCTTCCTTCATCGCATATCTTCCAAGAGAGTCAAAAGAAAAGCGAAGTGAAAAAAAAAGAGAAAAAATTTGAAAAAAATATCACCTTGATGAAAAATTTCCAAATAGGCATCATGTGTAATCCATGATCTTCTTGCATTCCATACTTGGGGGAGGGTTTCATCCATTTTATCTTATCATATCGTACCCCTATCATATCCTCCAACATCTTTTGTCCCTCATATTCATTATCTTTATCTACATCCATATCCGCTTTTTCATCTTTGATCTTGACAAGGTTAAGGATTTTTGTAGGCATTGTGTCTCCTATATATTGCACCTAATCCACACCCTTTAGCTTCTATCCATTATTTATCCATTTCTATCTTCCATCCTTCATCACCACCTTTTGATCTTTCTTACCTATCTTCTTCCTATCCATATCTATTTCTTGATCTTGATCAAAACTAAGGACATAAAATGCAAAAAATGTTTTCAAAAACCTCTTGACATGTCCATTCCTTTGAACCACATGATATTCATTACATTGTATCATCGCCTTATATTTCTATATCTAGTCTCTTTGCTTGGATCAATATGTTATCACATTGTGAGATAGTCCTTGAAAATCGCATAAGCCTCCTCCATCATTCACTTATCCATTTCTATCCCATTAGTTCATTTATCTACTCAAAATCCCGTTTGCCTTGCTAGACACTAGGGGCAAACATCAAAAAAATCTATAAAGCCCTGCAAAATCCTTTAAAATCATTTAAAGTCCTGAAAAAATCTTAAAAATCTTGAAATATCTAGAAAAAAATTAAAAGATTTTAAAAATCCTAAAAAAATAATAAAAAAATAAAAAAAACATCTTAAAAATCTAAAAACATTTCATAAACATTGTGAAGACACAAATACTTTAGACAAACATGCAACTTTGGACTTCAACAAAATCACAACACGACGAGACCAAAATCAAGCAGACATAAGAACATCCTATCAACATATCAAAATCAAACATATCCAACTGCGACAAGAATCATTTCAACATGAAGCATCATGTCTTCTTGTCTGGTAGGTTTTTTTATTGTTTCTGATTTTATCTTTGGTGACATGTCTTTTAGCTTTTTGGGGATGTCTCTAACTAGAGATTTTATCTCCAAGATGTCTTTGACTAGAAATGCTAGGATGGTGCATGTTCACTTGTTTGCTACCCATGGATTGTTCCTTAGTAATATGATGACTTGTCTTTGGACATGATTGTCTAAGATCATCGACGACATATGGATCTCATGTGAATTGGGGCATTCCTTAATTGTTTAATATGTCTTCCTATATGCAACTAGTATGATTCATTTGGGTCTAATCCATATCCAGATGAGTTCATCCTTTTGCCATAATAATCTCAATGATGATATAAGTACTTTAAAAGCACAAGAATTTTCATCACTTCTTCATCTCTCTCATCAATTCTTCATTTCTTTCATTTCTTCTTTCTTTCTTTCATCATCTCCTCTCTTTTATCATTTAATTTCCTTCAATTATTTCATCATTTTCTATCATTCATTTCTTTCTTTCATCTTCCCTTCATCATCCTTCTTGTTTCAATGATCAATCAATTGCTTTATCCAATTGATACACATCTCTTAATCCAATCTCAAACAATCAACTTGCTTCTTGGATTTCATCGCCCCTAGATCAATCAATCAATCATTGTACCAGCTTATCTTGCATTAGCATCAACCTTAATCAACTTAATCGGCTAACTCAACTTAATTAGCTTATCAACCTGGCTATACTGATCATTTTCATCAATTGTTCAGTTACACTTCTTAGTTGTACATTTTTATCAAATGTGCATCTTCGCTTAATCATTCGCACAATTTCAATCATCTAATCTTTTTTCCATCATCTATTGAGAGATCAATCTTCTCACAATTTGTTTAATCAATCTCTCAAGGGGGCATATCATCATCCTTACCAAAATATCTTTGGAGCATATATAATCAATTTTTCTTTGAAACAACACGATAGGCTACATTGTCTCAAAGAGGGGCAAAATGTAGACACAAAATTTTTCATCAAAATGTCCTCATGATTAATCATAATTTCTTCTAGTGATTAAATGAATATCATTATATTCATTAATGTTTTCTTCCATTTGATTCATTTAATCCTTTCATTTCTCAATTCATTAAAATCTATTTTACAAATCCATTCTTATTCATCCCTACCACTTCATAATCCATCTTATTTACCATCATCCTTACCAGGATATCTCTGGGGCATATATCAATAAATCAATTTTTCTTTGAAACAATGTGATAGGCTGCATTGTCTCAAAGAGGGGCAAAATGTAGACACATAATAATTTCTTCTAGTGTTTAAATGGATATCATCATATATTCATTAATGTTTTCTTCCATTTGACTCATTAAACCCTTTCATTTCTCAATTCATTAAAATCCATTTTATAAATCCATTCTTATTTATCCCTACCACTTCATAATCCATCTTATTTATCTCCTTCTACACCCATCAATATCATCCACCCAACCAATGTGGGATAAATAACTTATATCTCCAACCGCCTCCTTTATCCCACATCCTTCCTGAATCTTGACTCATCCATGGACATGCCTATAAATGCAATGCTCCTCCTCACATTTGTCTGGTTCTCGCTCCTTGAAATGGTAATATCATAATGCTAATTTGAGATCTTTCACATACTTAACCTCTTTGCAATCATTTTTTATCATCCTTGCATCAATAAAACAATCTCATTCTTCCATAGCCTCTTGTGAAAATTGCTTGAAAAATAAGAGACCAGAGGCAAGATGTTGGTTAATAGAGGAACAATGGAGTGAAGCGTCTTGTGAATGCATAGTTTTAGTTTGTTTATTTGTTTTAATTTTCTCCATTTAATAGGGAATAGACTCCATTGTATGGTGTTGGATCTCAATTCTTGAGTCCTTGGCTCATAATTTGGATTTTGAGACCAAGAAATGAATTTCCATATCCAACATCAACACATACATCAGTTAGAGGCCTAAAAATAAGGATTTTGGAAGCAAATCCAACAATTAGACATTAGTTTGAGACCCCACATGGCTAGTACATGAGTTGAGACAAGTTTTGGAGCACTTCACAACTAGTTCAGAGTAATTTTGACCCTTTTTTCACATGCTATTTCATCACATTCAACCCAAAGTAGATTCATCATGCAAATTGGAGCATAAATCGAGGTAAAAGATCATCAATTTGAGCCAAGTTTGAGGAGGCAAAAACATTTCATCATCAGTTCAGCCTCAGTTGATTTCAAAACCTTTTATTTTCTATAGGTTTTCTTCAAATCTTCTTTCTCTTTGGAGTTCTTTCTTCTTGCCTCTCCCACATAGCAAAGAAAGAAAGCATTGTAATATTTTCAGTATTTTAGAAGCATTTTTAGATTTATATCTCCAATTCCTTTCAGTTTCAATTAAAGAGGTGCAGTTCTTTCTCAAACATCTTTTGTTTTAGCAATTGTTATGAGTGATTTGATGCATTTTATTATGTTTTCCTTTTCAAAACCTTGAATGTGTCTCATTTATGTGAATATCAAAATAGAAGAATTCATGCTAGTGCAGGTTGTAAGATATGTTTAATTGTTTTTAACAAGTTGAAGCTATGAAAATTATCATTTTCCTTCAAACAAATGTTAAACTCCAAACCTTCTTATGAGCCAATAATGTATTGAATGATTAAAATTTGACCTCCTCAAACATTACACTTAATTTTTTTGCATTTTTGACATTGTATAAGACATAAATGAACATCAAGAATACCATCTAGGCACTTGAAGCAACTTGAAAGTTGATGATTGTAATTACTTTCATCTTTCCATCCATCCAATAGTATTTTTTTTAATTGCATATTGAATACAATTATATTGCTCATATGAGCACCAACATTAGACCAATACAAGCTCCTTACAAAAAAATAGATTAGAAATCACCTATGGAAGACCAATAGTAATTTCTTAGAAATTCACTTTTATTTCAAAAAACCTTCATATTAGAAGCCAACTATGAAAGTCCAATAGTCACAACTTTGAATTCAACTATAGATGTCCCTATGGGGAATTGAACTTGGGTCTCTAAAATGAAAACTCAATATTTTAATCAACTAAGCCCATCTACTTGGACTCTAATAATATGTTATATCCGTACTTGTGATAATATTTATTCTTCTCCTCTATAATTAACCATGTATATATCGATAATTTTTAAGCTATGAATCAAGATAAATTGATTGGGCATTTTATACCCTTTCCCTACAATAGTCAAATTTGTGACCAAATTATCTCAATATGAGATTCTTGCCATGTTGAATGGAAGGTTATAATACCAAAACATTTCATAGGCCATGTCTTATTCATCATGCTTCTATTTGTTCCAATATGTGCATTCAAGTCAATGTTATGAACTTGAAGTATTCCCTAGAATGAAAAAGATTTTCATATGACTGAATATCAATGAAGTGGGCATAGCACAAATTTGTAGATCTCAACAAGACTCAACAATTTGTGTCTTTATATCTTGCCCCAATTATTTCCTTATATTGGAATTTATCATTAATGCAATAGTTGATTACGTCCTTACCTTTTCCATAATACCATAGCAATAATGATATAGATAATTATACTTTATATTTTGAGAATAATACAAGCTTGGTCTCTTTTGAGCCAATTTTTTTTCCAAAAGGTTTCTTCCTATATACACTATGATGGTTTGCATTTTATGAGTTCATTATTGTTATACTGCTTCTCCATTGTTTCATTAATATAGATTTATTAGCTTAATTGCATCATAATCAGATTAAAACCTACATTTATTATTTCCAGTGTGTCACTTACCCTATATTTTATCAAATATTTAGCTAGATTATTGAAGAGTTGTCTTTATTGTAGTGTTAGGGATTTTTTTGTTGTTGCATGATAATATTGTTTTAGTTGTTTTACGAATGTGAGTGTGGTTAGAGAAGCCATGGAAACCACATCATGATCATATATTGAAAAGTTCATTGACCCAAGATACAATTTGTGAAAAATAAAAAATAAAAACTCTTGGAAAAGATTTTAATAGATAAGTTCACATAAGGGGATAAGAACGTTGAAAATGTTTGATGAATATTGGACAAAATTGACAAAAATACTTAATGAACAATATGGTTATGCATCTCTAATTTAGACCTTTAAATGTCTTCAAGAACATTACTACACATAGACTATGGGGAAATATTGGAGAGACTTATCAAACAAAGATTCCAGTTTACAAGCTTTATTTAAAAACAAAATTATATTCCTTAAAAATGAAAGAGACTCTATAACTAAGCATTTAACTATATATAATATTATTTTGAGTCAAATGGGAAGTTCATGTTGTTAATTAAGAAAGATAAATACATTTTCATGCTATGCTCTTTACATTATCTTGAGAGAATTTAATAGATACAACAAATGGTGGTACTACAAAGCCTAAGATGGATGGTCGCGTTGCTACTTTTCTTAGTGAAGAAATGAGATACAAATACAAAGATGAGAAATCTAAGAATGTACTATATGTGTGGGATAGGCCTGAGGAAAAGGTGTTAATAAGAATTGGGACAATGAGAGGTCTGTGACAAAAAATAATCTAAAACCCTAGTATGAGTAGAGTAAAATGTTGAAATTTAAAGAATAATACAAAAACAAGAAGCCATCTAAATTTTATCTAATGATGGATCCTTTGGTGATGAAAATGACGTTTTAATAAGCTTGTGCTAACATTACTAATGATGAATCATTATTTGTTGGTTTAAGTGCCTCATATCATATGAATCCTCACAAGGAATGGTTCTCTTCATATAAAGCATAATATCATTTACATTAAATTATTCACGAAGGGGAGGTAAAACTTATGTTCAATGATAGGATAATTTAAATCTCTTAGATATGTGTTGCATGTTCCAATATCAACATAAATTTACTTCTAGTTTCTCAGATCAATGATGCTCGAGTGCCTGTTACACTTCAAGAGTGGTAAGTTGGCAAGGGAACCTAATAATAGCTTAAGGATATTGATGTAATACTTCATTTAAGCTCAATGCATCTACATATTATAAATCTACCTACATAAATTAAAAATTAAATTCATTTATGTTTTGGCATTAGAGAATGGGTCAATGGTTAAAGGGGATTTAAGACCTTTGTTAATAAAAATATATTTATTATGTTGTGGATTTTTATTTTTGTGAGCACTCAAAATTTAACTATGGTAGATCACTAATGCAAAACGTTTAATAAAAGTACAATGATGTGTTTAGTCTGATGGATGTTTCTATCATAAAATCTCATTATCATGTTTATTTTATCAACAAGTTCAAGGGTTTGAAAGTTCTTTTTGAAAATTAGATAGATTTAAAAATGAAGTACAATGAAATGGAAAATTGTTCTAAAAAATTTAATGACTTTTGAAGACATGTAAGTATTGTAAACAATAAAATAGCTATGTATACAACACAATAAAATGACACCAAAAAAAGAATGAACATGACCTTAATGGTCAAAGCTAGTAAACTCTTAAGTAGTGTTGAGTTGGATCAATCTTTTTGGGTTGAAGTTGTAAGTACTTCTCAATATTTGATAAGAGGATCATCATGTTTAACCTTGGTTGATAAAACATCATATAAATTGTGGGTAGGTAAGAAACCCTTTATACATTTGATATAAAAAAGTTGTTTACATACATAAAGAAATAATGTTTAAGTTAGATTAAAAGCTAGAAAATACATTTTTTATTGGTTATGATGATAATGTTTAAGGTTATAAGTTTTTAAATCCTCTAACAATAAATAGTTATATTCTTGATATATAGAATTCAAAGAATTTGGAGTTAAGTTATCAAATGAAGAGGCAAAAGAAACTATGCATTTTGAAACCAAAATCAAGAAGAAAGAAGATGCACAAGAGGAATAAAAATGAATTAGATAGGAGGATGTAGATGAGAAATTTTAAATTCAAAGTGTATGAAAAAATAATTAAAAAAATAAAAAACTAATTGATATGTATAGCCAACATTTCCACTGTGTTATTTATCTTGTACTAACAATAAACCTAGATCTATAAAGGAATCTATTTCTTCGAAGGAACATAAGTCCTAGATAAAGGCCATGCATGATGAGATAAAGAAAATGGACAATTAAAATATATAAGGAAAGATTAATGGCAAAAAGGCAATTAGAGGTGGAGAGAGTTGGATAAAATTCTCTTATTCTACAAAACTAACTTCTATTAGATTCCAATTTTTTATAACTATTGCACTTATGATCTAGAAGTAGAGTAAATGAATATTATAACTACTTTCGTGCCTAAGCTTCTTTAGTAAGAAATTTATATGAAAAACTTGATGGTTTTGTGGTAAAAGGGAAAGAACTTGGTTTGTAGGTTGAAATGATCATTTTACAATTTAAAAAAGATAAAATGGACATAGTATGAAAAGTTTTGAACTTTCATCTTGAGCCTTGATTTTTTTTAAGAAATGAATGTAATCAGTGTATTTATTTTCAATTAATTGGTTATCAATTACTAATCATTATCAATGTATGTTAATGGCATGTTTATTCAAAACAATAAGGACATGATTAAAAAATCAAAACACATTTTTTTGGTTCCTTTGACATTAAGGATTTACAAGCTATGAAATACATTTTATGCATGGAAACTAATAAGAATCGTGTTGGTAGAAAGCTTTGGCTCAATTGAAGTATACTCAAATTATTTTGCAAAAAATCACAATGACTATACTTTATTTAATACCTATCAACACTAAGTTATCATTAGATTAATGTCTTAAATCAAGTAGTAGTTTGGAGGATATGTTTGATAGTCCTCACACTAGTGCCATAGGAAAGTCTAATGTATTCTATGATCTATAAAAGACCAAACTTAGTCCAAGCAATGAGAGTTCTTAGCAAATTTATTTTGTAAACCTAATATAGAGCATTAGAATTATGTGAAAAGAGTTTTCAAACACTTCAAAGGAAATTTTGATTATTGTATATCTTAATATGAAATTGATAATGTGGGTAAATATTTGATATACAAACATTTGATCATTTAGATCAAGTTGGTGATTTAGATACTAGGAGGTCCACTAGTAGGTATGTGTTGACTCTTTCTGGAGCTATCAACTAAATGATTAAGTGACAATCTATCATTGTATTGTTCACTACAAAAGCCAAATAAAAAATTGTGACAAATGCTTATAAAAATATAGATGTATTGGCTTTGAGTATAAATAGGTTAGGATCACATGTGGCAATTAAAGTGACATCTATTTGGCAAAAAACCTAATGTACCATGCTTGTATGAATCGTTTGATCTTCAAGTTCACTTTTTTCATGCCATGGTCAAGGTTAGGAAATTCATGATACATAAGGGTGATAATTTATTCAATGTTACAAAGTCTATCACCAAACCAATGAAAACAAATAAGTTCAATTGTGATAGAAAATTCACACGTCTTCATTCTTCTACTGTTTGATTTATTTTTCAAATTGTAATTATGTCAAGTAGGAGAATGTTGAGACTAAGCATCTCATTCACCTTGCAAGTGTTGAGTCTTGTAATTGTAATTTATATAAGTAGACAATAGAGAATGTATAGTCTTCAAATATCATGGAATGGAGCCAAGTTGTATGCCCATGTGAGGTGGGAGATATAATTATTATGTATTTGTTTTATGAAATATTTGATATATTTTATGAAAATATTTAATTAAGTTACAAAGAATCAATCAAGATAGCAAGTTGTATAAATGCATTTCATGTTTGATACTATAACAAGGCAATCAATGCTCTCATAGAGTGCTTAAGATTGGCATCTCCATCAATTTGACCATTTGATCAAATTTGTGACTTATAAAAGGTGTTTAGAGGTAAAAAAGAAGTTGATGCTATGAAAAAGGGAATAGTGGAGAATAACAAAGAAACCATGTTAGTAAACTTTCAACCATAAGCATAACATGAAGATAAATCAATTTCAAAAGCATATCAAGAAAGATTAGTAACAAAGCAAATAGGAAAATAAAGAACTAGACAAATCTAATACTTCCCCCTATGCTTGATGATGTTGGCTCTTCCTTATCCTTCTCCTCTTCAAGATCATGTGGCTACATGAAGTATAGCCTCAGTTTAAGCACTCACACCAAGATGACAAATGAAGGTTTGAAGTGGTTGATGATTAAAATACTATTGCTATGCCAGTGCACAAATTAGGATTTCTATACTATGAGAAAGCTTAAGTAAAATTATAATGCATCTATAGTAACAACGATCCCTCCCTTTGCTTGAGGATGATGGCTCCTTTTATAGGAAAAATAGAGGATTGGATGGTCATGATTGATCTAGTTTAGCAAGGGCTAGGATTGCATGAGATGAGCGTGATCCTCAATCCATGTTTGTAACTTGCACCAATACCATGGCGACAAGTGGCAACATGAGGGGGCTTAAGAGGAGAGGGTTACTCTTCATGGTTGGGGTTAATGGATAAATCTTTTATCCAAGGGTAAGGTTATTATCCAATGGGTAAACTCTTGTACAAAGGTTACCCATGGTTAAGTCTTGACTAAATGGTCAAGACCCATGTGGGTTAGTGTGTTGAAGGAGGGAAACATTAATGACTCTGTAAGAGTCCTTTATGTGTGGGAATGTACATGGGTTAAAGGTGGTTAATTTGGGGTTTAGGCTAATTTGGAAGGGGTTAGAAAGCTCTAGAAGAATAGTTAGTGGGTGAGGGTAAATAGGATTTATTTAAATAAAAAGTTATTTGAATGTGCAACTTGCATTTGTAGGAAAATGCAAGTGGGTGGGGGGATTTAAATAAATATTGATATATTTAAATGTGAGAGAGGGTATTTAATTAAACAAATATGATTTGTTTATTTAATTAAAAGTCAAAATACAGTTTAAGTGAATTAAATTAAATAAATTGAATAATTTATTTAATTAATTGGAGAAGAGGGTTAGGGTGAATTAATTAAATATTAATTTAATTAATTGTTGATCATTGGTTAAATAATTAAATAAATGCTAAGTATTCATTTAATTAAGTGGGCATATTTTGGTGTCTACATTTGCCCCTCTTTGAGACAGTGTGGTTTATCACATCGTTTCAAAGAAAAACAAGCAAGCATGGTACATGCCCCAACATGTACTAGGTTGGTGGTTAGGTATGCCCCTCGAGAGATGGGACAAAATTTCAAAAATTTGGGTGATCTCTTGAAAATTTTAAGAAAATTAGGCATTGTATAATGGAGGATGTTGGAATGAATGAGGGTGAATGGTGAGCAGTAGAGAATAATGAGAAACCGGTAAGTACCCTTAGGTCATGCAGGAGATATGATGCAAAGGCGATATTGTGGTGCATTTGATTGATGTTCTTCAATTCATCGATATTGTTTTGGACAGTCTGCTCTAATTTGGTGAATTGTCCTGGTTTTAGTCAAAGCATGACAGTTGATATCAGTTATCATTCGGATAGGATAAAGTCTGAGTAAGTGAATCAAAGTGACCTGTTGAGACTTAGACAATTGATTGAATTGATCGATGAAGTCAAGGTATTTGAGGAAAATTACTTGTTGATACTTAGACAATTGATGCAATTGTCTGGTTTGATTATGTGTGATTGGTTGACCAATTGACAGTTGGGTGTAAAAGATAGACATAATAACTTGATTTTGTTGGCATTAGATTGCATTGATGAAGTATAGTGTTGTCATTGATGTCAATAGTAATCGATAATGGAGTTGTATTGCAACCAGTAGTGATGCAATAATGCAACCGATAGTAGAGCAGTGAATGGAAACTAGTATTGGTATTTCAAGCAGAGTGATCAACTGGTAACCCTAACTAGTTGATACGCAGAACCCTAACCGATGGAGCTTGGTGAATCGGTTGTGATGATCTATGATCGAATGATGATCGGAGATGAAGATGCCATGTATGCATGATGCACGTGATGAGTTTCAAAGTGATTTTGGCACGTGAAGATAACTGTTTATCTTGGGAATGAGAAAATGCATAGCATGAAGTGGAAAATGTGTGATGAGGTATAGGATCCAATGTGAGCTGATCCAGGAGCGACTGAAGTTGTCTAGAACAATGTGTAGTTGATTACTATGTAATATCCAACGGTTATGATTGAATCGATATGTTTGTAATCTCTATGAGATTTGTAGGTTTTGTGATGTGTTACCGACCTATTGTATTTGTATTTAAGGTTGATGAGTTGTTTATAATTGTGTTGGCAATTTGGTTAAGTGTGGTAGTGTGATTGTTGCCGAACCAGAAGGAATGTCTACAAAATGTTTTGAAGGCAGATAGGAGCAGAAAAGGATCTGATTAAGTAGAGAAGTGCTATTACCAAATCAAGAAAGAGCATGTTGTTCTCTAACCATTACAACAATTAAATCCCTTAACCGAGTAAGATTTAACAGGCTTGGTGTTGTCTAAATCCTCTAACCAGGTGTTCCATTAGCTTGGATTTGAAATCATCTACCGAGGTTACTCCTAATAGGGTATTACCTTTAACAAGGTATTGTAGTCAATCCCTTAACCGGGTGGTCCCTAACCGGATCTGTTCTTAACAGGACATTATTGTATAAGCTTCTAACAAAGGCTTGGCTCCTAATAAGGCGAACTTCAGAAGAGTTCAAAATACTTGTGTGTATTCATCCCCATCGTGTTTTTTCCCATTTGGGTTTCCCTGTGAAAAATCATTATGTCAAGTGGTGAATGATTTTGTGGATGTGTTTTGATATGGTTGATATGATTAACTGGTAAATCCACGCAGATATGTTTAGATGACCAAAAGTGATCTGAAATGAGCTATTACTAATATTAGCAAAGTGGTTTAATGTTTTGGTTAAATGGTATGTGAGTTTCAGATATGTTGCATTGTATCTTTGATGTTTTGGTCAACCAGTAAAGTTTGGTAGTGCAGTTGCAGTTTAGGATATAGTGTCTAAACCAGTTAAGTTTAGCAAGTTGTTTCTGAGTTGGGATTAAGTTTGGTGAAAGTTTAGTTTGATTTCTATCTATTGATTCACCCCCCCCCCTCTCATTTGTTGACTAGATCCTTGTTATTTCATCATATTATCAATTGGTATCAGAGCATTTCAAGTCCTCTTGTGTTTAAGCCTATTGGCTTGAGGGAAAGATCTAGGAGAACATGACGAAGAAAGAAGGTCCAAAATTCAATAGGGAAAACTACAGAATCTGGAGTGATAGGATGAAGATCTATATCAAGAGCTTAGGAAGTCAATATTGGGAACATTTTCTTACTAAATATAAGTTGCCTAGTGGGATTTTGTTAGAGGATCAAAAGAAGGAGCAACGCGAGAACAATCAAGCATTGGAGGCCATTCTCAGTTCCTTGTCTGATTCAGAGTATGTTGATGTTCATGGATTGGAGACTGCTTATGAAGTATGGAAGAAACTGGAAGATATCTATAGCGGTGATGAGCATGTTAATATTTCCAAAGAAGAGAGTATGAGAGGTAAATTTGATGATATGTGGATGGTTGAAGGAGAAAACATTTAACAATATGGTCAGAGTATCAAGGAGATAGTCAGAGAGATCAAAAGTGTTGGAGGTACAGTGGAGGATACCACAGTGGTTACCAAGGTGTTGAGAACCTTTCTATCGGTCTACGCTATCTAAGTTGCAGCCATTCAGGAACTCAAGTCTATTGATAAAACAAAGGTAACTCTTGATTCCATCATTGGTAAATTAACTGTATTTGAATTAAATGGTTTTGATGGAAGTGTTTAGAGACCAGAATCTGCATTTAGAGCCTCAGTTTCAAACCCACCGGTAAGGAAAAGAAAAGAAGTCAGCTACAGTCATGAGTCCAAATCCAGCAGAGAGGTAGATGATGAATACAACCCAATTGAGCTTGAAGCATTGTTGGCCAAGCGGTTACCCAGAGGTAAATTACCTTTGAAGTGTTTTGCATGTAACTGGATTGGACATATTGCAGTTAACTGCCCTAATGGAGACAATGAGCAAAAACATGAGAAGTATAAAAAGTATAAAGGCAAAGGTAAAAGAGATTGTCTCATTGCAGTGGATGGAGGAATTATAGATGAGGAATATGAAGATGATGAAAATGAGGACATTGTCTTTGTTTCTATTAAAGAAGAGACATCAGATCAGAAGACATTAGTCTCTTGCATGGATAGTTCTGATGACTGGATTATACACATTGGTTGTTCACACCACATGACCGGTGACTGGAGTAAGTTTCTCACTTTTAGAAAGTTTAATGGAGGTGTTGTGGGATTTGGGAATGACTCACCTTGCATGGTGAAAGGAAAAGGATCCATCTCTTTGAATGGTAAAAGTAATGTAGATGATGTCTACTGGGTTGAAGGACTAAAACACAATCTTTTGAGTGTTGCTCAACTCAATGACAAAGGTTACCCACTGGAATTCAAGAATGGAGTCTGCAAGATTTATGGAAGCAAAGGTGAACTGATTGCAACCGACAAACAAACTAGAGGTAACTTGTTTCATTTAAGTTCTAAAGTCAGCAATTGTTTAATTGCAAAAGTAGAAGATAGTTGGCTTTGTCATCGGAGATTCTATCATGTAAGTTTTGATAACATTGTAAAAGTCAGTAAATCGAAATCAGTAAGAGGTTTGCCATAGTTGGACAAACCAGTGAATTCTATGTGCAAGGAATGTCAGTTAGGGAAGATGGCATCCTCAACCTTCAAGAGCAAATATTTCTCAGCAAAACATTTGCTAGATTTGGGTCATATTGACCTATGTGGATGAATGAGGACTAGGAGTATTCAAGGTGATCGGTATTTCATGATTTTCCTTGATGTCTTCTTAAGGATGATGTGGGTCACAATCTTGAAAGACAAGACAAAAGATTTTAGCAAGTTTAATGCATTCAGAGCCTTAGTTGAAAATGAAAGTGGAAAGAAGATAAAGTGCTTAAGAACTGATCAAGGAGGTGAATTTACTTCAGAGGAATTCACTAGATACTACGAAGACAATGGAATTAAGAGGCAACTTTTTGCACCTAGGACACCACAGCATAATGGTATTGTAGAAAGGAACAACCGGTCAGTTGTTGAAGCTGCTAGGACTATGCTAATCCAAGGAGGTGTAGCTAAGACATTCTGGAGAGAAGTTGTCAACACATCTATTTACACAATGAACCAGATAATGGTTAAAAGAGGTAAGGATAAAAATCCCTATGAGTACTGGTATGGTAGATCACCTAATGTTAGTTACTTTAACATTTTTAGTAGCAAATGTTTTATCAAGAGAGGTGATTATGTTGGTAAGTTTGATGCCAAGAGTTATGAAGGCATATTTCTTGGTTACTCCACCAAGAGCAAAGCTTACAAGTGTTACAAAAACTAGACCAAGAAGATCAGTGAAAGTGTTAATGTCCGAGTTGATGAGTTTCCTGAGAAATCAGGAGAAACCAATAAGGAGAAGGAAGAAGAGGAACCTTACACATTGTTTTTGGAACTGGAACCGATAAAGCCAGAAGTTGGTGAACAAAACAGAGAAGCCCCTGTTCAACCGGAACAGGAAGGTCTAGCAGAAGAAGAAGAAAGTGAAGAAAAAGAAGAACCTAGAAATCAAGATCATGTCATTCCAAGGTATGTTAGACTCAATCATAGCCCCAGTCAGATTATTGGTGACATGAATGCAGGTGTACAAACAAGAACAAATCTAAGAGAGAACTCTTGTATGATTTCCACCATTGAGCCTAGAACTGCAAAGTAAGCATTTGCAGATGAAGACTGGATCAAGGAAATGGAAGAAAAACTTGGCCAGATAGAGAAGAACAATACTTGGTCATTGGTACCCAGACCAGAGAACAAGATGGTAATAGATACAAAATGGTTATTCAGGAATAAACTAAATGAAAATGGAGTAGTGGTCAGAAATAAAGCCAGACTGGTATGCAAAGGATATGCACAAGAAGAAGGTGAAGACTATGGTGAGACATTTGCACCAGTTGCAAGATTGGAAGGAGTAAGGACTCTACTTGCATTTGCAGCATGCAGAGGATTAAAAGTATATCAGATGGATGTGAAGTCAACATTCCTAAATGGAATATTGGAAGATAGAGTCTATGTAATGCCCCGCCAGGAACCCCAAAGGAAAACCCACAACAAGGGTGAAACAAATTTTTTTTTAAAGTATAAACATAATAAGTGCATTAAACACAACATGCACGATAACACAAGCGGAAGACTTACACCAGAATTCCTTAAGGGTTACCAATGAATAATTAAAACCAAAAGATAAATTCCTCAATTAAGGTTAATCCAATAATCCATCATTAACTCGATGATCACAAGAAGCCATATGCAATAACAGATTACAACATTGAAAGATTGAAATGATACAATAGAATTTCTCTTCAATAAGCATGTACACATAACATGAAGGAAACTGATAAATAACATCCCAAACTAGGATTACATTGCTCTTCCAATACATGGCTTCTCAATATACATATAAAGATACAACTTAAAAAATTACAAGGTTACAAAAGATCATGATACAATGACCACATAGGTCTCCAAATAACAAAAATCTCCAAACATGAGATAAGCATGAGCCACGAACCACAAAAACACCTGCGAAGCCAATCCTCGCATGACAGTACGAACAAGAGCATCCGATGGGAAGTGGCACTACCACCCGATCATGTAATTCCCAAAATGGAATCACCCCACTATACTAGGAGATAGCAGAGGACCCTCAAGCAAGAAAAAGCATGACATGGTCGACAAAATAATACGACTGCATGACAGCACAATACGACTCCACAATAATCCAAGTGACTCAACATCACAAATACACAAGTGAACCTAAAGAGAGAGTGTCATCGCATAGATTATGATGGTTACCATGGTCAGCCTCCATAGGTCCCGAGCCCCATCCTGGGTTATCTTGGTAACCTTTCCCAAACCTTCGGCTCCAACTAAGTCTCCTACGGACCCTACCAACCTTTCGTGAAGACAAGGTGGTTGGTTTCCCATTCCAGGTCTTCTCACTACATTATGAGCCTTGTACAAGCACTCACCTATGCGTGAGGTACAATATCTTATTTAATGTTATGAACTACCCACCTAATCAATTAATTAGATTATCACTTATTATCTGACTTTCGATGGGTCATCCTGCCAACCACTTTGGACACAACCCCCATTTGAAAGCCACTCTCTCAAAGGACACTAAACAAACAAGGTCACTCCACGAGGACCCTATGGCGAAGAAGACAGCCATAACACCACTATACAGAAACAAGTGGTCAAAACAAGGACATACTGACTCTTGGTTAACCATAAGGAAAAGACACTACATGGTTAAGACAACGAAGTCATCATTTATCACTTGGTCAAAGGTACCAAATACGCCACCACAGGATGACTGAACCACAGACCAGAAATAACACAATATAATTCTTTGCAAGGAAAGCTAATTTCACTAAGTCCGCACTCAGACAATCTTTGAGAAAATCAACATCATAAGCACTTGCAATGTCATTGATTGAAAATTAAATAAAACACTCTTTTATGATATTCACATCTATTCAATTTCCAAATCAATATTCCATCAAGAATGAAATCCACATTAAATATTCAACTGAATAAAACATGAATTACTAACAGGCATTCAATTCATTTCCAGATTACATCCAATATTTACCAATTTGAATTACTAATTCATGCCTTGATTTCCATAGATAAATTTATGAATCCACATAATAAAAATCATGAGGAAATTACTATTTATTTTTAACATTAAAACCCACTTTTAAAATATTTCATTTTAAATAAAATTCACGGCACATGAAAAAGGGGTGTACCGCGAAGGTATAAGGTCACGTGGGGGCCAAGGCCAACCCGTGGTAGTGCTACTACCGAGGCAGAAGACACTACCTTCCAGTAGTACTGCCACCAACCGGTAGTAGGCCTACCGACTGGTAGTGTTGTTACCACTGGTAGTAGCCGCTATCGACTGGTGGCACTGCTACCATCGGTAGCAGCCGCTACTAACTGCTAGCAGTCCTACCGATCGGTAGCAGTGCTACCGCGTAGCAGTATTGTCGATCAATAGTTCTTCTACTTGCGGTAACAGACACTACCGACCCGCGTGGTGGGACTAGCCCACCACGGGTAAGGTAAAGTCCACATAAAAATAATTACATGCTTCAAAAGCATTAAAATCAACATGCCACAAAATCGTTTAAACATGAAAAGGATTCATTCCCTAATCTTTTCACGATCACACACACACATAGTGCCAAGATCCAAAATTCAAAGGGATATTTACCAATAAGGTAAATGGTGAAATAAAATCACACAAGAACCCAATAGATAACGGTTTAGGCAACAATAGAAGAATTCAATAGGTAGGAGAAGGATTAAAATCTAATTTCCTTACTTCCATACATAGGAAGAATTCTTTGTATCAAGCAAACAACAATAACCAATTTTTGCCAACATAAACCCCAAATCTTGAGCAATTAGATACTACAAAGCACACAACAAACCAAATCTAATTCATTCTATTCCAAATAGAAGAGATAATTCAAGAAGCTGATTTTCAAGAACAAAAACATACAACAAATAGAGAAACGAACCATTTCTTTCCTATAAGCAATCATATGATATAAGCTTCACAAAATCAACAATAATAGGCACTCTTTCTTCCATTCCAATCATTCCACAAGAATCTACAAAGAGATTTACATTTTTTCAACACACAGGAAGCAACTGAAATATTCAAATTTAAATTTCAAACAAGAAGAGATTATCCAACCTTGATGCAAACTAGAAAGCAAAATGATGGAAGAATCCCAGTCCTTGCAAACCAAATCAAATTTCAGCTCCTCCTTCAGAATGGTTTTCCAAATTTATCTCCCAAATTTTGTACTTTCTCTTCCCATGAATTTCTAGGAATATATGGGGAAAATAATTTCAACCTAAACTTTCTAGGTGGAAAGTTTTCTCCACCAATCAGATTTATTTATTTAAAAAGTAAAAAGCAATCAGATTTACTCTTTTCCAATAACAATTCTTTTCCCATAAATAAAATACAACAGTTAAATGGAAAGGTAAAAAGAAAAGCTTTTTATTTTATTTTCTATTTTCCATAATACTTTCCTTCAACATAATCATTTAACACTTAAATGGTTGGGCAATTATTCATTTCCTTCCACAAAATATATTAATGCAACTTTACACAATGAAATAAGCTAATTAACCATTTAATCTAGCAAATCATTAATTTAATTAAATCAATAATCTCATAACATAATAATTAACTAACTATGCCAACATAAGATAACATCATCCATTCAATTAAATAACCATTCAGAAGAACGAAAGCATGCAAAACGAAGAATGATCAATTGACGACTCACAAATGACCAAATCAAAGCACTATGACTCGCATACCGACCAGACGGGAAAGGCAACCGACTGACAACACTCACACGAGTGTAACTACGGGTCAAGTTAGGGTCCAACAACTATCTCCTCCACTCCCATCGGACATATAAAGCACGCTCAGACCTGTGAAACCAGGTGGGGTCGATACCCCTTACCTACCCGGTACTAATACCCACAATGCCTTACCTACCAAAGAACCACAAGTGCATATAGACAAATATATATATACAGACATGGCACACACACTGATGAAGGAAAATCGTGACTTTCCCTGTCTCACCGGAGTGAGTGAAGGAAAATCATCTCCTCACATCCCATACACATGCAAACACGCAACACATAAATAATACATCGCACATATAAGGTAAGAGTGTCATTCCATGATAATGATCCAAAAAATAACATTAATCATAAGTACTGAGATACTGCATAACATCATACACCACAAATCCAGATAAAGCATGAAATAACATCACATAAAATCTGAATCAATATACAATAATGCTCCACTGAAGTTAATAAAAAACATACAAAAAGAGACTGATCAAGGAGGGGTACTATAGTCTACATTGAACAACCAGATGGTTATGCTTTAACTGTAGAAAAGAACATGGTGTGCAAATTACATAAGGCATTATATGGATTGAAGCAAGCACCTAGAGCATGGTATGAAAGATTGCACTCTTACTTGGTGAAGATAGGTTTTTAGAGAACTAGTGAAGACAGTAACATATATCCCAAGTCAAAAGGAGATAAGATACTCGTAAGTGAGGTATTTGTTGATGATATCATTTTTTCAGGAAATGATGATATGTGTCATGACTTTGCCAGTGAAATGAAGAATGAGTTTGAGATATCACAGGTAGGTGAGATAAAAAAATTCATAGGTCTGCAAATCCAACAGATGAAGGATGGTATTTTCATCACACAGTCCAAGTGTGTGAAAGAAGTATTGAAGACTTTTGGAATGGGAGACTGTAAACCAGTTGGAACACCAATGGTTACAAGTTGTAAACTATCTAAGTCGGATGATTCTGCATCAGTGGATGAAAAGGAGTACAGGTCAATGATAGGTAAAGTACATTATGTTGTCCACAACAGACCGGACATTGCTGATGCATTAGGATAGGTTGCCAGATTTCAGAAGATCTTGAAGGAGACACACATGGTAGTGACCAAAAGAATTTTAAGATATCTAAAGGCATAATTGATTATGGATTATGGTATCCATATGCAGGAGACTATGATTTAAAAGTCTATATAGATGCAGACTGGGAAGGCAATGCTAATGACAGGAAGAGCACAACTAGAGGAGCATCCTTTCTTGGAGGAAGACTAGTGTCTTGGAGCAGCAAGAAACAAAGTTGTATCTCACAATCAACTGCAGAAACTGAATATGTTGCAGCGTATATAAATTATACCCAAGCAATCTAGATGAAACACATTTTGGAAGGTTTCAAGTTGAAGATTTTAGAACTGGTAAGGATTTTCTGTGATGACACCAGTGCAATAAACATTTCTAAGAACCTAGTGTTGCATGCTAGGACAAAACATATTGAGTTGAAGTATCATTTTCTGAGAGAGAAAGTCCAAAGTAAAGATGTATCACTGGAGCATGTATCTACTAAGGAACAACTAGTCGATATCTTTACTAAACCTATGCCTAAGGCTACATTTGAGTATCTTAGAGGTAAGCTAGGGGTTGTACCCCTACATGAAGTCAATTAAGCAGATGTGGAAGACATCAATCCCAGAGCTTATTAAAGATCTTGAAGTAGGATTGGTGTAGAGTGGAGCTACTCCACAAGGGGAGCAACTTGTTGCTAATTGGTGAAGCATGGAATGGTTAACCTTCACTTTGGCATTGTTGTCGAAGGGGGAGAAGAACTATATGTGATTGATAGCTAGTTACCAGTTGAAGACATGGAGATATAGTTGAAGGAGAGTACATGAAAAATGTATACTAGGATTCCTATACCTGTGTATGTGCATTACTCTCAATCATCACAATCAAAGGGTATTGATATTTGTATTGCCATCAAAGCCAAAGGGGGATATTGTTGGCATTGCATGAAGATTGCATTGATGAAGTATAGTGTTGTCATTATGTCAATAGTAACCGGTAATGGAGTTGTATTGCAACCAGTAGTGATGCAATAATGCAATTGGTAGTAGAGCAATGAATGGAAACTGATATTGGTATTTCAAGCAGAGTGATCAACTGGTAACCCTAACCAGTTGATACGCAGAACCCTAACCGATGGAGCTTGGTGAATCGGTTGTGATGATCTATGATCGAAGATGAAGATGCCACGTATGCACGATGCACGTGATGAGTTTCAAAGTGATTTTGGCGTGTGAAGATAACCATTTATCTTGGGAATGAGAAAATGCATAGCATGAAGTGGAAAACGCGTGATGAGCTACAGGATCCAATGTGTGGTGATCTAGGAGCGATTGAAGTTGTCTAGAACAATGTGTAGTTGATTGCTATGTAATCCAATGGTTATGATTGAACCGATATGTTTGTAATCTCTATGAGATTTGTAGGTTTTGTGATGTGTTATTGACCTATTGTATTTCTATTTAAGGTCGATGAGTTGTTTGTAACTGTGTCGGAAATTTGGTTAAGTGTGGTAGTGTGATTTTTGTTGCACCAGAAGGAGTGTCTACAGAATGTTTTGAAGGCAGATAGGAGCAGAAAAGGATTTGATTAAGTAGAGCAGTGCTATTACCAGATCAACAAAGACCTTGTTGTTCTTTAACCATTACAACAGTTAAATCCCTTAACCAAGTAAGCTTTAACAGGCTTTGTGTTGTCTAAATCCTCTAACCAGGTGATCCATTAGCTTGGATTTGAAATCCTCTACTGAGGTTACTCCTAACAGGGTATTGCCTTTAACAGGGAATTGTAGTCAATCCCTCAACCGAGTGGTCCCTAACCGGATTTGTTCTTAATAGGACGTTATTGTATAAGCTTCTAACAATGCTTGGCTCCTAACAAGGTGAACTTCAAGAGAGTTCAAAATACTTGTGGATATTCATCCCCACCGTGGTTTTTCCCATTTGGGTTTCCACGTGAAAAATCATTGTGTCAAGTGGTGAATGATTTTGTGGATGTGTTTTGATATGGTTGATATGATTAACTGGTAAAGCCACTTAGATATGTTTTTATGACCGGAAGTGATATGAAATGAGCTATTACTAATATTAGTAAAGTGGTTTAATGTTTTGGTAAAATGGTATGTAAGTTTCAAATATATTGCATTGTATCTTTGATGTTTTGGTCGACCGGTAAAGTTTGACAGTGCAATTGCAATTTAGAATACAATGTCTAAACCAATTAAGTTTAGCAAGTTGTTTCTGAGTTGGGATTAAGTTTGGTGAAAGTTTAGTTTGTTTTCTATCTACTGATTCACCCTCCCTCTTAGTAGTTGACCAGATCCTTGTTGTTTCATCATATTATCAGATTTTCTTACGAGATGACCTACACGCGACCTTGATTTAGAGTACTTGGCTTCATCGGTTTTGATGGCAAACGATGCAGGGTATGCAATTATGACGATGACCTGGAGAGGGAGGGTGAGGGGGGGGGGAGACAATGTTCGATAGAAGGTATGGAGGACCTAGTACCCATTCCTGTGGAAGAGGATCAAAATAGAGTATCCATTGTCATGAGTATGTATGAATGATATGCAACAATATGAGTTTATGGATGCATGAAATGCAATGGTAGGATATGTTCAGATGAAATGAAATGGATGGATCTTGGGCTTCTCATAGTGCTTTCTTTCATCATTGGGCTTATTTGGTACTGATCTTGACCAAGCTATCAAAAACCAAGGTTGAGTGTTTCACCTATGAACAAAAATCACAGACAAGGAAGGTTCCCCTTCATTTTGGTTCATATACATATGGTCAAGGTATATGTTGTAGTCAATAAGCCAAACTGATCCATGACTTTGTATTTTTGCATAGGATCTCATAGCTTAGTGAACTTCCCACATAGACACCATTAGTATATGCCCCAAAACTTCATTGGAACAATCCGCGGACAAAAAACAAAGAAAAAGATATCATGAACCATCTCGGCTACTCTAATCACTTGTGGATATCGTGGAGTAGCATAGGAAACTGATATATAAAGCAATAATCCAACCAAGTGCCTATCAGCTAAACAACATCTTCTTGTCAAAGAGATATGTCACCATGTCTTATTTTGAAGGAAGGATACATCCTTGTTTAAGACAGTTTCGTGTATGTGTTAACCAGGTGTTTGCTTGTTTGTCAATCTAATAGGTGGTCATCGTTTAGGTAGCTCAAATGTTGTTTTACATCTGGCTCGATGTTTATGTACAAGGAACAATTTTATTGCAATGTTTTTGAGTTTATTTTGATGTTTTTCTCATGTTTTTGGGTTTTTGAATGTGTTGAATGTTTTTGGTCTTTTGAGATTTTACAAATGTTTTTGGACAATTTCAGGAAATTTTCCGAATAAGTAACTTGACGAATCACCAGTAGCGACAATCCACTCCCATCATTAGGTTAACAAAGTTTCCCCTAGTTAGGAGTCGATGTGAAAGCATGATGCAAGACACATGAGGCAATAACCCTGATTGCAGATTATTTAACAAGCTATGGTAGATATGATGTATGAGTGGATGCAATGGATGTGATCGCAACAAGTCTGAGAGACAATGGATCCATAGACTTTACGAATGGTGCATGTTTGCTAGGTTTTCACCACCATACTTATCTAAGGTGCCACAAAAGTGGTTTTCACCATTTGGACGAATGATTTTTCTTTACTATTTTCTTGATTTTTTCATTTTTTGTACTTTTTTTAAGGACTTTTTCTGAATGTTTTTGGTATTTTTTGATATTTGATGACCTTGATGCTCTACATAACTTATCTATGAAACTTTTTGAGATGCATGTTGTTGATTTGATCTACTAGTGGTTCTCCTTCTGAAGTTGCTAACTGATATGCCCTAGACTCAAAGATTATAGTGATGACATATGGACCTAGCCAATTGGATTCAAATTTGCCTCGGTGCTCTCTATTTGGTTGATTATGAGGATTCTCTCTGAGAACAAGGTCTCATACCTTAAATGTGCGAGGTTTGACCTTGTGATTGTAGCTTCTGCTCATGCACTGCTGATAGGCTTTGAGGTGATTGTAGGCAGCTTGTTGCTTCTCATCAAGCAGTTCCAAGTGCTGAAGACGGGAAACTTGGTACTCTTCATCATTGATCAAATTGTGCAAGGAAACCCGTAGGGATGGTAATTATACCTCAATAAGAAGGATAGCCTTTGCTCCATATACAAGTGAATATGGAGTTGCGCCTGTAGGGGTTAAAATGCTAGCTCGATATGCCCATAGTGTTGGATTCAAACAAATATGCCAATCACGACCAGAATCATTGACTGTCTTCTTGAGGATCCTCAATATGTTCTTGTTTGAGGCTTTTGCTTGACCATTTCCTTGTGGGTAATATGGAGTGGAGAAACGGTGTTGGATATGAAACTTCTCACAGAGTTCACGAACATCTTGATTTTTGAAAGGAAGCTTGTTATCTGTGATGATGGACATGGGTATGCCATATCGACAGATGATGTAATTGAGGATGAATGAGGCGATCTGCTTCCTGGTGACTTGGGTAAGTGGAACGACTTCGATCCACTTTGTGAAGTATTTTGTGGTGGTAATGATGAAGTTGTGACCATTGGATGAAGAGGGATAGATTTTACCCACAAGGTCTAGTCCCCACTGACAAAAGGGTCATGGTGTTGCGATGGGTTGCAGTTCTTGTGCAGGCGCATGTACCAAATCTTCGTGACGTTGGCACTTCTTGCATTTTCTAACAAAGTAGTAGGAGTTTTTTTTCCATGGAGGGCTAATAGTATTATGCCCTCATGATCTTTTTAGCCAATGAAGGACTGCTTGAGTGAGCCCCGCATATACCTTCATGTACTTCTTCTAAAGTTGTGGTCACCTCACCTTGCTCTAAACATCGGAGGAGAGTACCATCGAGACCTCGTCGGTATAAGGTTTCAACAATGATGGTGTATCGAGTGGATTTGCATATGAAGGTTTTAATTGGTTGTTTGATTGGTTAAGTGGAAGGATTTGACCGCGTAGGTAAGCGTAAAACTCACCATACCATGGGGAATCGGGACCAATGAGTTGACATACCATCTCGGTTTCCGAGATATCATAAGCGGGGACCCAAAGCTGTTCAACTAAGAACTCGTAGCGTGTTGAATTTTGTGAAAGATTGAGGAGAGAGGCTATTGTAACCATAACATCTGCAACTCTGTTTTGTTCTCAAGGAATATGATTAAAGGTGATAGCTATGAATAATTCCTTAAAAGTATCAATCATTTTCTTGTAAGCCATGAGCTTATCGTCCTTAGTTTGGTATTCATCATTGACCTGTCGAATGACCAACTGTGAATCACCATATACTTGTAGCTCCTTCAAGTTCCATTGTACGACCATTCTTAGTCCTGTGATTAAGGCTTCATACTCTGCTATGTTGTTTGTTCATGGGAATGTGAGCCAATATGATTTTGGAATGCTATCACCTTGAGGTGTGATAAAAAGAATGCTAGCTCCTGAACCATGCCTAGTGTATGATCCATCGAACTATAGCTTCCATTGTTGTGTTGGCATGACTGTGAATATTTCCTCGTCTAGAAAATTTGAGATGAGAGGATGGTTTCCTATGACTGGTGCTTCAACCAACTAATCTGCAATGACCTACCCTTTGATTGTTTTTCGGTCCACATACTCTATGTCAAATTCAGTGACGAGCATAACCCACTTTGCCAAATGACCTATTAGTGATGCTTTATTGAGTAGGTACTTGAGTGGATCTATCTTGGCAATGAGTTGTATCTTGTGTGTCAGCATGTAATGCCTCAGTTTGGTGGCTACTAAAATCATGGTTAGACAAGCTCGTTCAATAGGGGTATAACTGAGTTCATATCTTACCAATGTTCTAGAAATGTAGTATACTGCACATTATTTGCCTTCTGCATTATGTTGTGCTAGTAGGACTTCTAAGGTTGTAGTTGTAGCTGATATGTATAACAATAATGGTATGTCTGGAGATGGTGGTGATAGCAATGGTGGCGTCAAGTAAGCCTTTAACTGTTGGAATGCTTGCTGGAAATTCTCTTCCCATTTGAAACGAACATTCTTATGAAGCAGATGTGTGAAGGGATGACATTTATCAGCCAATTGTGCGATGAAGCGACAAATTGATTATAGCCTTCCTTGTAATGTTCTCAACTGACTGATGTTCCGAGGAGGTGGCATTTCCATGATTGCTTGGACCTTTGCGGGATCAACCTCAATTCCTTTATTTGAGACAATGTATCCTAGGAGCTTCCCGAAGGTTACCCCAAAGACACACTTCTTTGGATTTAGGCGTACATTATATTGCTCGTCTAGTGAAAATTTTGTCTAGCACGGTGAGGTGTCCCTCTCTTGTTAATGATTTAGCTAGTGAATCACCCACATAGTCTTCCACTAGTATATGCATCATGTCGTGGAAGATGCTTGTCATTGCCCTTTGATATGTGGCTCATGCATTCTTGAGACCCAATGGCATTACATTCCAACAGTATGTACCCCATGGGCATGTAAAAGTTGTTTTATGTTGATCTTCTGGGGCGATCATAATCTGGGTGTATCATGAGAAGCCATCCATGAGTGGTAGCATTGCATATCTTGTTGTCAAGTCTACGATCATATCAATGTTAGGTAATGGGAAGTCATCTTTAGGACATGCCTTGTTTAGATCTCTGAAATTTGTACAGATACGAATGCCCCCAGTTGGTTTTGCCACTGGTACAATGTTGGAGATCTATTCTGCATAATCAAAGGGTCTTATGAAACCCACATCTAATAGCTTTTTGAGTTCTACTTTTACTAACAATGCGATTTGCGGATGCATCTTTCTGAGATTTTGTTTTACTGGTTTGGCTCATTCTGCTACTATCAAATGATGCATTACTAGCTTTGGATCTAGTCATGGCATGTCTGCATAGGACCACACAAAATTGATTTGTTGATTTTGGAAGAACTCTATAAAATCAGGATCTTCAGCTGGAGTTAGTGATTGTGCTAGATGTATTATGTGTGGATTTTCTGGTGCCCCCAGATTGACTTCCTTTGTTTCTTCTATAAGAATAGACGATCTCTCCTGATTAGTGCTACAGGGGAGAATATCAAACCTTCTATCTTTAGGTGCCTCAGAGAGGTTTTCACCTTTGGATGCGTCCTTTGTTTTTACTCTTTTGGTCTCCACAAGTGCCACAGTGTGGTTTTCACTTGAGGATCCTGTTTTGATTGTAATATTTTTGCAACTGAAAGGTTTGGCATTCTCTCCAAAGTAAGTCGTGTTGTTAAGTTCAATGGCATACCCAGCTTTGTGATCCCCGCTTGGTATGTCATCCCGTAATTCAAGAAAGACTATGATCATGTCATTGTTTTGGAAGGTGTCAAGGTGTGGAGGATCTTGCTAGTCCCAATCAATGAGTTAGGGGTAAATAATTGGCATTGCTTCATCAATTAGGTTAAGTTCATAGGATGTGTCAGTTAGGGTAAGTATGGAGGAATCAAGGTCATCGTTAGTATTATCTGCTTCGTAATTGAGCTCAGGAGGTGACACACTTCTTTTTGAAGCATCTTCAGGATCTAGATCCCAAAAGGTTTTAATAAATGCATCTCCTTCAACTTTCTTAACCTCAAAAGTGTCCCCGTCAGATGATTGTGAAAATGAAGAATCTAACTCGTATTCATGTGAATCTATCTTGGAATCACTTGGTAGAACTCTATCACTGTATGTTATACGGATGTCTGCCGATGTGAAAGGTTTGTCGACAAATACTACATGGGTTTTATCTGACGGGGTTGTTGTTGCTTGGG
The DNA here is from genome assembly GCF_030272615.1 of Cryptomeria japonica. NCBI lineage: Eukaryota > Viridiplantae > Streptophyta > Pinopsida > Cupressales > Cupressaceae > Cryptomeria > Cryptomeria japonica. Next base: position 274,734,206 of record NC_081410.1, on the reverse strand, counting down.
TGTCTGAAGTGGACAAGAGTTTAATCCCGAGAGTGATAGTTTGGCAAGCAACATGACTCTTTTTCTTACTTGTTGTATGTAGAGACTATAATTGAGAAGTGCTTTCATAACTCGAATTTTCGGATCTTGTAGGTTGACTTGCAATGGACATTGTTCTGCTTCCAACATACTCGCCCATGGGTAGAGGAGCAATGGATTTTTATCATGCTTCACGGTTTTAAATCATGGTTTTGCATATCACTCGACGATTTATTGTTTCTAAGTTTTGTATATATTAGAGATAGAGAAAAATAGGTCATATGATTTTTGCAAGTACTCTAATGTAGTTGACCTTTTTTAAAGGGATAGATGAATTGTATTATTACACTTCATCTTTTGAGAATAATACAAATTTTGGTCTCATCGGGATAATTTTCACATTTCTCCACATATTTAATGAAATAATTTACATTATGTGAATTTGTTAATTTGTTACATTCTTCTTGAATGTTTGCATTGTAATAAGGTTAAATTCTATATTGTTCTTTATTTCTCTTACGATATTTACTCTATATTTCAACAAGGAATAACATACTATCCCATAAAATTTAATATGTTTTTTTCTAATGAATCTACGTGCTATGAATATAATAGTCTATATGTATTGTTTGAGAAAGATGAATTTATTATTGATTTCACTTTGATAAACCAGTTCACAACACAACAATCAAATTAAGTTTACGAAATAGTACGTACTTTTTTTGAAAATATAGAAGTGATTAGAGTGGAGAAATTTGGGCGAGCATCTTGACCTATTCTCTCTTGTTAAAGCTTGGTGAGCATGATGCTTTACACATTTTTCTTGGCAAAAATATCAAATTAGAAGAATACTAGAATATGAATTTTTTTCTTAGCAAAAATATCAAATTAGAAGAATGCTAGAATATGAAATATGAATAATTTTTATTTTTAGTTTTAGTTTTTTGGGTTGTTGTTTAGTCCTTTTAATATAACAACTATACCACATCACCTGTCTGTATTTTTTTAACATTCATTTGTTTTTTTTAATTGCAGAAATTACGTAGCCCCTTTTAACTGCAGTTGTGCTGAATAAACTTTTTAATTGTTACTAAAGCTCTTAAAGTGTAAGTGTTTTTTCTTGGCCAAGGCTTTAAAACCTAAGGGCCACGCGATCCAAACACAAAAGAAATATTCAGTCACTCGACTACTGGGGATAGGTCCAATATTGAGCAGATGATCCAGGGCAATTCGGATCAAAATGCGCTGCGTTGAAACCCGAGGTGGCTATAGCTTCGATCCCTAAGATATATAATTTAAATAATCTAAAAAAAACTAATTATTATTTATTAACTTACCCCAAAAACACTGAACCTTCCTTCACCCCACGCAAAAAAAACTACTTTGTTTTTTATCACGTTGTGTCTGGGAGTCAACAGCTGTTACAAGCAGAAACACTTGGATGTTTATTCGAAATAGTCCCCAGTGAGTGTACGCAATTTTACTTCTTAAAAAAATCATCATTCTAATTTCTAATCAAACTTATTCAGGAAGGGGAAAAGCATCAATTGCTTGAAAAATTCAAACAGAGTAAAACTTAGCAAGTGAAGCAACCATAGATTAATAGCTTATAATATATAAAATGAGTCAGTAGGCAAGCTGAATGCAACTTCTAATAGGTAGGTCACAGTAGATCACAGTAGATCCACCGACAAATATAAAATGTATAAAAGAATTTGCTGACTTGATCAAATCAGGATACATCAATGTTAATTGAATTTTGTCACTTGATTAATTAGCAATATCGTACAAGAAACAACAGTAGTCCTATATGTAGTCCTTGTGTATATTCCAAAACACTTGAAGGGGATCCAACAATATTTATTATTACAACTAAAAAATTCTGGCGTTTGAGAACCATCCTCTGACGCCACATGAATTTCTGGAATTTTGATGGGAAGCCAATTAATGTACCATGACAATCCATACAAAGGCTCAATTTTTCTAATCTGAAATTTACATTCACAGCCTGAAATAATAAGGGAATCAGTGATTATTTTTCTGGAAATTTTTCTTTCCAAACTAATTTTCCAGATAATTTACAACAGCCTGATTATTAATCCACAGGAGGAGCATACCGAATTCATCTTATCCCTATTTCTGCTCCTCATTTTCCTGTGTATATGTACTTAAATAATGACATCCATCAGTCAAAATGATCAGATGGCTTAAAACTGATACTAAAATTGTAAGCCAACGCTTGACATTGATCACCTGTACTCCATAAGAGTCAATGTCCAGACTTAAAAACTGTGTAATAAAAACTATGTACTCAGAAAAATTGTTGCCCATAATAGTAATACAATCACAATAACAAACTCTCTGACAAAAAACCCGTGCTCTGACTCTCATGATCTCAAACAATCCCAGTATACAAGATACTCATACAAGTTACAAAATCAAAATGTCCTTTGGTATTTTAAAACAATCATGATGCCGTTGTGAGCGTCAGTCGAAGTGGCTGCAATGCTCCCTGTACAATCTCTTGAACTGTCTTGTTGCGGCGGCATACATCTGATAATTCTTCAAGCGAACCTATGAGAGCTGGAGAATTTGCACCAGAGGCTGCGGAAGACAAAGCCCCCAAGAAGCTTGATCTCTCACCATCTGTTATGGCTGTTGATGGTATCAAAGAAATGGCCTCCTGTGCCCAGTTAACAACTTGAATTCCATATATCCGTGTCATTGACATAAGAACAGAAATGACCTGTAAGATGAATTTAATTGCATAAGACTACCAGAGCCCAGCACTAATAAAAGTGCAAATAAAAAACAACCCCTAGATTTAATCATTTGTTCAAAAGAGAAGCTGGAAAATATTAGGTAGCCTCAACTCAATATGTTATGTAACTTACTTCTTCTAATCTAGATTCAGGAAGAGCTCCTGCCAAAGAGCCTATCAGAATTCTTGTAAGACTTGTAGCCCGAGGTAATATAACATTGTCAATGATTGAACGATATTGTTTTCCACCAATTGATGTGGCCACATCAAAAATATCATTTAAAAATGTTAATATTGAGATGCATGCTTCCCTGGAAAATAAATTTACTTCATAAGTTTTCTTCATAGATTTGGTAACATTCAATGCCAATTGATAATCAAACAATATATCCATAAAAGTTGAATACAAGATAGGTCCAGTGATTAAAATTAAATACAAAATCTATTTTGAAAGACCCCCATAGGTGCTGGACTTGGAGTAAAAAGCCATCTACCATAGGTCCAGTGATTAAGAAACTACCTGTGTTGTATAGTAATGCCAATCATCGAACAATCAACTAATGGAGGGAATATAGTTGATGGCACAAACAAATGGGGACAGTATCTAATGCATCTTGAGGCTAACAAAAAGCAATCATCAGCAATGTCTGGCCTAGATGTAAAATCCTGCCTCAACAAAAAATTTCAAGAAGAATCAGTTCAGTTCGTTGCTTATCAATCAATGCATCTCAGAAACAAATAGAAATAAGTGCTCCCATAAAACATTACAAAGCTCCAACAACTACTAAAACATATATCAAAACAGAGTTCCCCATAACAGAAAAACTTTAAGACATTCCAAGGTTCCAAATGCTAATCTACTACCTGAATACTCTTTAAAAGGCTTATAGTATGGCCAAAGAGTGAATTAATTAGACCTCCTAGATAGTTTCCACAAGAAGGATCTGAGCCAAAGATCTGCAAATTGAAAGAAAAAAAAATATTATTATTAAATTATGATAGAAATCACAATAGGGCAAATATTATGAATAACAAACAGCCTTGTATTTGAAATACCTTTATTACTTCACTGGAAAGGTAAAGGAAACAAGATTGATGGTGCACTTGATATTGCAACTGGACCACCTGCAGCATATCACTTATCGTAACACCGATGGATTTTCCGCATGTCCTCACCTGAAACAAGATCCATGTAAGCAACTTTACCCTCAAAATAAAGATTAGCTAGAAGGGTTAATAAAGATTTTCCTGGTTATATATAAAACACTAAAGGGAGAAAAAAGGGAGAGATCAAAACTTCAGTGTCAAAATGGAAGTCGGGAATTAGTTACTAGCAGCCTAGACATTCCCACAGTAATTGGTCTTTTCCACTATCACTTTTAATTTTAACTATTATTTAGAATCTCTAAGCTACCTATTTTGAATATCCTTGCTCGTAATGTCTCAAATAAGAGGTATCAAATTATGTACACAGAGAGAGATCGATTTCTGTCTAACTTGCAGTCTCAACTGAATCTATTCCAAAGGCAATTACATTGGGTTTGTTTTCAAATACGTTTCTCATTTAAGGCATTAAAAATTACCTCCAAGGAGGATAAAGTACGTATACAGAAACATGATGAGAATAGAGCAAAAGTAGTTTCTGGATTCAATTGTGTATAAGATTTTTGCATCAATGTTTCGGATCACACTCCGTGATCCATCATCCATCGTTTTGATTCCTTTGGCTCTCATTATCCTGATGATGGATCACGGAGTGTGATCCGAAACGTTGATGCAAAAATCTTATACACAATTGAATCCAGAAACTACTTTTGCTCTATACTATGGATTGTGGAAATCTCTTAGCATTGAAAGATGAGAATAGTTTTGAAATATGGAATTTGAACTTCATGTGTGAACTGATAAGATGATAAAATGTTTTTTAAAGCACTTTAGGATGGAAATGTCCTTTATTCCAGATAAGTATCTCTACTCCTATTTGAAAATTACTATTGTTTTAAGTTTGAATATTTCTCACTTGCTGAGACAGAAATTTTTGGTTTGACAAGTTGAATTTTATCAGATATCCATCAAAGCGAAATTGAAAGTGGAATTTTATCAGATATTAAAACCTGCCAATGCCCTGATAGATGTGTGTCAAGTGTGGAAGCATAAACAAGGCACATGAATTTTTTGAAAAAAATGCCTCAGTGGCATGTGGTCTCTTGAATGCCATGCTTGCAGAATATGCACAAAAAGAATTTGTTGAAAAGGCCTTGCAAACATTTAAGTTAATGCAATCAGATGTAAAGCCAAACATCTCATTTTGCAAATTTTATTATTATTATTATTAACTTATCATTAAATAATAATTTATATATTAACTTTATCCATACTCTGAATCTTATGTATTCTTGTACATTGAAAAATTAGATGCTTCTAATATTTCTGATTTTAGGCTGCAAGAATGTATATATTTATTATTTTCATATTTTTTTGTATGGACGAACCCACACCCATAACTTTTTTGACCAAATCCACAAACCAAACCCACAAACTTTAACCCAAACCAGTACCAGGATGTGTAACTAGGATAAGAAAAGACAACCATCATACCACTTCAGCAAGAACTTGTCTCTTGTGCATGTGCATACTAAAAATGCATTGGTCATGTTTGTTACTCGGTTTCCACTGGCATGCCCTGAGGAAGTAATCTTTCATTAAGTTCTTAATTTTAGGGAAAGATTGTATTGAAAATTAATAGCATTTGATCACCAGCTAGTACCAAATCTTGTGGCCTAGCTCTCTCCAAAATCAATAAACAAAATAAGATTAAAAATTAAAATTGATAAATAATACCATATTGGGTGTTTCCCTTACCATTTAGGGTTTAACATGTTGAGGAATCAGAATACAAACAGAAATTTTGATAATATCTCATAAAATGAAAAACAATAACTAACGGCCTAGCTCAAAGAAGTAATGTAAAATGTGAACTTGATTTTAAGCAAGAAAGTAGACAAGTCCCAGAATGATTAGGGCTTGTTCATCAAGCACTTGTGTACCAAAAATTTACTAAATTGTTAACATTGAAATTGTAACCACTTATAAAATTCAGTGCATGAATTCTCACAGCATATTTGCAGGCCCTGCACAGTCGCTCCATAGTTTGCATGTCCCAAGCACGTCTAAAAACCAAAGGAAGATGTTACTCAACTAAGTCAACAGAATCTAAAACCCAAACTACATGAATAATATGCTTTTCACACATTCTTACTGGTCAAAAACAGCTTTCAAAGTTGGCCAAATATTTTGAAATGCATCTCCCACAGCTTCAGGATGGCTAACATATCTGTAAACAAACAAGCAAGACAGTTAACAGGATAACTATCATGCATCCTTGTGTCTCATACATTCACAAACAATTTTACAAGAAACAACTATTCAATGAAATGCATTACCACAATCTGTTAGAATATAAACCATGACCATTGTACCTGAAAATATTTGAAAGGCGATCAATAGGAATAGTATACTGATTTGCACTAAATTGCTGAGGAGATCTTGCTGCTTGTGCTATTACTTGCTGAACATCAATAGAAATGTTGGAAATTAAACATATGTCTGGAGAATACAAAATCCAACATGTATGTATTGATGGGCAATTTTACCTGCAGAGGAGTTACTGCAGGAATGCATAAAGCCTCAAGGGCCTTCTTTGCATGTTCTGGTGGAAGGGCGGTGATAACCATACTGTGAGGCAAGTAGAGAGATTTCCCATTACATGAGAATAATTACACATACAAAACTTAATTTTATAAAATACTTAAAAATGTATATGACTCTACAGAGCAATAGCAGCACAATCACTTTTTTGAAACTGCAGGTACACTATTGATGCATAAAAGAAACTGCTCTGACATTTCTCCATATGGAAGAATATCTAAAGATTAATTTTATCTTAAAGAACTTGATCTATTAATGTTAAAGAGAACACTTTCAAAAACTAACAAAATAGCTCACAATTTAATTCTTTATGACCCAATTTAATCTTCATGAAAATATTAAAAATATGGCATTTCATCATCTAACGTGGGACAGCTTCTTTCTTTGGTGAAACAGAATATTCCAACATTATATGAGATGATATTTGCAAAGAAGGAAGTGTAAATCCAATAAAGCTATATGTAATTAAAAAACTATGGTCTATACATCAAAACTTTTGAAATGTATGATCCAAACTAGTGTTAGAATAGTTTTAGAGCTTAAAGGTATTTTATAGAATGTAAGCGGTACATGATCCATATGACCTACCCTCACATGTACAAAAATAGGAAATATAAAACTTTTGAGTAGACGAGGTCATGATGGCTGGTCTTTCATGCATACTACTATATCTCAATTTGATTTATTTAAATGAAGAGCAAACTGTCTATCGACTTCTTCCTGTAATTGTCTTCTAAATCTGAAATCCATCAAATTGTCCCATTAATCCGAGCTCAGGAGGCCATCTCTAATTCCTTTATGAGTGTCCAAGCAAGGCAAGAAAAATCTGGGACTTTTGTGCAGAAACCATGAAGCTGCATGGAGAAGAGTTTGGTCCAAGGAGTTCAAGTTTTATGGTTTCTATGTATACAAATCATGGGAGTAATTTAGCAGAAGCTGCTGGTTGGAAAAAATTACCTCCTATAGTTATATTTAAAAAACAGAGAAAAAAAGACAAGAAAAATATTTCTGTTGCTCGAATTTTGAAAAACCATGTGAGTGGTGGGCAAGCAAGAGGTGAAGACACTTAAAATAATGAGGCAGACTATCAAGATAAAAGGCCATGGCATCAAGATTCATCCATGTTGGAGAAGAGGTGTAAAACAACAGTGCAGTTATGTGCATGTGGAGAGAGGTAGGCCACATAGGTAAGAAGAGAGGGCACATGCAAAGAGAACAAATGGCACAGCCATAAGGGTGATGTATTCTAAAACAGAAGAGAAAACGTCAGCAGATCAGGAAGAGACAGCAAGGAGAAATCTGCCCAGTGCTACAGCTGGAGTTGCCATGTCTCAGCAAGACAGCCACTCACCTTAAAGGAAATGTCCCTCCACACAGTTTGCAGACTTAAACAAGTCAAAGCTCTCAAAAAATGAGTATTCTTGAATGTTGACTGCATTAACACTAATTTTGACATGTTTTTACTTTTTTATTATTCATTAAGTTAGTTTGTTTAATGAAAAGCAGGAAGTAACAGTGGAATAAAGGCAAGGATGTTTGGTTCAAGGAGATATAAGTTTTTACTGGACAGAATTTATTTTTTAAATGATTTTCTTTCTTTTCTTTTTTGGAAAAAAAAATGTGTAGACCTATGTTCAGCCAAGTTTCTGGAATGGGGAGGGGAGATGCAATTTCGAGACAGATATTTTTGAAGGCCATTCTAGGGGACAGCCAGGGACAGCAAAGAGGATCGCTCTATAAAAAATATTCGGAAAATTCAAATATTCATGTGATAACATTGATAAGACATTCATCATATACATAATTAGTGATACATTATAGAATCCTTATATACAAAATTAGAGTTGAATTAAGAGTTATAAAGTCCGCCAATAAAAACTTTCTTGTTCAAGCACATGTAAATAAACCACTATTAGAGTGCAGTAGTAAAGCCTCAATAGTGGCACTTTTAGGTTTTTTGTTAGAGAATGTTCTTTCCCTTTGAAGTTATTGGTTTTGTAAACGTGTAGCATAAGTAATTTAATTCTGAATGAGCTTTGGAGCATGACAGAGGATAGAAAGTTACAACAATTCCCACAGATTCTGCATGGTAAACTACATTTCATCTCAAAAATCATGTCTTAGCAACCATTCAATGAGAAACTTATGTTCATTTAGACTCAATCAGAAAGAGTTGGGAAGTCAATGACCACAATACAACTACATTGACTTGATGTTATAGTTGTATAGCCAATTGTCTAAAACTTGGTAAGTCAGAGCCTATCAAACGTGGAAGACATCAGAACAAATAATAAAAGGCTAATTTTGATAGACCTGATGACCGGACCATGATAACAGTAGCCTTGAATAGTCTTCCCTCTTTATAATAAAACGTTGCGGATGCCTTGTAGTTGATAGAAAAACTGAGAAAAGGAAATATAACGCACTATCAGTTACTAATGAAACATGTGAAGAGCCCAGCTCATTACAAAAAAAAAACTAGGCAAGATAGATTTACTGCTAACACAAACAATGATAGTAGAGGCAGATGTGCAAAAGTTAGAGGTTCTGAACAGTCATATTGGCAGGGTTCTGAACAGTCATAAATCCATTGCAAGCATGGTTCTGAATATGACTGTTAAGAAATTTCAAATTGAAGATAAATCCATGCTTGCAATTGATTCACAGTAATGTATGTGAATGGTTGCACTTTGCCACAAAGGAAACAGGTATTTTATTCCTTTTCATTGATGAATACTCTGGGGTAACATAGGGTTATTTTCTGAAACATAAATTAGGAGTGTTTACCATGGTTCTCAGGATCAAAAACCTAATAAAATAACAAATAAAAATGGAAATTCTGACAGAAAAATGAAGAACATACTTCAGATGAGTTTCAACACGTTTGAGTGGAACATGGAATAAGAAGGCAGTTGACAAACTCCTACACTACAAAACATTACATGAAAGTTTTACAAATGATCTTAATACAATTTTGGAATTGGCAATCTTCAATTCTACAGAGAACCCAAAAGTCCCATGAAATAGCAAGAAGCTCAGTAGCAGGGCAACTCACCAGATGGTAGTGCATCATAGATTAGAATCCAAGCGAAGTTGGTGTTTGGATAGTACCTTAATGTAGGTGTGGCTTGAAGGAATATTAGAAATTGCAATCTACACTTCTAGAGGAAACGTGAAAGTCACATGATCAGTTGGGCAAAAGTTTTCCAATAGAACCACTACTGGATGGGAGTATATCCTGTATTCAAATCCTAGCCTGTCAAAAAGATTTAACACACAATCCTCATTTCAACCCCATCACGTGGGAAAATAAACTCCTCTAACAAGAATATTTCTGTGTCATAAGATGAAATAATCAAAACTACAATACTTGAGAGAGAAAGGGTTTAATCTCTAACAATAATTAAGCAGATCAGGATTTATAAATCAGAATCTGCTAAATTAGAATCCTAAATTGTGAGAGTTGACAATTGTCGACCGTGCAGAATAAAGATGCTAAAGTGATACTAATCTTTTTCCAGCATATTTGTTCTCCTTTCCATTTCTATTAAATTAGCCTTCAAAACATATTATTTACATGGATTTCAAGTAATAGAAAGCAAGTAGATGTCTTGCAGATATCATTCTTGGCTATAAACTGGAGCTAGATTTTGTCTTACTCATAATTTTGTTTCCTAGTCATATGAACTTATACAACCTGATCTTTCCCAAGGGATTTACCATGCAAAAAATTAGCATCTAACAGGTTTTCTTTACCAGATATTTTTACAATTTGCATTTCTACGTTTAGTAATGTCAGTGTATTTAAAAGAACAATTCATTCAATAAACCTTCCACTTCATTTAAAGATCCCAAATCTAGCTGCATGTATATGTGATTGCAGCTTCTCCTATCCTTTAGATTCCATTGCACTGAAAAGAAAGCATTGATTGAAACTAAAGATATGATAATTAATAACTATTGCGTAGACTAGCATAGGCATAACGAGATTGTTACCTCAAGGCTTCAATAAGCTGCAAGGCATCTTCAGTAGACAGCTTGTAACCACTTTCTCGGCTCACAGCCTTGTGATAAATGTGAAAAAGACCATCCAGTGATCCTGCTAACTTATCCCTACATGCTGCCAAAATGATAAAGTACGATTCCACAAAATGAGAAATGCTATGATTGATGAAGCACATACTCATGGAAATATTAATTCAATCCTAGAACTTTGGGAACATTTCACCAAACTTGTTTAAGCGTAATAGGTTATGAAGAGTTATATGTTTCTACCTAACCTTTGCATATCCTCCAAGGGCTGCATACTAATGCAAATAAACACATTGACAACTTTGAGGAATGTCAAGCTAAGAACAGGCTTTAGATTTTCCAAAAGAAGGCATCTGCCTCAAACATATGATAACTGACTCAAAAGTGATAAAAAAAATAAAACAATGAAAGATATAATATTAGACAAAAAATAAATGCCAGATGAAGCAACATCTTCATGCATGTTTTGAATAACCCTCTTTGAAGCTTCCAGTTAAACCAGTGGACAAAGACCGAATGAGATTATAACAACAGGCTTTAAATTTTCCAAAAGAAGGCATCCACCACAAACATGTTGTAACTAATTGAAGAGTAGTCAAAACAGTAAAAAAATGAACATATAAGTTAAGACAAGAAAAGAAACACCGGATGAAGCAACATCTCAATACATGCTTCTTGATAAATGCCCTATCTGAAACTTCCAGTCAATCATATTCTCTTGCTATCTACATCCTGATGATGGATCATGGAGTACGATCCAAAATGTTGATGGAAAAATGGTCATGCAGTCAAATTCAGAAGCTTCAAGCTAATATTATGGGCTGTGGAAAATCTCTGTATTAAAAAGATTGAATAAATTTCTCTCCATTGTAGAGAAACACCTAAAAGAAAAGATTTCTGTTTAAATCTTCAAAATGAACAGAAGAATCAAGCCTTCTTAACTCTATTCAGCTTGCCTCAAATATTACACTAGAATAAATTTAATTGCCAATCCATGAAGATCAAATCAGCAATAATCAAGCAACTCCAAATGAAGAGACTTGATTTATGCCTCCACAACCATTTCATTCCCATAAAAAATATAGGACATCCTTTCTTCCACCCCAGGTCCTTAGGCAAAAGGTTTGAGAACATTTATATTCCCTCTAGGGACATAAAGCATCTTTATTTTGCATCCCAAGTCCTTAGGAATAAGGGTTGAGCCATCCTCCATAACTAAAGGTCATTCCCCAAGCAGGTTATGAACAATCAATAACTAGCATATAAACCCATACATGCAAATCAAAGGGACCAAATGTTCAAGCCAACATATTTGCAAGGAACATCTTTTCAAGCCAAAGCATGTATAAGGTCTATAGCAAGTGTCAACACACCTCAATAAAACATAAGAGAGAACAATTGATCTCCCTCTCATCCTTGAGGAATTCGTGCCCATGAATCTTAATTTGTCTCACTAGTTAAACGACCTTGTTTGACAAGCATGAATCCACAACCAAACATGTATAATGTGCATTCTTTTTTAAAAAAAATGTTTTTTTTTCAGCTTTTCAGGGTTAGGGTTGAACCCTAATTTGATGCGTGCCCCATCAATGCCCTCTATGCCTTACAAAACTCCCTCAAATCCTCTCTTTTTCTCACATTTGTTTTTCTGATTTATTGAACAGCTAGATGAAGAGGAGAGAAAAGAGTGATTGAAGGAGTGAAAAGACATAGGTGGAGCGAGTGCAAGAGCAAGAAGAGTGACAAGGAGCAAGAAGAAGACGAGGAGGATTCTACAAAAACTTGGAGAGATTTTTCAAGCACTAGGTAGGTTTTTTGTTTGTTTCATTTCTGATTTTCAATTTTTTTTTGTTTCTTTTCCATTTGTTTCATTTTCAAAATCAGATTTGATGTTGAATCTTGAGGGCAAAATGAAGAATTATTCCAATGTTGCATTGAAATGGCTGCAAATGCATATTAATACATTCATTTCAACGCAACATTGGAATCATTCTTCATGTTGCCCTCAAGATTCAACATCAAATTTTATATTTTGTTTTCAAATTTTAAATTTGTTATACTAGGTTGAAACTAGGCACTTACTAAATTTATTTTTATTTTGATTTTGTGAAATGCAGTGTCACAAGAGCTCTCATGATATGAATGAAGATGAGATAGAAATTCATTCTCATAGTGGAAATGAATCAAAATATGAACCTAAGGCTGTTCCAAGAGCCCAATCTAGTTCCATGGCAAGTGCAGCAGCTAATGTAGAGTAAGTACCCTTCCGAATTATTCGCACAATATGCTAACGGTCCCTTTGATCCTAAGTCTCCTCTCAAATAGTTTGCATCAAAAATACCAAGCACATTAGGTACAGGTGGTTACACAAGGAAGTGGCAATGCACCATTTGTGGTGTTACAAGGTTTGGCAGCATTACTAGAGTTAATCCACACTTCCTTTTTCTTTGAGGAAAAGATGTGGCCCCATGTCCTTTTTTGGAAGATCTTGCAAACATTATATATAGAATTGAGATCAACTAGCTTTGGGGTGTCCTTGATGATGGTGCAGTTGCAATGCCTACTACTTTGTCTAGTAGGGCACAACAGAGCCAGGTACATGCTTCTAGTCATACATTGCAGATTTGAGGAGTGAAGTCCAAACCCTTATCCACTTCCAATGTATGTGGTCCAATCATTAGAGGGTAAGTGGAAACACAACTTGAAAAGTAACCCCATAGTTGATTGTTGAATGTGCATCTGACGGATTTGCCAATGGCATCCCATTTCATATAGCTCGATCTCCTTATTATAAGGAGATAATATCAATCGTGGCGAGGGGAGGATCATCATATGTGCCACCAAGTGAGACAAAATTGAGGACCACAACCTTGGATAAAAACTATTCCAAGATCTGTGTTTTGATGGAGAAGACGAAGGCATGAAGGGTGGAGATTGGATGCAACATAGTTATGGATGGGCGGACGAACATTAGCCATTGTCCACACATCAACATCATGGTTACATGTGCAGAGGGCCCATACTTTCTCAGGGTAGTTGATTGTATAGGGCATTGCAAAGATGTTGATTTTCAATTTGAGGTCCTTAGGGAGGCTATTGAGGAGGTTGGGCCACAAAATGTGGTCCAAGTAGAGACAGATGCAACACAAGTGTGTAGAGCCGTAGGGAAACTTATTGAGGCAGCCTACAGACATATTTGGTAGGGTCCATGTTGTGCACATACCATGAACAATGCACTCAAGGGCATAGGGAAATTTGAATGCATTAGAGGAGTGGTCAACGAAATGAGAGATGTGAAGATGTTTATCAGCAACCACCACACTTCAAATGCACTCTTTAGGAGCTTCTTGAAGGAGTTCATAAAACCTGTTGAGACCATAGATGCATCCTATTTTATTCTCTTGGAGAGAATGATTGAGTTGCAAGAGGCACTGCAACTCACGGTTATGACAACAAATTGGAATAGGTGGGCCAAGGCTAAGACAGAGTAAGGGAGGAGGGTGAAGGAAATAGTCAAGAGTGATGTGTTTTGGAGTGATGCAAAATACATAGTCTCCATCACTGCTCTAGTTTTCCAGGTCATCAAATATGGGGATGGGGATGCACTTACACTTTGAGAGGTTTATGAGTGCATCGATTTTATGCTTGACCAAATGATGGTTGTTGTGCAAGTGAAGGACCCCACTTTAGCATTCTACAATGACCACATTCGGCCAATCATTGAACGCAAATGGGACAAGCTCAACACTCCCTTGCATATGGTTGCCTATGCATTGAATCCTATGTGGTACAAGGCTGGGGCTAGTAGAGTTACATCGATTCAGGATGATGAGGTGAAGGCAGGGTTCTTTAGGCGCATTGATAAAATGTACGAACCTAATAATGCCGACACGATTTACACTGATTGGACCAAATGTTCCACTCTTAGGGGTTATTCAGACACGACTAAGATGGATATAGCAACTATGGCACAGGAGGACCCACTTGTGTAGTGGACTTGTCATTGTCAAAAATCTTTGACTATCACTCTAGCCATTTGTTTGCTGTAAGATACCACCCTATTTTGCTCAAAACTGATTGCTACAACTCAGAAATAATTCTGTCAAACAGTTACCATACAAACTACACCTGTTCTGTTTTAAATGTTTAGTTGATATTTGGTGCATTTTTTCAGTGTCTGTGGACTTAAAAAATTGACAAATCACGAGCATTCACATAGGCAGCATTACAGAATAAGTATAATTTTTTGACAATGAGCATTTCATGAACCAAAATCATTTCATTCAGCAGTCATATCTTGCAATAAATTTCATGTATCTATTCAACTTATAATTAGTAGAACATTTACACAAGTTTATCGAACAGCCAAAGAACCTGGTAAATTCCTTGTGTTCTTGGACACGCCCATCTCACTGTGATATTACTCAGCTCCATATATTTTCTTCCAGCAAACATTACACGCTCCAGCTGACAATTGTGTGACCAGCAGAGGTAAAGTCCACACCCAGCACAGATAATATTTCACATCCCAACCTGGAATGTTTTTTTGCGCCAAACCACAAGTGACTTCGACCAAGCTGGTATCAACCCACAGTGAAACTTCCAGCTGATTATGACGCTGTCTCAGAGACTGATTCTGCATTTTCTATGCCAGTTAACATGCCCAGCAGACATCTAATGGCTGCGTTAGTAGGTTTTGGAGGCAAAATTTATTTTTGCATATTTGGTAACTCTAGTCGCACCCTTTCAACACTTCACTAGACGCCCCAGATGACCAAAAACCAGTTCAACCTGCAACCAATAAGTGTGTTCTGCAGCAGCAATGTAACACGTCTGGCCTATAATCATACAGAGTGAAGGGAGATAAATTTCTTTCCCAAGCGTTCAACTGTATACCAACACTCACAACACCCTATTTCAATAAATGACCCCCTGTAGATGGCATTCACGCTCAGTGGCTGCAACTAGCTTCTTCCTACTAATGCTGCGATTCCTGAAGTTGCCACCTTCTTCTTTCACTATCCACACCAATGTGCATTATCCCAAAATCTGACCTCCTAAACTCTACCGGCAAACTATTTAAATACAAAGCTGAGAAATTTGATTTGAATACCTGTAGTTACTGTGAAATTCCCCTTGTGCACAAATTTGAACTGTAGCTTAGTTGCTCTTCAACTCTTCTAATGCAAGTTTGACTTTAAAGACCTTCCCAACATGATCTCCCACAGGCAAGAAAGATGTCACATCTGAGGGATTTCATCTCCAAATGCCAAGAAATTCCAGAACTGAATCCAGAAAACTCAACTTCCAGAAAAAAAAAGCACAATTCCCCAAGATGCCCCAACTTGCATTAAATGCTTACATTTATAACTCCCATTGGGCCCATTCCCAAGACATCACAAATGTGGGATAAATGAATGATATAATAAAAACTTATTATCCCCTTATGTCTCCACCAAGAAAGGGGTACTTCTAATTTTCCCTTTTTAACATTAGGCTTCAACATTAAGTAATCACTTAAGTTAAATATTTAAATTGAACTTAGGAACTTTTTGATTTATTGCCCAATAAATTAGTGGTCCATTAAATTTGCAATCCAAGTGGAAAATAAAATGTACCAAAATATTGTTGACCAATATTGCTTCAAAATTTACCAAACATGAGCCCAAACTGACTTACTAGAAATAGTAAGTTCTTGGATAAGTCAGTTCCTGGAAAACCCGTCAAATCAACTTTGATTAGCCTAAAACTGAATTTTCCTAGGCCAAATCCTTCATTGATCCCTGCAAAGGGCTAGTTAGCCCTCGGGACCATGGCAAAATGGGCTAATGACAAATCGCCTACTAACTACTGCAAAGGGGACATTATAGTTCGCCCCATTTGAAATTGCTTGTCCTCAAGCAATCTCAACTCTAGATGTTGTAAGACCTACTCACCCTCCCAAGTAGCATCCTCTACCGCCAAGTTCTTCCACTTCACCAAATACTCTCTGATGACCCGTCTCCATAAGGTACGCTCCGTAGTTTCAAGAATGGCCTCAAGGACCAAGATAAGTTTCCCTTGTCATCAAGAGGAGGTAACTCTGCTGAAGGTAACACATTATGGCCCAATGCCTTTTTAAGGCATGAGAGATGAAACACATTGTGTACCTTGTTGTCCGCCGACAACTCAAGCTCATAAGCGACCTCACCAACCCTCCTGACAGCTCTGAACAGTCCATAGTAGCGTGGCTTCCACTTCTCTAAACCACTCCTTTTGAGAGTGGATTGTCAGTAAGGCTACAACATTAGATAAAAAATGTCACCAAACTCAAAAGATCTCTCTGCTTTGTGCTGATCTGCATATTGTTTCAGCTGGTTCTGAGCCTTTGGCATGTTTTCCTTTAGTGATCTCATGATATCTTGAGTCTCCTGCAAGAGATCCTTAGCCTTAGGTACTCGGCTATCACCAAACAACAAATCTAAGAAGCTCGGACCCTCATAACCATAAAGAGCCATAAAGGGTGACATTTGGACAGACATATGATAAGTGGTATTATAACAGTATTCTCCTAAATGCAACCACTTCACCCACGCCTTTTTCTGCCCTTTGATATAATTATGGAAGTATCCTTCCATCCACTTGTTCAGAATCTCTGACTGTCCATCTATCTGCAGGTGATAACTGGTGCTTGGAGTAAGCTGTCCCACACAACTTGAAGAGCTCCTACCAAAAATGACTCATGAACCTGTTGTCCCTGTCACTCACAATGCTCTGTGGCAACCCGTGGAACCTGAATACCTCTCTGAAAAACAATTTTGTTGTCTACACTGCTGTATAGGTGGATGAAATAGTGAAGAAATGACCAAACTTGTCAACTGATCCACCACAACATATATGCAATCCATGCCTTGGAGCTTGGGTAGGCCCACGATGAAATCCATTGAAAAACTATCACACTTCCTCTCGAGAATGGGTTGGGGCTGCAATAAACCACCTGGAAAAGAGTGCTCATGTTTATTTTGTTGACATACCGAACACTCCCTCACATACTGTAATACCTCAGTCTTGAGCCCTTTCCATGTAAAGTGCTCTCTCACCTGCCTGTAAGTTTTGAAGTACCCTGGGTGACCTGCTAACGATGAGTCATGGAAAGCTCTCAAGATCTTCTGCTTCATAGCAGATCCTGGCACTAATAAAATCCTCTCCTTGCAAATGATCAATTCATTTACCACTGTGTACCTGTCATCCTGGATAGTGCCAACAACTATGTTTTTCTTGCCCTTGACAAAAACTATGTCAAAATCATAAGGCTGCAATTTGCTGACCCATTTTTGTTGCCTATCATTCTGATCCTTTTGCCCAAGGAAATACCTCAAACTGTTATGATCTGTCTTGATTGTAAACTTACTGTCCACCAAATATCATCTAAATTTAGCCAAGGCGTGCATGATCGCTAACATCTCCTTGTCATAAATGTTGTAACTCCTCTCAAGCCCCCTCAATTTCTTGCTCTCAAAAGCAATGGGGTGTCTATCCTGCATCAATATCGCACCAAGGCCCTCACCCGAGGCATCACAATGCAACTCAAAAGGTCTACTAAAATCTGGAATGGCCAACACTAGGCATGTGCTCATCAACTCCTTGAATCTGTCAAAACATGTTGAACTCTATCTGACCACTCAAAAGCATCTTTCCTAGTCAAGTCTGTAAGGGGTGCAGTAGTCTGAGAAAAACCCCTCACAAAGCGGCGGTAGAATCCACACAAACCAAGGAATCCCTTCAACTAAGAAATATTCTTCGGTGGCAGGCAATCCATAATAGCCCTGATCTTCTCTGGATCCACAAGAACACCCTCAGCACTGATGATGTGCCCCAAATACAGCAACTCTATCATCCCAAAAGCACATTTAGACATCTTTGCGTACAGGGATTCACGCTCTAGAATGCTCAACACGATATCTATATGTTTCAGATGCTCCTCCCAAGTCTTACTATAAATCAGCATGTCATCAAAAAATATCAGCATGAATCTCCTCAACTAATCTCTGAATGTCCTATTCATATAGAACTGGAAGGTAGCCGGTGCATTAGTCAAGCCAAAGCGCATGGCTAAGAACTCAAAGTGTCCATAATGACACCTGAAAGCTGTCTTCTCCACATCATCCTCCCAGACCCGAATCTGATGATAGTCGGATCTCAAATCTATCTTGGAGAAGTAGTAGGCTCCATGTAACTCATCTATGAGTTCATCAATACAGGGAATCAGATATCTGTTTTTTATTGTTTTCTTGTTCAACTCCGTGTAATCAATGCACATCTTGAAAGTCTCGTCCTTCTTTTTAAGTTTTAACCAACACAACTGAAGAAGCAAACTGACTCTTACTAGGCCTGATGTGCCCCATCTCGAGAAGCTCTCTGATAGCCTGCTCGATCTCATCCTTAAATCTTTTCGGATGCCTATAGGGTGTAGTAATAACAAGTTTTGCCCCCTCCTCTAATTCTATAACATTCCCAATGCCCCTGTCAGGAGGTCTACCTGGAGGTATATCACCAAACACTTTGGACTGTTTGGTCAGCAAAGACTGAACCTCTGGAGGATACTCTTGCTTTTGTTGTCCTGTCACCTCTGGCATCACCAATATCTCTACAGCACACTGCACCTGATCATGATGAATCAACCGCTCCATCCGTCTAAGTGATACCACTCTAAGACCACCATCCGATAACCCATGAAGTACCACTTTCTTGCCCTGATGCTCAAATCTCATTTCCACCTCCAAATTAAAAGTAAACTCAACAAAAGAAGTCATCCAAGTCATGCCTAGTATGACATCATAGTCTCCCATGTCTACAACATAGAAATCATCAACCAATTCATAATCATCAATCCTCATATGCAAATTAGTAATTTTCTGCATACACAGGAGTTTATGCCCACTAGCCACCATAACTCTGAATCCATCGTGCTCCTCTGTTTGTAATCCCCGTTTTGCCACAACCCGAGCATCAATGAAATTATTTGTAGCACCAATGTCAATCAAAGATATCACTTGTTGCCCCTAAATCACACCACGCACCTTAAAGGTGATAGACTTCTGAGTGCCTGTCAAGCATGCTATCACCCTGTCATCACTGCTATCCTCACCAGTTGCTGATTTACTATTGCTATCCCCTGAAGAAGATGAACTTTTTGAACTCTCAAAGGCTGTCTCCTCAGCTGAAAAATACTCAATCTACTTGGCCTTAGCCTTAAGGGGACATTTATGAGAAGGATCCCAAGGTTCCCTACAGTGAAAACATAATTTCTTCCTTTTGAGTTCATTCAACTGGTCATTATCCAGTTTCTTAGTACCCTCATGTGGCTTATGTGAATCCTTATGAGATGTTTTCTTATCTTTGTCCTTCCTGTAATAAGAGTCCTTAGACTTGAATTTTCTTTTGTAAGATGATGGTCCCAAGTCCTTAGCCTTTTTAATGGCCTCCTGTAGCGTCAAAGGATCATGTCCCTTGACCCAACCACGTAATGGATTTGAAAGACCATCCATGAATAAAACAACAAGCCTCCTCTCTGAAATATCGGTCACTACCACTGCAATCCTCTGAAATTCCGCAATATAAACATTTACTGATCCCCACTATCTAAGTTGTGCTAGCTCTTTGAAATGCAACTCAGGATCCTTGGTGTCAAACCTCTCAATTAATCGTTCTCTAAACTCCACATAGGAAGTAATTGGTCCATGTCCCATAGTCACCATACCGTGGTGCCACCACTCATGTGCAACTCCATCAAGATGTATAGCAGCATACTTAATAGCTTCTTCTTCAAGCATAGGATTAAGTTGAAGGCAGGTATCCACCTTTTGGACCCAAGCTCGTGTTGTAGTCTTACCTGAAGCATCAAAATAAGGTAAAGATAACTTTCCCACTTTCTTCCTTAGCTCATAATTTTGATTCTTGTCACCTGCACGAGGCACGTGTCTCATCCTCGCGTCAATATAGTCCCGAAGAGTTATAGCTGCCCGAAAATCTTGTCCTCCACTCTCCCAATCTCTCTAAAACTGATCCTGCAAGTCCACAATCTGTGGCTCAACAGTTGTTGAACTCGAACTCTAGGTGGAAAGGTGGGTATGAGAGGTCTAGAACTTGCTGTCCTAGTGGGCTGTGCTGCATGACCAAAATTATCTGCCACCTGTCCTCCATTTCCGTTGTGCCCACCATTGTTACCTCCATTTTGCCCATTATTACCCCCTTGCTGGTTATTATTGTCATTATTACCCCCTTGCTGATTATTACCAGCATTACCACCACCTAAGTTATTCACATTTATACCCATTTGTCTTGCTATCATCTATGTCAGCAAATCCAACCGCTGATTTTGTTGATGTGCCCTTTGTTCTGCTAACTGCTGCCCTTGTACTAGCGTGTCTAATAACTATAAAAATCTGTCCTCTCCCGGGTCTCTTCTCTACACCATATATCTAACAGGGATAGGATCACCTATTTCTTCAACTACAGGTGGATTTGCTGGCCCCGCTCCGGTTTGATTGTTGACGTTATTTTTGGATCTATTTCTCCTCAAATAGTACTGATAATGCATGAGTTTTTAACCCCTCAGGATGGCAGAATCTTCTGTTCTGATAAAACTGTAAGATACCACACTGTTCTGCTCAAAATTAATTGCTAAAACTCAAAAATAATTTTGTCAAACAGTTGCCATACAAACTACCCTGTTTTGTTTTAAATGTTTAGTTGATACTTGGTGTATTTTTTCAGTGTTTGTGGACTTAAAAATTTGACAAATCATGAGCATTCACATAGGCAGCATTATAGAATAAGTACAATTTTTTGACAATGAGCATTTCATGAACCAAAATCATTTCATTCAGCAGTCATATCTTGCAATAAATTTCATGTATCTATTCAACTTATAATTAGTAGAACATTTACACAAGTTTATCAAGACAGCCAAAGAGCCTAGTAAATTCCTTGTATTCTTGGACATGCCCGGCTCACTGCGATATTACTCAGCTCCTTATATTTTCTTCCAACAAACACTACATGTTCCAGCTAACAAATGTGTGACCAGCAGAGGTAAAGTCCACGCCCAGCACAGGTTATATTTCGCGTCCCAACCTAGAATGTTTTTTGTGCCAAACCACAAGTGACTTCGACCAATCTGGTATGAACCCACAGTGAAACTTCCAGCTGATTATGATGCTGTCTTAGAGACTGATTCTGCGTTTTCTACACCAGTTAACACGCCCAACAGACGTCTAATGACTGCGTTAATAGTTTTGGAGGGAAAATTTCTTTCTGCAGATTTGGTAACTCCAGTCACACCCTTTCAACACTTCACTAGACGTCCCAGATGGCCAAAAACCAGTTCGACCTGCAACCAATAAGTGTGTTCTGCAGTAGCAATGTAACACGTCTGGCCTATAATCAAACAGAATGAAGAGAGATAAATTCCTTTCCCAAGCGTTCAACTGTATACCAACAATCACAGCACCCTATTTCAATCAATGAACCCCTGCAGATGGCGTTCACCCTCAGTGGCTGTGACTAGCTCTTTCCTACTAATGTTGCGATTCCTGAAGTTGCCACCTTCTTTCTCTATCCACGCCAATGTGCATTATCCCAAAATATGACCTCCTAAACTCTACTGGCAGACTATTTAAATACAAGCTGAGAAATTCGATTTGAATACCTGTAGTTATTGTGAAATTCCCCTTGTGCACAAATTCGAACTGTAGCTTAGTTGCTCTTCAACTCTTCTAATGCAAGTTTGACTTTAAAGAGCTTCCCAACCTAATCTCCCACAGGCAAGAAAGATGTCACATCTGAAGGATTTCGTCCCCAAATGCCAAGAAATCCAAAAAATGAATCCAAAAAACTCAACTTCCAAATAAAGCACAATTCCCCAAGATGCCCCAACCTACATTAAATGCTTACATTTATAACTCCCATTGGGCTCATTTCCCAAGACACCGTGAATGTGGCATAAATGAATGATATAATAAAAAATTATTATCCCCTTATTTCTCCACCAAGAAAGGGGTACTTTTAATTTTCCCTTTTTAACATTAGGCTTCAACATTAAGTAATCACTTAAGTTAAATAATTGAATTTAACTTAGGAACTTTTTGATTTATCGCCCAATGAGTTAATGATCCATTAAATTTGCAATCCAGGTGGAAAATAAAATGCATCGAAATATTGTCGACCAATATTGCTTCAAAATTTACCAGACATGAGCCCAAATTGACTTACTATAAGTCTTTGGAAAACCTGTCAAATCAACTCCGATTGGCCTGAAATTGAATTTACCTAGGTCAAATCCTTCATTGATCCCTGCAAAGTCTTGGTTAGCCCTCGGGACCATGGCAAAACAGGCTAACGACAAATCGCCTCCTGACTGCTAAAAGGGGACATTACATTTGCTATCCCAAGTTTCTAGTTCTTCAGTTGTTGAGAGGAATTGGTCTACCTATAGCTTCATCCACTCTCTTAAGAGGAACAGACTTACCTCTAGGAGAGCAAATAAGCTTGTGGTTGTACATGGCTCTTTATGTCTCATTGACCGCAAGACACTTGTGTACAAAGAGAGTCCAGCAGCACGATGGAAAGTAGAGCCAAAGGAGCCATCACAGATTGATGAGGATGCTACCACTTCAGATGCCAGGCTGGATGGTATTAGTTTGAGGGATCTTGATCGTGAGGAGTCCATTAGTTCAAGTGATGAGGAGTTTGGGGGTGACTAGAGGCCTCCCTTCACTACATTTTGGCATTTTGTACTTATTTTCATATAATGCTACTGATTGTAATCATCTTTATGATATTTTCGATATCATAGAAATATCCAATTTAAGAATTTCATTTGTCAAATTTTAATTAGTATTCAAGAAATCTTAGTATTTAGTGTTTGCAATTTTGCTATTTTACTAATTTGCCAAAGTTTCATTTGAAATGTAATTCTTATACATCTTTTCATAACTAGTATTTCAAGTGCTATATGTATATCAAAACTAGTTTGTTTTAAAAAATATTTTCCAACCTCAACTCAATGATTGCCTCATTCAAATCAATTTGGCATTACTTCACCTGCGAACATAGAGTCGGCTCCTTGACAATTGCAATAAAATTCATCATTTTTCCTTCAAGAGAGTCCCCTATCCATAACTCCTAGGCTTAAAACGTCATAATTTCTTCCAGAAACCTTCAAAGTCTTTCAAAGATGCTTCTCTCATAATATGCTCCATTATTGCCCACACCAAGAAAGAGAAAATATGATTACTATTTCCTCAACTTGAAGTAATGTGCAAACACCAACACCATATCACATGGTAGGATTTCCTTCTTGCGCATCGATGGCCATGTTGGCCAATGCATTAGTGTCCTTGTTGGCTTCCAAGAAGACATGGATCAAAATACAATCATCGAGGCCTCTCATCATATCCATGCAACCCATCAACAAACTGTTGAGTTTCCAATATTTTAATATTCCTGCTCACAAGGCATTAATAGTGATGAGGGAGCCTCCCCCAATTACATGTTTTTTAATCTCACAATTCCAAGCTCTCTTGCAAACCAAGAAAAACTGCCTGTATTTCAGCTTCATTGCTTGTTCCAACAGGGAGAGGGATGCTGAGATTATCAATCATTTCATCATCATGATTCCTAAAACTAAATCCTGCCCCAAAGGGCCCCCAATTACCTCTGAAGGCATCATCAAAATTCATTTTGACCCACCCCACATCTAGAGGGATCCATACAACATTCAGTCTCCTTCTAGAGCCAAGCCAGGATCATCCCTAAAGACCCCATAAATGGTGGAGATAGCAAGCCCATCCAAGATTTCTCATTTCTTCATCCCAATATATGAAAGAATTATGCTTTAGAGATTGGTTCCTTGCTGCATTGGACACAATCTCCACAATTGCTTCTTCTAACTTGTTCAGGAAGGAACTCAAGTTCAAAGATTCTTCTATTCCTCTCCTTCCATATTTCCTAAATCATTGTGGAGGAAATACATACGTAGAGACTGGCAAATACTACCCTCTTTTTGAGAATCGGCCAAGGATTGAAGAGTTACCTACTATCTTGAGGAAGGGGACTTAACCACCTTAGTTTTCCCATGACAAATTTCTAGCAAGGCTTTAAAAAGTACCATCCCACAAGCAAATTATCAACCATCTCATCAACATCTTCACATAGAGCACACCACTACGTACCCACAAAGGCTAGTTTGCTTAATTGGTCTCCTATAAGGATCCTATTTTGGAGTGCAGCCCAAGAAAACGCTCTAGCCTTCCTTTTCTTCAAGATACCTGATAGAATAATTGCTTGCTAAATCAGGATATCTATGTCTTGGATAGGTTTCCAACACCACTTTTGAAGCCATTCTCTCTACTAAGAGTGAGGTAATCTCTCACATAGGAACCCCATTTTGTTCTCAAGATGTCTCAAGCTAAAAGAAAATCTTGGCATTCCACTAAGGCTAGCTCCCTATATCAGGAGACTTCCCAAAATAAAGTCTTTTGTCGATCTCTCATTTCCCATGTATAGGGCTCCACAATAAGATCCCTACAATCCACCATAAAATTCTTGATAGTCGAACTCCTTGGAGGGTTCCTCAGTCAAAATTCCTTCCTAGTCTACACTATCAAGATAGTTATTTTGAATGAATTTTGCTTATGCCAACACCCTTAGCATTCTTTGGAGAGTAAATATTATCCCAGGAACAAGAAGGAATTTCTATTGTAACTTTCCAAAAGAAACTTCTCATTTTCTAAATCAAAGAATCACATGTTTTTTGTAGGTAGTTTCAAACATGACATAAAGCAGATGGGGATTGCTAAGATAACAAAAATAAACCGTGTAATCCTTCCAGCTAAGGAAGGGCACCTACCTTTCTAGGACTCCATCTTGTTTTTACAACTAGTGATTAGAGACTCCAAAAGTTTAGCTTTGCAAACTCCAAAAAAGAGAGGCATAACAAGGTACTTGCTTGGTAGTTGAATTGTTTTGAAACCCAAGATTAAAGAAATCTCTCTCTACCTTTCCAAGGTTCATATTGAAAAAGAATATCTCAAATTTATGCCAAATGATTTGTTGGCCAGAGGCCCAACAATATTAATCTAGGATCTTTTTTTATTGTTGTATCTTCCCATCAATTAGCAACGCCAAATAGTAGTGTGTCATTTGCAAATTGTTGGTGCATAACATGTTCCATTGGGAGCAATTTTTAAACCCTACCGATATTTGCTAAGACATGCATCTTTACTAAGCCTACCCAAAGCTTCTAACACGATTATGAAAAGGAAAGGAGAGAGGGAGTCACCTTGTCTCAAGTCCCTCATGGAAGGGAAGAAACATTGTGGGTTACCATTCACAAGCACCAAAAGTCTTGTGGTTCCTATACAACATTGAATTCAGTCGCACCATTCCTTGCAAAAACCCGTTCTTCTGAGAACCTTAATGAGAAAATATATGTTCACTTGATCATAGGCTTTTCTAATCTCAAAATTCGAGATCATTCTATCTATCCTTGACTTTCTTATTGCATGGATCACCTTATGGGCAATTACAATACCTTCTAAGATGGACATGCCATGGTTAAAACCATTTTTCTCTTCTAAAATTATATTTGGCTGCAGATTTTTTATCCAATTTGCCATTTCCTTGGATGCCATCTTATAGATGGTGTTGCAAAGTGAGATTGATCTACAATCTTCCATTGTTTCAACCTAACTCTTCTCTAGGATGAGAGCAATGAGAGTGCTATTCCAATCCTTAAGAATTATTACATTCTTTCTTGCATCTTCCATTGCAAGATGAATTTCAACTCCAACTATGTGCCAGAACTTATGAAATAAACAATCCAAAAAACCATCTAGCCCCAAAGCTTTGTCTCCCCCAATTCAAAGCTAGTTGTTTTTATTTCTTTAATAGTGAGAGGCCTATTTAGCATGTTTTTTTGAGTTGGAGAGATGAGGCATAGAAACTAGCTTAAAACTTTGTTTGGGGAAGTTGTGTTAGTTTGGGCAAGTTGTGTTAACCTTGGACAAAGTAGACAATAGATTTCTTAAATAACTTTCTGCCATAGTGGCAATTTCCTCCCAATTTTCTACCCTAATTCCGTCACTATTTTTGATGCTTGACATTTTGTTTATGCTCCTTTTCATTTTTGTTGCATTCTGAAAATACATTGTGTTCCTCTCACCTTCCTTGAGCTAGCACTCACTTGGCTTTTGTCACAAAAAAATTCTTGCCTTGAGAGAACTTATACATTATTCCCTTTCAAATCTCTCTTTTTTTTGAAGGCATCTTGATCCATGCCCATCCTGATCACTAACTCATTTAATTTGGATAGATCCTCTTCAATTCTTGAAGATCCTATACATATTTGAACCCCTAATACGAGGGGCATTTCTCCACTACTTTGAGGTCAAGGACTCTACCTCTGAATCCCACAACCACATTTTCTCAAATTTGAATGGGCATTTGGCTAGGAGATATTTGAGAGTAAGTATAAACAAACCAGGAAGTGGTTAAAACCACTCAAAAGGAGAATATCCATTTTACTCGTTAGAGACACCTTCGACCAATCACCCCCCAATAGAAACCTATCTGATCCTTATACCACACTTGAAAATTCCTTGCAACTATTTATCCGTTTAAAGATCTCGTTTGACGATATGATGTAAACAAGGAATTTGCAATTGATGAAATTCTAAAATTATTCTTGAGATTGAATGCAGTTGAAAACCCCTCTTGTGTTCTCATTGTTGTTTACAATAGCATTGAAGTCCCCATCAATTATAAATATTCCATTTTGCAAATGTTGAATGGCTATTGATAGTTGATTCCACATTTCTTATTTTTGTTGCACTCATGATGGACCATAACCATTGAAGAGGAAAAGGTTAGAATTTGAAGGCATCCATTTGACTTTGCTCAACTGCCATTGTTTATTTTCCTGAATTAATTCCATCTCAACCTTAACAAGGCTTCATATCAATCCTAGACTCCCAAAAGCTCCACAAGCAGGATAAAAGACACTTCTCCATTGTTTCCATTTCTTCATTAGTTTCTTGGATTCTTCTTGTTATAGTTTTGTTTCCTGCAAGATAGCAATATCTGGTTTGCTCAAGTCTATTTGGCGCTTGAGTAGACACCTTTTGTCAAGGGCATTCATGCCCCTGCCATTTCGCATTATGAGATTCATGGCTTCTTGGGAAGGGAACCTCCCTTCCAAGATCTCAACACTGTTTGCCCTTGTGCCTTTCTTGCAATTTCTAATTTTTTTGTTTGATTTCCTTCCACTCAAGCTCATTTCCCCAACTTTCACTTTTTTCAAATTTGATAAAGCCTGCCATAACATTCTTTCTTCCAAAGTGTCTATCTCATCTCCTTCAAACTTGATGCCTAAGTCATCCTCAAGAGTCTTTTCTTCATCAAAGATTTCATCCTCAAGTGAGGGATTCTCCTTATTTTCACTACTTGGCTTTATTCCAAAGACTTTGAGATCCTTTTCAAAAGGGTTTTTGTCTTTTGTGTAGACCTTAGGAAGAATTTTTGATGGGATTGAAGGCACAATATATGGGTTTGCAATATTTGTTGTTTTGAGATCCCAAAACCAACCATTCCTTCATTATAGATCTTCGTCGACTTCAACAAATGATTGTTATTCCTTTTATTTGATTCTTTATTTTCCATCTTATCAGAGATATTCTTTTTCCTTATCACACATTCATCTATTGAATTCCAAGGCCCAAGCAATGTTTGCATCTTAGCAAGGGAACATCTTTTTCCACTTTCCGCCTCCAAATACCCAACTTGAATATTATTTCAGTTTCCTCCAAAATCGGTTCATTCAATTTTACCTTTACACAGATTCTTGCATAGATGCCAAAATCACCCTCCCTGATATTATCATTTACCATTATTCAGGTTCCAATATTGTTTCCCATCTCTACCAAGGTTTTTGGATCTCAATATTCCATTGGCAAATTGTAAAGTCTCAACCACATTGGAGCTTCATTCAAATCATGTTTCAATAGATTGAAATTCGGTTTCCAATCCTTCGTATAAAAACACGAGCGATCCATTACGTATGGCCGTCCCTTCAAAATCATTTTTTTTTTTCTAGATTCGGATGAAAAAAACCCTTAGAAAAGATTTCAAAGATATGTTCTCTCCCCATTGTTTGTAACTTTGTGGCACTAGTATGGAATTTTAGCCTTTAAGGGGCATTCCCCCACCCATTTAATAAAGAAGGCTAAAGATTTCAACCTTTTTCAAAGCATTGTTCTCAATGAATAAAGAAATGCAATTTGATAATGGTTTTTGAATTTAGGGGTACCTTGTTTGCAGCTATGGCCTCTAACACGTTTGTCTCCTCTACCACACTTTAATCACATGCCATTTCACTTTGGGGGTAAAGGGAGAGAAAACATGTTACTAAATTAATATGATCTTTAAATTTGATATTGTTACTAATTTATAATTTTATTATCTACTTTTAAATATATAACTTGTTAAAAAACAAACTAATGTAATATAACTAGTTTATATTATTATTAATTCTTAATTTTATTAAATTATTACTAATATTTAATAAACAATATACTGATATAATATATGTTAGCTTAAATTTTCTAAACTATTTTATATATTGATTATTATATTATTTTAAATTATAATTTTTTAAAACTATTTAGAAATTATGCAAGGGTTACACTTCACAAACATCATTGTTGGGCCCCTTTATCATGAGCTATATCCCAAAGTCTCGCTCTTATGTTGATGGAAACATGACATAAGAAAATAAGTTTCTCTTGTGAGCTCAAAAATTTGAGATGTCACAGACTACTGTATATATGAAAGAGGGTGAAAATTGCTGAATATGAACAAATGTTCACAATCTTCAAAGTGGTTGGTTTTTTCTGCTTTAAATAGTTGAAAATTGAACAACATAAAATGTTCAGCCTGTGGACTTTGAACTGCAACAATTTTGTGAATCAGAAAAACGGCCATTGAACAGACACAAAAAATCCCAACCCTGCCCAATTTCACATTATTCAATGCAAACTCCGATTTTGGGATGTTTCATACCCAGAAAAAATTATAGACCTTAACAACTAAACCTAGACAGCCTATTGAAAATTCCAGACCAAACAAAGCAGAATAAACCCACACGCCAGCCCACCAGTTTGAACGGAATAAACCCATCAAGTACGAGGAACGGGGTGTGGAGAAGGTTAATCTGGGCAATGAGGCAGAACCACAAGTGATACTTGTAGGAGATGACTGGAACCCCGTGCTAAAGGCAACAACCTTCAAGATATTTCTGGAATATAAAGACGTCTTTGCCTGGACCTACAAGGACTTGAAGGGGGTACCGTCGGAGCTATGCGTGCATCGCATAACCCTCGTACCAGGAGCCCAACCGGTACGAAGGAGGTCGTACAGGATGAACAAAAACTACGCAGCCAAAGTAAATGAGGAGATCAATAAAATGTTAGAAGCAGGAATTATATTCAAAGTGGAAACTAGTGACTGGGTTTCTCCAATAGTTATCCCTCTTAAAGAGGAGGTTAATCAGATAAGGATATGCGTGGATTTCAGGTATCTAAATGCAGTAACCATCAAGGACCCATTTTCGATCCCATTCACTAACAGCATCCTCGAAGAAGTCGCCGGGAACGAGATATAACATTTCTGGATGGATTCTTCGAGTACAATCAGATAAGTATTGCGAAGAAGATAAGCTGAAGACCACATTCGTGGTGGAGGAAGGAGTGTATGCCTATAATCGCATGCCCTTCGGGCTATGCAATGCGCCTGTGACCTTCCAGAGAATAATTTTGCACATTTTTGACAAGATGTCTGTAGGGAATTTCAAAGCATTCCTGGATGACTGTCGATTTTTAGCGATCAAGACACCCATTTGAAGGCTTTGGCGTAATGCATGGAAAGATGTCGGAAGGCTAGGTTAGCCCTGAATCCAAAGAAATGCAGGTTTATGGTACCACAAGGGAAACTCGTGGGCCACATCATCTGTAAGGAAGGGTTGAAGACAGACCCAGACAAGATAAGAGTAATTGTCAACATGGAGAGTCCAACAAACGTAACAAGGGTGAAATCATTCCTCGGCCATGTCGGCTACTATCGGAGATTCATCAAAGGCTTTGCGCAAGTGTCCTGGCCCTTAGATAAGTTGACAAGGAACGGAGAGTCGTTTGTGTGGGGTACGGAGCAGGAAGAAGCCTTCAAAGAATTGAAAGACCAGTTGGTGAGTGTACTGATATTGGTATACCCGGACTGGAACAAAGAATTTCATGTACAAGTCGATGCCTCCAACTTTGCAATTGGTGCTACCCTTGCCCAGGTAGGGGCGCAAGGACTAGACCATTCCGTCTTCTTTGCAAGCCGACTCCTGTCAAAGGCCGAACGGAGCTACAGCACAACGAAGTGAGAGGCACTCGGGATGGTGTACGCAGTACAAAAGTTCCGACTTGTTGGCTACACCGTTCACATTTTATGTGGACCATCAGGCACTAATGTACCTGGTGAATAAACCAATCATCCAAGGGAGGGTAAGTCGATGGCTACTACTCTTACAGGAATTCACCTTCACCATTGTCGTACGGCTAGGGAAGTCCCATGTAATAGCCATCCAACTATCAAGGATCAGATCAGGGGAACCAACCAAGGGAGTGAACGAAGACTTTCCAGATGCACACTTGTTCCCAATTGCAATACTACCAACCTGGTATGAAAAGATAGGCCAGTACACCTATCTACCTCCACATTTCCAAGCGAGATGCCCTCAGGGGAACGGAGGAAGCTGGCAGTGAAGAGCAAAACCTTCCAACTAATTAATGGGCTTTTATATAATATGGGTCCCGACCAAATCTTGAGGAGGTGTGTCATGGAGGAGGAAATTCGCGGTGTATTAAAGGAGGCACATGATGGGCTAGCAAGGCGGACATATGGGACCAGATGCAACTGCTAGGAAAGTGCTTCTGGCTGGTCTATGGTGGCCAACTCTATACACCAACGCTCAAGAGTGGGTGATTGAATGTGACACTTGCCAACGAGCGGGGAAACCCCTCAAGAGGGACTTCATGCCTCTCTTTCCTTCACAGCCGCAGGAGTTATTCAAACGATGGGGTTTGGACTTTGTGGGACCTTTGAAGCCAAGTAACATACACAGGTGCACATATATTGTAGTTGCCACGGAATACCTCACCAAGTGGGGAGAAGCTAGGGCCTTGCCGGATAACACGGCTTTGAGTACGACACGGTTCTTGTACGAACAGATTGTCACAAGGTACGGGATACCACTCCAAATCACTAGTGTCAGAGGAGTGAACTTTGTCAATCAAGTAATTCGTACCATGACCGTGGAATTTAAAATATTCCATAACCTATCCAGTCCATACTATCCCCGCGCTAACGGACAGGCAAAAGCAACCAACAAGGTGTTGGTATCAATAATCTACAAATCATGTGGGGTGGAACAGGAAGACTAGGAGGAAAGACTACCAGCCATGCTATGGGCCTACCGTACAACATACAAAGTCACTACCGAGCATACCCCGTTTCAGCTCATGTACGGGCAGGAGGCAGTCGTACCAGCTGAGTACACCGTGCCGAGCCTTCGGGTGGCAGTGGAAAACAGACTCGGGGACCAAGAAAGCTTGAATGCAAGGCTTGGTGGTTTGATAAAGCTAGATGAACGAAGACTGATAACACAATGGGCAACAGAGGTGGTGCAACGCCGACAGAAGCATTGGCACGACCAGCATCTACAAAAGGTTAACTTCCGACCGGGGCAGTTATTTTTGAAGTATAACGGTCGAAATGAACTTCGACCAGGGAAGTTCAAGGTCCATTGGCTCGGACCTTATAAGATCAGAGAGGTCGGTAGGAACAGAGCAGTAAAGCTCTCGACTCTGGACAACAATCCGATCAGAGACCTGGTGAACGGTTCCAAGTTGAAAATCTACAGGGATCGGAAAAAACCTGTGATTGAGATTAACATGCTAGGATATGCCACGAGAGGACATTGGACCATTGGTCAAAGCAAGGAGGTCGAAGAGGACCCGGTGGTAAAAGGAGAACCCGATCGGAGGGATGATGACTGGGCGAAGCCTTTGGCGGCCATGGAAGAACCACTTGTACCGAAAAGGGTGGAAGGTGTGGCGGTTCCCAAGATCCACAAACATCTCACAAATGCGTATTTCGAGGACCCAGCTGTGTGGGTGCGAGTTTCAGGAGATTGGAGGAAGCGGGCCCCATACGAAGAACCTCGGGAGGGATACGTAGCATATGACATTGATGAAGAAGCCGAAGCCCGGAGGAGAGCTAAGAACATGAATAAAGAGGAGTCGATGGACCTGGAGGAAGAGCTCGACTTGGAGGTATATGGGGCAACCCTAGGTCCATGTTTAAAAATGGTGCTGAAAACCGAAGACCTATTTGTCATCGCTTCCGAACCAAGCGAGGTAGAAGCTGGACCTAACTCATTGTACCGGGTGATTCCTAACCCAACTAGGCCACCAGAGATTGACGGAGAGAGAGTAAAATGGTACCAACAGTACGGGGATCGTGTTGTGACCATTTCACACATCGCCCCATTGCAAATGGGGACCCCTGCTTTTTTTTGCTTTCTAGGGTTTGTTTTTAAGTTTTTTTTAGGGTTTTGTTAGTTGGCCTTTGCATTTTGAGTGTCGCCAAGGGGATCACCTGGATAGCAGGTTCTGCTTGAGTTAAGTCAAGTTGGTGAGTGATGAAGTCTGGAATGTCCTGAAATTTGGCTAAGTCTGGAATGTCCTGATCCTGAAATTTGACTAAGTCTGGAAACTAAAAAACCTCCAAAAACTAGATTTTGCAATATAGCTCCTGGAGGTCTGAAACCACTCTCAAACATCCTAAAAGTATATATGGAATATAACTTAAAGTATAAGTTCTTATACTTAAATGTTATATTCCATAAAATTATCCTGTCAGAGAGTTCAAAAAAGTCGGATTTCGCTCCTGACCCTCTCAGGAGGTCCAAAGCGAATCTCGCCCCTGACCCTTCCAGAGGGTCCAAGGCGAAAATCAATCTAGGAATCATTTCTTGCCTTATTTGACCAAATGTTGACTTGCAAGGCATTTTGAAAGGAAAATTGGAAATATTTATAAACTTTGAAATGATGAATTTTTTCCAAGATTAGAAATTTCGCTCCTGACCCTTGCTGAAGGTCCAGGGCGAAAATGTTGTTCAAGTTTATTTCTCACTAATTTTGGCTAACTTGTTTTGTGCAGGGTTTCCCGGAGAGAAGATTGGACGTTACTGGATGCATTTGAAAGTTTGAAAGTTTGAAAAATGGTGAATTTTGGGCAACAAAGAGAAAATCGCTCCTGACCCTCTCTGAACGTCTAGAGCGAAATTCTCAAAAGTACATTTTTCTTGCAAAGTCAAAGCAAGTTTTATGGTTGGAATGGATGCGTAGAGGTATGTTTTACCCATTGAAGAAAATTTGGAGGGCCAACAAGAGGTAGATAAGCTTGAAATTGAAAAATCGCTCCTGACCCTCTCTGAGGGCCCAGGGTGAAATTCTCCAGGAAGGTCATTTTTAGCATTGTTGTGGTCAAGATGAGGTATTAAAGGCAAGATGAGCGGTGTAATGAGCATGATGAAGCCCCAAACCCGTTTGAAGATCAAAAGATGAAGGAGTTTTGCCTAGAGAAGGCAAATTCGCTCCTGACCCTCTCTGAGGGTCCAGGGCGAATTTCTTGTGGACACACTATTTTATCCCTTGTTGGACATAAAAACCTATTCATAGCACAAAACAAGCTGAAGTCTTCCCTAGCAAAGAGGTTTCAAGGAGAAAAGTGAAGAAATTTTGATCTAAATGGCAAAAATTGCCCCTCCTCTCTGAAGGTCCAGGGCAAAATTTCCAAGTATGCCCATTTTCCTTGCATTTCGAGATGATATTTTTGTTCTCAAGACTCAGTAGGGAGTGAAGTATGATGTTCTACGCCTTGAAGGTAATTTGAAGTTGAAGTGATCAAGAATTTGTGCAAAAAGACTCAAAATCGCTCCTGACCTTCACTGAAGGCCCAGGGCGAAATTTACAAAACCAACAACTTCCCTTCAAGATCGCGCTAAGGCAAGGTTGTGCTAAGGTAGAAAGGTCCTCCAAAACGTGATGAACAAGGATTTACCTCCAAAACTTGATGATCCTAGCCTAAATTGCAAAAGTCGCTCCTGACCCTCAGTGGAGGCCCAGAGCGAAAATCTTTGAAGCCCCTATTTTGCATTGCAAAAGCAAATCAAGCATGCATGGAGCAAGTGAAGGAGATCATTGCTTACCTCACAAGGAGAATTGACACTTAAAAGATGAAGGATTAAGAGCAAAATTGAAAAATCGCTCCTGACCCTCTCTGAGGGTCCAGGGCGAAGAGTCCTAATAGCACTTTCCTCCTAGAGATCAAATGAAATCAAACTCAAAACTCCAGTTAAAAAATGCCATTTAAATGCCTAGATGAAGTTTTGGACAAAAAAAAGGAGGTATGCAATGTCTAGATTGAAAAATCGCTCTTGGCCTTCACCAAGGGTCCAGTGCTAAATTGGTAATATCCTTCATTTTTTTCATTAATTGAACGTTGACATTCCTTGAAATTCACCAAAATTTGCTAACTTTGGGGCATTTGAAAAAATTAAAATTAAATTGGCATTAAATAAAGACATTTTGGCATTTAATAAATTGATTTTAGGCCTTTAAAAATCTAACTTTTATTGTGAAGGCATTTAAAATTATTTTTTTGTTAAATTAAAATTAAATGTGGAGCACACAAGCCCTTATTTTTACTTATTTTGACAAGTCGGCCTTCTTCTTACTGGGATTTTATTTTATTTTAAAGCTTATTTGCTAGGTCGGCCTCAACAAGAATCAAGGTAAAGCGCTCTATATATTGGAGGTGTTTTTTCACAATTCAAATCATTCGATCATCCTTTCAAGTGCCAATTTGGAGAGCTAATTGAAGGTGCGAAATCTAGCTGGAGTGGAGCAAATTTCTACTAAGTGTGGAGACTAAGGAGGGCGAAATTCATTTTGAAGGCTATTGGAGAGGCGAATTTCTTGCTAGATTGGAGGATAATTTCCAGATTTTTGAAGAGGCTAGTGGAGTTTATTCTTTTCCAAGCTAGAGGAGGCACAATTCATTTAAGGGAGAACTTTGATCTACACTTTGCCTAAGTGAAATCCACTTTTTCTTGCATCATTTTTCACAAGTCTTAGAGTTTAATACTCAAGAGGAGGTATGGTGAAATCATCTTAACACCCTTGTTCAAGGTTTGATTTTTAGACCTTTTTTTGGAAAAATCTAAGTATTACATGGTTAATTAGGAAATGATAACTCAAGATTTATCATGAAGTTTCCTAATTAAAATCTTGAATCTTTCTTTTAAGTTTAATTTCTAGACTTCAAGATATATTACTAATTGTGAAATGTTGTGTAGGTATCAAGATGGCGACTCCAAAGCCCGGAGGATCTACAAGTCGACAGGTTCTCATCAAGGACGATCAAGCAAAGATAAGGGCGACCTCCTCCAGTCTAGCATTGACAAAGACGGCCTTCTTTGGACTAACATCATCAAGGGCGACTTCTCCAATCCAGCATTCCAAGGCGAGGTACATCAATCATCCTGCACATCAGAGACAAAAGAAGTCAAAGCAAAGGGTTCGTTGAAGAAGCAGATAGTTCCAAATGAATTAATTAAAGCTAGCTTCTCAACAACATCAAGATGAATATCTACCAAGTTACAAGTGTCAGACGAGGTGGCATCCTAGTCATCACTTGTCCAGTCAGTGTGGTCCACCTCAGCATGTCCAGATTCAATGTACCTAACTCATGGAAGGTGGCACAAACTTCGATGTACCTACCCCAGCTATCCATTGGTCGAATTTTCCAGAGAGGACATGTGTCCAATTAATACAATTTTATCATTGGTCAAGCATTAAATGTTATGTAATGGTTGTAACAAACCCTAATTAGGGTTTTCTTTGTTGAATCCTGGCCATTGATCTCAAATTGATCTGAGCCATCGAATTGTATTATGGGCACTATATAAGTCTCGGCTCTTCATTTGTAAAAGATATATAGAAAGCAGTTAGAGAGAAGACAGATAATCAGTAGTTAGAAGGTGATTAGCTAGTTCATAGAATAGCGATTAGAGTAGAGTAGAGAGAGAAGGCAAAGATTGTTGCCAAGATGTTGTTGTAAAAGACTTGTAACTTCATTGAAGAAATGGTGAAATTTATGGGCCGATTCGACAATTTGCATGGTCTCTATACTTCTCATATTTGATTTCGTGTTATTAGATGAGTAGAAGAAATGTGCTTGATTGATGGTGAAATTCGTATATTCATACTACTAGCAGTTTGTTGATTGCAGACTTGCCTTGTGTAGTCAACTGGAATCATTCAGCTTAAGCTTAACTTCAATTGTCGCTTCTTCATTGATATGCATTAGCCTGATGGTATCTATGCCTGTAGTGATGATTTGAACATCATAAAGCTTTCCTTCGAAGATCGCACTAACCTTGTGGAGATGGTCCTGGGATGTCAAAACAAGACTTAGTTAGAATTTCATCAAAGATCATTCATTGCTCCTACATTCTTAGTATTAAGATTAGATTCTTTCCTCACCCTCATCTTTTTTCCTTTTTTCAAATCAAAGCCGGTAAAATCCTGTGTTCCAGCAATATTCAAAGCAAATCAGAAGTTTAGTCATCAAGTGTAAGTCCCCTTGTGATTCCAGCAAATCACATCATACCACAGAGAGCTTATCCACACGTAGAGATCCTACAGCAAAGAACCTTGAAGTCACCCTGATTGATCCTTTTTGCGATATCTTCAGCATTCAGAGGCTTTACTCAAGAGAGGATAAGGTACCCTTGGGTATTTTATTCTGTGTTCGCATGTGCGTAAAAAACACATCAACAGATCACTACATCGACAGCCGCTACAAGGGTGTGGGACCCGCTCCATTGGTGGACAAGATATGGGATCTGGAGTACGTAGGGACGTGTTGTGCACAAGAATGCTACAGAATACTACCACAAGTATGTATGTGGTTACACGACTCAGAAATAAGAATGAAGATGCCCAACAATGCCTTAGGGGTAAAGAGGAACAACAACGAGGATGAAAATTCCGAACAGGAACCAAACAAGAAATGGAAGGAAGATAGGACAAGGAATAAAGGAATAGGGAAGAAGTTGAAAAAGAAGCAAGGTAGGGGGCCAACAAGGAGGAAACAAAGGAGACAGGGAAATTCTTCAGCTGCAAGAACGAACACAATAAAATGGCTAGTGACTTACAGAAGGCCAACTAGAGGGCACAATCAGGCCAAGGGATACCTGGGTAAATTAAAGGCAAGGAGGCTAATATTGAAAAAGTCGTGTCAGATAGAGGAAGCAAGACGACTGTTAAAAAAGGGGTCTTTAAGGGTGAGGAAGAGAAATATAGGGAAAAAGCAACTAAGTCCAAGTCGGCAAGAACTAAAAATTGAAATATCAGGCAAGTACAAGCAAAAGAAATAGGGAAAAATTAAGACTGCTAAAAAGGCAATTATTTTATGTTAAGTTAATAAAACATTTATACCTAACCCTAACCCTGGCAAAGAAAAATGATTATAAAAGCCTCCACGAGATCCCATTAGGCACAACGCAGGGAAGACAGCAAGGTGAACTCGACAACCAGGCGGAATTAAGCAGACGAAAGCAAGCAACTGTTCAGGACAACCGCCAATACACCGTACGAACCAACTGTACGGACGCAAAGGCAAACAAGGAAGAGTTGATAAGTCCGTACAGCGTACGGATTGCACAGACAGGGAAGCTCGCGTGCCAGAAGACTCTACCGTACGACGTACGGATTTCGTGTAAGGACACACCAGAGAAAGACAGGCGATATACGTACGGCGTACGGATTGTACCAGGGACCAAGTTTCACCGTACGGCATACAGACTTCACGTACGAAGGACGGATGCCGGCAAATCAAGTAGGGTGTATGGCGCACGAGTGATAAAAACGGGATTCTTTCGTACGGCATACAGCGCACAGGCAATAAAGGAAAATTTGTTCTGTACAGTGTACAGTCCACACGTACGGGCACGAGCAGAGGAATTCGCCTGAGGAAGAAACCATACGGCGTACGGTGTAAGGAAATCGGGCAGAGGAGTGTACAGCGTACGACGCCAGCTCCTTGTCTGTACAGTAGGTACTCAACAGTCTGTTCAAACAAGCAAAATAAACACCATACCGTACCGTATGAAAACCAGTACTCAACAGTCCATTTAAGCAGGGAGCACGCAGGTATAAGAAGCAAGGGGGTTGTCTGGCAGAACACGTTAAGGAAGCTGTACGGCAAGGAAATTGCAAGTGGTATAATGGGCCGTACAAACTGGCAAGACAATCTTTTCAACAGTTATAATAACGACCAAGGGAGGGGCAAGGGAAGAAGAATAGAAAAAGGCAGTTGCAATACAGCCATGACTGCCACAGAGCCCGCCAGCAGCAAGAAAACAAGGAGCAGACCAAAGACACTGAAGGACTCAAAGGGACTCACGGCAGCGAATGTAGCATTTGAGAGTGTGACCAGTAGCGAATGCCATACCTGGTGGGAAGAAAACCCTCCAGACCATGTGAAGAAGGAATCTCTCAAGAGGGCACACGTCGATCACGCCGTCCAAATGCCCACATTCAACATTAAGGAGTTTGAGCTAGTCCTGCGAACCATGGTATCGAGCTATAATCCACAGGAACGAGCTTCAGTCATTCAGTTCCAAGGGTGCACAATGCGAGTTTTGTTCAAACCAGAGGATTTTAGGCGGGTATTTGGTATACCCGAGAAGGAGGCATCTGCGGCCAAACCAACCAAAAAACACACTAGGGAAAAAAAGAAGTGGTTGATGGATTTGGTGTGCAGAGATGATCTCACGGAGGAGCAGTGGAAAAGTGCTTAGGCCGACAGCAGAGGAATGAAGCGTGCGCTTATCGCACCAGGTGAATGGAGCATGTTAATGGACCTGGTCAAAAGCCGCCTTACGGGAGCCAGCAAGGCATCCGACATAGCTATATGGATGATAGGATTAATGAATGGGATCAGATGCGGGAAGGTGTACAATTGGGGGCAACTCCTGGTAGAACGAATCCACGACTTCCTGAGACTGGAACACAAGACGTTCTACATGTGCCATCATGCTATCAGCTTGTTCCTGGATGTCGTACGCCTGCAGGTACCACCAGAAGTATGGGGGACATTTGAACCAGGTGAAAGGGTAGAACCGAATAAACCCACCATGTACTACTATGTCCACCTGGACACCCTAGGCAACACAGCGCAGCCGATAAGAAAGAGGAAACTGGACACATCCATGGAGATTGAAGAGGTTAGCAGCACAGAAGATTTGGAGGAGGTGGAAGAGACGGAAGAGCAGGAAAGCGGTGATGAGGGGTTCCATCTATCAGGACACACAGTTGTGGAGGAGGAAGAGGAAACAGAATCATCGCAGCAGGAAGAGGAGGAAGAGGAGGAGCAACAAGGAGGGTTGCAGGCCCAATGGAAAAGTACGAGGGTAAAATTCACACCCTCCAAACTATCCTCGACACACCTAGTACCTCAGGAGGCGCTTGCAGTAGCCAACCCAGTGGGAGATGTACGACCAGTAGGGTTGTTGCACCAGAAAATCGGTGAAGGGGAACCGCCAGCACAACGACGGGTATCCCTACCACAGATCAGCTTGGCTGTACTTGCAACAGAAACTGGTACGATACCAGCAGGAACTGGTACGGTACCAACAAGAACCGGTACGGTACCAGCAAAAACTGGTATGGGTGACTTGGAGGCAACAACGGCATTGGATACTCTGACAGACGAAGATATAGATGCCTCGCTGGATGGCTGGCTAGGGCAGTTCGCACTTGCCGCACACCTCCCCCCCTCCCCTGCACCGCATAACATGGCCATTAGGCCGGGCATGACCCCAAATAGAGATATTACTGTCCCAAACCTGGAGAGAGAGAGATCCGCTGATCAAGAGCAGCAGGGAAGCGACAAGCAGAGCAGTGGACCGGAGGGAGCACTCGTAGGGTTCAACATTACACCACCCGATCCGAATGATCCAGCAAGCTCACTCAGACGATTCCTAGGGGAGCTACAGGGGCTCTCCGATGTTGCACACAGCATGGCTTAGCTTATGGGACAGATGGAGGCCGGGATGAGTTCACGGCTATGTCACTTCATGACCGAGGGATGCAAGGATGAGTTCACGCACCACTTTGAGCAGCAGGGGTGGTCGGACCATAGTACGCCTGAGATGATTCAGAACTGGACCCACAGGCACCTGGTAGGAGGCACAGGCACCTTGGGCACCACCTTTCGTAGCATGGAGAAGGCCTTCCGGAAGGTGTACTTACAGATGCGGCAGCACCAGGTGGAAAAAGAGGCTCAGCGGATGTACATAACAACACTGGAAAAGGAAGGTGAGAAGCAGGCACAGTTGGTTACAGTGGAGAGGAGCTTGAGGAAGGAGATGGAAATGAAGATGACTACCTATGAGGTTCGTTGCAGCATACAGGAGAAGGAGGCACAGGCATTAGCAACCCAGGTGGCAAAGCTCACCTTACAGCTGGAACAGAAAGATAAAAAGCTACTAGAAGCTGCTCACATAGTAAAGAAAGCACGGGAACGGCAGCTGCTAGCGGAAAAGAACCTGAAACTTCAGACCGGACAACAATCTCCTACTGCGGCCACTACAAGGACGCCTCCTCCCTCTTCTCGGTCTTAGCTATGTTTTTATAATTCAGTTTCTCTTGTCTGAGTCCTCTGGAAGACGACTACGTCTTTGGGGGGGGGCTAACGTTAGGGGTAAATAACTTATGATTAGTAAGAATAATATTTATAAGTGTGTTATGTTTATGTTTATGTTTGTCGCCGAGAGGTTCCCGTCGGGTAGTTGGGAGTTGGTGACGATTGGCAACTTGACCAACCGTCGGGTCTTTATATTGTTTGGTTGGAACCTCGCCAGGGAGATGATGTATGGACAACTCTGGACACTGGAATAAAGATATAACTTTTCTGGTCTAATTATTATCAGTCATTTATGTTGTGATGTACAATCGTTATGTTACATGAATACTTGGTACGTGTGGGAAATAATGTGTTATCTGATTATTCACCAACCATACATTTAGGACTAAACAACGATCCACAAGTAAATGCTCAAAACAATATAAAATCATTAAGGAATGAATAAATCTTAGTGATATAATATAATTGCCAACAATCGGTTACAAATATGCATTGCCCTGACCTATCAACACTTACACATTGACATAAAGGATGCTACAATGAAAGAAATAAACTTAATATTCACAGATGACTAAAGTAGGTCATTGGGACTCTAGAGTACATCAAATTACAAGAGAAAATTCTAAATTTATATCTTCAAATCTAGACACAATTGCAACATAAATTTACCGGCATGCTTATTTAGCCAATCCGTAGCTTTGGGAAAAATTTCAAACCAATCCGTGCTCAAATGCAAACTTCCAATAGATAGTAAGATTACGTATATGCAAGGTTGAGACACCATTTTCCAAACATTCTCCCACTTGTCGAACACCTTGCAAGAGAAAAGAAAGTATCTACCCGATAATTTAATTGCCAGGGGCCATGAGCCCCATAGACTTTGAACACTATTTGACTTCTTTGTGCTCATAGATTTCATTAAAAAATTTGTACAGTCATCAAAGTCTCTACCCTAAACAGCTTCACCTTGCCATCCTTGACCATATTTTTGACAAAATGATACTGAGCATCAATGTGCTTGGTCTTCGCATGAAAAGTTGGGCTCTTAGCTAGGCAAACTGTACTCTGACTATCACAAAAAATTGTCACTGCATCTTGTTTTATCCCAATATTTGAACACAATCTCTTAAGACAAATAGCTTCTTTACTAGAATGAGTAGCTTCCATATACTCAACTTCTACTACAGCCTGTCACTTACTCACACAACTAATTGCACCACCAAATAAAATAAACACAAACACTAGTGGTTCTTCTACTATCAATATCACTTGCCCAATCTAAATCAACATAGCCATGAAAATCAAGGGAAACCTTGTCTCCTATCAAATTACCATGATAACACAATGAATACTCCGAAGTACCCTTCAAATATATAAAGAATTTTTTAACTGCATCCCAATGAACTCTATTTGGATTAGACATATATCTGGAAATAACTCCCACTGTTTGGGCAATGTCCAATCTAGTGTAGACCATGGCATACATCTAACTTCCAACTGCACTCCGGTAAATCACTCTACTCATGTCTTCCATCTCCGATGGGGATTTAGGACAATCTAAAGTAGAAGAAATTGTTCCAACTATAAAAGGAACACTTAGTGGTCTACAATTATGCATGTTAAGTTAAACCTCTATAAAATTGAATTCACATGCTCTATCCTAGCCATAGCTTTTTGTTCACTCTGTCTCTCTAAATTTCCATCCCAAAATCGTGTTTAGCTACACCAAGATCTTGAATTTAAAATTTATCTACAAGCCAAGACTTTAGTTCTGAAATCATTCCTTTCCCTTTACCATGAATAACATATCATCAACATACAATGCAATGTATAGAAAATCATCACCATCAAATTTATAGCAAACATAGTGATTTGATTTAGAACATTCAAATCCCAAACTCAACACATATCAAATTTATGTTACCACACCCTAGGACTTTGTTTAAGGCCATAAAAAGATTTCTTCAATTTACAAACCAAATTACTTTTACCTTTTACCACGTAGTGA
Organism: Cryptomeria japonica; assembly: GCF_030272615.1. Taxonomy (NCBI): domain Eukaryota; kingdom Viridiplantae; phylum Streptophyta; class Pinopsida; order Cupressales; family Cupressaceae; genus Cryptomeria; species Cryptomeria japonica. The sequence continues at coordinate 274,690,821 of NC_081410.1, read as the reverse complement.
TCTAGCTATGTCATATAAATATCCTCCTCCAAACCACTATGAAGGCAGTTTCCACATCCATTTGCTCAACCTCTAAATCATAAGCAACAGCAATAGAAAGCAAAAATCTAATGGATGTAATTATGCAACAAAAGAAAATTTTACTAGACTCAACACCCTTAGCCTAAGAGTAGCCTTTTGCAACCAACCTTGCTTTGTTCTTCTCAATATTTCCGTCCGAATCAATCTTTTTCTTGAACAACCATTTGCAACCAAGTATATTTTGTCTTCCAAGCAATGGTACTAGATCCCATGTATCATTATTTTTCAAAGCCACCATTCTTCATCCATGGCAATTTTTCAAGATTCTACATCATACCTAATGCCTCTTCTACAGATCTAGGTTCATCCATATTAGTTGAGTATTCAAAGAAAAAATACATCTCCAATCATTAGGTGAATACCTCTCAAGTGGTTGTCTATGTCTTGTAGACCTTCCAACAAGCTCAGTTCGAGGTACTCCCTCCTCTTCCGAAGATTCAGAGCTAGATGAGCTCTCCTAGACTTATTGTCTATTTAGGGGTCTCAATTCAACTTTCTCAAGTGTAAAAGGAAATTGAATGACATCGTCTTAATTTGTTTTGACTGCAATGTAACAAATGAAGGCTTAGTTTCTCTAAAAGTAATACTTCTACTTATATTACACTTTGTGCAACAAAATACCAAAGCTTGTATCCTTTCACACCGTAACTATACCCAATGAAGACACATTTCACAAACTTGCTCTCCAACTTCATTCACTTCTCCTTTGCCACATTTGCATATGCTTCAACCAAAATATCTAAGATGTCTCAATGAAGGCTTATGACCCGACGATGTCTCCATAGACATTTTATCAACAAAAGCTAATGTAGGAGACCTACTAATTAAGTAGGAAGCAGTGGCAAGAGCTTCAGCCCAAAACTTTTGTTCTAGACCAACTCCACTTAGTATACTCCTAGCCTTCTTCATTAGTGTCTTGTTTGTTATTTCTGCAACTCCATTCTTCTATGGAGAATATGGAATTGTCTTTTGTCTATCAAAATCATTATAGAAAAATTCACTGCAATTATTAGTCACATTTTATTTTCTTTCCAATCTACAACTCAACCATTGCTTTGGCTTCTTTAAATTGACTGCAAAATTCCGGTTTACTCATTAGAAAACATAACCATGTCCTTCTGCTATGATCATCAATAAATGAAACATAATATGTGGATTTTCCAATGGAATGAACATCTGCAGAACCAAACATATCAGAATGAATAATATCCAACACACCACAAGATTTATGAGAACTGGAGTAAAACTGAATGCAATTTTGTTTCCATAAATGCAATTCTGACAAAACCAAAATGAAAATTACAATAATACAAACCTTCAACAAGGCTATTATTTTTCAAAGTTCTTACTTCCTTCTCTCCAATGTGGCCAAGTCTCTAGTGTAATAAAATAGTCTTATTTGTAGATTACTTTATTTCGGAAGAAATAGCACCCTTACGTACCTAAAAGCCATGACCATCTACTGAAGGTGAAACCCTCACCTCTTCCAATAAAATATCCATAGATTTTCTTATCACAGAAGTACTATTACACTCAACAATGTATGCATCCAGCTTATACGATATGTCAAATTGACACCTCTAGAAATCACCATAGCACCTCTAACCATTTTGCATCCTACATCAGAAAAAACTAACTAGCACCCACATCTATTAGTTTGATCAAAGATAAAAAATTTTGTGCTATGCCAAGGATATGTAACACACCATTAATCCTTTTCATTCTACCATCAGGAAACCTGATTCTAACTTTACCACAACCAACAATATCTAAATGAGAATCATCACCCATACACACCTACCTTCCATCAAATTTTTCATATTCAAAAAACCAAACTCTATTAGAGGTCATATGAAAAAATGCACCCGAGTCAATTAACCATGCACCATTACCTACATGAGTGGTCAAAGCTGCAATGCACACATCACCATCCTCCTTCTTTGACTTAAAATCAAAATCAGATTTTTTCTTTTTCTTCTTTTCTTCTTTGCAATCCTCATGGAAGTGTCTTGGCTTACTGCAATTCCTGCAAATAACTTTGGACTTTCTACGGATACAGATACAGATTTAGATTTGAGTACGGGTACAGGTGCGAGTCCAGAGTGATGGGTACGGCAATAATTTTTTTTCCTTCCGTACAGGTCTGGATACGTTCGTACATACATATATATATAATGATTGAAACCTTGCCTTACCCACTTCAATTTTCTAAACATCACTAAAAAAGAACAGCCAAATGGAAAATAGTGGTTTTTACAATTGTACTTTATTCCATCTACTTAAGGAAAATGACAACCTTGAATTTTCAAACGTCCTACTAGAAGTGACCTCAAACTATTAACTGTTTTTGTGATGAAAATCCCTTTACATGGATAAACATGTGAAAGAAGAAAGTTTTCAAGAGGGAACTAGTAACATAATGCATCAACAATGAACAGAACTCATTACAAACATGACAATGAATTTGAGTTTCAGTTAATTAATAAATGTTGTCAGAAAAGAAAAGTGAACTTCAAGATGGGCATGTTCAATCTTTTCAAAAGACCAGAGGCAATGAAAATAAGATTGATCAAATTCAGAGCCTGGGTATGCCCCTGGGTTCACCCAGGGTACTGCTAGGTACGCCCCTGGGTACTGCCCGGTGCCACTGGGCGAACCCAGGGGCGTACCAAAACTGAACCAGTACCTGTAAAACACCAGGACCGGGACTGGAGGCTGAGGCAAAGAACCCAGTAACTTAGGATTAGGCTGCTGCATATATTTTACTTTAGTTAATTATCATTTTAAAAAGTTATCATCAGAGGTTGCATATTTACGTGCACACCTGTAAAGTCAAAAAATGATCATGCTAGTGGTATCTATTCCTGTTATTTGTATTCAAAATTATAATCATTTACTTCTCTACACAGTTATAACAAACTATCACATCTTACTGTATTTTGTCATTGGCAAACCCAACACAACAGTGTAAGGAAAGTTTCTATCCATGTTCATAGAAAGCAGTTCTGACTGTCAAGTAACAACAAAATGGAAAATAGGTGGCCAAGAACCAAGTAGTAGGTAAGATGGTAGATCTGCTCAGTTGTGGAAGAATACCGCCAAACTGATATCATATCAGTCAAATGCCTGTTGTATCAACAGCAGAACCAAGGGGTGAGGAGAAATGATTTTAGTTGTTAGGAGGAGTTTTGAACTGATTGTTTGTACCCAGAACAAGAATACACAAATAAAGATCGGAAGAGCACTGTACACAAAAGTGAAAATTTACTGAATATTGAATTCAATCAAGACCTACAAAAAGAAAAAGACTGGAGTCCAAACCCTACTTGATTTTCAAACGAGCTAGGTTTGGCAATCAACCAAATTAGGATTCCAACAAAACATCATTTGAACTAGGAGTACCATTGGAAAGCTAATGGAATCATAGAAGATAGAGCTCAATTTGAAATTTATAATTATTTGCCGAGAACACAAGATTATGCCATTGAATTGTTCAATCATTCAAATGAGGAAGGCAAAAATATTTGGCCAAAAGTAAAAACAGCCTTTACATAAGAATTAAAAATGGTAATACAGATTCTCAAATATTAAACAAACAAAGAAGTACAATACAACATAAGGCTGAGCCTGTCAAAGACTAATATACTAATGTTGAACTTACTAGAGATGTTAGCTAATCCAATTCAGAACAATTTGAAACAAAAATACTTCACAAATGAATTATGAAAAGCATTTACAGGAAGCCAATGAATTGTACCAACCTCTAAATACCAATATGCTTACTAGACAAATTTTCCACATTTTGTAAATATTTTTAGCATGTCAATGGAATGCCACAATAGTTGTTAGTATATTTATTATACATGAGCTGCATGATATAATATAATCTCAATACAATTGATACACATTCAAATTCAATGTTGTAGATAAAATAAAATATATATTAGTTATGTTATAATTTCAGTTAGTCAATGAGAAGGGTTATATCTCACTGGCTAATTGAATTAGCTTTGGGCAGTTGCCAACGACTGGGATTCCTTAGAGACTGTCAGCAAGTTTATACTTGTTTTGTAGTCAGGAAAAGAGACTGTTATTGGAAATAAATTCCCTTCCCCATTTTAATATAAGCATTGGAGCATTGAATGAATAAGGAAACTGTTGGCATATTACATTAATGTAGGTTAGTTTTATAGTAAATAATAAATTAGTTGTTTTGGGAGTTAATGAGTTTTGACAGTTATTTGGGCAAATAATGGCTGTATATAGCCAATGCAAACAATGTAAGATCAATCCCATTGAAACTAATTGAATATCAATTTCTTTGTTCTTTGTTTGCTGCAATGATAGCTTAGTTCTTTCTGTTGTCCGCACTTCATTTGGTATCAGAGTGATACATTTTTCTGTGCCTGTACATTGGAAGAAGCTAATGGATCTGGCTTGAAGATGCTAATAAAGATGGTGATCTCTGTGGTAGCATAAAGGCAGCATAGGAGATACAGTCTTAGCGTAGGAGGATGTTAGCAGAGGTTGTGGAGTTTTTATGCTAGCTAGATACATTTGCTTGGGAGTTTCTAAAGCTATTTCCCTAAATCCATTTTACGCATATCCTGCAATCATGTTGCACAGCAACAGATGTTAGGCGTGACAAGAGTAGATTAATGGGCTCATGTGTGATGATGGATAACAAAAGAAAGACAATCTCCACGAGTTCATTTGTAGACAGTTACAGACTGAGTACATGAAATTAGCAAAGAATTTGGTTTTGGTGACTGAATACGCATTTGAAGAATAGATCACGTGGACTTGTTGTCTGAAACAATCAGAGAGATGTATGAGAATAATTTTTTAACCTTTAAAAAAGGTGAAGAGGATAAGCCAGTAATATATAAAACCTGAACAGTCTGCGATAAGGCATTTGGGATGTAGAATTTGATAAACGTGAGTTATAAAATTGTTTCAAGCATGTGAGGTTAATATATTAAAAGTTATGTGCAGTTTTTGGCCTTTTTATCACACTTTTAGTTTTTGTTAAATCATAGGATAAAAACTGGAAGATTTAGCATTGGTAGAAGGTTAGTTTTCGAAGATCTTGCAGATGAAGAAAATGAATAGCAAACGTGGATCTACACGGATCTAATAAAGAGAAAGTTGTATTTGTTTCAATGCATTTATCAAATCTTCTTTTGAATGTCAAGACAATGTGATTTGTGTTCCTTAGGGTGGAGGCTTGTGAATTTCAGGAAGTATGGTGAGAGAGTTGTTTATTTGGTGGCTTGTGTGTCAGAAAAATTGGATTGATTTGAGAAAATTGAATGCATTGGAGAAAAAAGACATTTTGAATTAATTACATTTAGATTTCTAGTTTTCTAAGGAGAAATAAAAAGTTAATTGAAATGGAGGCACAAACATCTTTCTCCCTCTAAAGATGATTCTATCTTCTCATGTCTATACTCTCAAAGATATAAAAATATTACCAAATGTATGTGCTTTTAGAGCCATCTATGCTTACACTTGACAGAACCTTTGAAGGTTTGAATGGATGTTCCACCACTCCAGTTTGGACTTTCAAAGCTACCTTTGTTGTGAGGCTTACAAAGACTCATTAATATTGGTTAAAATGTAACAAGGTCCTATTGGAGGTTAAGTTGCCAGTTCAGGTTCAAGTTCACCGGTACGGCAAAATTTTGAAATGGGGTTTGGGTTTGTTAGTACAAAAACATGTAATATATATATGTGTGTGTGTGTGTGTGTGTGTGTGTGTGTGTGCAGCCTATAAGCATGAATTAAGATTAGAATGCAACATAATATCATATAAACACCATAAACTTGTAATCATTGCATCATGATCATAGTTCATACCATCATAGCATCATATACTCCAAGTTCAACATGAAAATATAAAAATGAAAATATCAAGTTCAAGTATCATTGTTGCAAAATTCAACTTGCAACAATTAGAACTTTATACTAAGTTTAAATCATCTAAAGGATTCTTCTTCTTGTTGCAATAGCAGTCAAGAATAGCACTAAGAAGATGAAAGACTAATTGCAAGTCAAGAATAAATGCAATAGCAGTCAAGAGTAACAGCAAAAGTCTTTCACGGAAACAACTAATGTCATTGAAGATGATCAAGACGAAGAAGAATGAGCAGTCAACAAAGTGACCTCAGGAAACTCAATATTTTTGTTTCTTTTCATAAGCCAACGATTGTAAATCGGAATAAGCTAATGCATGAGTATTTTGTTGTTGTGATTGAGCATTGCTCTAGTACATTATATAAGGTTAACAAGTAAGAGGTTAGAACTCAATTGTTTGCTGCTCTGTTTTATCTGCTTTAAACATAAAAAAATTGAATAAATCTATCAATTGTTTGTTGTTGTTCTTAATAATTTTAAGTCTTAAACCTGCATGATAACTTGCAAAACAATCACAAAAATTTGCAAGTTTGAACTCATTGCTCTAAATTTTATAAAATTTTGCTCAATTAAATGTAAATTTGGGCACCCAAGTGTCCAAGTTCGCCCTAGGTTCAACCTGGGTTCACCCTGGATGACCCAGCTTGCCTGGGTACAAAACCTAGCACAACCCAAAGGCGAACCTAACCAGGACCCAAACCTAAAACGAACTGAACCAGAACCAGGGGCCCAGGGCAGTGAACCAAACATCCTAGGAGGTAGGAGGTTTTTTATCATCCCAAGCCAGCTTCTCACTTAGGGATGATTCACTGCATGAGAACCACCACATTTGTGTCCTTGAAGAAAAGAGGGGGCTTGGCATTATTTGTCCCTTCAAGGAGCAAGGGAGGAAAGATTTCTTGTGGGTGCACTTGGTGTATTCACATTTGATCAATGATTTGTTGAGCACATGAAGAGACATTAGACACAATCGGAGGAGATGTGGACTTTCAGAGCAAAGGCATCTCATGTGCAGATATTTGGTTGCTGATTCGTACAGTAGAGGAGGGATTGTTTCCAAAGCACTTGAGGAGGCGTTAGATGCACTTGAAGGAGATGTGGAATTTCGGAGGAAAGGCGTCTCATGTGCAGCACTAGAGGAGGCATTAGACACACTTGGAGGAGATGTGGAATTTCGGAGGAAATGTGTCTCACTATGCATGGAGGGTGGGAACACTTTTATGTTCTCTCATGTTGTGCAGATGGTTGCAGTTTCTACAGTCAGGAGATCCACTTATGCAGTCAGTTCGGTGTTTCTTGGGTGAGCGAGGAGGATTGGTGAAGGCGCTTCATCAAAGTCTCTAGAAGGGTTGGGTTCGAAACCTTGCAATGTTCCACTCTTCTTCGAATTAATGTAATAAGGGGAGGAATGTTGGCATATTACATTCATGCAGATTAGTTTTATAGTAAATAATAAATTAGTTGTTTTGGGAGTTATTTCCGTAAGGGAGTTTTGACAGTTATTAGCCAAATAATGGCTTTATATAGCCAATGCAATCAATGTAAGATCGATCAGGTTGAAACCAATTGAATATCAATTGCTTTGTTCTTTGTTTGCTGCAATGACACCTTAGTTCTTTCAGTTGTTCGCACTTCAGAATCAACTATTATATCTTTTGAAATACTCTATTATTCTCATATGAATCAATTATGTATGTATAAAGCAATTTACTATGCTTAAATCATTGCATATTTAGATAGCAAGCAAACAAATGTGGCATATCGAAATAAGTATCTAGGTAAGTGTTGTGATCTTTTCACACATCGCCCCATTGCAAACGGGGACCCCCTCTTTCCTGCTTTCTATGTTGGTTAGTTTAGGGTTTTGGCAGCATAGTGGGCAATTTTGAGTTCGCATACTCGAGTCTCGGATTTTCAACCATGCCTAATCATCGTTTAGGGTTTTTGAAGTTATAGGATCAAGTGCGTGAAAGTTGAGATTTTAAATGATCCTAATTTTGTCTGTGTAGACCTTTTGAGGGTTAGCGTGTTTTTGAACATCCTCGTTGGTGATTTTTAAGTGCCTAGGTGTTTTAAGACCCTTCGGAGTTGTTTTCTCGCTCCTAGGAAGGTATGCAAGTTGATTTTGCACTTTATCTCGATAGGTTTCCTTTTGTTTCACTCAAAACTTGATAAATTTGCCTATGTCCTGACACGTTTTATTGAAAATTCCAAGTGTTCAGATGATTTTGAGTGGTTAAATTGTAAAATTCCGGATGAAAATCCATATTCTAAGGGTCAAAATGTCAAAAGTCCAAACTGGAGGCACTTTTCCCCTCATATTTCTGATGACCCATGATTTTCCCCCACACAAAATCTTGACTGGTGGTGAATTTCCACTGGATTCTAGATGGACCCAATTTTTCCCCCACTCATTATCCAGACATGGGGTCGATTTTCCCCCAAGGTGATTTTTTGTGTTAAGTGGCAAGTTTGAATTGGAATTTTCACTCCAGACCCAAATCAATTTTCCACCAGGGTGATTAAATTTTGTCTAAGTGTTGGGAATTTTCCTGACTACCTTCGAAATTCCCCTAGGGAGTGTGGATGAAGTTGCGAATGACTTAAGTGAGGATTCCTGATGACGATTGATTTTCCACTAGAGCTTTTCATGACGACTTTTTGTGGATTTTAGTGCGGATAGTGATTTGAGACTTGGTGCGAATTTCCACCAAGTGCAAAGTAAAGATTTTTAGGTCTGGATTGCTATCCAAACTGGGGTCGATTTTCCCCCAAAGTGTTTTTTGGCCAAAGTGATGATTTCAGTCGGGATTTTGACTCCCAACTTGGGTCGATTTTCCCTTGAAGGCAATTTTGTGCAATTTTTGATGAAATTTTGTTCGGATATTTATCCAGACACGGGTCAAATTTCCCCAATGTGCAGTTTTGAAAATGTTTAATTAGGGATCGATTTTCCACATGGGTCCAATTTTGGATAAAATTTTAAAATCTTTTTAATGATGTGACCAAAATTTAATTGTTTTTCAAACATCATGATGATTATTTAAAAAATAAAAAAACGATTAATAAATGATTTGCAATGAGCATTTAATAATTTTCACCTTCTAGAAGCAAATTGATTTTACCCAAGCAAGTATAAGTACAAATGTTTTATCCCACATTGCTTGTGTGGTGAAAGTTCAAGGTGAAAACAAGTTTAAAGAGAGAGGCCAGCATTATAATATTATTATTATATTTGCCAAGTGTGTGCTTACTTGGGCGATTTTTTTCCTCCAACTGGCGAATTTGGTGAAGTGTCAAGTTGACACATTGGGCTGAAGATTGGTTTTATTGTTCATTTTTCCTCCATTCCCAGCCAAGGTGATTTTTCTTAGCTGCCATTTGAGTGTGTTTGAAGCATATTTTTCAAACTTTGGCGATATTTTGAGGGATGGCGCCATTTTAGGAGAAAGGAGATTTTTTCTTTTGGGAGGTTTTACCTCCATTTTGGTGATTGAATCTCCTTGGGTGGTGGCGCCATTGTTGGGAGTTTGCTGGTTATCATTCTCGGACCTGATTTGCATCATTTTCAGACTTGCGTGACCTCCATTGCTGGCTGGGACTTCATTTTTAGACACATATTTTCATTTCCAGCTCAATTCCACCTAAGGCGATTTTGTCCGAATGGCTGATTGGAGGTGTTCTCAGTCAATTTTCAGAACTTTCAAGTGCTGTTGCAGTTCTGAAACTTCGTTATTGCAAGTTGTCCTCAAAAAATCACCATTTCCAGCCACTTACCTACCTTCGCGATCTTGCTTGGAGCTCATTCCTTTGACATTTCTTGATCATTTTCAGGGTTTTTTATCACTTTGCAAGGTGCTGGTAAGTCTGAAACCGCCATTTTCAGACTTGTCCTCAGAATTTTTTTCTTTTACCAGCCATACTTACACAGTAAGTCTGACACCCGGAATTGATTGTTTTCACCATGGGAAAGTTGTTTTTCATCAAATTTTGCATAACACGCAATTGCAACATGATTTTAAGGACTGATTTATAGAGTTGCAGGTTGTCTTCAGACTTGAAGGCAGCCATTGTTGACCTCAAAAGGGTGTCCTCAAACATCTTTTGTGCAAAAACACTACCTTTCACACCTTTCCTTAGTCATTTCCCGATCCGGTATACTCTTTTACACTCTAATTTTGATAAAATTTCTAAGTATAAGGAGCTGTCTTCAGGCTTTGTTAAGTCTGAAAATTCATAATTTTAACAATTTTCATAAAGGGTTTCATACCCTTATCTTGTCATATTTACTTTCTATTCATTAGGAATGTGGATAAATTTCCTGATTTCCATTCTAAAAATTATGTAATCATTAGGAAAAGAGAACTTGTTATCAAGAATATTTTCCAAGGTTGCTAACTTCCAGCTTCATACAAGTGCAATGTCGAAGTCAGGAATTAGCATGCGGAAGGAACAACAGAGGATTGTTGAGACAGGATTCTATCCAGAATCCAAGATGTCATCCAGATGGAAGGAGATTACAGACACGAACATGCATTTCTTGAACATGGGCCAGATGCGACAGCGGCTGTTTAGAATTGGAAGCCAGATTCCTTCCCAAGCTTATGTGAACATTATGAAGAGTGGCATTTATCAAGCCGTTGGATTCCCGCAATCCATACAGTGCAGTGAGCTTATCCTAGAGTGTGCGCGATGTTATGATCCTTGATCCAAAATGATCAAGACTCCTAAGGGTGCCATCATTGCCTACCTTGTTGAGGTATTTGGAATTCCACATGCAGTAGACATGAAAGATAGAACCAAGGATGAATATAAAGAAAGATATAAGAAGAAGATGGATGCGTGCAAGACCATAGTAAACAAGGAGTGGATGATCGGTCCTAGGACTCATCATTCCAAAGATCCCAAGACACTCATGTGAACAAATTTCAAGGACGAATATAGTGATTTAGTATTCCTGCTTAACCGAGTGATGGGGATGCTGCAAGGTGCAATATACGATGGATTAATGTTCTATTTCATCCAGGATTGTCTAAAAGGAACGTTAATTGATTGGTCTAATATCATAAGCAACGATTTGGACTTTCAGCTCAGGAATGTGGAGAGATCCGGGTCATTCACCATGACTTCCTATTTGGTGTACCTGCTTGCACGATTTGTTACCTACAAAGGATTGATATGCAGATGTGAAGTCAGGAATGGACAAGGGCAATTCAAAAGTTATGAGTGCTATCCACAGCTGAACATGTATCGAATTGAAGATTATAAGAGAGTGAATGATGCATTCACTATGTACATAACGCGAATGTTGCAATGCGGAGTCCACAGGAGGTTGTCCAAGGAGGCAACAAAGTCGATAGAGAAATATGGATCGTGGTACATACAGTTTCCCACTTTCACATACCTAAGGATTCATGGATTTCAATCCGAACCTTACAGGCTTCCTAGGTATCCTATTGACAGAAGGATCCTGTTGGAAGTGGTGAGATAGCTTCTAGAGTATGATTCTATCCAAAAGGGAAAACATAGAACGGGCGTGTCATTTCCTATTTCAATGGGGAAGACATTATAGGTTTGCCAATCCGCCGCAATAGCTAGCATAGCAGTTGAGGAACTTGCATTCTATCAATTTGCAACATATAAGAGAGAAAGATTTGATCCGGATAAGAAAGTTGGAAGGATCAGGGGAGATAGGTTCATCCACAAGGTAGACATAGAGGATTATTGGGCCAATTTGATGGACAAGCAAGTAGTGAAAAGAAGAATGTGGTCCAAAATGTCCGTAGATTTCATGAGGAAGTGTGGACTTTTCCTCATTCCTGCTCAGGTATTAGATGATAAGGATCATACGCATCCACTATATGAGAATGAAATGAAGAAGGCAATTTTATTGCCTAATTGGTCAAAACTAGAATAGACAGATTTGAACGTGTTGATGAGAGAGGTTTTGAGTTTCTCCCAAGGATGGGTAGATAATCAGATGAACAAGTTAATTGATATGGGTGTTACCTTCACTTATGAAAAAATGAAACAATAGGAATCCGCTTCTGAAGATGATCAAAGAACTATCAACGGCATAAGAATTTGTGCGGAAGAGAAGAGTCAAGCTCCTAAACGAAGGAAGAACACACCGGGAGAGGTCAAGGCTAGAGGGAAAAAGATTGAGGAGGTTAAGAAGAAAAAGAAAAAGGCTATCATTCCTTCGCCTATCATTCCTTCACCATCCCTCAGTGTCTCATCAATCAAGGAAGTTGAAGTGCCAAGACAAAACAGAGAGGTTGAGCAATGCTCCAACATGGTGATACTACCAGAGAATCAGGATTTACATGCGACCGCTACATCTACTCCACCTAATGAAGATGATGATCAGCCAGGATCTCCTCCTACCATAGATAATCCTAATGATGATGATGATGTTATCTCGGCATTGAGAGAGCTTGATCAAGAGATGTGTCTCGATGATGGTATGGAGATGGCCACTATTCCTGATTGGCTAATGAAGAGTATGGAGAAAAGTAAGAAGATAATAGAGGCACAGCTTATTGATGATATTGATGACTACTTAGCTAGGAGCAACAAAGAGAAAGAACTTGGGAAAGATGAGATTTTGTCACACATAGCTAGAGATGAGACAGGAATGTGTATTGCGCAGGTGGTTGTTCTTATTGGAGATGTGACGACGGACATTGCTACTCCCATGGATTTCCAGATTACTTTAGCTGCCCTTGGTCGTACTACAAAAGAGCAGGAATTTCAGGAGGTTGGTGATATCCTCAAGGCAATCAGTGCGAGATTAGACCGGGAGATAGAGAAAAGAGAAAATTATAAAGCAGAGAATATCAGACTTAGAGAGTACATTGCAGGGAAAAGGCTTGAGAATCCCACCCTTATTTCCCCTATTACTGTTGATCGTGGACAGCATACACATTATGAGGCAGCAACAGATACACTCTCGAAAGTGAAGAAATGGATTGAGGATACGAAGAGACAAGCGAATGATTTTCTAACTCATTTTGTCCAAGCTTTTGACAAGACAACATGACTTATGTTGAAGATACAATATTTGGAGGGAGTTTGGGAAGAATTCCAACCCATCCAGGAGAAGACTATTCCACGCCTCAAAGCGTTGAAGAAGATTCACATGTCCACATTGATCAGGGAGAATATTGTGCACAATGGAGATAGATACGATTTCCATGGCTGGTATTGTTCATTAGCCATGAAGAAATCAACTTATGAGAGTGCACAAAAGAGTTGTGCAGAGATGGGAGGATCTATTCATGATATTCAGTCGAAGATCCTTGCCTCAATTGAGGAGTTATTGGGAGTTGATGTCAGTGAAGCTAGTGGGTTACACTTAGCAAAGTTGAGAGACAAAATGAAATTCATGTACTTCAATCAGTTGGACTCTTTGAAGAAGAGTCAGATAGATGACTTGGTCTCTTTGTTAATTCATGTTCATAGTTCGCAAAAGCTCATGCCAGATTGGGAGAACACTTTGGATGTTTGCTCGGATGCATTGGACGTGATTGACTTACAACGAGATACCTTACCCAGCGTTTCCATAGAGTTAGATTCCGTATTGGCTAGATTCTTGGATTATGATGTGAGAGAAAGAGATGCAGGACGAAATATTTTAAAAGATTCCCTATTTGATGACTAGGTATCTTTCTATTGGGCCATATGTTGGTGGCTCCATTTTTTATGTAAACCCTAATTAAGGCAACTCTAGGGCTTCGTTGGCATGATCTTGGCCCATGATTTTAGTTTAATCTTGGCCATCCATTTTGTATGAGACTATATATACCTCATTGCCTCTCATTTGTAAGAGAGAGATTTTGTAGAATTGTTGGTAGATATTGCAGATTTGAATATCAAATCATTGTTCGACTTGATGGTGATTTTTTGTTTGAGTGTTGTTTTGCATTCAAGGTTCTCAATTCCTCCAAGTTAGATTAGAATTTTAGATTTAGAATTTGCTTTCATGTTTGTTAGATTGAATGAAAGAATTGTTGAGTATATTTGTGTGGAATCTATTAATCAATACCACTAGCCTCTTGCTGATTTTAAGTGTGTTGTGGGTGGTCAACTGAAAATTTATGAAAGCTTAACTTGGATTATTATACGTCCATTGTTATGCATCAACTTGGATGGTCTAAATGTTTGATGATAGTAATTTGAAAATCTATGAAATACACCTTAGATGATTGCACTAACTCGTGTCAAAATCTGTTCGACTTGATGGTGAGACCTTGCCTAGTTTGATTCCACTAAATTTGTTCATCATTTCCTACATTCCTAGGTTTAGAATAGATTTCTTGAACCCTATTCCCTTTTGCCATTTTTTTTAGAAAGTCTTTGTTAGAATTGAGACAAGAACTACATTGCCAAATCCTAAGTTATTAGCACACCCATTCCATATTCATGATAAGCAAAGTTGGTTCGAACAATTGTGTCAGTCCCCAAGTGAAAACAGCAATTCACATCGACCATTGAGTTACCCATTCGTCAAGACCTAACTGTAGAAACCTTGGAGTCATTTTAGTTGTTCTTATCCTTAGCATCTGAGGTGATTTTGTTCAAGAGAGGGTAAAGTACTTTGGTATTTTATTCTGATGCTTGCATGTGCATAAAACACACATCAACAGTAAGCCAGTCTATTTGCAGCAGCCACCACACAGAAATGGGATACATTAAATAGACAAACAAAAAAATCCTATTCAAACCTTATTTAATGTAAAGAAAAACAACTCTTAAAACCTTACTTCTACCCCCCCCCCCCCTCAACAAAACAAAATTCGAAAAATTACTTCCAAAATTTAACATAACTCAAAAAATGACAGCTAATTTTGGACTAGGTATGGATTTACATGTGTGAGTGTGCACTTGTCTGTGTATATCAGTGGCTGTGGGTCTGTGTGTAATGTGCAGGTGCATTTGTGTCATTGCATGTGCACACACATTTATGTGGATGTATGTGTGCTTGTGTTTAAAATGATTAAAAAGTATTGTAATTTTCCTTCAAAATAGCAAAGCTATTTTCAAGCTAAACTATTCCTTTGTTCACTTTAAGCCTAGCTAACCCCAAACAGTTCTATCTTAAACACACACACACACACACATACAGAGTTGTTTACTTTCAGCCTAGCTAACCCCAAACAGTTCTATCTTCTCATGCTGTTACAGTTATGTCATATATACCATATTATATCATGTAGAAGCAAAGTGATAACTTCCACGAACTACTAAATGTGGAATAAAGAGGCCTCTCAAAATTGAAGACACAGAATAGGCGCATATCAAAAAAACTTTAGAACAGACTTAATATCCCCTAAATATCCTAGATATATAATTATTAAATGCACCGCCATTTCATCAGCTGTAGTTCTTAATCAATGGCCATGAAGAGGTATTATAACTGGTACTGGCCTCAAGAAATTAATCAACTACTGTAAGAATTTGAAAACCTCATTAACCAAGAACATGTATTCTGTTAAGAACTTGGTAGACTAAAGAATGCACCTCCTCAAGAATGGAAGTGGAAGCCAAAGTGTGACATATCCTTCCCTCAAGGTAAAGCAATTTATGGTTTCTCATTATTCTACATGGAATTTGTACTCAAACTGATTTCAGTTTTTACAAGTAGTCCTGGCAAAACCATTTATAACCCCTCCAATATGTAACCTATCAAAAAATCCAGTCATTCTCTGAGCATTTTACTCTTATGTTTCTATGCCATTCCAAAATAATTTGTGGAGTTTACAAAAAACTCATTACAATAGAACAATATTCTCAGGGAAACACTATTGCGCACCCAATTGACCCATATACAAATCAAAGGTCTTGATAATAGAAGCTCACCATCACAAACATGTCTCAAAGCCATTGCTGCTGCAGTTGAAGAATCTTCTGATGTAGTCATGGCCCTTGTTAAAATTTCTATTATAGAGGGTAGGAATGATGATGCACCAGATGCACTACCCAACCACTTTGAATAAGCTCCAATTGTTAAACAGGCTGCAACAACTTTCTTTGTATGTCAGATAAAATCATACTTGCACATTAATATTTCATATTCGCACATATATATTATTATATGTGAATGCCTTCTTGAGATGTAGATCATATCTAAATTTATAGGTGTCAATCTAAAAGATTAATTACTCCACATCTTTTACAAACTACCTGTCTGAAGAAGCTGAGGTTGAAGTGGTAGTTTCACTAAAAAACCAATAACCTGTAACATAAACATCTAAATTTAATATTTACTGTGCAGTATAATAAGACAATAAATATTTTTCAAAAGTATGAAAACACATAATTATGTTATTGCTTTATATGATGAAAGCCTATTCAGCTTTGCAAAAGGCTACAATGTAGATGTCACTTTACATGGAAGATAAGCAATTTTGTGTGTATGTTGGCAGATCATAAAGTCAAAACTTAAACTATCTATTCAGATTGATTTCTACAAAGAGTTTATAAATCGCATGCCCTTAATTATCTTATCCAGCTCAGCCGTATCAAAGCTATATCATGCGTTCATCTCAAAAGTTCCTTGAGAGCAATTAAATGGGCAACAAACTAAATTGGAGAGACTAAATGAAACAACTCCAAACAGAATCTGAACAAGAATGCATTCATGAGATCGTGTACTTTGTCCTATTTTTGAAGTTATCTCTAATCTATAACATAGGGCCATGCATATAAGGCTATAAGGGCAAAAACATTATACTTAATTAAAATATTTACTTAGTGAATCTCTTAGAATTAATGGTACCAGAGTTATCCACTATTTAGTTATGTTCATATAACCAATAATATGATTAGTATAAAAGGTATAGCTGAAACACATCAGCTTTTGTATCCAATCTCCGCACATTCAAGAACTATGGCACAGCAAATAGGAAAAAACTGAAATTGAATCTGAAGCTATTATATTAATGAGAATTTAAATGTCCTTTGATACCAACATGGTTCATCAGAGTTTAAGTTACAAAATAAATATTTACTTGCACCTAAAAGCATTACACATAACTACAAATAACTCACCAGGCTACATTTGATTCTCCTAACTTGGCAGGTTTTACAAAGTAGCAAAAATGTTACGAAATCATAAAGGTGATTTTGATTGGTAAGGACTGAAAAATCATCATCCCCCCCAAAAAAAGCCTTTGATTTTGATATTGATAACAGCTGAAAAATTAGCCAAAAAAAGAAAAGAAAGAAAGAAAAATTGTCAACAATTTCCTTGTTATCACAAAGCTTCCAAGACTTTTCTTCAAACTGTGGGAATATACAATCTAAAAATCTCACTATTGTTTATTTTATCATCGGTTCTTATATCTTAGTAACTTCAGTATTGTGTCATAGATAATTGCAATCTAAGATACTGATAAGGGTTCAGGTCTGAGCAAAGATACTCCAAAAATTATTTTAGGGTTGGTTATATCTTAAGCATCCATACAAAAAACATATATAAAATCATAAATACATATAGTTTAGCTTTAAAAAAGAAATTAAGTTCATAAATATTTTGGGCATACATATGAAAAGCATATAAAAACCATAAATATATATAAATTTACATAAAAATGGAAATTAAGTTCATAAATAGAAATTATTATATTACTAAATTCAAATTATTAAATAAGATTAAAAAATGGTACTAAACTAATAATATTGAAAGTAAACATACTATTACAATTTTAAATATTGAAATTTAAGTATACAATATAAAAAATTAAATATCATATTACATCGTGAAATATTTTTTCTACTCAAACTCCCTGACAATTCACTTTCCTGTATTTAATGAAACAAACTTATGATTAATAGCATTTCCCTTGTCATCTTCATGTTGAGATCACATGTGCAGAGTTGTGTGAGGAGAGTCATGATCAGAAACTATCTCAGTTAGCAGCCAAGTCACAAGTAGAATTGCAAGCGAATGTGAGTGGAATAGAACAGTGAAAAATCAAAGTTCCAATTGGTTTCAGCAACAGGTCTGCGTATGGTATTCTATTATGCGGGGACAACAAAATTATTTTGGGGTTGGACATGTTTTCAATGTTTAAACAAAAACAGATGAAATGTGTGGGTATATATATATTCCTATTTTCTTATAATTTTATTACTTATTATATAATTATATATAACTTTACCTATTTACTTATGATTTTTTAAACTATTAGATAATTAATAATTACATATAGCTTTACCAAATATCTTATATTTGTTTATACCATACATGGACTACTCACCAAAAACTCGCTCACGCAGCAACATAAGCTTAAAACGTCAAAACAAATCATCAATTCATCATTTTCTATTTTGTAATTTGCTGCTACGGGGAAAAACACCCTCCCAAGCATTTCCAATCTGATTTCCATCAATGTTTGTCAATTAATAAGTGGATTTGAAGCAGATTTGAAGTGGTTTTCAAAGCAAAATCAGATTCCTAGGTAGAATTTCTGATTTTTTTTCCTATGTTTTTCTAAAACATTTTATTTCTTTTTTGTTGCATCTAGATGAATAGAAAATGAACAATGGCCTTTCCTAAGTAGTCTAAACTGATTTAGAGTCATATGAACAAGATTTAACACCATTTTTTACAATTGTTAGTGTTTTTTTCACTTTTTTTTAAAGAATCTCTAGTCTTTCAAAGAAATTCAAACCCTAACAGTTTTTTTTATTTTTATTACTTTGAATGATGTCTAAAATTATTTAAACTAATTTAGATAGTTTGCGAAGTTTTTTCACTAAATATTAACTTTGTCTTTTCACTTTGTATGTGTAAATTAACGGTTAACCATTAATTGATAATGGCAAATATAGCTGGTTCAGCTTTAGGGTCTACCCCGTCAATAGATGCATGCCCATCTAGATATGTAGGAACTCGTCCTAAAGGTGCTAGAGATAAAACTTAGAAGTATGCCTTTGAAGGACCAGAACCTAGGTCGATAATATGCATTAAATGTGAAAGAGTATTTCATGGAGCCAAAAACCGCCTCAAATACCACCTTGTAGGCATCAAGAAGCATGATGCTAGGGTATGTCCTGGGGCCATAGAAGAAATAAAAAGAGACATTAATGCCATACTTGCAGTTGAAGAAGAGAAAAAGTTGTAAAGGGAGAGGGCAAAACTAGCCATGACAGCAGCCATAGTTAAAACTCAAGGTGTTTCAATTGACCTTGAAGAAGAAGAAGAAGAAGAAGAAGAAGAAGAAGCACTTCAGGGCATAGTGGGCTCTTG
This sequence comes from Cryptomeria japonica, assembly GCF_030272615.1. Taxonomy (NCBI): domain Eukaryota; kingdom Viridiplantae; phylum Streptophyta; class Pinopsida; order Cupressales; family Cupressaceae; genus Cryptomeria; species Cryptomeria japonica. The sequence goes on along the minus strand of NC_081410.1, from coordinate 274,671,569 downwards.
TCGTGGCCCACGTAACCGCAAACCCAACACCACCTTAGCCACCACTTCAGCTTCTTCTAGTAGAGCACTTGCTGCATCACCATCAATGCCACAGTCTATAGGTAATTATTTTGTCCCCTAAAACACACCCGGAGCAACACCATCATTAGAGGCAACTGGGTGGAATAGGGAGGTGCATGAGAAACCAGACATTGCATGTGCCGATTTTGGTGCTTCAACAACATCCCATTCAATGTGGCAAACAATCTTTATTGGCTTAATTTGGTTACCGCATTGACAGTTTCAAGAAAAGGATAAAAGGCCCCTTCTCGCAAGGACTTGGGTGGGAGGTTAGTAACTTAATCCACTTGATTTCATTTTTAAATGTTTTTCTTGTTTTTTAAATCAAAATTGTGTACCAAGACTCAATTTCACTTTGTACTTGTAGGTTGCTCACAAAATGCAGTTGATAGGGCAAGAGAAGTGGTGGAAAACCAAAGAAAAGAATGGAAAAAATATGGCTACACTTTCCAGTGGGTGGACAGATAGCAAAAACCACACCATAATTAATTTTTTGGTTGCTTAAAAGAACAATGTGGTGTTCTTGAAATCGGTGGATACCTCCAACAAGGTGAAAAATGCTGAAACTTTGTCTCTAATGTTGGAGCAAATTGTCATGGAGGTGGGAGTTGACAATGTCGTACAAATAATTAAGGATAATGCAGCAGCATATGTGGCAACAGGTAAAATCCTCCAAGAGAGACACCCCACACTTTTTGGACACCTTGTGCAACACGTCCTTGACCTTCTTTTGGAGGATCACAAAATATATCTACAATCACCCTTGGGTTCTTCACTTGATGAGAGAGCACAACCAAGAGAAAGAATTGGTAAGAGTGGGTGTCACAAGGTTTGCAATGATTTTCTTAACATTGCAAAGCATTCTTGGTGCATTGATGGCTTTGAAACAAATGTTTGTGAGTCAAGCATGGCTAGACTCACCTTATTCAGAAAATCCTGAAGGTGAGGGTGTTGCATGCATAGTCTTCGACAACCTATTTGCACAAAGAGTTACAAAGATTGTGAAGTTAACTTCAAAACATGAATATTTAATTATTCTTGATTCAAGTCTCTCATTATTAATTTGTAACTTCAATGATTAATCTTTTTGTAATTTGTATTTTTCAATCGTAGATCTCGAAGCCCTTGGTTAGAGTTATTCGCTTGGTAGATGGGGATCGAAGCCCAATGGGGTATGTTTATGAGGCCATGGATAGGGCCAAGGAGTCTATAAAAAATTACAAGGAGGAGGATAGACTCAAATTTAATCCCATCTAAGAAATTATTGATAAGAGGTGGAACAATTAGCTCCACCAACCCATTCATGCAGCAGGGTACTACCTCAACCCTTATTTTACGTTTCAGGATTCTTACTTAGATCCCAATGGAGAGGTCATGGAAGGTCTCACTACATGCATTCAGAGGATAATATCTGAGGTTGAGGTGAGGGACCTCGTTGTGGCCGAACTCCAAAATCACAAGGAAGCATGGGGTAAGCTATTCTCTTCAAAGCTGGCCAAGAGAGGAAGAACCACTCAAACCCCAAGTATAATATTTGAAGTCTAAAGTAATTAATAATTTGATTAAATATGTTTTCACTTTTTACTTTGTTTTCTAACTTTTCAATATTTTATTTTGCAAATGCTTGGTGGCAAAGTTGGGGTGGAAATACCCCAAATCTCAAAAAAATTGCCCTTAGAAGCTTATGTCGGCCTTGTAGTTCATCCAGTTGTGAGCGCAATTAGAGCTTGTTTGAGGCAATCCACATGAAGAAGAATAGAAAGTTAGCTCAAAAACACCTCAATGACCTTGTCTGTGTGCAATATAATCTTTGGTTGCGCATAAGGAAGGTACATGAAGCACCAGTTGGTCCAACTGATTTGGATGATATAGATCTTTACAATGATTGGACATCACAGGAGCAGCCTCTATTGTTTACCGAGGATGACATCTATGATTTGGAGAGGCAAGCTATGGAGGAGGGGTGGATTTGGATTCACACTGAATGACATTGAAGAGGATGAGGATGATGAGGATTCATTGCTAGTGCCAGGAGTAGCTAGAGGTAGAGCTACAACCAAGATGGAGGTCGAGCCATAGCCTGAGCCAGTCATACCGAGTGTGGAGGCATAGCCACAGTAGACATCTAGGAATAGACCCTCTAGTTCTACCTCTCCCCTAGTTTTTACTAGAGCTGAGAAGAGGAAGATGCAATTGTATTGATATATTTACTTTTAGTTTTACAAAAACTACTTACTATTTGCTTCCAGCCATCAACATTCCCCATGAGGATGCAATTTTGTACCCACTTTGCATTTAAATCAATTAAATATATCTAAACTTAGCTTGTTTCTGTTATGTACTCATTTATTGACTTATTGGATGCATCTCCTCATTGAATTTTGCAAAAAAAAATGCATTTCTAATTAAGTTTAAGCAATTTTCTAAGTTCCCGACTTTTTTGCTGAGTTTTTGCCAAGTTTTTTTTTTCGAGCCTTGGCAAGCTTTTGCTTTTGGCGAGCAGTTCAACTATGGTTTATACTATTGTATAATTAATTTCTTTTTATACCTATTTATTTACTCTCATTTATAATTTTTTAATTTATAAGTACATATAGATCTATATGAAAATGCATTTCTATATATATACTTCAATCTTTCTTTTTGTCGTCTTTATTTTTCTTTTTTTCCTTATGATTATCATTATGCATATATTATTTTATTCTATTAATATATTACTATTAAATTAATAGTATTTATTTATTATCCTTATTATTTTGGATGGTTATTTTTTTTGGATTCTTAATCCATTCTTATTAATTTGGTTGTTCCCCTTTAGAATGTCGAGAAATAAAATGACATTCCCTCTCCCCCTTTTTCCTTTTAGTCTTCTTGATTTCCATACCCATTAACACCCTCACTCTTTTATCTTGCTTGGTCTGCTAACAATCTTACATTTCTCTTCTCTTCTCTTGCTCTACTCCTGATGATGGATCATGGAGTTCGATCCGAAATGTCACTTATTAATTGAAGAAAAAAACTTACAGGTCAAAACCAGAAACTATGCACAAACATATTATGGACTGTGAAAATCAAATGGGTGTAATTATATTAGATTTTAAAGTATTGCATTAAATCAAAAATATTGGAATTTAAGTATATATTAAAATTAACATATTGAAATTTAAGTATATTATATTAAATCTTAAAATGTTTTTAAAGTTTTCTTCGATGAACACCCTAACAATTCATAACAAAATTTACAATTCATAGTATCCCCTCATCATCTTCATGTTGAAAGGCCATGAGCAAAGTGAAATTGTGTATAGAGTTGTTTGAGAAAAGTCATGATCAAAGGTTTGTCTAAAGACCATGAGCAAAGTGTCAAAGAGAGTCAGCAAAGAAAACAGCGTGGGGAATCAAAGGAGATGTAGGTGTATTTTTTCCTCTTAGGGAATCTAAGGAGTTTTTTTTCCTCTTAGTCTAAGGTGTGTAACTTTGTTCCTTCTGCTCAAGCTTGGCTCTAGGTTTTGGAGAGAATCCACCCTTTTGTCTTCATTGAGGATTCAGCAAGAAGTATGGTGCTATTGATAGATGCTCTTAGTAAGGCCTTATTGTGTGAGTGACAGATCTCAGCTTTCTTTTGGATAAATTAGTGTTGTCTCAGACAAGGTAACATCTGATTTGCACACAGAAATTTCCAAAATCGAACACCATTATGGATTCCTCGTGAAAAATTAGTTGGTACGTTTTTGTCCATAGTTCAAAGTTGTAGTTGAAGTTTCCCCTCAAAAATCAACTGGGGGAAAATCCTTGTAGGTGCACTACATTTCACAAAAAAAAAAATATATCAATGACAAGGTAACCAAAGTGTCAGTGCAGATAACTTAATGTTCAAGAACCAACAACATTATTCAATAAAACATCCATACTGCCCTCATCATTGTAGCTCACTGCAGCATCGTTGCTAATACCAACCACTTTGGAGAGGGATGATTTTGGTTCAATATCCTTTTATTCCACCAAAGTTGGGAACCCCACTTGTTGGTTAGAAAGATGCCTTATATCATCATGTGACACCTAGTGCTTTCTGCTTGTCCCATGTGCTGCACACAATTACAGCTGAAGCAGCACCTGCTGACTGGGTTGGCAGCAAAATTAAACATATGATGGACACATTTCTGAATGGTCTATATAAGAAACCCATTTTCGTGTATTTAAACCTGCTTTACCACAGCCCGCTCAACATTAATTCTAACAAAATGAAATCACAAATCACAAAATCTTGTTGGATATGATACAGAAAATCAGCAGACGTGTTCAATGCAATGGTAGTTTATTTTCAAATAAAAATGATATATAAATTATTTTTGGAGGTAGAAATTTATTTTGGTCACTTGGCATTTTGAAACCATAAATTGGGTTGTAGACTTTGTAATCACTCTGATTTGTGCATTGTCATGCATAATGATCTGAAATAAATTTCTGATTTTTCTATGTTTTTTCTGTGTTTTCTGATTTTTTTGGTGTTTTTGGAAATATTGGAAAATAAATGGAGGGAAATATATAATTAAATAACTTCTACCAATAAAAACAATTAATTTCACAAACACTCAACTCCATTTCATTAATTCTAAAATAAGTTGTGCATACCAGGTCCAACGCCTTAGCCAGGCAGGAAAGGTTAGCAAATAATAAATGTACGATTTTATTAACAATCTTCAACAGCAGTATACAGGTAAACTCCAAATTTGTAAGTGTATACATGACCCCAAAATCCCACGCCTAAGGTCTCAGGCAACCTTGACTGGTACGGCTAGCCTGTGAAGCAATTCTCACTTCCAATCTGCAATAAAATCTTCCCCAATCTACCTTCAATCAACCTTAGGATTCCCTATGAACTCTGGAAAAACTGAATTCAATGATGCACAATTATAATCTCTGAATGAGATCATCAAAGAGTGACCTTGGGTGATCTTCCACACCTGTAGACACTGATCTCACTAAGGGATTTCGTCCTCAACAAGCTTGAGACTTCAACAGCGAACCCTTGCTCTCCAAAAACTTCATTAATTTCCAAAACATGAATGAATTAATGAGCTCTCAAGAGCCTTTTTATAACCTTCTAAAAAACCACGACTTGGAGGAAACGGAATGCAGTTTAATAATTTCATTTCATCTCAATAAATAATTTAATGCAGTTGGCGCCCCCATAAAGGCTTAATAAATGACTTTATAATCATTAAAATAACTTGTGCATTTAATACTAATTATATCCCCTTAATATAAACTCATTAATTTAATTAATATTATTAAAGTCAAAACTTTAAAAAATTAATATTAAACATTAACTCCAATAAATGCCACTACCGCAACAATTCTTTAATTCTACCAACTACCCATTAATAGCCATGGTACCCTCCAACCATCCATATGACTTACTATAAAAAGTAAGTATGAGACCAAAACATCTAAGTGACTTACTAAAAATAGCATCTATCAAATAGCTCTGAATGATCCCTAGAAGGCAATCCAAGAATCAATTGATGAACTGAGTTGGAGAACACTAGAAAAGATACCAAAGTGTCTGCTGAAGAGCCCTGAAATACCCTCTAAGGAATCACCACGTTAGCCTACAAGGACCACTAATCATAAGCTAACCTCTGGAAATAATTGATGCTTAGGAAGGCGCAAAAATGGGGACATTACAATCCACCCTTCCCAAAGATTGCTTGTCCTCAAGTAATGACAAAGCAACTCCACAATCACCAAATTGATCCAAACTATAATCAAGAATGATCCCAGGGTCCCAAGTAAACCTAGGAGATCTGTAGAACCAACCTCTCAAAGCACTGTCCCACAAGATGCCAACCATGCTGCACTACACTACTTTGATCAAAATTGTTAGCCCACCATGCACTAACCACACTCTCCTCTCCTCAGTGAAGTCCAACATAGCAATACCACTGCCCAACTCAATCCAGGGCCATGGAAAAGAAAAAAATCAAAGTTTGAAAACTCAAACTCGACGTGGACTCAACAATCCAAAATAGGACTCGGACTTGAGACTCGACAAAAAAGAAAACCATAGTTTTACCCAAAAAATATAAGAAATTAATTTATTTAGATAACATAAAAGCCTAATTTGAGTATCAATTTGTCATAATTCAAACATTACACATGTCCTATGATCTTCAAACACTCAATATTTGAAATTTTATAATTCATACTCATAGTTTCAAACTTTCAAATGTATAACAGCATCATAAATTTATAAATGATTGCATATAATGATATGTCAAAATGAGAAAAACAACCAAATACAATATACATCTTCCTCTTTCCCCTTCTAATGTAACTCAATTTGCCAGGCCTCGAACTAAAAGGTGTTATAGTATCAAAATGATGATGAATAGTTTATTCAACATTGTCTTTTTGGATCTTAAATGCTCCTCTTCTCCTCTCCTTCCTTTCCTATTTTGGTGTTCAGCCCTATTTTGGTCAAGATTGGATAAAAAGAAGTGTACGAAAAGTCACTTTTTACTATTTTTTTTACCTCCCTAGCGACACCCAAGAAGATCCAAGAGTCCATGATGAAAACTCAGGAGGCTGAGTCTAGAACTTGAATAGTCCTTAGAGGACACTCAGACGAATACTCCCTAGAACTCTAGGGACTCGCCTCGGGAGTCAATGGCAAGTGGACTCGGCTACAGATTAGACTCGAGAATCTGGAGAGTTCTAGAGAGTCCTCAAACTATCCTACAAAACTATAAATCCTAGCATATCCCTTCAAGTTGTCCCTAAAATGAAATTGATCAATCACTACCAAGGGCCTGGTATAGAAAATGTTAGCACAACCAACTCTAAAATCTGCTAACCATGGAATGCCTTTGTGGTTACCAATTGAAAACATGTCATCAACAATTAATTTTGAAGTGTCCAAAGGATGATCCTGAGCACACCAATCAACACAACCAACTAAAGAATCTCCCACAACCCACTGCCATAAAGCCTGCAAGGGCTCAAAAACCTTCTACTCATAGACTAATGACACCATAATCAGTGCAGAAATGCAAAGGCAGCCGCTAACGATATGAAAGACCTTTGAAAACATAGGAGATGAGAGCATGTAAATCACTGATAAGACTTCTCCTATGATCAAATTACCTCTACTAACCAACTTAGACCACCAAATATTCTGCTGGACCAATAAGTAATACCAACTCATCTGTGTGTCAAGAACAAAGTCTCATCGATGCTGATTGGTAAGTGGGCAGTGGTGCTAACACTCATGGTAACAACTCCAAGGGCCTTTGAGAGATGAACCACAACAGACGGAAATCCGCTGTCCCGAACCAACTCCGAGAAGAAACTGTCAAAGCTTACAACACAAACCTTCATAAGATGAACTCCCCGAGTTTGGAAGGTCTGAAATAAACAATAACAACTGCTGCTCACTACTAAAATCAACAAAGCACAATCTGATTTGAGAGCTCTATGAAGAGAACAACAATAGTATCCATGGAAATCCCAAGTATGAGCATGTGAGATGAGCATTGTGTTGCACCTGCACAACCTAGAAGTGGCTGACAAACACTCCCAAGCAATCTCCAATTGATAATCTTCACTTCCTTGACAAATAATAGTGTGCCAACTCCCCTGAATGAGAACAAACCATGATGTAAAGTGACTGACCTGCAACCAATCCGCAAGTTCACAACTAAACATCTGAGTCATTCTTCGCCAAGAAACACTCCTAAGAGCATCCATATGATCAATGCTCCATTTCTTAGAATTTCTTTTAAATCCACTCATGGATGAACCAATAAAATCACATAGTGGCTGGTAAGAAAAGGAACAACTCCCTTAAGTCTGAAATTTTGATCCTTATCACTCCAAAGGTCACTCCCATGACTCTCAATAAACTCCATAAATTATTGTTGAAGATCCCAAGCATGGAAACTCAACCAAGAGTGAACTTTACCATATCTAAAAAGGTACACATCAAAACTCCCCTATGCAATCTTCATTGGTCTCCTCAGCATATTTCATAGCTGGAGGTCTCCCGAGAGGGTAACCAATTTTATAATTCCATTCCATCTAAATTAATCATTTGATGTAGTTGGTGCCCCCAAAAAGGCTTGATAAATGACTTTATAATCATTAAATTAACTTATGCAGTTAATATTCCTTATATCCCTCAATATAAAGTCATTAATTTAATTAATATTATTAAAGTCAAAACTTTAATAAATTAATATTAATCATTAACTCCAACAAATGCCAATATCGGAACATTTAATTAATTCTGCCAACTACCCAATAATAGTTGTTGTACCCTTCAACCGTCTAAATGACTTCCTATAAATAGCAAGCATGGGGCCAAAACATCCAAGTTACTTACTAAAAATAGTAAGTGACTATCAAATAGCCTTGAATGATCCCTAGAAGGCAATCCAAGAATCAACTGATGAACTGAGTTGGAGAACACTGGAAAAGACACCAAAGTGTCTGCTGAAGAACCTTGATTTACCCTCTAAGGGCCCCCTAATCACCACATTAGCCTATGGGGATCACTAATAATTAGCTAACCTCAAAAACTAACTGATGCTTAAGGTGCAAAAATAGGGATGTTGCATGATCACGATTACAAGCTTTGAAAGTAACTGGATCCTCATAAAACCCCCAAATCTGGTACTTGTATGGGTCCAATTTGGGGCAAATTTTCCACTTAATTCGCCTAAGGTCCCACCCAGGCACCTATGGTTAGCTCTGTGGAACCTATGGCACCTAAGAACAAAAAAATAAACAAAAAAAACAAATTATTTTGACATTTTTTATACAAAAAATTCTCGAAACAAAATTTTACCCTACAGTGAGGGCATCTGACTTGTTTTCCTTCAATTCACAAACACAAAGGACCAAAACAGCATTTTTAACCTCCAAGCTACCATTGTTGAGTTTTGAAGATTGCTTCATTTTACTTCAAAGGCAAGGGCTACAAAAGAATTGAACCTACACCAATAGGGGACAAATAGCTGCACTAAGAAGATTTAACCATAAAAATGAGTGAATCTTTAAAAAAATTTCAAGTTTTTTCAATTTTTTTCAAGTTTTGAATTCTTTTTTTAACCTTTTATGCATGAATAAGGTAATGCCATTGTTTTAATATATCTTAAGTTGTAGGGTTGTAGATTTGTAATTTTTTTGTTTTATGTTCATGTAGAATCATAGTTACCAAGAGACCCGTCTCCTACCCCTAGAGATGCATATTGGAGATGAAGACGCATCTCCGATACCGGAGACGTCTCCGGAAACTTTTTGACGCATAGGGTGCTTTTGGCTACCATCTCCTGCCATCTCCAAAGTCTTCCGAACAAAAATTGACATCTCCTACTAAAAAACTTAGGGCAAAATGCAATAAAAGGGCAAAAAAAATAAAGAAAATAAATAAAGTAAGCTTGCAGCAAAGCAAAGTCGTAGGGAAATGAATAATAAGAAATCGTTTTGTAGGAAGACAAAAATCCATGCTAAGTTATAGTGATCGGATCTACTGATAGTGTAGACTTTTTGAGAGGATTTATTTTTTATCATTGTAATAGTCTAAAGAGAAATTGACTTTACTAATTTTTGACAATATTGAGTGTGCTCAACATCTATATTACCTTACTTTCACTAAACAATCCAGACTAGCTATGGTATCAGCAGTATAAGCAATTTTAATGTCAATTTTTGTTCAATTTTAAAATTAATGTTAAACTTTACCACTGTTCTTGTTTTCAAAGTTCTCTAACATGATATTTTTTGGAAATTATTCAATTATATTTTTTTTAAATTGGCATCTCCAAGTACCCTTGTCTCCTATTTTTGAAAATTAGTCGTACCAGTACCGGTACCAATCTCCAAAGTCTCCAAGTACCCCCGTCTCCTGGTAACCTTGTGTAGAATGGCTAGAAGTTCTATTTCAGTTGCCCCCAATGTAGAGAGTTCATTTAAATTTGATGCAGCGCCACCTCTTTGGTGACATATAACAATAATTGAACAAACTCCTAGTGATAGGCATTATTGTTGGCATTGTAGCCACTGCAGAACTGAACATAAGAGCTCATACATTCGAATGATAGCTCACATGTGCAGTATTACTAGCTTGGGAAAAAATCCTTGTAAAAGGTGAAATTAAAAAAAAAAAGTTGTCAAAGCTACAAATAATGGGATATATTAAAGAACAAGAGGATGCCAACATTGTAAGTAGGAAATCAAAAGAAAGAGCACATCCTCTTGCCAAGAAAGGCTTGTAGAAACTTATCACAACCAGCTGGCCCACATCCTTTCATGCCACCATCTTCTTAAGAAGAAAACTCCCCCTTCCTTTGACATAAAAGAGGCCCATTGGAAAAGACCGTCAAGAATGGAGCAAGAGAGGTTGTAGGTGCAATCTCATTGTATTTATGGCAATGGGCTCCCTTTCAACCTTGTTAGAGCACCATATTGACGAGATATGGTGGTTTCTGTTGCTAATGCACCTACTAATTACATTAGTCCAAACTACGACATGGTGCTAACCACCTTACTAGTAAAGAAGAAAGCTTCAATAGAAGCATCATTGAGAACAATCAAATATACATGGCCCAAAACAATTGTGTCCATTTCTAATGGATGGAAAGATTGAAAAAATAGACCACCAATCAATGTCATTGCAATGTCCCCTAAAGAGGTTATATTTTTTGAAGCAATAGATTACGAGAGGCAAGTCATAACAAACAATTCTAAAAATTTCAGGTCACTTGGTTCTTGAGTGGAGGGTACATATCAGCATAGTTTTTGAACATTGTGTGCTATTCTCTCATTCCAATTTTATATTGCAAAAAATTGGAAAGTTATCAAGTGGGTCAAAGAAATCTACAAGGAGGTTGAAGAGATTCAAATATTCATGACTAATCATCACATGTCACAAGGCATCTTCACAACCTTCTCTAACTTTAAGTTGCTCAAGGTAATTTATATTTAACTTCTTAGTATATTTTTTTTTAAATTAATTGTTTATATCTAATGTGTCATCTACCTATAATATTTTACTGTTCCTTTTTTTTACACTATGTTAGGTTGTCGAAACTCAATTTGCATCACACATGATCATCTTAAGATGACTTGTGGAGGTCTTAGATGCATTGAGTGCTATGGCCATCACCAATATTTGGAGTATACGGAGGCAATTAAGCACAGAGAGCTGAAAAATTCAAAGCATTGGTCCTTTATGATGAGTGGTGGGCTTGAAATTCGGCGAACCTTGTGACACAAGTCAAAACCATCCAAGATTGGATTTTCCAAGTTCATCTTCCTGATCCTAAGGATGAGTATGAAAAAGAGCTCTAGGTTCAGAACTTGCAAGAAGGATTTCTTGTTACAAGCAAAGAAATTTTGGCAGTCTTCTTCCAAAAGGAAGAACTGTGAACCTTTGTCAAGATCTAGCAATCATGATAAATGCTCTCAATTTCAAACATAAGAATGGGAAGATAAAGTTTCCAACCAATTCTTTCTACCTTCTCTATCAAAACAATGTTTTGAGTGCAATCAAAAAGATGAAATTTATCCCTAGAGTCCAATTTCACTATTAGCATTTGGCCTCAGCAAAAACAATTGGTACAGGCAGATGGCCCCAAGGGATCATTTTGCATCTGGCTTGGGTGGAGAGGGGTGTTAGCATGGCAAATGCAGCAGCTGGCTAGGGTAAGTACATGATTAAGAAAGCTCACATGATGTGGTGCTCATGTAGCTTGCACAATGTAGAGCTCATGTACCTCACACAACGTGTTGTACACAACAGCGCACAACAGGCCAACCAATGTATAGCAGTTGCTTGAGTATGAAACATGGCCATTCTAGCTGCAATCATTTACTCATGAATGAACCAGAGCCATAGGTATTATTGGAAAAGCTATACACCATAATAGCAATATAATCCTTTATATGCTGATGGTTGCTTCCAACCATCCATTGTACTGTCTGGTACTTACATAAACAACATTCACTTTGAGTTACAAAGTATAGTTGTCAAAATGTGGAGTCAAATCCATAATGGAACCTTACCTGCTCCATTGCATTTCACTATATCCTGCTTATTCATTCTAAACAACTGTATATGCATTCATATTGTATGAGCATGCATGTGCCCTGAAATAGGTAAACAATGACAATTATCCACCAATATAATATTCAATTATAAATTAATTTAAGATGAAAGAAATGTAAGGAAAAACAGTAAAAGTCTTTCAACTTTTGTCCTCATTAGACCCCACAAGTCAATAAAAGGGACACAAACAGAATGTGATTATATGTCCTTTCAGAAGCTGAATTTAGCCTAATTAGTACTATCAACAAACCCAGCGAAGGAGTTTAATCATAAAATTTCTCTAAAAATGTTAAGTAACAAAAACAATCCAAGGGAAGTGCTTGCATACCATAAATCTTATTTTGATAACAAAGAGTGTGCAATTGTTACATCTTTCGTTCAAGAAGCCATCTGAAATAAAGAGATCCAATTCAGCACACCAATGCTCTTATAAATTAGGTAAATTTTGCCCTTGGGTACTGTTGTGACCATTTCACACATCGCCCCATTGAAAATGGGAACCCCCACTTTTTTCTACTTTATAGGTTAGTTTTTAAGTCTTTTAGCTATTAGCCTTGCATTTGGAAGAAGTGAAGTATCTCAAGTGGCCAAGATGTGATCAGGACAAGCCTCTCTCTCTTCAAGATGAGGCCTCTCTCAGCATTGCCAGCCCGATCGCTTCTCATCCACCTCTTTACCTTCCCCACTTTCTAACTTCATACACCCTCACTCCCTACTCTATTCCTTAGGCTATCTTCCTCTAACCTTCATTCCCACCTTCAACTCCTTTACTACCTCCCACTTACCATTCATAATCTTCACTACATTCACTCTCCCTACACAATACACTCGATACCTTCTCTTTACCACTTCCCCTCCCTTTCTACCCTTCACTGTCACCCATTCCTTCCATTCCCCCTATGGCCTTTCTTTACCACCTCTTTCATCCACACCTTATTTCCTTCACATCTCCCACTTACATGGCATTGTCGGGACCCACCATAGACTTTAAAAATGGAGTTAAAAGTTTTTTTGGGGAACTTTTATAATGTGGTATGATGGCCCCAACCGAATTTGGGATTTAAAGATTTAAAAAAAGTTTTGTAAAGTATTGTGATTTACTTCAAATTCCCCTACCACGTGGCATGTTTGGGTCCCACCAAAACCTTATGGCAAAGAGAAAAAATATTTCTAAGGCATTTACAATGCCACCTTGTAGAGGCCAGCCTTTCTTTGACTATTCAAGAAAATCAAATCAAGTCATGCACTTCTAGCTACGACTCAAAGCAAGGGCTAAAGATCGATTCATCCCTCTAGTTGTTTGACTAAAAATCAAAAATTTGGCTCAGGCATGAGAAAAGGTTGAGTCATTCTAGACTAGAACGCTTGTCGTTATAGGCTAAAACCATATTGGTTTTCACTTAGAGCATATTTTCCTTTTTTATCACGGCATTCTAGCTCAAAACCTCATCCAATGACCAAACACCTTGTCCTTTGCCTAAGCAAGCTGTCCAAGGCAAGAACACTAGGTGTTCTAAGCTAAGATGCTACTCATTTGAGATTAGAGCATCAATCACCCTAGCTCAAATCCCCATCCTTTGACCAAACACCTTGTCCTTTGACTTTGATGATCTATCATTAGTCAATTCCCATGATCAAGTCTAGTTCGAATAAGGTGAAAGGGAGAAAGCAACGCCTTGATCTACACATGATGCAAGACATTCAATAGGTGCGATGAATGGAGACCTTGATGAAACAAAATGCAAATATTCAATGAAGCTATCTCCACGTCTGGCATCCGTACGATGTAATTCCTACGACCCATGCAAGGAAGGTTCTAAGTTCGAGGAAGATTAAAGTGATAAATGAAGGATATTCATGAAGGGTGGTCATATAAATGTGAGCCTATGAAATCAGTGCCTTATGATGTTAAGTTCGATATAAGTCATTAAATCCAAGGTAATTGGCATTATCACGATCAATGAAGCAAGGAGTTCCAAATAGAGCAATTACTTGGTATGCAAAGTTTGATATTGCTCATCCATATTTAATGGGATTCGCCTTATGTAATACATTTGGGAGCTACAATGTCAAGGCAATTTGATCGATGCAATCAATTAAATGAGACTAACTGATTTCACAATTTGCAAAATTCGAAGTCTTACATAAAGGCATCATTGGACCATATTTAATAAGAGGTATTAGCCTTTATGAATAGATTGCAAGAGGATCTAATTCAAGGAGCAAAGTTCGATGTTTTGATGCAAGGCATTTGATAAATGTTGCCTTACCATTAAAAGTTGGTGGTCAAATATTGAATACAAGAAGTGAGTTTAAAGTTCCATAGGCCACGATTTCATGCATCAAGACCGTCATTTAAAGATTGCTATCAATAGTAAATGGAGGTGGTCAAATTTTGTCATCCCTATCAAAGGCACATTAAATTCAAGACACCAAATCGCTGTGATGATGTATCGACCTCCCTGAGAAACAATAAACTTAAATTTGATCATTTCATTTGATCAAATTAGATCGATTTTGCTCTTATATCTGCAATTCAACCTTCTGATTATACTCAGTGATACATGTTTGAATTGGCATTCCTTTGGGATCGTATTTCATTTTGGCAAACTCGTAAGGTGAGGTGATTCTTATTTTTGATATAAGCTACAGCGAATTTCACCCTTTTGTTTGACAGCAATTTTCATTTATACACAAGTGAGGTCACTGGTAGCATCAAACTTGGTCATCTTGGACAGCGAATTCATCTCCACATGCAGCGAATTGGACGAAGAGACTAAGACGGTATTCAGTAATGAGTTTGTGAGTGAAAACAATTCTCATTGAAAGCATAGCGATTCACTTAAGACAGCGAACTGCATTCATTTCTTATCAAGGTCCAGCAATCTGATTTTGATCAGCCAATTGCCATTTCTAATCATACTGAATTACCAGAGGGAGGCAATCAGGCCCAAGACTACAAGCAAATTCATCAAACAGGACAGCGACATTGATTTATCCTTATCCAGCGATCCTTCTATGTGTTCAAGATCATACCATTTTGTCAAAAGAGAGATCCAGCAGTTCATAAATCAGATTGTTTGACATATATCGCAGGCTGAGATAAGGCATTTCTACCACTGTTGTATCAGATCACACTTTGTTTCATGGCTGATTTGCTTCCATTCAATGAGATCCTTTGTCATTTTAATCATCCTCTAACATTTATAAGGGCTGTCATTAGTATAGATGAGCATGTTTTAATCAAGGGTTACAAATCTTAGCTTAGGCAATTGAGAGATTTTTGTTTGCAAATAATATCTCATTTCACAAAACTAACTTAAACAACTCTTACAGGTGAAGGCTGGCAGTGAATGCAAGGAACATTACCAGCATGATGATATGTTAGCACACCTCAATTGTAACACTTCAAGTCTCAAGTTCATACAAGGCAACTGATAGGATCATCATCAAAGTACAAGAAGACTCCAGGCATGATGAGGATCAATGCATTCAAGGCAAAGGAAGGATCAAGCATAGGCAAGACAAGGTCTACATCGAAAGCAACATCAAGGCAAGGAAGTAGCAATCAACGTCAAGCACTTAAGACGGAAATCTTTCACAATCTTGAATTTCCTTCGGAAATCCAAGAATAATTGCCAGTATAACTAGATGGAAGCTCAAGAATGCACAAGATCAAGACAAAAGATAGTTTCAGAATAGTTAATCAAAGTTAGAAGACCAACTTGAGCAAAGCCATCATCACATCAAGAGCTGGACATGTTGAGTATCAAGAGATATGCCTCATTCATTCAGACACTTGTGATGAGTTACAAGGATCGAGCAAGCTGAGGTGGTGCCCAGTCATCATTTATCCAATCATATCATTTCAAGATAAGGCATCTAGATTCAATATATCTAACTCATCCTACAAAGGAGATAACTACCACATGGGCACAAATTTCGATGCACCTACCATTGTCATTTATTGGTTGAATTTTCAGAGGACATGTGTCCCATCAAATGTAATTTTATCATTGGTCAAGCATTAAATGCTTCACAATGAGTTTTTATCTTCCCATCGTGGCCATTGATTGTAAATCGATCTGAGCCACCGAATTGTAATGAGAGCACTATATAAGGCTCCACTTCTTCATTTGTAAAAGTTAATAGCAAATAGATAGAGTTCAAGAAAGTAGCAGAGTATAAAATAATTAGACTAGAGTAGGAAGAGAAGGAAAAGATTGTTGCCAAGACTGAAAAATAAATTGAATGAATGATTCAATAATCGGATAATCTATTCAACAATATACAAGCGTATATAAAGAGATTACAAGACGACGTTCTAAATTAAGAACAAGTCGTTTAAAGTGAACTACTAAAAAGTTAAATGCTAAATAAAGCTTAAAAGCTAATTAACTAAAAAGCTAAATGACCATTAAACAAGGAACTAAATATAGGTGACTAAAATATAATTAAATATTCTAATACCCTCCCTTAATGGTCATTCTATCTACTAACTAGCCTACAGAAGACACTGCAGGTCTTTTGATCACAAATGAAAAGAACACTTTGTTGTGGTGGAGATCCTCCTTGGATCTGTTAATGACCAAGAATACCAAAAGCCATCCAAGCTAATGTAGCCTTCACACGCGAATTAGAGATCTGGCACACACGAATTACTGAAGCTTGAAACAATTTTGAGAAAAAAATCAGCAAACCCTTTTGCAAAAGAGTACCAACTCCAAAACTGATTGCAAGATACCATAGTTGCAGATGTTTGCCCTGGCAGGTACGACCCAAACTGACTGCAAATCGAAAAACCAAGAAATCTGAGGTTAGAAATCATCGTTTTTGTGGAAAAAAACGGTAAAACCCAGATAACTAAAATCTTACGCGAATATCGCGGATTACAGATGAGATAATTTTTAAGGGAAAATTATAAACCCTGGGAACAATTTTTGAGAAAAAATTGTGAAAACCCTCCCATGATTTTTTGTGGAAAAAATCAGAAAAACGAAAGACAATTTTTCAGGAAAAAATCATGAAAACCCTGGGACCTGTAAGACAAGGTCTGGCCTAAATCAATCTGATCAAGGCAACGATATTCAGATATCTTGAAACTGCACTGTTTCCAAAAGTTGTGGCAGCTGTTGAACTTCTGTCTATGTTCCAACATGATGTTGGTCAAAGATGCCATCACAGAAACTGAGCTTGAACGTGGTCAACCTAGTGAAGGCACAAAGAATGAGATGGAAGATTCTGATTAAAAATCAGAATAGAAGCACCTGCACAAAAAATCTGAAACCCTGGAGGAGAATTCTAAGGCACGAATTTCAAGGTTTGGAAGAAACCCAAAAATTAAAATTTTTCTGCAAACTTAAAACCTGAAATTTTTCCTGAAAATAATCAGAAAAAATAATAATTTGCAGAAAATAAAAAAATACCCATGATTTTTTTGGGGGAAAAAAAACAGAAAAATATTGACAAAATAGGGCAGAAACCCTAGGTCGGATGTACAGCATAAACAACGCCCACAGAATTAGCAGAAATCGCTGACTGTTTTTAAATTCCAAGGCAAATTTGCTGGCACAAAATTTGAGGCACAGAAAACGAGGCAACCAGAAAAATCTGAGATCAACCCAGAAAAGATCTCGAAAAACCCACCAAGAATCTAAAATCAAAATACAAATCTGACGGCTCAAAAATTGAGGCACAGAAAATGATGCATCCAGAAAAATCTGACGACGACCCAGTTGAGGTCTCAAAAAACCCACCAAGAATCTGCAAGCAAAATTAAATTTCGACTTGAACTGAAAGGTCAAAACCCTAGTATAAAATTGCAGAAACCCTAGGAAAATTTTCAATCTGCAAAAAAAAAATCTCCAGGATGCAAGCCCGAAAATCTCTAGAACCCTAAAAAAACATGAACTGCTGCCCAGCACAAAGAAATTCGCCCACGAACAAGAAACCCTCGAAACCCACAAAAAGCCTTCAAGAAAGCAAAATCATTTTTTTTATAAAAAAACAATTAAAAAAAATCTCGAAAATATTCCAGAAAGAAGGCCAAGAATTTTTATTAAAAAATTCGTCAAACTTTAAAGAATCCCATCGACCCGCTCTAATACCATGAAAAATAAATTGAATGAATGATTCAATAATCGGATAATCTATTCAACAATATACAAGCGTATATAAAGAGATTACAAGACGACGTTCTAAATTAAGAACAAGTCGTTTAAAGTAAACTACTAAAAAGCTAAACGCTAAATAAAGCTTAAAAGCTAATTAATTAAAAAGAAAAAACTAAATGCTAAATAAAGCTTAAAAGCTAATTAACTAAAAAGCTAAATGACCATTAGAAAAGGAACTAAATATAGGTGACTAAAATATAATTAAATATTCTAATAAAGACATTGTTGCAAGAAGCATGTAAACTTCATTGAAGATATGGTGAAATAGATATGTTGATTCAACAATTTGCATGGTCTCTACTTCTCAATTTATTTTCATGTTGTTTAGATGAATGGAAGACTTTGTGTGTGATCAATGGTGAAATTCGTATATCCATACTACTAACACCTTGCTGATGGTAAAGTGCCTTGTGTAGTCAACTGGATCCATCTTAGCCAAGCTTAACTTATATTATCGCTTCTTCATTGATAGGCATCAACTTGATGGTGTCTATGATTGTGGTGATGATTTGAAAATCATAACGCTATAGCCTTGTGGAGATGTTTGTTGCATGTCGAAGCAAGACTTAGTTGAATTCCACCAGAGATTGTCCATTGCTCTTACATTCTAGTAGATTAGCTTCCTAAACCCTATCCTTTTTTCCTTTTTTTCAATCAAGTGAAATCCCACGTTCCAACATCATTTGAGCATTCAAGCATTCAATGTAAAACCACCTTGTGATCCCAGCAATATCACATCATATACAATTGAGTCTATCCAAGAGCACGCCAAGACCTAACATTAGAGAACCTTGGAGTCGTCCCACTTGATCATGTGGCATAGCATTTGGGAGTCTTTATTCAAGAGAGGATAGAATACTTAATATCTTATTTTGTGTTGCATAGTGCGTAAATACACTATCAACAGCTACCTAGTAAAGGTATCAATCCATGGCAATAATATCAGGTCACAAAAATGTAGGTTGCAATGTAATGGGTGATCCAAACTCAAATTGGCTCAAAACAAGTCAAACCAGCTACACTCGGTCAAACTCACAATAACATGGTCAACTTTGGCTTGACTCGGTAAATTCAAGAAAACCCAGAAATACTTTGCACACACTCAATCAAACCTCAACAAGATTCGACTAAAATTGACATATTAAAAATTATTCAGAACTTGGAGCATTGTACATTTCTTAAAAATTGTGTTTTTAGGGGAAAAAAGAAATTAAGGTTGTCAGTAGACTTCTACTCTTTGGCTTGCAATATCATCCAAATCCATCTTATGTGACTTTGATAGGCAGGCGTGGACTCGTAAGTCATAGAATGGTTTATAACTTCTTCGAAGCTCACCATTCCACATTGTGTTTCTCATGTTATGTGCAAAATATTGCTCACATTAACTAAATCCTGAAATAACAATCTTGCACCGGTGACGACTAGATTTAAGGTTTTAAATTTTCCTTGTTAATAGACATTTTGCACAGTTCTGGATTTGTATAGCTACATGATGCACGCTTTAGTGAAAAGACTCAAAACTAGCATGGCTTTTGTCACCAGTTCTATTTTTCTTTATCTACACACGGAAATAATTCTTTCAATCAGGGCTTTCCCAATCATAGATACTCTTTCAATTCTGTACCCCTAAGGTTATGACTCTGTGGAAAAGCTTGGGAACAGTCATGGCCATGTCAATCTTCCTATTTCTATAAAGAATTATATGTTTGTGTTGATCTGCTTTTCAACAGCTAGAAGGACCTGGGTTTTTCTTTTATTTTAAATCCCTTCTTTAAACTTCAAACAAATGCAATTGAAGTTAAAAAAACTATAGCACTCAATGAGTAATGTAAGCAGATTATGGAAAGCAATGGAACTCTATAATATGATCCTGTAATGGATCTTTATGTACAGATTTTGCAGAACTTTTCCATTTCTACTGAAGATGAGGTCACTTCTAGGCTTAATGATTACAGTAGGGTATTATTACTGGACACAAACAATATTGGTTTCTCTTTCTTTTTTCCTTAAAACACTCTCCTCTTTCTTCTGATTAAGGATGGGATACCTTTAGAGTAAAAATAACTATAGTAAATAAATTGCTACAACAGTGGAATTTGACAGGGAAACATCCTGCTCATTTTCACATTACCGTTGCCTTAAAAACATTTCCCTGTATGCTTTCAATGGCTTTAAACTTTTATATATAATTCAATGTGGGAGCTATTTTCTTGTGCGGAAATTGCAGTGGAGAGGCTGGATATCAGACATAGTTTTTAGTTGTTTCCAATTACAATATCATTGTTTGTTTTTGCCACTCAGAGATACTAATATATCACCTTTTGTCCCTTCTTTAAATATTAGCCTCACATAAAAAGCAAATCATAGTTCGTCAAATTCAAAAATGCAAACTTTACTTCCAACAACCATTATTTCCATGTTTTGATCTACTGTAAATCTATTTGCACATTGCATCTCACCAGCTTGAAGTTACAAGAAATAAGACAATCTGAACCCCAAATTAAAAAAGCAATTCGAAAAAAAAAAACTTGCAAGAACAATGTCATCAACTTATTCAATAGAAATCTGCACCACATATAGGACGTTAGTTTCTAATATGAATAGTGTGTCAAAATTTTCGTTTTGTGTACACAGACCCCAAAACATAAATTGAGAGTTTCAAAACAGAAACTAGCATCAGACATTAACAGTGTGAACCAAACCTTACTTGATATTAGAAATACTTAAAAAAAGAAAAAGAAACAAAAAAGCTACAAATAATTATTAACTTGCCTTAATATTAAACCTGACAATCAAGAAATTAATATCTTAAATCACATACTACCTGTGGTAATACAGTTTCCTCAGATATAGGTACTGCTCTTGCTATTGCTCGAATACAGTACAAAGCAGCTTCAGCAGATCGCCAATCCCAAGAATCACCATTCCCAGCAGTGCTTCCTGCCTGGTGTCCACAATATTGACAGGGTTTATTGAAGAACAACAAAATTGTCACACACCTTAGAAATTGTTGTATATCATGTTCACTACTAAACCAAGGGTCCATTAAAAATATAATACCATACAAACAGGAAAATGTATGAACTGGACCTCAGACACTAGCTTCCCAATCGAAATGTTTTTCATTGTGTGAAACTAACTTATTTTGTCATTTTTGTATAATATAAGATTGATCAAACTAAATTCCAGACAAGCATGTCATGTGTACATCATAATGGCATTGTCTACAGAAAGCAAAAGAATCATTGGCAACAAAAAAAATAAGGTAAACTGGAATATTTCAGTTAACTTGGACTGAACGATTAGGCAAAATAAATTAAAATTATCATTACAGCCATCTTAACAAATGTGATACATAAATATCGAGTTGGTGATGCATCATTTTAAACATTGATGAATTTTAGCAATAAGTTCTAATAAGAAAGTTGATGATGCATCATCTGCAAACAAAATTGTCAACAAAGTGACTACTAAATGGTTAGTATCTAAATAAACAATTAAACCACAAAGTCAAAAGAGTATCTTGTAATCAGTTTTAACAGTGCCTGGTATGAATCCAAAAGATCAGTTGAGCAAAGAGTGAAATCAAAATGCTGAAAAAATGAAAATCCTACAATATCAGATACTTTAGCTCTTTCTTGAAGTACGAAACCTCTCACAACATAGCTATGAGAAATTATTTTTAATAGTTCTGACAAATCAATAAACCAATCACTTACTGATAGTATGATGTACCAGATGTTATGCAATCATAATAGGAAAAAGAACTCGAGGAAAAAGGTAGATTTTTATGATATTTGAGAACCTCTACTATTTTTGCATTTTTTATGTTTTAAAAAATGAAAGAAATGTCTAAACGTTTTGCATAACTATAGAAGTCCATTTCACTAATATTGACAAGCTTGAAGGGTATGAGTCCAGCTTTTAAATTCATTATTGGCAGTAGCAGGCACTGAAATACAGGTGTAAGCTTTCAAAAGATGCAGCAGGCGGGAACAGAAAAACAGGATGCATTCTACAATTTTAAGCCACATAAACTAAGTGACATGATGAGCACATCACTCTGCTTGGATTAATTTTTCTAGGTGCAGAAGAATGGAGATTGGAGGTATATTGAATGATAAAGCTTAATCACATATAGGGAACATAGTTGCTAGATGTATTCATTACTTCCTATTAAAAAAGGGGCTTGTTCCAATCTAGGAGCAGGAAGTCTAGGAAATTCATTCATTAAGTGTTGTAAATATGCAAAAAGAGATCATCAAACTTGAGCAGGTACACAAGTTTTTCCCAAATGTGTAAGAGATGACCATTTCAAAACCTAAATGGCTGTGCATATATACAGACTTGGGGACATTCTGCCGATATATAGTTAGAGAGATATGATGTGGGACAGTAAGGCAAGCAAAAGCACTAGCCCTCGAAATCCAGCCTAGATCTTGGTATCCAAAGGAGCAAGCTTATAGAAAAAAGTTCAAGCAATTCTGAATGGTACAGAGCATAGCGGTAGCAAGAGACCAACTTGAAATAAAATGAAAACACGGAAGGAAAAAATCAAATTTAAAAGCTAATTGCTTTACTTCATTGTCAATGCAAAACACAACAAATTCAAAAATAGAGTTGAAGATTGATCCATGAAGGTTTCAAACTATGTTACCGGTTCGCCAGGAAATGAACCCAAATCCCGGTCTGGTTGAAGATATCGAGCCAGTTCGCTGTGAGCCTGGATAGGGCTCCAGCCACAGCCTGTAGGTCTAGCCTTGTCAAACCTGGGCAGAATTTCATCCCCAACTCATGCATCCGCCAAATTTGGCGCATTTGCAAAATAAATAATTGAATTTTTTTATTTGTTTTTTAATGCAAAAAGGTGATTTCAACCACCAAGTCTAGTTTTTGCCATACAAAACATCTTAAAGGAAAAACCTATCTCATTTTTCATATTGTGAATGAAAAACAAAATTATTTTTCTCCCTTTTTGAATGTATTTTCTCGCTTGCCATTGCACAAATAGAGTCGAAGATTGATCATTGAATGCTCCAAGCTGATTATTGTGCTATTCCTATGCATTTGCAAGTTTAGATTGTAGAGGAAGATTTCTTCAAGTGAGGTAGGCTCTCTCCCCTTTGGAAATATGTTGATATGGTACAAGTATTTCTAAGCCGTGGAGGTTACATTTGGATTTGTGGTCATTGCAACGCAAAATATTCAAGCTCATGCAGTCGAGTGAAAGGCCATTTACGCTTTATCCCTAATCAAGGCATCAAGTTTAGTCCCGACCCAAATGATAAAGGTCTTTCAAAGGAAAAACTCTTGGCATATATTAAAGAGTAAGCAAAAGCAGAACAACCAGCAAGGAAAAATATTGTAACTCATCCTTTGATAAAGACTAAGAAAGGATAAAAAAGGGATAAAGGCCCCTCCACCAGCTTCTCATCTTCAACCTATAGAGGACCATCCATTTTTGTCCATACTTGAAGAACAACCTATGACCTCTACACATAAGAGATTAAAGGGACTATTGGAAACAACATTTCACAATGAGTTTAGAGAGATTGTCGATCAAGACATCACTGGATGTGCCTATGCTAATGGATTGGCATTCAATATTGTTCATTCACCATATTGGCAAAAAATGGTGAAATCAATAAATAAGGCTCCAACGGGTTACAAGGACCAAGGTTATGAGAAGATGTGTACTACCTTATTGGACAAAGAGGTGAAATATGTAGACGACTCCTTGAAGCCCATAAAGTATTCATGGGTTGAAATAGGGGTGACCATCATATGTGATGGATGGAAAGACACAAAAAATGCCAATTGATCAATATTCTTGCCGTGTCCCTTAAAGGGGCAATGAATTGTGAAGGAGAGGCGAAGGATGGTGCATTTCTTCCTAACATTCTTTGCCAATCCATTGAGTAAGTGGGCCCTCGAAATGTTGTGCAAGTTATAACAAACAATGCCAAAAACTATACAGTTTTTGGCTTATTGGTTGAGGAATGTTATGAACACATTTTTTGGACACCTTCTGTTGTCCACTCCCTCGATCTAATGCTACAAAAAATTGGCACCAAACTTGAATAGATCAAACAAGTGTATGCTAAGGCTCAAGAGATCCAAATGTTCATCAACAACCACCATATGTCAAAGGCATATTAGAACATTCTTGAGATTGGAGCTGCTTAAGGTAAGTTAAATAATAGATATGTTTTACTTTAGTGAACTTTTAATTTTATTTTTATTTTTATTTTATTTTATTTTAAAATAGGTTGTTGAGACCTGCTTTGCCTAGACGACAATTGTGTCGAAACGTCTTTTGAAGGTTCGTGAGGCACTATCTACCATGGTAATCAGCCCAAATTGGTCCATATGGAGGCAATCTAGCACTACAAGGGCAGCAAAGGTTAAGCAAATGATCCTAGATGACATTTGGTGGGATTGAGTTGAGTATCTCCTCAATTACACTGAGCCCATATTGAGCATGATCTGTTATACCAGCATGGATAGACATTGTTTGCGTGAGGTATATGATGGCATCGACTCTAATTAAGAAGATGAAGGTCGTCATAAATGCAAAAGAACGAGATCCTAAAGAAAAATACTTCAAAGAGCTACACCAAATCATGGTAGAGAGATGGAACAAAATGACCACTCTGTTGCATCTTCTTGCCTTCGCATTGAGTCCCAAATATTATAGTTCTCAACTCCTTTTTGTTGGCACAAGAGTTCCCCAATATAGATATCCTGAAGTTGCTCAAGGGTACAAGGCAACACTTCACAGACTCTTTGATAATCGTGACATGTAGGATGAAGTGAGGGCCGAGTTCATGGGTTTTGCAAGCACAAACGAGTGTGGTCTTGATGCTCTTCGAGACAAGAATATGGTCGATGCTCATAGTTGGTGATATTTACATGGAGAATCATATAGGCACCTAAAACCTCTTGCAATCAAAATTTTATTGCAAGTTTTATTAAAAAAAGAAAAAGCCTTTTATTTTTTTAGTTTTATTTATATTTTAATTTTATCATTTAAATTTTGTAACTCTTAATTCTCTAATTTTGTCTTGATAGGTTGCTAGTTCATCTTCATCCAAGGGGAATTAGAGCACACACTCCATCCACTCAATAAAGTGCAATAGACTACACTCAAAAAATGTGAAGGAATTGGTGTTTGTGCATTCAAACTTGTGGCTCCTTACATCATCCTAATATTACATGTTTCTTATTTTTATATGTTTCTATATTGACGTATCCAAACAAACCCAACCCCAAAAAATTATTTGCCTGAATCTGTGAATCGAACCCGAACCCAAACTAGAAACTTTGGTTTCAAAGTGATTGGTTTCCTATCGTTACACGTGCAAAAGCTTATTTGCTATGAAGGAGATTGTAGAGGAAGATTCTTGTAAGAGGTAGGATTTTTGGTTTATTTTTTTGTACTATTGTTTTGTTTCAATTTTTTTTCCTTTCTCCTATGAATCAGTGGCATATGCTTAAAACTTTTTAACCCAATAAGGTTTTATATAGTTTTTTTGTTTCTATTTGTTTCAAATGTGTGTATTGAATTTATTATCATAGAGATTACAACGGCAGCGAATTCAACCTTCGTAGCCCAACCCCACTTCAAAACAAACCCAAATTCACCCCTTTGGAAATATGTTACCATGGCACAGACAATTCTAGGTGGTGTGGAGTTATATTTGAAAATGCAATGTGTGATTTTATGTATTCAAGCCCAAATAGTCAAATGAAAGTCCATTACTGTGGCATCACTAGAGTGGGTATCAAAGCTTGCCCAAGAAAATAAAGTTATTTTATTAATAAAAGGGGAAATAAAACCCTAATTCGAAATTAGGGTTATAGCTGAAATAAAAAGTGAATTTGACAATCATTTTGGCATGGAGTTGTTTATTTTTTGAAAGAATATTATTATCTGCAAGTCTGCAATGAATTTGGCAGAGTTCTGGAGAGTATTTGGAGACGAAAACCTCCATTATTCTGGTGACAGGACGTAGCCCCTTTCACCAATTTAGCAATTGGACACACAGGAGACTACATTTCAGGTCATTGAGGACCAAATTCAGTAGTTTTGAAGGTCTGATCAGCATCAGCTAAGCACACACAGCAGATTGGAGGGAGTTTGATGGTCACAAGCAGCAAAATAGTCATTATTTTGGCCAGCCGTACCATCCTCCCTTGCCTGGATTTCAAAGAAAATAAATACAAGGGTTTTCAGCTTGCAATTTGCATTGATCTTCATTGTTGGCAATAAAGAGTAATAGATTAGTAGTTATTTTGGAGAAATAAGGTCATTGGTGATCAGCATATAAAATAATACAGGGAAATACTTCATCCCTGGGGGGCTACACCTGGCAAGAAATCAGTATTCCATCTGGGTCTGCTTAGTTCTTCTCCAATTGTTTTTGGTAATTCATTTCAGACTCAATAAAATCTTTTGGAGCTAATTCCACACTCTGGGAGCTCCTACATCAGCATGTATTGAATTTTAGTCAAATAAGGAGACTCATCCAAGCAAGCTCAGGACTCCTAGTATGCAAATTTGCACCTTAAGCAAAATAAATTGTCTTTCCTTGTCAAATTGCACTACTGTAATAAAAATCAGAGTTCTGATTTTCAATTTTCAGAATTAGTTTAGTTTCCTATTTGTATTGTATCTATTGTGCAACATTCAAAATTCAACAACACGCAAGTAAACCTCAAAAACTCTTCAAAACCCAAAACATCTACACGCTGGTCAAAGAATTTTACTTAAGCAAACCTGTCAGATTGAGCCAATTAGCAATTGGCATCTTTCACTTGCTCTCTATAAAGAAAGTCTTTCATTCATTGTAATTGTACCTCCAATATTGTGCATCTCTAATATTGAATCTTCAATTCTTTTCTGCATTAATACAGAATCCTCTAGTTGTTATAGAGCATACAATCTTTGCTTGATCTCTTTTGTGTGATAGGTATTTTTCTTGCAGATGATTCTTGGCTCCTGTGGTTGATTATCAACTTCTACTTGGTATCAGAGCTTCAGATCTGTCAAGTTCCTATCCGCATGCGTGAGGGATCCAACCTGAGGTGAATATTTTGTGCAAATTGGGTTCAAACAAAGGTCACCATTGCATCTGTAGCGTCAAAAAACCCCAAGGTCGACTGTTGTTTCATCAAAATATGAGCAGTTGAAAATTTGGGTCAATTTAGCTGAGGGCACACAAATCGAGGCAAAATATGTGGGTAGCTAAAAAATCTAGGCACTTTGGCACAAAACGGATGTCACCATCGCACTCAAAAGGCCCAAAAACCCCTAGATCGTCAAAATCAAAGGTCGGAATTTTTTTGGTGACTTTATTGGCACACTTTATGAGGCACGAAAATCCATATGGCCATACCGCCTGCATGCATGTCAGTACCTGCGTCAGAAATCTTTTCCAAAAAATATAGGCTGGTAAAAAAATTCCATTGCTGATTTTAATTTTCAATATTTTGTTAAGTGGTGGATTTAATTTTTTCAAGAGTTATTTTTTAATTGAAAGAAAGGGTCAAATTTGCACAAACAATTACGTACCAGGCCTGCATCAGCAGGTACAGTGCTAACATCACCCATGGCCCTCTAAATTTGGCAGACCCACTAAAAAAAAGCACCTAGCTAAAACTAGCAAACCTTCACTATTTTTAGACTTTCAAGCTTTAAAAAGCAGTGTGGGGTTTTTTGCCCATAACTTCGTCATACGGAGTCGAAATCAAACAAATGAGATATTGCTGGAAAGATGGTTTTGGCGACAATCTTATTATGTAGATGGTTTGATCATATTCTGCACCAAATTTCAGTACCAGGCCTCCAAAGTCAGCCTTCAATTTCGCACCTCTGGGACCATATCTTGCACATCCGGACTCTGTTTTTGACTTCCATATATCGTCGGAAAGCTCTCAGAGTTCTCTATCCATATATTAGGTCTATTTTTCTATATTGTGCTCCAGGTACATTTTATTGAGATTTTTGTGTTTTCACTATATGTTCAATTACTTGGATATTTTGACAGTTTGGATGGATTTGCTTGTTGGAAAGGATAGTATATGATGTGCTTTACACGTGCTGAAATTATTGGTGTCTGATAATTTTATTTGAGAAGGTATCATGGGTTTTTTTGTTCATCCTTCAGTTGTCTGACTGGCTAAGGGCAATTATGAGTCCTAGTGACATGGCATCCTGACACATCTTAGGTGGCTAGATATGTTGCCTTATTTGTATGGACTCATACCTGAACTAGCAACTTCAGGAGGTAAATCAGCTTGGGGTAATCTTACAAACCATGTTGTAGGAGTGATTCGTTCTAGTGTTAATAATGACACTGTGTGTGCTATATCGGACATTGAGTGTCCTCACAAACTTTGGACTCGCCTTTGGGAGATCTTTGGAGACCCTCATATCTCTCCATTTCTAGAGCATCCTACAGCAGATTGTCTTCTTCCCCTTGCACATATAGATATCATGCCCTATGATGATGATACTATAGAGGAGCTTGAGTATATCAAAGGTCTTGCATGTTCTAATGGATCAAAGGCCTATCTTCATGTTCCTACTCCTCACATTGAGATCCCATCTCAATCATCTTCATCTTCGGTTGTTCCTGATCAGATTGGCATTGACTAATGCATACCCCCATTGATTCAGCGCAGCAAGACATAGTTCTTCCAGACACAGCTATTTGGGATTCGTATCTAGCAGACATATCATCCTTGTTTGTGGAGTCTCATATTGCAAATTTGGACTATTTTGAGGACATTCATCTCCTCTTTACTGATAGCCACATAAGTGTTGTCAACTCATCTTCACCGCCCATGGAGGTTGTTCTTCATCATCTTTTGCAGAGTCCTAATTTGTCACCTCCTACATTTATTCGGTATGTACCTAATTGGTTTGTGGCATCCTCATCATTCATGGACATGGTAGCATTTGAGGAGTTTCCAGAGGCACATACAATTTGGATTTGGATTCCTACATCTTCCACTTTATGGGAGTGGCTTCACCTATCTATAGTGGATTGGTTTCTTCCCAAGAGGAGACATGTTTGCAGGTAATGGATCATGTTCTATCTACAAGCATTCATCATTGGCACGGAAGCTACTTCTACATTGGGGGGGTTCTTATCCTCATTCTCTCTCTTATGGAGGGGATATTCATTGTACTTTGTGACCGATTTTGTACTTAGGGGGCCACTTGGAGTCCTTCATCTTAGTCAGATGCAGTACCCTTTTATTTTTTTATTGCATCTCTCGTTTTTGGAGGGGTTTTTTCCCATGTTGTTTTTCTCCTTTTCTCTGTTTAGAGAGACTTTAGGTCCCCGAGACAACTGAGAGGGGGAGGGGGGGGGGGGGGGGGGGGGTGAATCAATTGTCAAATAAATTCAAACCAAAAACAACTTAACCAACCTTAATGCTTAATACCGGTAAACCAAACTTTATGCCGGTAGACAGGTTTTTCAGTTAATTGTAGTACCGGTAAAGATTAATGCATGAAACAGAAAGACAACAACATCCACAACACATAACACCAATATTTGTACGTGGAAACCCTATAAGGGGAAAAACCACTGTGGGAAACCTTACCCACAATCAGATGATACTACTGCAGATAGTATGTGTATACAAATGGGGTCTACACATGCAGAAAGGCCAAGCGCCTAGAGCTCATTGCTAAAACACAAATAGGAGTCACACTGACTACAATTGGATGGTTAAATCCAATAATGATGTACTGCTCAAAATAGCATCTTCATATGCTGAATTCAGTACCGGTTCAGTTCTGATATGCCTTCACAAAACCTTCTTTACCTTGAAATGATGCCTGCGTGTATAGCTCTGCTTATTCTCGCATATACCTTACTACAATTCCTTTTTCCAATCACATATCGATCTTACAAATAAGATCTTACATATATACCATAACCTACGACCAATTTTAGTAGGTCGGCTCTAAAAGATATTACAATAAAATCAATTACAAGTAAATCAATAACCGATGCAATATCCGATTCAACATGTCGGCTTAATGCATTTACAATAACAACAAAATCATCTACAAAGCATGTCGTGCTGATCTGAATAGATAAGCCTGCCAGTGCTTATTCTGGACCTATTTGCCGGTAACAGCAAATATGCAAACACGAATATACCAATGAACAAATCTCCAAGACAAAGTGTCCAAACGATGTCTTTGACATAACCAAGTGTTTTCCATGTCGTTCCAAGTGTCGGTGAACAATATATTCTACCGGTGTACTAGATACCGGTGACTGTGCATAAAGTCACTTGCTTGCCAGTGAACATTGCCAATCCTCCAAAGTACCAGAGTTGATAAGTGTTAATAGGTGTTGACATCAATGACAAAACCATATCAACATATCCAAAATACCAACAGAGACCTCATTGGTGTGAGTTGCATTGATTTGTAAATGAGTACCTAAGCAGGCCTCGTTGTTGGGACTCATTCATGCATGCATTCTGGATTCATAATTAGCTCTTAAGCTTATCCCTAAGTTAATTTTAAGGGGGGGTGTTGGAGTAATTTTAGGACAATTATCCAATTATTTATTAATTAGGTCCTTTAATTGCTTTTTCACTTAAGCTAAACTTAGGTGCTTTATTTTATCTGGGTGTTATTCTTTTTTAATTGATTTCACTTATAGGCACTTCTAGCTAGCTTTTTAGCTTGTAGTTGAGCTTAATTTAGCTCCCTACTTTGCATTGTTTTAGTTCTTTTATTTTTAGGATTAGGGCATCTCTTGCTCTCTATAAAGCAAGTCTTTCATTCATTGTAATTGTACCTCCAATATTGTGCATCTTTAATATTGAATCTTCAATTCTTTTGTTCATTAATACAAAATCCTCTGGTTGTTATAGAGCATACAATCTTTGCTTGATCTCTTTTATGTGATAGGTATTTTTCTTGCAACGTTACCTAAAGGGACAATGTTTTTGAAGGCAATGTATTGCAAGGGGTTAAAGATGGTGTATTTATTACTAATATTCTTTACCAAGCCATTGAGGAAGTGGGGCCTTGAAATGTTGGTCATCATAACAAGCAATGCCAAAAATTGTGGACCAGTTGGTTCATTGGTTGAGGAATACTACTCACACGTCATTTCCACTCCCTCAACATTAGGCTAAAAAAAATTGGCAACAAAATTGATTGGATCAAACAAATGGATCAAAAATTTATTGGTTGCTTGATGATATTTGACACTATTATTGTTAATTTTAATATGTCATGACAATCGAGTTTGAGTAAGTGAAATTTTAATATTTTTTATTTTTTAATATTCAATAAAGTTTTGATTCTTATATGATACTATGCAATATTCTAAACTTAATCACTCATGCAAATATGTATATATTCTGACTTTTAGGTGTTTTTTGTATGACAAGCCCAAACACAATCTGATACCAAGATTGGTAACCTAGCCTAGACATAAAGAGCCATGTAATTTTGATCAGATTGTCGATAGAGATAATCTAAGTCACTGCGATTGTCAAATATTATTGAAAAGATTCAAAATCCAATGGATATTTTAATAAAAGCTAAAGAATATTAAAATGTCATAAAAGATGGTCATACCAATTTTCGCCCTATTTGAACACAAGCAATTTGGAATTATCAAAGTCAAGGGATGCATTGTACTAACTGGGCATGGTGGCTTGCCCAAGGGCATGTGCTTGAATAAAACATCATGTAACAAGGCCAAAATAGGTTTTGTTATCTTATCCCCTAATGCTACAGTGGCATTGTTGTTTGTTAGCATGTTTGGGTCGACCAAAGATGCAAAGATGATAATGATATTAGGTATTTGAACTATATTTAGCTTATCTTGTGGAGAATGAATTGGATATGACACTCTAGACTATGCAAGGGAGCTACTATTATCATTTGGATGAGGTGCTCTTGACCAACTTCAAGAAGATTTTTGGGGATTTTTTATACTATTGTGTTATTTTCATGGAATAATCTATGTTATTTATTTTAAATTCTAGGCAAGGGATGGTAGAAATTGTAACTGAACATGTAAACACTGGTGATCAAGTGTATGTCTATAGTTACATGAATCATAATGCAATTGGGGATGATAACAAAACATGGACATTGGTTAAGGTTAAGATTAGCTTGCTTAACTTTGTTGAACCTGATTGTTCTTTTTCATCACACATAAATGCAAACATGAATTCTTCCAATTTCACTAAAAGAGGGAATAAAACATGGGGTTTCAAGGTTTTTGGAGACTCATTTGCTACATTTGATAGATACAATGTAAAAAGGAACATATTGGAGGTTGGAGGAAATGCAAGCAAGAGGACATCTATTATCTCAAGCTAGCTTCTCGCTAAAGGGTGATCATTGCATGAGAAACACACTTCCATATTTCCTCTTGAATCCCTTCATGGAGCAAGGGGGGCATGATAGTTTGGCTTTTGTTTGCAGATAATAGACAATGTCTTGATCGGCAAAATTGGAGAATGGTACCTATGAATAACTGAGTTAGTCATGATCCATAGTTTTCCAGGTGTGTTTCTATGGAAGATTGAGTTAGTATCAATGTTGGAATACTCCATCATTCATGACTAATATAGTAAGATTATTTATTTTCTTATAACTGTTATTGTTTATTTATGTAGGTTGTTATCTAGTTTGTTTTTGTAATCTATTTCCGTGATATTGTTTCACAAAACTTGTTAGAGGCTAAGGTTATTTATACCCAACTACTAATAGAGAATGATATGGTGTATTCATTGCCTAAAACTCTAGTATGGTATCAGAGCAATCTAATTATGCATGTTCATATGTTTCCTACCAATTGGTTGTTGATCTAGGCACAACAATAGGTGTTTAAGACCCATATGCTTCTCCAATGCAATCGTTTCTTCGAGGTCTTGCTGAGATTTAACCAATGACTCAGCCTTGATATGTTCATACTCTTTTATTGCACGACCCACGTTGAGTTGGGAAACACTGGCTTCCATATCAAATCTAAGTGAGCTTAGAGTGTTGGATTTAGGGAAAAATGAGCTAAGCATCCATATTCCCACGTCATTTCAGAGCTCTACGACCTAGAGCATCTAGCGCTCTACCTGAACCAACTCACGGACCCTTTGCCACTAGGTATTTTGACTCTCAAGAAACTCTTGAAAGTGTTAATTCACATGAATTTGCTAATAGGCACACTTCCTCCAAGAGCTTGGGCTTAATGCTAGCTTCGCCTCCATTGAGATATAGTGTAACAATATCTAGGGTTCATATCCTTTAAATCTCTATCATAAAGGTCAGCTACAGAACTTGAGTCTTCACCACCAAATACTTTCATGGGGATGTATCACACCCCCTTCCAAAAAAAAAAACCTTGCATCCCTTGTACGAGGACATTTATGAGACTTGGTGACTTGGGGCAAACATCACAGTACAGAACCGCCACTAGGTTGCTTTCTATATGGCACATGCCATACATACTGATTACAACCTTTAACTTTATGAAAACTAGTTTTCCTTTCATGGGGCACTCACAAAGATGTTATATTGCAGATTTTGTCTTGAAGGTTTCAATTCAATCTCAATTTGTATATCAGCGCTACCCCACCCCATTGTCGCCCTCCCTCCATTCCCTCGCTATCCCCAAATTTATGCCCTTGGTCCCCCTATCAAGAAACTCCATGTGATTTGTGTACAATTAATAAGTGTTAGATCAATCAAACGATGTTGTGTGTATAGCTTGCACCAATCCAAGGTACTCATGTAGCTAATACAATTTATTTATTGCTTGTACATTTGCCTCTTAAATGAATCTACCATTTAGTACATTTGTCATATTAGATAACAACCTTGAGTTTTCTACCATCAATCTAAATCAAATGGCACTTGGTTTAATGGCAAAGTTCATGTTGTAAGCATCTAAATGGTGTTGAGTTCAAATCTTCTACAATACCCAAAAAAAGAAAATAAATGGAGAGTTTCATAATATGTTTCTTTGGAAGCCATTTTATAAGGGTGGTCTTTTTTGTTCAACTCAACTATATTTATAAGGCATTAATTTTGTTCGTATAGTATCGTCCCCTCTACAGCATTTTGCTGATCTGAGCGATAAGAAATAGGATAAAATAGCATCGATATTTGCCAAAACAATGGCTGCAAGTTCTCTGAAATTCCTTCTTCCAAACTCTCAATTTGTATGCAGAAATAATTATTCCGCATGGAAGACCAAACTCAAAACTCAACTCGAGTTTGAGTAAGTTTAGCAAGTGGTCAATGGTACCACAACGCAACATGCAAATAATGTTGATGCCAAGCTGATCATAATGTTCAACGTGCCTAACGAAGTTGAGCCCTTTATGTTAGGATCATCCACAGCCAAAGATGCATGGGATAAGCTCGTAACAGTATATGAGATGAAGAATCAAAATCAGAACCTAAATTTGCAAACTAAGCTACGCAATTTGAAGATGAAGAATGGAGACAGTTGGAATCCTTTCTCAAAAGGATTACCAAGTTGAGAACTTTGCTACAAGCATTTGGTGAACCAGTCAAAGATGCAATCCCGGTACCTATTGTTCTACGGGCACTGCCTCCCAAAGATAAAGTGTTTGTGACAACCTTAAATGTCGCAGAACACCCAATTTTGCGAAGCTTGTGAGCCTACTTCAAAAAGAAGAGTCTCTAAGACAAGATCATGGTAAGGATGAACAAACAATGACCACGTGTCATAAAGGCCAATCAATCGATTGGTGGACCTTCCAAATCTGGTAATTCATCCAGATCTTACAAGTGTCCAATTTGTGACAAAATCGGACATGATGTAAAAAATTGTTGATACAACTTGGCCAAGGGATCATCCAACAAATCACATCCAAAGAAGCCATTTCAAAGTAGCAATACATAATGGGAGAAGAAGAAAAAACAAAAACAAAAGGGCAATGTTACTTGAAGAGGAAGAGTCCCCAGAAGAGGACTACGTGTTTTCATCCCACACTTCAAAAGATGATTCACAATCAAATTCTATTTGGTATGTGGACTCAAGTGCTACAAAGCACATGATTGGACATAAGGAGTGCTTACTCACATTGAAAGCCCATCATGGTGAAGTCTCTCTTGGAGATGATACCACCAATGACATCCAAGGTATTGGTGACATCTTCATGCAATTTAGTATACATAGGTGTAGGCTCACTAAAGTCTTATATGTGCCTAGACTTACCAAAAATCTCCTATTTGTTAATCAATTTCTTGACCACAACCTAAGCATTGAATTTGATAAATATGATGGTAAAAAGGTATGCCTAATTTGTGATAAGTCTAAAAGTGCAAAGATTGTTGCAAATGCTACTGAAATTGGTAAAATGTTTAGGCTTGATAAATGTTGCCAATAATCAAGCCTTGGTGACTAAGGATAGTGATCTAGCTATGTTATGGCATTGCCAATTTGGTCATTTAAGTACTAGTTATTTGCTAACACTTAGTAAGAAATGCATGGTCAAGGGGCTTCCTTCACTTGAGAAGTTGAGTGCTATTTGTTCCAGTAGTATTGCTAGAAAACAACATCGGGCATCCTTTTATCCAAGTGAGCATTGTACAAGCCAACCTTTGTAGCTAGTGCAGGCCAATAGCACCTAGTCACAATGGTTTCAAATATTTTCAGATTTTGTTGATGATCACACAGGAAAAATGTGCGTATATTGTTTGCAAACCAACGATGAATCTTTTTCCTACTTCAAAGAATTCAACACTCTTGTGGAGAAAGATATGAATCATCAAATTCATGTCCTCTGCTTAGATCAAGAAGGGGAATACACCAACATAGAATTTGCCACCTATTTGAAGGAAAATGGAGTTTGGCATCAATTAACTGCAGCTTACACACCTTAGCAAAATGGAGTTGCTTAACAGTGAAATCAAATCATCATAGAGATGGTACATAGCATGTTGAAGGATTCTCAATTGGGACATGCTTATTGGGCTGAATTTGTACATACAACGAATTATCTTTAGAATAGTGCACTACCCAAAGCACTTGATGGCATCAGACTAGAAGAAGCTTGGATAGGGGTAAAGCCATCCATCTCTCATCTTCGTGTATTTGGTTGCACAGCCTACAAGCACATTCCTAGCAACATATTTGACTACACAGCCTACATGCACATTCCTAAGCAACAAAGAAATACGCTTGATGAAAAATTCATAAAATGCATTCTTCTTGGTTGTAGCAATGACTCTAAGGCCTATCATCTCATGGATCCTACCATAAAGAAGCTATACATCAATAGAGATGTCATTTTTTATGAGAAGATCCAATTAAGTTCTCCTCCCATATCATCACCTACTGCAGATAGTGCTCCTATTTTCAACTTGGATGGGAATGTTGATAGCCAATCTAATTCAACACCCACAAATGTCACAAGACCTATGCCTAAGTGGTATACTAGTACCATTTGTGATGCGAAGTTAGATGGAGTCCTAGAAACTTCAGCTTCATGTCGAAGGACTTGCAATATGACTTATGATGAGGTAAATCTAGCACCAAGGAATTCAATTGTTGATAAGTTTGAACCATCTAACGTTCAAGACGAAAGAGAATCAAAGCCTTGGAAACAGGCTATGGATGTAGAGTATCAATCTATAATGAAAAACAACACTTGGGAGCTTGTTGATCTACCACCTAGTATGAAAGCAATTGGATGAAATTGAGTATTCAAAACTAATTATAAGGCAGATGGTACTATAGATAAATATAAGGCTAGACTTGTAGCTAATGGTTAAGTCTAGAAAGAAGGGATTGACAACGAGGAAACATTTGCTCCCACCGCAAAAATAAAATCCATTAGAATGATTTTTGCTTTAGCTACAGAATTTGTATGGAAATCATATCAAACGGATGTAAAAAGTGCATTTCTCAATGGATACCTTAAGGAAGAGGCCTATATGACCCAAATGGATTGCCAAGTGAGAAATGCACTTTTTACATCCTTAAGGTATCCATTGAAGCAGCAGCAAACCAGATTCAATGAAGCTGATCAGGTTACTGGAGAGAACATCATCTCTCTCCAAACGATACACCCTTGTGAAACAGGAAGCATATTTTGAAAATTGTAATAAGGATTTCACTGTTAGTATGGGTGGAATTTCACACCAGCAGTAAGGGTCCAGATGTTCTCAAAAATTTCACCTCAGATTGATGACAAATTCCTTTATGAATTGCCAGGAGCAAGATTAAGGCTCATGTCTAGTAGATGATGTGGGCAAGAAACCACTCACTAGCATTGAACAGCAAGAAGGAAACAACGGATTTCCTACTGGACCCACTTATTTGACTCATTTGAGCATTGCTCAGTTTTGATGTGCATGATCATGTGAATATAGCTGGTTATTTTTGAAGTGCAACTGAAAAATCCTAGGAAAGTACTTTCTAAGAATATATCTGTTATATAATTCTGATCCATTTTGAAGTATTACATATTTTATATTTAATATGGAAGAATTCCAATGTTCCCATAATCACATGAAAGTCTCTCCTTCTCATCACCTGTTGCAGATACAAGATTCACATGTGCCCTCATAATGAAAAACTCCAGATTATCATCTACTTTTTATGCATTCATGTATGTTGAATATTTGTCATTGATGTCAAAGGCTTGTTGAGTATGCTATGTTGTTGTTTGTGAATTTTGGTTCAGCTCCCTGAGTGCCTGGTTGCTTGAGCTGTGCTTGAGATGCCTGCTTGGCTGTCAGCTTGAGCTAAGTGTAACAGTGTCTTATGTTTATTATTGAACAAGGTTGTTCATAGCATATTCTGGATTTGAAAGTAAGTGTTTCAGTAGTAAGAGTTTTGTGTCTTATTTATTCAGAGTTGGTGCTCTCTTTTCTTTGTTGCTTTGTAAACTTGGTTGGAGCCCAAATTGAAGTTAATGAAAGTCTTTTAATGTTGTGGTTTTTTACCCGAAAGGGTTTTCCTCTGGTGTTTTAGTCCTTGTGGTTATTCTTCTATGTGATCTAAATATAAAAAAGTTAAATTTATGCAATACTGACTCACCCCCCCTCCCCCTCTCAGTATTGTCTATATAATTCTCAATTGGTATCAGAGCCAGTGTCTTCTGTTAAATCTTTAAAGCTTGAGGGTTGATCTTGTTTGCGCACTAAGGTCTTGCAACGAATACAGCTCCTCTATTTAATGGCTCTTACTACGCCTTTTGGTGTGTCAAAATGCGAGCATACTTAATGTCTCTAGGATTTGATGTCTGGAATTGCGTGGTGTCTGGCTATACAGTTCCTCAAAATCCACCATTCACTGTTGATGAAAAGAAAGCGTTTGAAAGCAATGCTAAGGCTATGAATGCTATACTATGTGGATTGTCAAAATCTGAATTTGTTAAAGTCATGCATTGTGACACTACTCAAGATATGTGGGATAAACTCAAGAATGCTTATGAAGGAGATGAAAAGGTGAAGAAAGTCGAACATCAAACTCACAAGATGCAATTTGAAAGTCTGAAAATGAAAGAAGATGAGAAAGTTGCAGCCTATTTTCTAAAAGTAGATGCAGTGAATTCTCTCAAGGGTCGTGGTGAGAAGGTTGATGATAGTTTGGTTATTTAGAAACTCTTAAGGTCTTTACCTTTAATATTTGGTGCAAAGATCTCAGCCATAGAAGAGATGGATGATCTTGATAAATTGTCCATTGACAAGCTCCATGGTACATTGATTGCATACGAGATGAGAACAAACACAGAATTTTTAAAAAGGGAGACCACTTTCAAAGCTTGAAAGAAAGGCAAACAAAAAGACCAAGTTTCAAGTGACAATTCAGATGATGATTAAAAATCAAAAGAAGCTCTGTTCATGAAAAGGGTGAAGAAGGAATTCAGCAAACAAAAGAAGAAGATTCCTCTTAAATGCTTTAACTGTGGAAAGGCTGGACATTTTGCAGCCAAATGTCCATATGAAAATAATGAAGACAGCAGTTATGAAAAGAAGTCTAAGTTTAACAAAAAGAAGTTCAAAGGAAAGGACAAGAAGACATGGAAATCCAAAAGGAGTCCATATTCAAAGGAGGAAAGTGATTCATCTAGAGGAAGTGATGAATAATCTCAAAGTGATGAGATTTTGTATATGGATCTAGAAGAAACTCATGCTGATAATCAAGAAGATGGAGAAGTGGATCTTGAACATGAATTGTTGAGTGTTTCAATAAGATTAAAAGTCTTAAAAAGAAAAATCTAAATTTGAAGCTGCTGCTCAAAAAAGAAACTGAAGAAAAAATCAAAAAATCACAAGCTCTAAATGACGTTAACAAGCTCATAGATGACCTGAAAATTCAGATTGAAGAAGCCAAGAAGGTTCATAAGGATTTGAAAAAATCAGATTAAGTTGAAGGAAGAAATTTGTGATAGATTGGAGGCTGAAAATGTTTCTCTCAAGAAGTTAGAAAAATCATCAAAGCTGCTGAACCAGGAAGAGATAAATCAGAAAAGTTCACTATCTTTGGATGATCTTCTAGCCTTTTAAAAACTGTCTTCAGATAAACGTGGAGTTGACTTTGAAGAAGGTCAAAGCTCTAATACTTCAAAGGAAGAACAATAGACTCCTAATGGTGATAGCTCAAAGTTTTCTTCAACAAAAATTAGAAGCAATGGTTTCAAGCAGCCTTTCAGTACTAGACAAGCACTCTTAACCAGGTTTAATCATTCATTTTTCCATGGTTATTGTTATGCTTCTAATTCCTTTGGGCATAAAGCAATAAATTGTAAAATGTCCTTTAGAAATGATTTCAGATTTGTGAATCAAAACTCCTTTGCCCCTTTGAGGAGTTATAATTTTGTTTGTTACAAATGTAATAGCATAGGACATAGTGCAAGGTTTTGTAAGAATGGAAGTGCAAACTTCTCAAAGAAAGATGTTAAGAACAATGCTAAGGAAACCAAAATGTTGAGAAAGAAAGAAAAAGAAGCTGAAACAAAATCTTTCATTGTGCAAACAGCTCTTCTTGCACAAACTGAGAGAGATATTTGGTATGTAGATTGTGCCTGCTCCAAACACATGACCGGTGATGAGAGTAAGTTCTTGACTCTCAAGAAATCAAATGGTGGCAAGATAAGATTTGGGGGAAATTCATCTACAAAAGTGGCTAGAATAGGTACTCTTATGTTGAATGATGGAAAGACTAAAGCTGAGAATGTGTTGTTTGTAGAAGGTTTAGAATACAATTTGCTCAGTGTTAGTCAGTTCTGTGATCAGGGACATAGTTTAACTTTCAGTTCTAATTGTTGCAAAATTAGTAAAGATGGTGTTCATATGGCTGATGCAAGTAGGGCACTGAACAACTTATATATTCTTGATGACGTTAAAACTTAAAAGTGAAACTTGTTGTTTGAGTTTACTTGATGAATCTTGGTAGTGGCACAGAAGATTTGGTCATTTAAATTTTGATTATCTTACTCAAATCAGCAAGGAGGAGGTGGTGAGAGACTTGCCTAAACTTACTAAACCATCAGACACAATGTGTAAAGATTGTCAATCGGATAAACAAACTCATAGGAGTTTCAAATCAAAGGAGTACTCAAGCACAATGCCTTCAGAACTAATACACACTGATTTGTGTGGACCTACAAGAGCAAGAAGTATGCAAGGTGAGAGATATTTTATGCTTTTAATTGATGATTTTTCACGTATGACTTGGGTGGCCTTTTTGAAGCAAAAATCAAAAGCATTGAAGAAGTTCAAAGCTTTGAAAATGAGAAGGACCTGAAAATTAAGTGCCTACGATCAGACAATGGAGGTGAATTTACATCAAATGATTTTGTCAGTGTTGTGACGTTTTCACACATCGCCCCATTGCAAATGGGGACCCCCTTCTTTTTAGGCCCTCCCGGTTTTTTGGCTTGCGGTTTTGTCGTCTTTTCGCAGCAGTCCTGTCAATCTCTCTGTTTTGCAAGTGTTTGGGGGTCATATTGATTAAATCTACTTTTTGTTTGAACGAATTCGGCTAAGTCTAGGACTCGTTTGGTGAATTTTAGGGTGTTTGCCTTTTGTCCTAGATTTTAGGGGTTTCTGTTAGGGTTTTGGAAAAACTAAACATACAACTGGAATCATGACCCTTCAAGGAACCTCCCAGTAAAATTTGAGCCAAAACGGAGCAACTTTCTATTTTTTAGAAAGTTCCCATTTTTTAGGGATTAAATAGGGAATTTACTAAGTCTCCGATTGGTCTAATTTTGCCAAAAATTAAACTTACTATTTTTAGTAAGTTCTATTTTTAGTAAGTTTCTATTTTTAGTAAGTGCTTTTCTGACCTATTTTGACCAAACCTTGACATTTTGAAACACTTACTATTTGGAAATATCTATTTTTGGCAGGTTCTTCACAAGAAAACACTGAAAGTTGAATATCTCTGAAGACTGAACGTTCCTTAAGACCATTTCTAAATCCAAAAGAGTCAGACGGTAGACAATTTGGGTCAAAAAAATGGTTAGGTTTGGAACTCCTATTCCAGAAGAGGAAAGCATGCAAAATCATCCAAGTCCAAAAATTCACATCAATCCACCAATGTCATCCTAATCCGAAAATGGCCTGAAATTTGACTAAGTCTGGAAATTTGGAAGATCTTCCAAATGTAGAAATTCTATTGCAGTCACTGATTATTAATCTCCTATCTCATAAAAATTATTTAACTGCTAAAAATAAATTTACACCTGAATATCGAAAAATAACACAACTGCA
Source organism: Cryptomeria japonica (assembly GCF_030272615.1). Lineage (NCBI taxonomy): Eukaryota > Viridiplantae > Streptophyta > Pinopsida > Cupressales > Cupressaceae > Cryptomeria > Cryptomeria japonica. The sequence goes on along the minus strand of NC_081410.1, from coordinate 274,629,472 downwards.
ACTTCACTAAAAATACGGAAAGAAATAAGTAACACAAGGACACAATATTTTTGGACAATCGTCCCTGGAAAAACCCCTAAGGGAAAACCAATTCTACAGATGGAAAATATATTAATCTTCAGCAATATAAGAATTACAAAAGAATTCCTTGCCTCTTACTGGCAGAACTCCGACAAACTCCTAATATCTCCTGCTGATATCCTCCACTGCTATATCAACGCTATCACTGCGCCTCTTGCTAACACTGCAAGACTATTTGCTATCACTGCAAATTCTTCTCAAGACTTCTTATTTTCCAAATGACCCATGACCCCTTTTTATACTACTCTGTTGGAAAACCAACGGCCAAGATTAATTCAAACCAACAGCTGAGATTAAGACAACTCAATAAGCAATTACTAATTCTGGCTATGAGGTGTCACCTAAAAAGAGCCACTATTAAATAACAATTGTTTTTATCCTAACAATACTTGTTTGACAAAAACAACCATTTTCTAATTCTAGGTCAGGACGAACAGCTGTCCAAAACTACCCATAACTAATGCTATTATTTCTGGGTAAGGACGAACAGCTGTCCAAGCTACCCATAATTAACACTCCCTCTTAGCGAGGAAGTTGTTCTGCACGACACCCATCTTATCTCTAAAGAAGATGAATTTTGCCTTCCCCAATGCCTTTGTTAGAATGTCTGCTACCTGCTCCTCTGTAGGTATGTACTGTAGCTGAACAATCCCCCTCTGTACACAATCCCTGATGAAGTGATACCTGATGTCTATATGTTTCGATCTATCATGAAACACTGGATTCTCAGTCAACTTGATGCAACTCTGATTGTCGCAGTGTATCACCGTAGTCTCAACCTTCTGACCAAACAAGGCTACTAGCAACTTCCGAAGCCATATAGCTTCACACGTCGCCATGCTGGCTGCTATGTATTCTGCTTCTGATGAACTCAAGGCCACAGATTTTTGCTTCCTACTGAACCAAGAAACAACTCCTAATCCCAAGCTGAAACAACATCCTGAAGTACTCCTTTTGTCCGTTGTACTGCCTGCCCAATCTGCATCAGTATAGCCTATCAACTTGATACCTTCACCTCGAACATATATGATCCCGTACTCAACTGTACCATGAAGATAACGCAACACATGCTTAGCCGCCGTCCAATGCACTCTCTTTGGCTCTACCATGAACTGACTAAGAGAGTTTACCGCAAAGGCTATATCTGGCCTAGTGTTGACCAAATACATGAGCGAACCAATCAGCTGCCTGTATAGGGTGAGATCAACATCCTTTTCCTTGGATGCATCTACCTTCCTCCAATTAGTGATCATGGGTGTAGACATGGCTTTGCAATCTTCCATCTCAAATCTCTTCAAGATTTCAATGCAATATTTCCCTTGACCAAGGAAAATCTCTCCATCAGTCTGCCACACCTCCATGCCTAGAAAGTAGTACATAAGTCCCAAATTCTTCATCTCAAACTCTTCTGCAAGGTCCCTCTTGCAATCCTCTATGAGCCCTAGCGCACCAGTAAGAAACAAGTCATCCACATATAGAACAAGAATGAGAACCTCACCCCCAACCACCAAGTAGTAGAGGTTCGCATCAGCCTCACTCTTCACAGAGCCCATTTCCTGCAAGTATGTATCAATGTGCTCATACCACGCTCTGGGAGCCTGCTTGAGTCCGTATAAGGCTTTCTTTAATCTGCACACATGGGTCTCTTTGCTGTGTGCTACAAAGCCTTCTGGTTGTTCTATGTATACCTCCTCCTTCAATTCTCCATTAAGGAATGTTGTCTTGACATCCATTTGATGGATCTGCCATCCCATCTGTGCTGCAAATGAGATTACAGCTCGTATAGAAGTATACCTGGCCACAGGAGCAAATGTCTCCTCATAGTCTATTCCCTCCTTCTGAGAGAACCCCTTGGCCACAAACCTCGCCTTATATTTCTCGATGCTACCATCTGCACCATGCTTTATCTTGAAGATCCAGCACAAACCAACTACTGCTCTATCAGTTGGTCTAGGCACTACCTCCCATACATCATTCTGCATTATTGAGTTATATTCTTCAACCATAGCATCTCGCCATACCTGATGCTCTGCAGCTTCCTGATAGCTGGAAGGTTCACTATCTACCAACTGGCTGACTAATGCCACATAGTCATTGAACTTGGCTGGTTGTCTCCTCTGTCTTGTACTCTTCCTAGGAGCTCCCATAGACTCCTGAGTATCCCTTTGTATGTCTTGAACCTCATGGTTCCTACTGCTAACTGTAGAGGATGAAATATCAACCTCTATATCATCTAGATGCATATCCTGCTGCACCAGTTGCTCCATACTATGTGAATCTTCACCACCTGAGTCTATGCTTGTACTAGTAACTGTACTTGAGCTTTGCTGTCCTTGACTTGGACTTGGAGCTTTCGTTGGCTGCTCACTCCGATCATCTGCTGGCAAATCTCTGGATCTTCTAAACGCCTTGTCCTCCATGAACTTGACATCGCGTCTGACAATAATTCTTCTGGTCCCTGGAATGAACATCCTATATGCCTTTGAAGTTTCACTATACCCAACAAAGTACCCCTTCTCTGCAGTGTGATCTAACTTGGTACGTGTGTCTCCAGGAATAAGGCAATATGCCAAACTCCCAAATATCCTGAAGTGACCAACATCTGGCTTCTTCCCCGTGAAAGCCTCCTCTGGTGTCATTTTCCCTAGTACCTTGTGTGGAACCCTATTCTGAATGTAGACTGTTGTACTACACACTTCTGCCCATAAGTAGCGGGGCATGTCCTGGTCATGTAGCATAGCCCTTGCTGCCTCCGAAATAGAACAGTTCTTCCTCTCAGCAACTCCATTCTGCTGTGGATTGTAAGGAACAGTCCACTCTCTCTTGATTCCTTCTCTGGTACAGAAATCCTGGAAGTCATTTCCTTTGTACTCGCCTCCATTGTTTGACCGAAGAACCTTTATCTTCCTTCCTGTTGAGTTCTCCACAAGAGCCTTGAACTCTTGGAAGCGACTGAAAAACTCATCCTTGGTCTTCAAGAAGTATATCCAGGTCTTCCTGGAGAAATCATCAATAAAGGTAACATAATACTCATATCCTCTGAGAGACTTTGTCGACATTGGTCCACATACATCTGAATGTACTAGATCAAGAACACCCGTAGATCTGGTGTCACTCCTTGGAAAAGATGCTTTCGCAAACTTTCCCAACACACATCCCTTACATACATCATCATGCTCTGTGCTCACCTCTGGAACACCTGTCACTGTCTCACGAAGCAATCTAAGTGCTCCATGATGAATATGGCCCATCCTCCTATGCCATAGCTCTCCAAGATCTCTAGGGTTACTGTTGCTCATGAGTGCCTTAGGAGTATCAAACTGTAACCTATAAAGGCGACCACTCCTAACTCCAATAGATACGGGTGATTTCCAATCTTTATGCTTAATCAAAACATGCATCCCTCTAAAGAGAACATTATACCCTTTATCCTTAAGGACAAATACAGAAACCAAATTCATACCTAAGCCTAGCACATGCAACACATCATGAAGAGGAATTACCTTTCCATTCTCCCTCTGAAGCTGAACAGTCCCTTTCCCAACTGAGTTGAGCTTGGACAAGTTCCCCATAGAGATTTGGATTCTGGTGTTCTCCTCCTTGTAGCTGGAGAAGTACTCTCGAACTCCTGTCATATGAAATGATGCCCCACTGTCTATATACCAGACACTCTATGAGGTTGAGCTAATCATACAGGCTATGAGTGCAAACTCATCCTCCAATCTACTAGAGAGCTCCTCTGCACTTGCTGAAGTTGCCACTTGGTTCTTTCCCTTCTTATCTTTCTTCCTTTGTGGGCAATCGCTGACATAGTGGCCAAACTCGTGACAACCAAAGCACTTGACCTTAGATAGGTCCTTCTTCTTCTTTTCAATTTGTGAATTTGCTCCTTTGCTAGATCCCTTCTTTATTTTCCCCTTTCCCGCTAGGGCAACATTTTCTTGTTCTACCTCACTTTTCTGACTCTTATTGTTGGCTCCATTGACAAGGCTTAGTCTAAGCTCCTCCTGAGTGAAATCACTCCAAAGTCGATCCCAACTTGGTAAGGTGTCTCGTCCATTAATAACTTGAACAAAGACATCCCACTGCTTAGAAAACCCATTTAGGGCTATTCTTACTAGCTTGTCTTCATTTGGCTTATCTCCAACAGCTGCTAACTCGTCCTTGACAAGTCTAAGCCTGGTGAGGTAACTTGTAACATCTTCTCCTTTGTTCATCCGGGTATTCCTCAATTTTTCTCTGAGAATCAGCTTCCGGTTAGTGGTAGCATTCTGGTACAGATTCAGAATGGCGTCCCACATCTTCTTCGCTGTATCTAACTCTGCGATATGTGGAACAACATGGTCCTTGACACCATCAAGGATTATCCTCCTCGCCTTGGCATCATCCTTCTTGTATGCTGCAAGTTGTACTGGATCTGTAGGTACAGCTACAGTACTAGTAACATATTCCTTGATACCATTCTCTTCCAGCAATAAAGAAATTCTGGCTTTCCAGACACCAAAATTTATCTGTCCTGATCTCTCAAACCTGCTAAGGCCATCTCAAAGAAATAAAGGAAAACAATAACTCGAAAGAGGTCAAACTCAAATTTCTTTCCTTTGCTTAGGGTAAACCTTTTCTACCCTCAACAAAGCTCTGATACCATGTAGAAATTCTATTGCAGTCACTGATTATTAATCTCCTATCTCATAAAAATTATTTAACTGCTGAAAATAAATTTACACCTGAATATCGAAAAAATAACACAACTGCAACTTCACTAAAAATACGGAAAGAAATAAGTAACACAAGGACACAATATTTTTGGACAATCGTCCCTGGAAAAACCCCTAAGGGAAAACCAATTCTACAGATGGAAAATATATTAATCTTCAGCAATATAAGAATTACAAAAGAATTCCTTGCCTCTTACTGGTAGAACTCCGACAAACTCCTAATATCTCCTGCTGATATCCTCCACTGCTATATCAACGCTATCACTGCGCCTCTTGCTAACACTGCAAGACTATTTGCTATCACTGCAAATTCTTCTCAAGACTTCTTATTTTCCAAATGACCCATGACCCCTTTTTATACTACTCTGTTGGAAAACCAACGGCCAAGATTAATTCAAACCAACGGCTGAGATTAAGACAACTCAATAACCAATTACTAATTTTGGCTATGAGGTGTCACCTAAAAAGAGCCACTATTAAATAACAATTGTTTTTATCCTAACAATACTTGTTTGACAAAAACAACCATTTTCTAATTCTAGGTCAGGACGAACAGCTGTCCAAAACTACCCATAACTAATGCTGTTATTTCTGGGTAAGGACGAACAGCTGTCCAAGCTACCCATAATTAACACCAAAATCCAAAATTTGCATTATGATTCCTATGGACCTGAAACCACTCTCAAACATCCTGACAATATATATGAAATATAACTTAAAGTATAAGAACTTCTTATACTTAAATGTTATATTTCATATATATATCCTGACGAAGAGCCTGAAATAGTGCAAAAATCCACCTCTCCATGGACATGGCCAAAATGCGCCCAGGTATGGGCTAGGGCGCTAAATTCATGAAGTCATTCACAAGTGCAATAATCCACCTCTCCATGGACAGAGCCAAAATGCACCCAAGACTAGGCTGGGGCACTAAATTGAAGATGCCATTCACGAGTGCAATAATCCACCTCTCCATGGACAAAGCAAAAATGCGCCCAGGTCTCGGTTGGGGCGCTGAATCCAAGAAGTCATTCACAAGTGCAAAAATCCATCATTCCGTGGACATGGCCAAAATGCACCCAGGCATGGGCTGGGGTGCTGAATCCAAGAAGCCATTCACAGAAAGAAAATTCATGAATCCTTGGTGTGGTAAAATTTTCACCCAAGCAAAGAATTTGAAATTTTGCCTAAGGCACGGAATCCAAGGAGTCAAGGAGGAATAAAAAGCAGAATTCCCCTCTGGCGAATTTTCAGTTACGCTATTTTTAGACATCAAACCCCGGCCAAATATGGAAATTTTTATAGATTCGAAATCGTGACAGAATTCTCCATCCAATGAACCTGACTCCTAAATTTTAGGAGGATCCCTAAAAAATAGGGATGTTGAAAAGGAGACATGGACAATTCACAAAGTAATGAATTCCTTCCTGCAAGACATAATTCTAGGAAAGGTGAAAAATTAACTAAGTGTTGGAAATTCCTTCCTTCATGACAGAGTTCCTGAAAAAGGTGAAAATTTGGCCAAGTGTTGGAAATTCTTTCCTTCACGACGAAATTCTTGGAAATGTGAAAATTTGGCTAAGTATTGGAAATTCCTTCCTTCGGGACAAAATTCCAAGCAAGGAAGAAATACACCCAAGGATGAATTGAACATAAAATTTCTAAGGCAAGGAAGGAATCGGGGATGAACTGAACAAGAAATTTCCCCCCAGAAAAAAAAATTGAAAAATCCATTTTCATGCATCAAATCACATCCAAATTTCAAAATTTCTGCAGATTTGGATTCGTAGGAGAATTTTCTCTCTCCTAGACCGTGGAACCCTAATTTGGAAATTTTCCTAAAAAATAGGAAATGTGCAGAATTGATGAAAAACCTTCTCTGAGAAAGGAAAGTTGAAGAGACTTCAGGAAAATTCTTCCTGAATCGAATTTTCCCTCTCCAACAATTCCAGATGTGCAGGAGCGGATATACAATGGCGGGGTCCACTTGCATGGCGACGATCTATTGAACACGTGGCAGTAGAGTGGCACATTCATTACCGGAATATTTGACCAAATGGCGACCTAGTCATTGCATGTTGAATTTATGGCAGATTCCTTTTGCATGCAGCCGCCTGTTGACGTGTGTTTTGTACACGATCATACACAGAATAAAATACCCAAAGGCATCTTATCCTCTCTTGAATAAAGTCTCTAATTGCTGAAGATTCGCATGAAGGATCAGTTAGGATGACTCCAATGTTCTGGTTAGTAGGGTCTCTACGTGTGGATAAGCTCCAGTGGTATGATGTGATTTGCTGGAATCACAAGGGGACTTACATCTGATGATTGAACTTCCGATCTGCTTTGCTGGAACACAGGCTCTTACTGGCTTAGATTTGAAAAAATGGAAAAAGGATAAGGGCGAAGAGAAGATCTAATCCTAATACTAAGAATGTAGGAGCAATGATTTGATTTTTGATGAAACTCTAACTAGGTCTTGTTTTGACATCAATGGACCATCTCCACAAGGCTAGTGCGATCTTCTAAGGGAAGCTTTATGATGTTCAAATCATCACTGCAGGCATAGACACCATCAAGTTGATGCATATCAATGAAGAAGCGACAAATTGAAATTGAGCTTAAGCTGAACGATTCCAGTTGACTACACAAGGCAAGTCTGCAATCAACAAACTACTAGTAGTATGGATATACGAATTCCACCATTAATCAATCACATTTCCTCCATTCATCTAATCATCTACCATCTAGGATTGAAGACTCAACAAGAAACCATGCAAATTGCAAGAAACGACACACTTCACCATTACTTCAATGAAAATGGAGTTTGTTTACAATCAATGGCAACAATTTCTTGCCTTGTCCTCCTATTCTACTCTAATTGCTTCCAACTATTCTCTAACTATTCTAACTATTTACATACTATCTCTAACAATTGCTAATTAGCCTTTACAAATGAAATGCTTGGGCTTATATAGTGCCCACAATACAATTTGATGGCTTAGATCAATTCGAGATCAATGGCCAAGATTCAACAATGAAAACCCTAATTAGGGTTTGTTACAACCATTACATAACATTTAATGCTTGACCAATGATAAAATTGTATTGCTTGGACACATGTCCCTTCTAGAAAAATCGACCAATGGATAGCCGGGGTAGGTACATCGGAGTTTGTGCCACCTTCCATGAGTTAAGTACATTGAATCTGGACATGCTGAGGTGGACCACACTGACTGGAGGAGTGATGACTAGGATGCCACCTCATCTGACACTTGTAGCTTGCTAGATATTCAATTTGATGTCGTTGAGAGGCTATCTTTAATTAACTCTTGTCCTAACTCCTTTTGTCCTTGATTTGCAAGATGATGATGTACCTCGCCTTGGAACGCTGGATTGAAAGAGGTCGCCCCTGTCCTGGCTTGATCGTCCCGACGAAGATCGTCCCGACGAAGATCGTCCTTGATTCGGCTTGATTTTCCTTGATGAGATCTCCATTTGATGCCTACACAACATTTCAAAATTAGCAACATGATTTTGCAATGAATAACTAGATTAGAGATTAAATTTAGGAAACTTCATAATAAGTCCTTGAGTTATCATTTCCTAAACGACGATTGAGCTATTAGAATTCAAAATTTCAAAATTTAAGGCTATGACGATCAAAATTCGAAATTAAAACAAGGGATCTTGTCATACCTTACTTGAGAGTTTAACTCTAAAATGCAAAACAAAGGAATTCGCCTAGGCACAAATCAAAATTTGATGGCTTCAACGTGATCTCTCTCCAAATGAACGTCCACTTTAGCAATTCGCCACCTTGGGGGAGGAGTCTTCAATGTCTTGAAGATAACAAATTCGCCTTACTTGAAACAAACACGCACTCCTCTTTGATGATAATTTCGCACCTCTAACACACAATTTGCACTACTCCTTTGTCTTCCTCAAATCGCACTTGAATGATAAAATGGTAATGTGAAAATAACAATCTTCACCACCCTTTATAAGCGCTTACACCACCAATTTACTTAGGCCGACTTTTATAAAATAAGACAATTTAAATGATTTTTAATAAATAATAAAGGCCGACTTTCATAAAACAATAAAATACCAAGCGCTCCCTTTGATTTTTTTATTAAATTAATAATTAATTATTAAATGCCTTCATTTTTAATTAATAAACTTCGATTTTTTTTTTTACAAGGCAAAATAATTAATTAATACCAAGCGCAATATTTAAATGCCATTTAATTGAATTTTCAAAAATTATCGATTTTAGCATTTAAAATAAATTTAAAAATATTTGTTTGAGCGCCAAATTTTGAAGATGAAAGATACGTACCTCATCGCCCTGGTCTCTGACTGAGGGACAGGAGCGATCCATCAACTTTGTCTTGATCCTTGCATTATTTACGTCCAAAATCTTCATCTCCACGTTGAATTTGCCATTTTCGCTAGGATTTTCGAACTTGAGTGTCCTGCTTGTGTGAATGAGTGCTCTTTGATGTGACATCGCCCTGGTCCCTTGGAGAGGGACAGGAGCGATCTCTATGTCTTGGTCTAAATTTGCCATCTTTCAATCTTTGTTCTTCGTTCATTGCCTTCCAAATAGCATCCTTGACCTTGCCTATCCTTGCCTTGTCTTGGTTTTGACGGAACATGAGTGTTTTAATGAAAATCGCTTTGGTCATTGTCCAAAGGACAGGAGCGATATAATCTCTTTAGCTCAAATAATAACCTTTTGACGTTCAAAACCCTTGTATATCATCTTCAAAAGACACCTTAGACCTTGTATGACCTTGCAAAACATTGACTTAACGTGATTTTTGCATGAATTGGCCAATATATTCAATATCGCTCTGGTCCCTTCCTGAGGGACAGGAGCGAACTTCAACATTTTGAGCTTGTCCTTGTTTCGGCCAACTTGCAACTACTTTCATCGTGCAAAATAAAGTCCCTTGATCCTTCTTAGTCGCTTGATGCGTGATAAACTTTCAAAATTTATGCCTTTATGCAAATTTTGCTCTAGTCCCTTCCTGAGGGACAGGAGCGAACTGGGATATTTTAGTGCAAATCTTTCAATGTTGGCGACCTTTGATGCTTTGTGCTTGATTGGAACACTTCGAAACGTCCTTGCCACCTTGTTCTCCATCTTAGAGTATCTTGAATTTGAGGAAAAGGCAATATTATCATTATATCGCCCTGGTCCCTTGGAGAGGGACAGGAGCGATCTTGGTCTTGTAGGCTTCATCTCACTTTGCGAACTTCAAAATTTATCTTCAATGGTCTTGTCATACTTTGTTTCACTCATCCACGCCTTGGAATTCATTGTAACTTGGTAGGAAATTCATCTAAGGTAAAAATCGCTCTGGTCCTTTGGAGAGGGACAGGAGCGAACTTGGGCATTTGGGTCCCTTGTTGGTGTTTGGTAATCTTCAATTTGTCTTCAACAGGTTCAATTTACCTCCTTTCTTGCCTTCGAACGTAAAACTTGCTTGATCTTTGCCCAGAACATGCCCTATGAAGGATTTCGCTCTGGTCCCCTGGGAGAGGGACGGGAGCTACAATAGACTTCGCCCTGGTCCCTGACTGAGGGACAGGAGCGATTTTTGCATTTTGGTTCATTTTTCTTCACGACGGCACTTCAAGTTATATTCATTTGGTAAAATGCATCTCTTTGGACTTCTTCAAATCATCAAGTCGTTAAAATCCTGCGAGGACAAAGCAATGTCAGACTTTAAGCTCCGGTCCTTCACTGAGGGACAGGAGCGAAATTTGCTCCCTAGGCCAAATCGTTACAATTTTCATCAAAAGAAGTCTTGGCTAAGGAAGATATCATCTTACTTAATGCTATGAATAAAAGTTAATGTCCAAAAAAGGTCTAAAATTGTGCATATAAAGAAAATCACTCTGGTCCTTCAGTGAGGGACAGGAGCGAATTTGACCTTCTAGGCAAAAACTTCATCATTTCATCGTTTTTGATCAAGTTTGGATGCTCTATCATGCTCATTTCGTCCTTCACCATGCCTTTGATGTCTCAATTCGTCCAAACACGGTCAGGAATGGCTCAAATAAGTATTTTCGCTCTGGTCCCCTGGTGAGGGACATGAGCAATTCGCCTTGGACCCTTGGAGAGGAACAGGAGCGCTTTTTGCTCTGGACCCTTGGAGAAGGACAGGAGCGAAATTTGACTTTTCGAACTCTCTATCAGGACAATTTTAATGGAATATAGCATTTAAGTATAAGTGACATTTCCTTCTATGTTTCTTCTTTCTTATACTTTAAGTTAAATTCCATATATACTTTCAGGATGTTTGAGAGTGGTTTCAGACCTCCAGGAGTTATATTGCAAAATCTAGTTTTTTGAGGTCTTTCAGTTTCCAGACTTAGTCAAATTCAGGATCAGGACATTCCAGACTTAGCCAAATTTCAGGATCAGGACCTCATTCAAGCCGGACTTGCTATCCTATTGATCTCCCCGACAGCACTCAAAATGCAAAGGCTAACCGACAAAACCCTAAAAAACCCAAAGAACAAACCCTAAAAAGCAAAAAACATGGGTCCCCATTTGCAATGGGGCAATGTGTGAAAACGTCACAACACCGCCGCATGTGGAAATGATGGATCATTTATGACATAATGGGGTGATTTTTGCATGGATGAATATTCAACGCATGTTGAGTGAATTTGAAGGAGGTGGTGCATTTAATGCGCAATGGATGCTCTTTTGGGAACTTTTGAATTAATTGTATATGGGTATGATGGGTTATTAATTGGAGATTCCCACCTTGTTGCATCATGTGTGGAGAATCTTTTGGGAAAACCCTAATTAGGGTTTTGCATGTAGTCAGGGCTTGAAGCCTATATAAGGGGTGACCCCCCTCATTTGGAAAGGGAGGGAGCTTTGTATGAAATTGTTGCGATAAGCTTTGAGATAATAACAGTGAAACATTGTTCTTTGATGGTGTCCACTTAAGTTATTTTTTAAAGCTTGCATGGTTTCACCTTCCTCACTTAGATTAGAAGTAGTAAAGTGCTTTGATTTCAATGGAGAATGTAATGGTGTCTAATGAATTTCCATGGTTCATACTTTTTGTATCTTGCTGATTGTAAGTTGCAGTGTAAAGTTAGCTTGAGCCACTAAACTTGTGCTAAGTTCGGTTGTAGACAGTCGTTTGGATTGCGCCGTTTTGGGTATTCAAATGTACTTTCTCGATTTGAAAATCTTTCAATATCCTCAGAAGATTGCACCGGTTCTGCGGAGTTGTAGTTGAACTTGGCTAAGCAGAGCTTGGTTTATTTGAAATTTGTCCACCAGAGCACTATTCAATGTTATCACTGCCCTTAGGAGTAGATTTAGATCCTTTTGAACCCTTTCCCTTTTCTTTCAATTCATTTTAGTCCATTCGAAGCAATAGCATATTGCAGAATTGCCATATCCGATGATGGAGTTCCAGCCACGGCAAAGAAGTGAAAGAATGATGCAAACGGAAGGCCCCTTGGATTACCAGCAAACACATCAGCCAACTGAGTCACGTCCACGCATTGAAGGAACCTTGGAGTCGATTGTTTGAACTTCTTGCAATCTTAGCATACAATCGCACTTTGATCAAGAGAGAGTGAAGTGACCATTAGGCAACTTTATTTTGTGTTTGACGCTGTCCTAAAAAACACATCAACAATCAGCTTTTGTGAAAAGTTTGGTATCAAAAGACAATATTCAGCTGCTAGAACACCTCAACAAAATGAGGTGGTTGAGAGGAAGAACGGATCAGTTCAAGAGATGGCAAGAAGCATGATGAATGAATCCAAGGTAAGTGATTGTTTTTGGAAGGAGGCAATTCATACAGATGTCTACATTCAAAATAGAGGTTTGATATGAGCTAAGCACAACAAGTCACCATATGAATTGTGGAATGCTAAGACAGCATCTGTTAAGCATTTTTAAATCTTTGGCAGCCCTTGTTACATTAGGAGAGACGAGGATAACTTAGGCAAATTTGATCCTAAAGCCGATAAGGGTATTTTTCTAGGATATTCTTCAAAAAGTAAAGCCTATAAATGTTTTAACAAGAGATTACACAAGATAGTTGAGAGCACTAATGTAAAAATTCATGAGATTGCTAGCATTTCTGAGAAATTGCAAAGTTGTGATGATGATTTACAAAATGGAGAAGCTGAAAGTGCTCATCAATCAACTTATACTAGTGTGCAAGTTAAGACAGCAAGTAGCAATGCTGGAAATACACATGAGAACAATCAAAATGAAGGTGCTAGTATACATTTTGAGGGTGGAACAGCAAACAGTCAGTTTAGTACAGCAGATGCATCAGTTGGTCTTACACCTTCACATGATGGAAATAGATCTACAATCAGAACTTCTCTCAAAACTACATCAAGGTTTGTTGAAAAGAACCATCCTATCAATCAAATCTTGCAAGAGGACAGACCTAGAGCAACAAGGAGAAAAGTTAACTATTATGCAATTGATAATATTTCTTTGCTGTCCTTGATTGAACCTAAAACATTTGAAGAGGCAGCTGAAGACAAATCTTCGGTTGCAGCCATGAAAGAGGAGTTAGATCAGATTCAAAAGAGTGAAACTTGGGAACTTGTCCCAAGGCCTAAAGTTAAGAACGTAATTGGCATAAAATGGGTTTTCAAGAACAAGTTGAATGAGGATGGCCAAGTGGTGAGACAAAACACAAGGTTAGTGTGTAAGGGATATGCCCAGGTTGAAGGTATAGATTTCAATGAAGACTTTGCACCTGTTGCTCGTTTAGAGGCAATTAGAGTGTTTTTAGCTTTTGCCTCCTTTAAAGGTTTTAAAGTTTTTCAATGGATGTTAAATCTGCCTTCTTGAATGGACATTTAAATGAAGAAGTTTATGTAGAACGGCCTAATGGATTTGTGTTATCAACAAATCAAGATTATGTATGCGAGCTGAAGAAGGCTCTTTATGGCCTCAAACAAGCACCATGTGCTTGGTATGATAGACTGGATTGTTATTTGCAGCAGCAGGGATTCAAAAGAGGCATAGCATACAACAACTTGTATGTTAAAGAGGAAGGTAAACATATGTTGATTGTAGTTGTTTTTGGTTGTGACTGTGAACAAATGTGTAAAGTCTTTGCTACTAACATGAAGATGGAGTTTGAAATGTCAATGTTGGGAGAGTTATCTTTCTTCCTAGGGCTGCAAATTCATCAATCAAAGGAAGGTATTTTTATTTACCAAACTAAATACATTAGAGAAATGTTGAAGTGGTTTAAAATGGAAGATTGTACTTCTGTTAGCCCTCCTGTGGTGACTACTTGCAAACTTAGTAAGGATGATGAGTCTTCAGATGCTAATCAATCTCTTTACAAGTCTATGATAGGAAGCTTATTGTATGTTACAGCCACTAGACTTGATATAATGCAAGTTGTAGGATATGCTGCTAGATTCCAAGCTGCCCCTAAGGAAACACATGTTTATGCAGTTAAAAGAATTTTCAATTACCTCAAAGGTACTATGGAGTATGGGCTTTGGTATCCTAGTGGAAATGATTTTTTATTTACAGCATATATAAATGTAGATTGGGGTGGCTCAGTTGCTGATAGGAAGAGCACAAGTGGTGGTAATTTCTTCCTTGCAAAGTGTTTGGTTTCATGATGTAGTGAAAAGCAAGCTTTTGTTTCTCTCTCTACAACTGAAGCGAAATACATTGCAGCAATGTCCTGCTGCACATAGGTACTTTGGACGAAGCGGACATTGAAAGACATTAAGGTAGATTTCAGTCATCCTATTTCTATCTTTTGTGATAATACAAGTGCCATTAACATCTCTAAGAATCATGTTTTACACTCTAGAACCAAGCATATTCCTATCAAGTATCACTTCTTGCGTGAACAAGTTAGTAATCAACAGGTTAAACTTGAATATGTTTCTACTAAAGATCAGATTGCAGATGTGTTCACTAAGCCTTTGCCGAGAGATACATTTGAAAAGCTGAGACAGATGTTAGGAGTCCCTTCACTCCATCATTGAAGGGTTGTTTTGCTCAGGGGGAGTATCTATTGCATTATTTCATGCCCCTTTGATCAGTGTTTGCAGGTTTTATTGCAGATTTGTATCAACTTTTTGGTTAAATGTAGCTTTATTTCAGTCATTGATGTCAAAGGGGAAGCAAGATTTCAGAGGGAGAGGTTGTGTTTTTCTTGGTTTCAGGAGGTTGCAAAAGGAGATGGAATTGCCATTAATGACAAAGGGGGAGTTTGTTGGATATTTGTCATTGATGTCAAAGGCTTGTTGAGTAAGCTATGTTGTTGTTTGTGAATTTTGGTTCAGCTCCCCATGTGCTTGGTTGCTTGAGCCCCCTGAGTGCCTGGTTGCTTGAGCTGCTTGAGGTGCTTAAGATGTCTGCTTGGCTGTTAGCTTGAGCTAAGTGTGTGCCTACTTCAGCTATCTGTATGATTACTTGTCTCCTATCAGCTGCCATGTTAGATTAACATGCCTCATCATAGTTCGACTTTTCTAAAGGATCAATTTTTTTCTTTTGAGGCGGCTAGCTTTAACTATGCATTGGCTATATGCCTGGGTGATAATTATTTCTCTTACTTAGTGACGACATGTGTAAAGGAGTTGTGCATATTTTATGGGAGTGGGAGCTTGTGTTTTCTTGTTGGCATCGGTCTTCTTTAAAGGAAAAAGAATTCATTTTCCTTAATGCTTAGTGGTGGCTGCTTTCATTAAAAAGGAATTCTTTGTAATGTTATTCTAGCAAGACATTTCTTCACTATTTTGAGTTTGATTCCTTGTGAGAAGGCCCTGTATCGTAGGCATTGAATTCTCGGCAGAAGTCATGATTGGTTTAAGTTTTTTTTTAAAACTTAAGTATCACTTAATAAATGAATCGCATTTTTGAGGTATCGACGGGAGTGAAAGACGTGTGGGAGTGCGTGGAGCTTTTAACATAGCTGGGTGTGTTTATGTTTTGTGCTCTTTTAAAAAGAGTATACGATTTAAATGCCACTTCGGTAATGACTGGTGAGATGAAGAAAAAACGGCCACAGGGCATTAAAAATTTCGGCTACATGGGTCTGTTATGCTGGAAGAACAATTCGTAAAAAGGCTTCAGATAAAGTGAATGGGGATTGAAGGTGTCGTGAAATTTTTTCACGAAGTCGTGATGTGAGCTAAGAGATATTTTTTTCAAATGTTTTTTGGAGCAAACAAAAAATTGAAGGGAGTTCGACTTATTTGGAGCATGCGTGAGTTTTTCAAATGTGTCTCGTACGAATTTAAAAATGCTAGAAACGACAGCTGGAAGTTTCTTTTGGTGAGGTGGAAGATTTTTTTGTGCGTGGAGTGTGTGCTTGACAGAAATTGTCTATCACAGATTTACCATATTGAAGGGGACTGGACTTGGAACAAAAAAATTTCAGCTGAAAGTGCGGGTCACTGGTTTTTGAATTTATATTGACAGCATTTGCCTATCAATTTTTTTTTAAAAAAAGAGAAGTGTGGTCTGTGGAATGTACATGTGAAGTGTCTTTTAAAATAAAAAATTCTGAGTGTTGAGAATATAGATATTCGGAGGTTTGTGAAACTTCTCTAGAAAAGTAAGTGGGAACCATAACAGTGTCTTATGTTTATTATTGAAGAAGGCTGTTCATAGCATATTCTGGATTTGAAAGTAAGTGTTTCAGTAATAAGAGTTTTGTGTCTTATTTATACAGAGTTGGTGGTCTCTTTTGGATTGGGGTTGGAGCCTCTACTGTTCCCGGTTATGAGTGGAGAGTTGGTGCTCTCTTTTGTTTGTTGCTTTGTAAACTGGGTTAGAGCCCAAATTGAAGTTAATGGAAGTCTTTTAATACCGTGGTTGTTTACCCAAAAGGGTTTTCCACGAGAAATCTGGTGTTTTAGTCCTTGTGGTTATTCTTCTGTGTGATCTAAATATAAAAGGGTTAAATTTATGCAATACTAATTCACACCTCCCCGCCCTCTCTTAGTATTGCCTGTGTGCTTCTCAATGTAATTGTCAGTTCAGAGTAAACTGTGTGACCTCTGCAGCAATCTGTTGTATAGACTCTGTTTGGATTAATTTATTACATGCAAATCATGAAGTAGAAGTGCCCATGAATTTGGCCATATAGATATATCTATTTAGAATTTACATATTCTTCCCAGGTTTACAAATCATGCTCCTTTTGTTCACATCTAACAACTCTTTTGTTATTTGGACTGATGAAGTTCCAAATAGTGAAATGTTCTTTATTCTGAGTGCAGTATAAAATATATGATCGGTTATCTAGTATGTTGTCAGCCAAGAGCTGAATATCTACGGTTTGGTACATCAATATCAAGGAGCTGAATGTCTACGGTTTGGTATATCAATATTCAGGAGCTAAGTGTCTACTGTTTAGCTAGTTTTATCTTTATCAGATAGCTTATTGGTCAAAAGATTGTCATTGCAAATATAGTATAATTTATTTTCTTTTAAAACTTCAGCTTCTTTTATTTTGTGAAACTATTTTTTATTAATTTATAGTTTTTAAGTTAAAAATTCAACTAGGCCAATAACGATGTCTTGATCAGCTCACTGACCACATAGACAATAAACAGAGCCCGATGTTTGCAGCGTTGCCTTTTTGAAGACAATAGACCACACACATATGAAACATGTTCATATATAATAGTCAAATGGAACTCAAGAACAAGCCAAGCATTTACAGCTACAAAACAATGTTTTGAAGCTTTCTGTCTCCTAAAATTATTAATAAAAATTAAATTACAGAAAATTACGCTCGTCAAGAATCAAGCCTCAAAATTTGAATTTTGAAATCATTGATGCAAATCATTTTTGACCCATTACCACAAAATATTCTCTGATCCAATATTTTCTCCTACGAATTCATACCAAATTTCAATTTCTCTAATATTTGCTTTCCGAAAACAGGCACAATCCTCAAACCAGCAGTCACTTCAAAAATAAGGCAATGGCAATTGCAGGCATCCAAATCCGATTCTTAAAACTTAAAGGAGCAATAGAACAGTCTCTAAAGTTAGAAATTCATTTTCTCTCTCCTATATGTCTAGAAAATTGTCATTTAAGCACAAATTTTAAAAGAGCCACTTTTATATGAATATGTGGAAATCATTCCTTTCTCATTCAGAGAGTCTTAAGTATGATGCAGTACAAGAACAAGAAAGAAATTTAAAAATATAGTCTCCAAAACATTTTACATGCCATAACTGATAACACCATGGAAACCAAATCTAGCAAGACTTAATGAAAAGATCCAAATTTATGTCAGCAGATAATGCCTTGAATTCCAGCATTTTGATAAAATATAACCAACAATTGCACACCAGGAGAAACTATGATCTGACAAAATGAGAAAAATAGAAATGTCAGGAAAGAGGATGTGACCTGTTCATCATTCACTCCACAAAAACTTATCAATCATAATATGCACAACCCACTTTCAACAAAATCACAAATAGTGTTATTCAATTTTTTTCATATGGACTGATTACGATCAACATCATTATAAATAATGGCACAAGCCCCAAATAAATTTTGTTATGAGAATCTGTTGTAGACTAATCATACCAAAAAGGGATTGATATAGACAACTTACTTGAAAAAAGTTATTTGAAAGAATCTTAAGTGTCACCTCTCCACTCAGAACTGAAGATGCATCCAACAAAATATCCCCAACAGCTGACATCATGAAAATCCGAATCCATATAAATGATTATTACATACAAAAATACTTGCAGACAAAACAAAAAAGGTAGAAACATGTTCCAGACTAAACCAAAGAAGAAGGTTTGTAATTAAAGGAATATTATGCAATATTATGTTTTGGACAATAGTTAAATATTAGATATAATAATAGTCAAATTAAATACTCAGATGCCTCCATTCTATGAACCAGAAGCAAGCTTTGGTCATCTCGTGGATGTTAACTCTAATTTATATCCCATACAAATTGCTTCCTTACAATTATAAAAACATTCTAAAGTTTCTCTACCCATTCCTAATTATATAATCCTGCTTGAGTATGTTAAACACTTTCCATTTGCTGTGGGGAGATATTATAAATTTTATCTAATAAGACTGATCAAGCTAGATACCTAATCTAGTATGGTGACAAGGTTCTGTCCTAAGCATTTTCCATTCAATGTGGGAACTGTTATAAATATTATCTGGTAAACATATCAACCTGGACGCTAACCTAGCATAGAGACAAGGTTCTCGCAACATTGATGCCAAAAAAAAAACAAATTTGATGAATTTATATAGCAGAATATGATTAACTTTCATCACTGGCAATTCTTTGCAGACCTAAGGTAATATTCTCAACATCATTCTCTCATAATAGCATTCACTAGGACTTCCAAGATATAGTCTCTATGAATGTTTTAACTTTTAGTATTCCAATGTCAAACTCGCTTTCTTTCATTTCAATCAATTGAAAAAAATAGCCACATACAAATTTAATGCATATGCAGAATATAAAAGCTGTCCAAGATTTTTGGCCTGTACATCACATGTGTAGATTTGATTCAATCCAAAGAAGTCTAATTTGATAGAAAGGAAAAGAAAAAGGAAACCTTGACATGGTCCTCCTAATGGAGAATACTGTGGCAACTAAAATAATTATCACTAGAAAATGATTCCCTTTTCTTTCATTGTTTCTAGTCTAATATCTAACTACAAGGATGACAATTTGGGTAGCATACATCTTATACAGATGAACTCAAAGGCAGGGGCCCTGCCATCTAAGTATACTGGCCAAGTCGAAATCACTTGGACCATTTAAAGATTTATGATATCCTAAACAATGCAACAGTGAAACCAGAAAATATAGTCAACGTGATGTGCTTAGATTCAATGAAACAGGTAAAACCTTGAAAGATGAGAAACATGTCATGCTCAGTAAACTACGTTGATATCCTTCATTCAGACAATCAAGAAGCAGAGCCCATGTAGATAAGATGCAATTGGTTTTCAAGGCTAATATCAAGGTGCCTAATTAGTATTACAGAATCACGTATATATTTTCTAAGAATAAATAGCTTTTTATAAGTTTGCAGATTAATTAAAAACTAAATATATTAAGATTAAATTGAGCCAAACTGTAGTGTCATTTTAAAGCTTATAAAAAGCACTTGAACCTTATATGTATTCACCCTGCTGTCAAATTGTGGCTAGTATTTTCCAAAAGATAAGAACCTAACAAGATCAGTTAGAGACCCAGACACAGAAGGTATTCAGTTCAAGCCATGCAACATGGTGCAGCCACAAGCCCCTTGCTTGATTGCTTTTATATTCCTGAAAAGAAAATGACTACATGATAAATGTTTCTGGAACACTGTTGTTTCAAGCACATCCTGGTATTTTGTAAAATTCCCCAATTGTACTTTGATTGTAAAAGAAGATGTTCTACTAATACGGACAGGAAAATACTTGCACAGCACAGTCAAATATGACAGAACATCTTGATTGGCTAAATTTAGATCCTTCTTGTTTATTCATAGCATGGTGTTTATGTTCTATCTTTTAATTGCCTAACAAACTGTACAAGTATTATTCCAGACATTAACTCCAGTGTATAGAATATTTTGAAGGGGAAGATTTGTTGAATTGCACCTGGTTATTGGACTGCGGTTGCTATAGTGGATTTCCCGCAAATCATGAATTTATAGTGTAAGCTACTCCTTCATACGCTGGACCCAGAATAGATTGCTCGTGCAAGCCAGAATATATTACTGCCAGTGCCGGGAATTTGTTGTGTTGCGCAATCAGTGAACACGTTGCAAATGATAATGTGATCCTCTTCCGTGTCTGAACTTCTAATACTCTGCAAATGATAATCTGATCCTCTTCCGTGTCTGAACTTCTAACACATTGTAAATGATAATGTGATACCCTTCCTTAACACTTGCTTGCATAACAATCAGTCTACTCCCTGTTCGCATCCGATGGTCCTGGGCCGGAAATCAACGATCGTGACTTCAGACAGTTACCCGATATCGGGTGCGGTGGTTTCTATACCCCTGCGGCAACATGTATATAATCATGCTTCACATTACTGTGTTAGGCCTCTGACAATGTACACGGACTGCTCAATCTCTGCGGAATTTAACTCGCCACACAGTCGCACAAATTGGTTGCGTCTACAATCTTTGCCAATAGGAAATGCGGAATCTCAACCAGTAGGTCAGTAAGATACTAACGAAAAGTTGGGAATTCCCTGGATGAAGCGATACCACGCTCACGCGGAAAACAGAGGATTATCGTCTTCTTCGATATCTTTGTATATATCCAATCCGTATTCTGTCGCTAATGAATGTATCTTCCTCCATGCATCTGATTCCAATAGGCCAGACTGAACCGACGAAGGGAATCCAATCTTCAATGGTTGATAACGTGTAGTTAATCAACGTCAATCTCTGGTTTGACAATTTTAAAAAAATCTTCTCCACCATGATATCTTCAATATCCCCGCTATGCCTTTTTATTCTTCCCGAAGTAGTTTCATCAACTGCTTTCGTTGCATTAACAATACAAATTAATATACAAATTAATAATATTAATTATTTATATTAATCCCAAGGTAAAGTATTAATAAAAATAATTAATATCCTGAGCTTAATTTCCATGGTTTATATCTTTATTTGGGGGACATTATAGTCTCCCCTGCCCAATGTTGCTTGCCCACAAGCAACTGTAATCCAAGATATTGAAGAATCTGCTCATTTTCCCAAGTAGCATCATCCAATGGTAAATTCTGCCATTTAATGAGGTATTCCCAGATTGTCCTGTTCCTCAATTGCCGATCTCGAGTTTCCACAATCACTTCGGGAATCATTTCTAGTTTCCCTTCTTCATTCAGTGGTGGTAAGTTCTTTGATATTGTCACCTGCTGTCCCAAAGCCTTTTTGAGACAAGATACATGAAATACATTATGTATTCTACTTTCTTCAGGTAATTCCAATTCATATGCCACTGCACCAACTTTTCGGATCACCGGATATGGCCCATAAAATCGAGGCTTCAATTTCTCTGCTCCACTTCGTTTGAGAGTTGACTGCCTATAGGGTTGCAGTCTGAGGTATACCAATTCACCAACTTCAAAATGGCGTTCAACACGCTTTTTGTCTGCATAAAGTTTCTGTTGATTCTGAGCACATTGTAAGTTTTCTTTAAGTGCTTTCAATATATCTTGGCATTCCTGAAGCATGTCCTGGGATTTGGGGACACTACTCCGAACGAAAGCCAGATCAATAAAAGAAAGTACATCATACCCATAAAGTGCTTTGAAAGGAGTCATACCGATAGATACATGATGAGTAGTGTTATAGCAATATTCACCCCAAATATAGCCAACAGACCCAAGCTTTCTGATGTCCTGACACATAATTACGAAGGTAACCCTCGATCCATTTGTTTACTATTTCCGTTTGTCCATCAGTTTGTGGATGGTAACTTGTGCTGTGATTTAACTCAGTACCTGTCAATCTGAAAAGTTCCCCCCAAAATATACTCAAAAATCTGCTATCTCGGTCACTGATGATATTTTTTCGTAATCCATGTAAAAGGAACACCTCTCGGAAGAAAAGTTTTGCGAGCTGAACAGCTGTGAATTCTGTAGTAATAGAGAAGAAGTGTGCAAATTTAGTCAATTTATCAACCACAACAAAAATGCAATCTTTACCTTGAGATCGTGGTAAGCCTGTAATGAAATCCATAGATATACTTTCCCATTTCTGTTCCGATATAGGCAAAGGCTGTAATAGACCCGCTGGAAACGTATGCTCTGCTTTGTTTTGTTGACAGGTGATACATTCTTTAACATAACGAAGAACATCATTCTTAAGTCCTTTCCAGGTGAATCTTTCTCTTATCTGCCTGTAAGTTTTGAAGTAGCCGGGGTGCCCTACTAAAGGAACATCATGCACAAACTGGAGGATTTTCTCTTTCAACTTCGAACCTGGAGACAAGTAAATTTTGTCTTTGTAATAGATCATATCATTTACAACCTTATATTTGTCATCTTGTACATTACCGTCTAGCAAATCACAAGCAAAAGGATCCTTTGAGTATTCTACTAGCAATAAAGATTTCCAATCTGCTGTTACTACCGAGAGTGCATTGAGTTCAGGCCTTCTAGATAAAGCATCTACAACAATATTATTTTTACCTTTTACATACTCAATCTCGAAATCATAAGCTTGAATCTTACTAATCCATTTTTGTTGCCTGTCATTTAAATCTTTTTGTCCCAAGAAATACTTTAGACTGTTATGGTCAGTTTTCACCACAAATCTGCTACCAACCAAATATTGTCTAAATTTTGTCAATGCATGCATGATTGCCAACATTTCTTTATCATAGATAGAATACAATTTTTCAAGTTTATTAAGCTTTCTGCTTTCATAAACTATAGGGTGCTTGTTTTGCATTAAAACTGCCCCTATTCCATCACCCAAAGCATCACATTCCAACACAAAACGCTGATTAAAATCTGGAAGAGCAAGTACTGGACAAGAACTCATTACCTCTTTAAGCTTCTCAAATACCCGTTGAGCTTCCTCAATCCACCTGAATGCCCCCTTTTTGGTAAGATCTGTCAAGGGTGCCCCAAGCTGTGAAAAACCTTTGACAAACCTCCTGTAATAACTACATAGACCAAAGAATCCCCTTAGCTCCGTAAGGTTCCGAGGTGGTGGCCAATCCAAAATGGCTTTTATTTTTTCTTGATGAACCTGTACCCCTGTTGCACTAATCATATGCCCTAAATACAAAATTTCAGTAATTCCAAATTCACATTTAGACGCCTTTGCATACAGTGATTGTGATTCCATAATACCCAGGACTATATCAATATGTTTCAAATGCTCTTCCCAAGTTTTGCTATAAATTAGTATGTCATCAAAAAATACTAACAAAAATTTTCTTAACTGTTTGTTAAAAATATGATTACAGGACTGAAATGTTGCCGGAGCATTTGTTAGACCAAACAGCATTACCAGGAATTCATAACGACCATAATGACAACGGAAAGCAGTCTTATGAATGTCTTGTTCTCTTAATTTAATCTGATGATACCCTGATCTTAAATCAATTTTAGAAAACTAGATAGCACCATGCAATTCATCTAACAATTCATCAATGCGAGGAATTGGATACCTGTTTTTGATGGTTTTCTTGTTAAGAGCTCTGTAATCAATACACATCCGAAGTGTTTCATCCTTCTTTTTGACAAACAATACAGATGAAGCAAAAGGACTAGAACTAGGTCTGATATGTCCCATATCTAATAACTCCTTAATTGCCTTTTCTATTTCATCCCTGAATGTTTTAGGGTGTCTATAAGGAGTAGTAATCACTGGTTTAGCACCTTCTTCTAATTCAATAGTATGTTCAAAACCTCTATCAGGTGGGACTCCTGGAGGAATATCATTAAAAACCGAATGATGTGAATCTAATACTGTTAACAAATCAGCTTGATAGGATTTAGATTCAAAACCTAATACCTTGTTGGAAATTAAACATTGTGCTGACCATGCCACATCTCCATGTCTGAAAATAGCTTCCATTCGTTTCGCACTGACGATCCTGGGCCCACTGTTAGACATACCACGAAGGACTACTTTCTTATCATCAATTTTAAAAGAGAATTCCATTCTTTTAAAGCTCTATGTATATTCATCTAATGTTTCCATCCACTGTATGCCCAGAATAACATTCGTGTCAGCCAGATCAATCACATAGAAATCATCAGTAACAGTGTAATTGGCAAGAGTAATATTCAATTTAGGAACTTTATGAGTGCTAGACAAATTAGTTCCACCTGCTACTCTAACATCAAATCCCTCATGTTTTTCTGTCTGCGAACCACGTTTTTCTACGAGTGCTGCATCTATAAAATTATGAGTAGAACCACTATCAAGCATAACAATTACCCGCTATCCATTCAAAACTCCTCTAACCCTGAAAATATTATAATGTGGGGTTCCTGTCATGGATGCTATGACTCCTTCTCCTTGTTTGGTACCTGTTTCTGACTCAGTATTCTAATGTGTTCGTTCTATGTTAGGATCAACATCTTCATCCTCACTGTCAGACATAACCTCGATATAATGAATTTTCCCCTTCCCTAAACATCTGTGCCCCCGCTGCCATGCTTCTCTACAACTGAAACAGAGTTTTTTCCTTCTGAGTTCTTCTCTATCCTCCTTATCTAGCCTGTTTCTAGGGAAATCATATTTGTTGAAAGGTTGTTTGTCTTTTTCCGGTTTAGGGGGTGGTCCTTTGTTAAAAAAATTTCCTTTTGAAGATGGTTCTAATTCTTTTGCTTTTTTGATAGCTGTTTGTAAAGTAAGGGGGTTTAAGGATTTAACCCACCCTTTGAGGGAATCAGACAATCCATCTATAAATATCACAATCTTGTGCCTTTCAAAAATTTCAGTGACTAAAACTGCGAATTTTTCAAATTCAAAGATATATTGTTCAACAGTTCCAGTTTGCTTAAGTTGAGTCAGATCCTTAAGGTGTAGTTCGGGATCCTTAGAATCAAACCTATGAATAAGTTTCTCTGGTAAACTCAACATAAGTGCCTATCAAATTGTGGCCAAGAGTTATTTGCCCATGATGCCACCATTCATGTGCTATACCGTCAAGGTGTAATGCAGCATATTTAATTGCTTCCTCTTCCAACATAGGGTTTAATTGGAAGTAGGTATCTAATTTTTGCACCCAAGCCCGAGCAGTTGTTTTACCTGTTCCGTCAAAATAAGGAATGGACATTTTTCCAATTTTCCTTTGCAATTCACTGTTATTTCCTCGCTGTCCTCGTGGCCTATGTTTCATTCTGACATCTAAACATTCTCTAAATCTCATTGTTGATCGGAATTCTTCACCGGAATCTAACCAATCCTGATGTATTTCTGCTTGTATTTCTCTTATTGTTGGTTCTTTTTCAAGTGGTTGGTTTCAAGCAGTAAATGTAGGCATAAATGGTCTAGCTATTCCTGTTCTTTTTGGCTGATTATTAACTGATTGTTCATCTCTACCCCCATTATTTCCCCCATTATTTTGATGTTGATTATTCTGCCTTCCATTATTTTGGTGTTGATTCATATTATTGGCCATAAACTGGGTCATCAAATTGGTCGTTTTGTTAACGTTATCTTGCATATCTTGTTGACTTCTCATTAATGCAGCCAACAGATCCCTATTGTTATCTGGGTCTCCCATGTTGGTTTCAAAGATAATTTCTTCGTCAATTTCTGGGTGGCTATCCTCAATTTCAAACGGGAATGGACGTACTACTCTATGCTAAAGGAAAGCTTGTAAATCTGTTTTGATGGGCCCTAGTACTTCGGAAATTATAATTTCCTTGGTGCATACTCCGTTGTGCATTAAATTTTTTCTGAAAAATACCCTACAGGCTGGCAGGATTTAAAGCTCTGATACCACTGTAAAATTCCCCAATTATAGTTTGATTGTAAAAGAAGATGTTCTACTAATACGGATAGGAAAATATTTGCACAGCACAGTCAAATATGACAGAACATCTTGATTGGCTAAATTTGGATCCTTCTTGTTTATTCATAGCATGGTGTTTATGTTCTATCTTTTAATTGCCTAACAAACTGTACAAGTATTATTCCAGACATTAACTCCAGTGTATAGAATATTTTGAAGGGGAAGATTTGTCGAATTGCACCTGGTTATTGGACTGCGGTTGCTATAGTGGATTTCCCGCAAATCATGAATTTATAGTGTAAGCTACTCCTTCATACGCTGGACCCAGAATAGATTGCTCGTGCGAGCCAGAATATATTACTGCCGGTGCCAAGAATTTGTTGTGTTGCGCAATCGGTGAACACGTTGCAAATGATAATGTGATCCTCTTCCATGTCTGAACTTCTAATACTCTGCAATGATAATCTGATCCTCTTCCGTGTCTGAACTTCTAACATGTTGCAAATGATAATGTGATACCCTTCCTTAACACTTGCTTACGTAACAATCAGTCTACTCCCTGTTCGCATCCGATGGTCCTAGGCCGGAAAGCAACGATCGTGACTTCAGACAGTTACCCGATATCGGGTGTGGTGGTTTCTATACCCCTGCGGCAACATTTATATAATCATGCTTCACATTACTGTGTTAGGCCTCTGACAATGTACACGGACTGCTCGATCTCTGCGGAATTTAACTCGCCACACAGTCGCACAAATTGGTTGCGTCTACAATCTTTGCCAATAGGAAATGCAGAATCTCAACCAGTAGGTCAATAAGATACTGACGAAAAGTTGGGAATTCCCTGGATGAAGCGATACCACGCTCACGCGGAAAACAGAGGATTATCGTCTTCTTCGATATCTTTGTATATATCCAATCCGTATTCTGTCGCTAATAAATGTATCTTCCTCCATGCATCTGATTCCAATAGGCCAGACTGAACTGACGAAGGGAATCCAATCTTCAATGGTTGATAACATGTAGTTAATCAACGTCAATCTCCGGTCTGACAATTTTAAAAAAATCTTCTCCACCATGATATCTTCAATATCCCCGCTATGCCTTTTTATTCTTCCCGAAGTCGTTTCATCAACTGCTTTCGTTGCATTAACAATACAAATTAATATACAAATTAATAATATTAATTATTTATATTAATCCCACTGTAAAGTATTAATAAAAATAATTAATATCGTGAGCTTAATTTCCATGGTTTATATCTTTATTTGGGGGACATTACATATTTCCACACTTTTTGAAGATGTTCCTGAGCCGCTCCATGTTCTTTGAAAACAGCACATTCAAAACAACTAAACACTGACCCCGAGCTTACCCCAGTAGCATAATCAGTTAAAAATAATATCATAACATTGTTTGAATGTCACCTCAGCTAGCAAACTAAATGAGCAGATATCCACAAATGAAAGAGTAATTAAATTTTGGGATAGTCAGCAAAAGTAGCCAGAAATTATATTAATGTTCATGAATAACCAAAGAAAATCAAGGGATTGGAACATAGAGCAGGTACAATAACAAAGCATTGTGGCAAAGGGGACCTAGACACAGCAAAAAATAAAAAAGAATGAAATAGCTAAAAAAATCCACAAAGGGTTAACCTAAAAGAGAAAGCTGCAAGCTGATGCAATCATTAGTAGAAAAGTGGGGGAAAGGCCCCACAAAGCAGTAGGAACAAACTAAGTAGCTGGGTTTGGCTTCAGGTTCCAGCTCAGGTTTGGATTCAAAGTTTCAGTATGCAGATTTGGCAAACAAAAAAATAAAATTGGGGTTGGATCCATTTGGGTTTGTCCTTATAAAAAATCATACAAAAAACATAAATATATAAATATTCTAACCTAAAAAATAGGGGTAACCACATAAAATTGATTAAATAAATGAAAAAAGCATAAAAAATTTATAAATTCATATCTTGCTAATATTAAAAGCTTAACTCCATTTCTGTAGACCCCACAGAGAGAATAGAAAGTTAAAACAAACCACAACTAATGCATTGGACTTTTAAAAAGCATGAAAAAATATAAAGAATATGTTGTTGTCAATAACGAGAAGCCGATAATTATTTTT
Source organism: Cryptomeria japonica (assembly GCF_030272615.1). Taxonomy (NCBI): domain Eukaryota; kingdom Viridiplantae; phylum Streptophyta; class Pinopsida; order Cupressales; family Cupressaceae; genus Cryptomeria; species Cryptomeria japonica. The sequence continues at coordinate 274,601,062 of NC_081410.1, read as the reverse complement.
TTATAAGATAAATGCAGCAGGTAATATTCCAAAGGACTCCCTAAAGAGGCTCAAGTAACAGCTGGTGGCACCAAATAATAAATACACCTCCAAATCTTTGTCATGCACATACTCATCAACCATCATTAGGCAAGAAAAGTAGGTATAAAAAGGAAATGCTTTGGGGAACAATTGCAGCTATGTAAGCAAGGCCCCCATGCCCATCCAGTTTGTAGATTGGCCCTTCTTTACAAATTGAACAATGCAAATAATGCTCTGATACCACTTGTAATGTCCCCTTATATTATTCTTTATGAATTAGGGGGCAATTAACTCTATCAATCAATTGCAAGAGACTTATTTCCTTCAAATCTCAATTATCACTATGAATTGTGATCTATGATACCACTCATGAATGTTTAAATTATGCAATTGATAAGACATATATAGATAATGATAATATTATTCAAAGAACAATATATATATTGGATATTGATCACTTCTGTATCTGATATAACTGATAACAATTATACAAGGATGATCTTGATGTTCAATATGATATTAGCCTTCTCTGATTTGACAATGGACAGAATTCTATATTGTCTTCCTATCGCCTATAGCAATGAATTGCTATTTCTAATTTCAATCCTTAAATATATGCACTGTTTATATGATGATATTGCTTGTATCGATATGTTGCTGTTTCAGATATGAATATGTATTCTTGCAACAATAATAATGCTGCTGTTTCTGATATGGTCGATTTGCACTTGCAACAATGGGTGCAGTATCTGAATAATGCCTTAAAACTATGCAACAGAAATATGCCAAGAGGCTGATGCTCTACGAGCAGATCCAATAAAGGATACAAAGAGATAAAGGTTTCCAAATCGATGATTGATGGAGTGTGATCAATGGCCTTCTTAAGTCTTGCAACTCGAATGGTTTGCACCTCTTCATGAGCAATGAGACACATCTCCTTCCCAACATCTCTCTTCATAATAATTGGTTTGTTATCCAAGGAATACCAATTAGTCTTCTTATCATAATCACTTTCTAATCGCTGTCATCTTAAGGCATAACAATTGATCTTGTAATTGCTGCCACCTTAATCTAATTAGTCCATCTTCATAATCAAATCGGTTTTTGTGTACACAAATGATATTGGTTAACATAACCGCAGTCTTAACAAACTCCTTGCTTTATTAATCATCATTGATGTCCATGACTAATCATTTGATTGGTTAATTCCTCCCTTTGATTATCAATCAAGGAGCTGTCTTTTATCATTAATCGATAGTTAACAAGATGCTTTCTAGACTTCATTGATGTCATAAATTCCTTTCAATGCGTATGCCTTATTCAAACTGATTACTAAGCAACGATCTGCATTGTTATTGATAACTGATCTGCATTTGATATCTTCGAATATTTATACATTAGTCTTCAATCATCATTGATTATATTGGCTTAATGTATGGTCGATCTGTCAGTATATCGATATTCATGTTGACTAACTATCTTCTCTAATCTTCTGGGTAGTTTGTCTTTAAGTAGGATTGAGATGGAATAATGATTAACTTTATAGTAAACAGATGCTTAACATGCTTTCTGCATTGGATGTATGTGATGGATCTGCTCATCCCATAATGGTGTACCATCTATATGTTGACTGATGTGTAATGATCACTTGTGTCTTCTCCATATAAGATTGATCATTATTTGTTGATTGATGACTTAATCCACTTCTGCTTTCATGAAGATGCTCTTCTTACTTGGCATAATAGAAGTATCGAAGAGGACTTGTCCTTATGATGTTGTGAGCTCGGTGGTGCTTGATGGAGATAACTGTCATCTGACTCATCCTTATATCTCTTAATGCTGCTAAGGGAAAATTGTCTTATTTATAAGAATTCACAATTTTCCTAATACTTTAGTACTCCAACTATCTACTTACCATGTACAACTTACTTCTAACTTCCTCCTAACTATCTGTAGGTGCTCAAGGTCTGCCACTCCTTAACCATATAAGTATAAGTATTTTGATGCTATTAGATCATTAGTGCAAATATGGGGACATCACAGTGGAATCGCCCACAATTTCATTGATGGATGCTTGGTGATCAAGAGACGTCTGAAAACTAAAGATTCTAAAGGATTCAATGTCATTGTTGCTAATGTATTCACAATTCTAAGTGATAATTTCTATGTTGCGGGGTTAAGAGAAATTGGCATGGTTTTGGGTGTACAATGGTTGCACACCTTTTGGTGGGTTTTCACAAAACTATCAGTCCATGCAGCTCAAGTTTAAATTTAGGGAAAGATGTAGTGTTAGAGGAATTTCGTGGAGCATTGCAAATGGTAATAGCTAAAAGGATAGAAAAGGCATCCTGCAATGAACAAGTTGCCTGGGCAGCAAATCTTTTGATCATGTCTACAAATTTATTCACAAGTAATGCACTAATCATATTGATATTCAAAACATATTGAACAAGTATCGTATGGTGCTTAATGATTTGCCTCCAAGACTACTACCTAACAAAGGATTCCAGCATATCATAGAGTTGGAACAAAGCTATAAAACTATCATGACAAGAGATAGAAAAGGCCATCAAAGAGCTCTTAGAAATGGGTCAAATCAAGCCCAATTCTAGGCCATTTGCCTCATCAATGGTTCTTGTGAATAAAAAGGATGGCACAATGTGCATGTGTGCTGAGCTTTAAACAAGAGAACCATCAAAAACAGGTATCACATTCCAAGAAGTGATGAACTAATCAATGAAATGCATGGAGCTTTGTCTTTTACAAAGAGTGATGTAAGATCACGCTACCATCAGATCTATGTAAGGGATGAGGATGTGCATAAAACAGAATTCAAGTGTCACTGCGGGCATTTTAAATCATAGTCATGCCTTTTGGCTTTACAAACACACCAGCTACTTTTCAGTCATGCATTAACCGTGATTTCAGCAATCAAGGAAAATTGTGTTTGTTTTCTTGATGTCATTTTGATTTACAATAAGAAATGGAAAGATCATTTGAATCATCTAGATAACATCCTTGGGAATATTAGATTAGCAAGCCATCTTTTGCAAAAGAATCAAAATGTGAGTTTAGGGTGACAAAAAACTTGTACTTGGCCATGTCATTAATGCTTAATGTGTTCAAATGGGCCAACACAAGATTCAATCCATCTTGAATTGCCCTCATCCTTCCACATTGACAGGAGCTTCTTTGGCCTTTGCAGCTATTATAGGAGACTTGTTCAAGGGCTTCCATTGCTATCAGCACCCTTAACTAATATGACAAAGAAAGGAGTTTTGCATGGATAGAAACAACTCAAGAAGCTTTTGCTAAACTTAAAAAAGTACTGAGTTCATGCCCTATTCTTGCTATCCCTGATTTCTCACAACCATTTGTTGTAGAATGTGATACTTTAGGAGAGAAAATTTAGAGTTTTCTTGATGCATAAGAGACATCCCATACCATTTGAAAACAGGAAATTAGAATAATCGAAACAGAGATCCCCTATATATAATAAAGAAATGTTGGCTATCATGCATGTCTTGGACAAATTTTTCTATAAAAAACTTGTGATAAAGACAAATATAACAACTTGAAGTTCTTCCTTGGCCAACATGACTTGAATGATAGGCAACAAAATGGGTGAGCAAGCTCCAATCTTATAATTGACATAAAGTATGTGAGAGGGAAAACGAATATATTTGTTGATGCTCTTTATAAAAGGTCTACTCTATGCTCTACTTCTTCTATTTCTAAGGCCCCTATGATGACCAAGTTCTCCCCATGATGATGATTAAATTAACAACGAAGAATCTATGATGTCGAGAGTCAAGCATTTGGAAGGCCACTATTCCGCAAACTAATATGCATTTTATACTAATCTTCCTGATGGCAATTTGACAGAAGATGGACCTGTAGAAGTACATGCTCTTGTTCATCATAAAAACAAAATCTTCCTAGTTACTGGATCCTGAATGAAGGAGAAAACTTTTAAAAGACTTTTCATAATACACCACAAGCAGGTCAACCAACATGTTACAAGACCTACAAACAAATTAGCAAAACGTTTTCGTAGAAGGACCTAAAGAAGGATGTCTTCAAAGACATCAAAAAATGCCTAACCTGTCAACAAAACAAACTAGAACGTCTTTCTCCAACAAATTTTCTTCAACCACTATCTTTCCCAAATCAAAATATGGGAAATATATTCATAAATTTCATCACAAGCTTCCCAAGGTACAAGAGAAAAATTGCATTTATGTAGTTGTAGATAGCAAAATTTACTATGAACACTTGTTTTTCATTCCTTCAAACTCAAAGCACTTTAGGTGGCAGATTTATTCTTCAAAGAAGTATTTAGGCTGAATTGGCCTAAAAATATTCTTTAGCAAAGTTTGAAAACTCGGACTCACTGCGGACCCTGCAGCCCAAAATAGGCCTCGGACTCGAGACTAGGCAAAAAACTCGGCTAGGACTCGGAAAAGAAGAAAACCGTAGTTTTACAAAAAAACAAAAAAAAATTAATGCATATAGAGAACATAAGAGCCATATTTCAAACATTACACATGTCATATGATCTTCAAACACTCAATATTTGAAATTTCATCATTCATGAATCACAATCAATGATCATACGCATAGTTTCAAGTTTCAAACCTGTTTTGCACACCAAGAAGCAGAAAGAAATGAAAACAATCATTTACTTTATGTTTTTTTATCTTGCTGGGCATTTTTACTATGTCACGCGAGTCCTACCTTAGGACTCGGGAATCCCGACCTAGGACTCATGCGAGTCACAAGCTAAAAATCGAGAATCCTAGGAGGAGACTCGTCGGGACGCAGCTTGCGAGTCGGCGGCAAGTCGACTCAGCACGTTGTCAGACTCATGAGTTCCGCGAGTCCCAGCCAAGTTTTCCATCTATGATTCTTAGTGATAAAGATAGTAGATTCCTCAACTCTTTTTGAAAAGAAATATTTCATTTAGTTGACACAAAACTCACTCCTAGCACAAGTTATCATCCACAAACAAATGGATAAAAAAAAATAGTGAATAAGTGGTGTTGTCCTCATTTTTGTTTTCAAAAATGATGGACCATTACATAAAAATTTTGTCAAAAAAATGAAAATTTTACTCTTAAGGCACACTTCCCGAGGCAGAATTTCGCCTTACCCTTGGACTGAACCAATCCTCAATCCATCCTCAAACCACGTTTCAAATTTCATCGCATTATGGGTTCGTTTGCTATGTTTTTCCTTCGATTTCGGGTTTTTTCTCCCTAACTGCAGGTGGGAAATTTTCCTCAAGTTGCAAGTTTTATGTTTTCTTTTGTTTGTCTTTGTAGGGAAACTTTTAGTTAATTACAAGTGCACTTAATGAAAAAAAAAAAGAACTTGTAACTTACTTTTTATTTCCCCCTTGTTGCTTTTTGGCTTTTAAGTCATTATAGGAAATTTTTGGACATATTACAAGTTAATTTAAAATTATAAATTAAAAAGAACTTGTAATTCTATTAAAAAGTTCCTATTTAAGTGATTTTAGCATGTGATAGGGATTTTATTTCTTTATTACAAGTTTTAAAGTTACTTTTTAAGTGTAATAGAGATTTTATTTCCCTATTACATGTTTTATTGTTTTTCTAGTCACTTGGCAAAAAACTCGGCTAGGACTCGGAAAAGAAGAAAACCGTAGTTTTACAAAAAAACAAAAAGAAATTAATGCATATAGAGAACATAAGAGCCATATTTCAAACATTACACGTGTCATATGATCTTCAAACACTCAATATTTGAAATTTCATCATTCATGAATCATAATCAATGATCATAACGAATGAAATTGAAGGCATTTTAAACTTGTAAAAGGGTTTCTAAAACCCGATTGCATGTTATTGAAGGCATTTTTAAACTTGTTGCTTCTTGCTAAGAACCTGACCAGCATAGTTTCCTCTCCTAAACCGACCTAAACCAATTTTGCCACAATTTCTACCCGATTTTTGTGGAGGAATTCGTGGGATAAGGAGGCGTTTTGGTTTGTAGGCAGATTTCATGATCTTGGGAACATGTTGCTTCTTGTTTGGTGGCCATTTCATGCTTCTTTGACTGCGTTTTTTCCTCTTCAAACCATTTTTGAAGTGCCACGATTTGGAGTTTGGATGCCACGTTTTCACTAAACACTTAGGCGTTTTGGTTTGTGCTTCTCCTACGTGGGATATCCATGAAGATTTGACCTATTCTTCCTCCATTTTGGTGGCCATTTTTGCTGTTTATACAACATATGGCATTTTGGCAAAAACGTGGCTAGGGTTTGGAGCATGGTTTGTTGTCTATTTAAGAGGTTCATTGTCTTCTCTTTCAAGGATTACTTCTTGCTTCTTGGAGGACACTTTGATTGATCAAGGTATGATTCTTTCCTTTCTTCTTTGTATTTTATTTCTTGCTTTTAATTGTTTTGTTTCCTTGGTCAATTTGTATATATGTTAGTTCTTGCTTAAAATCAGTTTTGTGAGAGAGATTTTCCCCTTAGCAAAGCAATTTGTGAATTGCATTGTCTTTCCCCAATTTTCCTCTTTACTTGCATTCGGAATTTTAAATCTCAATTGCAGGTAAGATGAAAATAATTGATCTTCCCCTATGGTTGGAATATTTTAATCATCTTTTGGTGAAATTCCAAATTTCTAAGTTGGAAAATACTCGTCCTTTCAAAATCGGGTTTTTAAAACCGGATTACAAGTTGAAAAGTTCTTCCCATTTCCTTGAAAATGATCTTCCCAAAATCTTTCCATTTTCGTTCATACTCGTTGCCTTTATCCGTACATACCATTCCCGCCATTTCCCACATGTCAAAATCTCATTTTTCACCCACTTCTTCATTTTCCTTTTTACAAGTATACTTGCATTCAGGTTTTAAAAGTTCGATTCCACATTTGTTCTTACCCACTTGTATACTTGTAAAACATTCCCCAAGATCCGAAATTGGTCAAAAGCCAAATTTTGAGCATCCTTATTTATTCCCCATCCTCCTTTCACAAAGTTGTGAAGTGCAAAGGTTAGAGTTTTTCCCATTTGAAGAAGGAAAGATATTAGTTGCAGCTGATCTTGATGTTGCTTTGACACTTTTAAGTCTTCATCGCAGTGTGTCAGATTGTTCTTCAATGTCAGATTTACCATCATCTTCCATTCCAAAGAAGATGAAATACAAATATGACAAGTGCCAGAATGAGGTCTCCCCTTCACAAGTTTCCTCTCCTTTGGATCATATCAAGGATACGGAAATTGAGCATGTTGACATGTCAGAATTCATCAAAAGGGTGGAGGATCCGTGGGATAGTAATATGTACCGGTTGTTGGACAGCCACATTCATCATGCATCTTATTTTTCGGTGGCTGCCCTAGAACCTGAATTTGTTCTTGCTTGCGCTCACCATTTTGACAAGGAGACAAGAACAATTAGAAATGATGATGGGGAGGCAATAATCCGCCTTGATGTGGATACTATTGAGAAAGTCTTCAGAATACCGTCAGCACCTGTGTATATGGAGATTTCCAAAGATAGTGCAGCTGAATACCATGTCAAGAGAGAGAAGGATTGCAAACGCCACATTAACAGGTGGATCCATGAGCCACGAGTCGCTATCACAAGGTGGGCTAAGTTGTACCATTGTAACTTCAAGTGGGAAATTGGAGACATCATTACTCTTCTCAACAGGATGTTGGGACTAGAATATTCTAATGTTTTTGACCCTTGGATTTATCAGTTTATCATGTTCATAAGGCAGTCCCATCACATCTCATGGGGAGAAATTATCAGTGACGCTTTGTGTGAACAACTTGCAGCAATCCCTACTACCATGACATTCTATATGAACTCATACTTGTGTATCTAGCAACATCACTTAGACACTTCCCTGGCCTTTCTACCAAGGTTGATCACTCGCTTATACCTATGTGGGAGTACTATGACCAGCTGCCTTTGAGACCCAGCAGATTACATTTCAGAAAGGTTCAGAAAGCATTCTTTGGTTATTTCATGTGTCAGTTTGACAAGACTCTAAAGAATGGAAGAGTATCAGATGAGGCATGGGAAAGAGTGAATGAATATGGTTGCTTGTTCCTTCCATTCCCGACTTTCACTTACATGAGAGTTAAATGTTACAGTGGGCAGCCATACATGCTCCCTAGATACTCAACTGATAAGATTATTCTTATGGAGTTGGGAAGACAGAACATGGCAGTTCATGCACATCAATCTGTCAAGCATAGTATTGGAATGGGGATTTCTACAACTAACCCATTGAAGATTGGCCGGTACTCCCTCATCACATCCACCAAAGCCAAAGCTATGGAGACCGAGATGCAGGAGATAAAACTCAAAAGGTTTAAGTCAAGGGCAGATTTTGACTACCGAGGTATGAAGGAGAGAATCAAAAAGTCCTTCATACATGTGCATCACATAGAAGATATCTGGGTGGATCTTCGTACAGAAAAGGAGGTTCTTAAGATGGATTATTGCAGGCTCACCCTTGAGCAGGTTATTGATTTGAACCTAGTGGACATTTTGCAAGGGATGATTGATGATGGGAATGTGCTTGATCTAGAGTACGTCTCACGAAGAGTTGATGAAGCCCCACTTCCTTTAATCCAGTGGTCACACAAAGAATGCACTTCCATTCTTGAGAGATTTCAGCCCATCCTAGCTAACACCAACACTTGGCTCAAAGGTAATGGTGTTAGGCTCATCAAGATCAAGGTTGGAAAAGAAGATTCTACAGGACCCCTTGGGCGTAAGTCTGAGATTCAGATAGATAACAAGGTACATCATCTTCGGGCACAAGGATCAAGTTGCGGGTTAGTCGGGCAATGGTGCTTCCTCCTGAGGAGGCGACGGTTCGTGAGAAGGAAAAATCCCAACTTCACATTCATGTGATTGATCTTGATGATCCAGAAGAAGGACAGCAATTAGATGATGCTCCTAAGTCACTAGCTTCGGAGTCATCTCATGATCACTAGCTTCGGAGTCATCTCATGAGACTCCCTCCTCAGTTCCCATGGAGCTACCTCTATCTCCTCCTGACACAGTAGAAGATGACTCCCCTCAGAATGTCATTCCCATTTCAGCAGTTGAGCCAATGGTGCTTCCTCCTGAGGAGGCGACAGTTTGTGGGAAGGAAAAATCCCAACTTCACATTCATGTGATTGATCCTGATGATCCAGAAGAAGGACCGCAATCAGATGATGCTCCTAAGTCACTAGCTTTGGAATCATCTCATGAGATTCCCTCCTCAATTCCCATGGAGCTACCTCTATCTCCTCCTGACACAGTAGCAGATGACTCCCCTCAGAATGTCGTTCCCATTTCAGCAATTGAGCCACCTCTTGATCATCAACAAGAGAGTTTGCTGGAAATCTTCGAGGATAGTCCTGCATGCATTCATTTGTCATAGATTGATACCTCTACTTCCAGCTTTGAGGAGTTTATGAAACAATCTTCATGCCCTTTGGTTACCGATCAAGCCATGGTTGCCATCCAGACAGATACTTCCCCCAAAATGACCACGGTTGTTCAAACAAAAACTGCTTCTCCTTTGCTTTCAACTGCTACTGAAGGAGAACTAATGGCTTTACCTCCATGGCTTAGTTCTTTCACTCCCAAGAGAAAGAAGCAAGAAAATTCTCCTGATACCTTTGATTATCAGTAGCTTAAGCAATCCAGGCCCAAGGTTGATAAAAGAGCCAAGACGATCTCAAGGGTAACAATTGACAGCAACAAGATGAAAGTGGCAGAAATTGTTGAGCCCCTTGTAGATAAGTCACACAAGGAAATGCAAGTTGCTGATTACAGAGTCACAAGGGTAGAATTGGGTAAGCAAATGCATGAAGTGGTCAAGCATGATGCCCAGCAATCAATAGCTTCACAAGTATAGCGGTATGATGAGCTTCTAGCGAAGAAAGACAAGCTAGAAGAGGAGAATAGGCAACTTGTTGCAATTGTTCATAAAATCACAAAACCTGCTAGTGAAGGGAGTAATCCTTCATGTTCTTCCGATTCACAAGAATCAATTCAGGGAGTTGAGAAAATTGCTCAAAAGGTACAAGCATTGGAATCTTGGGTAGATCAGCTTCATGACTTATGTGCACAATTTTTGATGGAGGTTTTCCAAATCATGGTCAAATTGAAGACCATCGAAGAACAATTGAACCAAGTTTCTGATGCTTTCAAACAAAACTTGGAAAAGGTGGAAGATAGCTTGGTAACTAGGTTCAAAATCCCTCAGCAAAAATTGAGTGTTCTTCTAGAATATCAAGTTATTCTTTCGAGGGTTGTGTATCTAGAATACCAGGAGCTCTTGGAGAACAAAGCCCTTGTTCTCAAGTCACTTGTTGAAGACATTGATGATACCATGAGACTGCGATTGGAAGTATTTCAGGATATTGTTTCTCGTTGTGAGAAAGCTTCTTGCAATATCATGGATCACAATGGAGAGTTATTATCAGAAGAAAGGGTTCTCTCAAATCTACAGTTGAAGATTCATCATGAGTGGAAGAGTGAACCATTTTCAGTTGCATCTATTCAAACCTTGGTTGCCTATCAAGTCTTCTTGCAGGAAATTCAGTCTTCCTTTGAGAAGAATAATGCCACAGTCCTTCGTTGTAGCGATGTTATTGTGAAAACCATGATCATGGCAATGAATACCCATGAACCGAATCCTGATGAGCTGCAAATGATCATCGAGAAGTTCAAAAGATTCACATGTTGCAACCTAAGTATTTTTCAACACTTAGTTGCATTTTTCATAATTCTAATCTCTTAGTTGTAGTTTCTCTTTTGACATGTTTACTTGTAAAAACATTTTGTAAATTGCAAGTCAAGTCATTACTTGCACTTTTGTAATTACAAGTAGACGAGTAACAAGTCAATTTAGAATAGGACTTGTAACTTTGAATAAGTCATAAGTTAGTTATTGAATAAGTCTTGGTGGTTGAGAGAATTTCTCAAATTAGTTAGGATCTTCCCACCTTTTTCTCAAGACTCTTCTCCTATAAACATTTGAGGGGGTCTATTGTAATCTTTATCTTTTAGAAAGCAAGCAAAAACTCTACCAAATTTGCAGCAAAGAAGTCTTTGAGCTTTTCTGTGTAAATTGAAGAATTGAAAGGAATAGAAAAATATTGCTCAAGTTTTGAGTCTTTGTGCTACATTCTTGAGTTTGTGTTACATATTATCTTTCTTGCAAGTGTTTCTTAGAGAGCTTAATCAAATTTGATGTGCAGTCTTCGTGCTGCAAGTATTGGAGGTTAATATAAATTAGAGTAAACATTCTTCTAGAAAGAGTTGTAAGACTTTGTGCTTACACTTGTTCTTGAAAGAAATTAGAAAAAGATTTTGTGATAAGAAATAGTTGAGAGTCTTTGAGCTCACTACTAGTTCTTGCTGTCTTGTGTAGAAGGGAATAAGATATTTCACACTTTGTGCTGCTATAATTTGTCCTTGATATCATTAGCATAGAAAAGGGTAGATAGGACTTCACATATTCAAGACTTTGAGCTTGATATTGCTATTCCGTCTCGAAGGAAGTGACGAAAGTCTTTGAACTTTCAAGAAACTTCATTTCCTTTCTCTCACTTCATTTCAAAAGTTGTTACTACTATTTTACGTTAAATTGCTATGACTTTTCTATGGAGAGAAGGATATTGGCTTTCTTGAAAGAAAAAAAAAGATTGTTGTTCCATCCTATTTTACTTTTAGTATTAGATAGATAGGGGGAGCCTTCCCTTAATTAGGAGAGTATCATACTCGCACACTGTGGTTGAAACCATAATTTTGTATATTTCCTCGAGTGTACAAAATTTTCAACCAACAAGTGGGTTGAAAGCTACTTGACAAACTATGTTTCAAATTAACAATCAGATTTTATTAAGTGGTTACATTTGACAGGATACTGCTAGAACAACCCACCATATTTCAATTAGCATGTCTACATTCATGGAATATATGGCTAAAATGCATTAAAATTTGTTGATTTAGTGTTGATAGATACTAGAGTACCAACAACTAGCTACTTGGTGAAGCATAGCCAAGATATGTCAAAATCACTCAAGATCACCTCCAGGAAGCTCAAAATTGACAGAAATTCTCTGCAAATAAAACTGCATATAATAGTCATGTGACATTAGAGATATGATCATTCAAAGATTGCATCCATTTAAGAAAACTTACATCAAAAGTAATGAGCTAAACAGATCAAACCACTCTTCTATGAGCCTAATGAGATCTTCAAGACTGTTGGTGAAGTTGCAAGTGACTTGGAACTATCAAAAAATAGCAGGATTCATAATGTGTTTCATATGTCTTGTCTCAAGAGGACCCTTAGACAAGACATCACATCGTCAATGGATTCGCGTCCCCTTGCGGATCAGAGCCTCATAGGCTCCCTTTCTATTTTGCTAATTTGCAGTTCACATTATGCAATTAGTAATCGATTTCTCGGTTCAAACTTAGAACATAGAGAAACAGAACGAGTATGCGCTATACATTGTAATCGGTAACTTTAAAATCAATTAGCAAAATCCATATTTCATGTTTTACACTTCTTTAGTTTCACAATCTATCTCTATGCAATTTATCTGGCATGAAATTAAAAAGACAGCATTTTTTCTGTCTTATGAATTTTTAATGTTCTTTATTTCAATACCCGGAAACTGACTGATACCTTTAGGGTTTAAGTGAGAAAATGGTAAATTGAGTCTTCATTTACAACAAAATTTGAACTTTATCATTATTCATAGTTCTGAACCATAATAGCAAGAAATCTTTGATTGAATACTTCCGATTTAAAACCTGATATTTGGTGGAAAACATGTATCTTTTTTTCCTGACTCATAGTTTGAAATCTCGGACTTCGCTAAAACTTTGTAGCACAAAAAAATTCACTGAAACTTATCGAAGAAGTCAGTAAAAATCATCAAATAAAATTAAATTATATAAATCCACAAAATAAACTTAACAATACATAAGCAGAACAAAGAATGAATTTGGAGAACACATAAGTTTATTTTGACCACTGTAGTATTAACCGGAATCAAGATTGACTTGGCAAACTAGAAGTTTAAATGGACTTCACTTACTCAGGATCTAACAGGGAAGACTTTTGGAAACTAAAAAATGCTGAATATAAAAACAGGGAAGAAATGCTGAATTTGTTATTTCAAGTCCAATAAAGGGGAAAATATTTTTTTCAATCCCATGTACCCCACAATAATTTTGATTTGTTTCTTCTTAAATCAGAGGAAGACTCTGGGGGAGCCAACCCCCGACTGGATCAAGGTACTGCCGTACTCCTCCTAGGGTACAAGGGAAATGCCCTGGGTTAGTTACTTGTTAGGACACAGTTGATAATTCCTTCAAAGCATCCAACAACCAATTCATGTCATTGTAATCAAAATTGTGGAAGAAAAATGATAAAAAAAAATTGTTAAAAAAGATTAGGGTTTTCTTCAACATTTGAGTTCTCTTGTCAAACTTTTCGAGTCTGAGTGAGTCTCAGTAGAGACATGCTGAGTAACTAGCATGTTGTGTTACTTGTCTGCTGCAGAAACATGTGAGTCTAATGAGTATTCACCAAGTGTTTGAACTATATAACTCATATGCTACTCACAAATGTGGATAAAGAAAAAGCCAAACTGCTACATGAAATCTTAGCAGACATTTGAAATTCCTCTTCAGCTACCCAGAGCAAAAGTCTCATTCCCACCAGAGAATATTCTCACCTTAACAGTGTCACAATATTGAAACATTAAAAAAGGGCAAAGGAAAGAAGATAATGTTCTCACCATATCTAGTTCGCTTGAAATCGGCAAGATCTTCCCTGGACAATCGTTCATAATTATGGGGATACATTACTCGAAAGCTAACCTGCAGGGATAAATTTTATTTTATTTAAAAGAAGCCCTCTACCAGCAAAATATCTTGATATACTAATTATACGTGTATCCCTTTTAAGACCCCTCAACAACCAAAGTACATCAAAATTAAACGTATACTATTAGCAATAAGTGTTTTGTCTCACATAGACTAGAAAACACGTAAAAGTTACGGTTCACTTGCCAGTGATACTAATAACTCAAATGTTGGACGAAAAATTGTCAACCTCCTCTCCTTTTCAGCTTCAATTGCAGCTTCATTTCCAAATGACGTATAATACTCCCTGTGTATTGTTAGTAAGTCAATCAGAATATATGTTGAGCTAAAGATGCAGTTTATAAACAAAATACAAAGATATTCTCAATAAATTTAATATGACAAAGAAAAAAAATAACATAATATCTTATCAAATTCAAATAATGCTCAGTAGCACATAACATCGAGCAGGTTTTCAATTGAATTTGCCAAATTAAAGTCCCTAACTCCAAAATCAGTTGAGTCAATATGTCTTGCATTAGTTACCTTTTTGTCAGAACAGTTTGAAGACTGTGCCAAAAATTGAATGTCATAGAGGCAATGTCATATTCTGGATGAGATGTAACTTCCACTAAAGCTTCAATTATCATCATTGACTCATTTGAACCTAAAGCATTGTAACAAATCAGAAATAAGCAACACAATCCACCACTAACTATGAACAACATTCCTTTTAAAACATAATTTCAGAAGTAACAAATTTACCAGTCGCTTCATTCCTCAAAAAAATTAAACAACTGGATAGCTAAAAGGCCCAATCCTTGAAATTATAGTGTCATACCACTTGCAATTAATTCAACATAACAGTCACCCATTTCAGCAAATAAGCGAGCCATTGCCTTCACAATTTCTTCATCCTGCACCAAAGCAACTCTCAAAATGAAATAAGAGAAAGAGGGAACCTAAAGCAGTATCAACAATTTAAGTTATAATATGGCATATAAATTAGTAATTACAAATGAAAGGCCATATAAGATTATAAAAAATAACAATTTCTTTGAAATTCAAATCTAGATCTAAAATAGGGTATCAAAAGTTGGATTGACTAAAGGGAATATAAAAATTTAAAATACTGAGATTTGAAGCACAATACTTAAACACCCTATATACCGTCTTAAAGTCTACACTTGATGCAGGTCTTTCTCATTAATTTTAGCAAAGGAGAATAAATTGGAAGAAGCTGGTTCAAAACACTTGATGGGGTAAAACGATCTGAGGTTCAATCAGAATAGGAGATTTATGAAGATAGCATGTTGGAAAATTGAAGAACCATTATTACATTATTGCTGCAATTACAGCAGATAGTCAGATGTTATGGAAACAAACTTCACCCACAAAATCTCCAAAAGACATGAAAATAATTTTATACCTAGCATAAGATTGACACAATATATGTAAGAATTGTTTTGTGTGCATTAGCTAAATCAGGGTCCAGCAAGCGATTCTTGTGCTAGAGAATTGGGGAACCACAACAGGGTTCTTTACATACAAGGAGAAGGTACGCAGATTAACAATTACACAAGATTCAGATAATGTCAATGCGGCATCTTTACCGATGTACCGAAATCACTGATTAATCACAATTGTCAGACTTATTGCAATTTAAGTGATATCAAATAATATCATAATTTCATTATTTATTAAAAGGATTTCATTATTGATTTAGGAAAATCCACAATTTTCCCAATTTTTTGCCATTTCTCCAATGTTTCCTTGACTAAATAATCAACATTTATAGTGAAATTAACATAGTTACAAAAACAAATGTTGGAAGATGAAGGTTTGGCGTCAAATTCATTCCATTTGACACTATATTCAAGACATGCACCAAATAGATTGACCAACTAAGTGTCTTGTCTAATGACAATTATGAAAGTTATGTTTTGAACTCAAAACAAAGCCACAAAAATAAGACTCAGTGAGGGCTTGAACATTTGTTTGTGAATGGAGTGAAATTATCAAAAATGTTTGTTCCAATGGCTTGTATCATAGCATCTCTAGTTGCTACCTTGCTGCAAAACCTTACCATATATATATATATATATGAAGTATAACCTCTTGTAAGGTAGACCGAATAAGGCATGGCCCTATAGATTGTGCCCTTTAATAATATAATCTATTTACCATTGATGTAGATATCATCCTTTTAATTCAATACATAAATATTATATTCCATCCTTTATCAATTTAAGATACAACACCTTTCATTATCTTTTTAATAGTATGAGTCATTGCTTCTCAAATATTTTTACCTCTATCCTTCCTTTAATCTGGAGATTTAATTCCACTACATGTGAAAATTATTTCAAGTCCTACTTAAGTCCTGACCTTCCCTCCTAAGTGGAGTGCCAATCTACATGAGAAAATTATATTCGAGTACTTAAGTGAAGCCCTGACCTTCCCTCCTAAGTGGAGTACCAATCTATCAATATAAAAGCACACAAAGAAAATTGGGAATTTTAAAATGTAACAAACAAACTGTTAATTGCAAAATGTGTAACAAGAAACTCAAATGTAAACTATCCAATGCATAATGCTAAACAATCAAAGACTAAATAAGCCATAAGGAAATCTCAGTTTTTTTAACAGAATCTAAGTTAACCTCTGTTATCTTTTGCCGTCAAAATGACAACAAAAGAGCCATATCTATACAACATTGTTATTATGGGTAACTTATTGTGAAATGCAACATTCACTGAACTTTGTGTCAATACTATTAATTAATTTTTACCTAAGTTGCATTGAAAACAGTGTTCTGGTCAGTAATAATGCCAAACTAGAACACAGGTGTATCAACTCTGAGCATACCATAATAATAATGTGACTTGGTCGATAGAGAATAAAAATCATAACAATGTCAACTAACTGTTTACAAGGGAAAATAAATAAAAATTCAAGAGATTATCAATGTCTACAGCATTCAAACCAAGCTGCTATGAAGTCATTCATAGTTGATGTTTGCATACAAACTAATAATTATCTTCATTTCTTATCAACAGGAAACAAAAGAGAATGATCCTTTTCATTTTGAATTGATGCAACTAAGAGATGATTCCTTGTAGGATTTAATATAAACCATGGGTGCGGTATACAGCTAGTTATGGACAGGAATATTTTGTATGAGCAAAAGACTGAAATTCATTGGAAGTTACTCCAAATATTGTCAGAAACATTATGGCAAAATCAATACTGGAATGGATGAGACTTACTCTAAATATTTTGCTAAGGTTGACCAGAACCTCACAAACCCCCAAATAGTTGATGATGTGACTTTACTAGGTGACACCACATTGATAGCAGCCTAGGAGATCTGCAGAAGTTTGGTTACATACCACAAAGCTTTGAAACAACTCATAGGTTTTCCTTTATAACATTTCTAAAAGAGTTCAAAATTGCATTATTGAGGTCCTACCATTCCAAATGGTTTCGGTTTCTGTAAATTGTCTGGTATAATCATCTCTACCTACCATATCGAGCAAGGGGAATGCGAAGTAGTATTATACAAAAAAAAAAAAAAAAAATGTATCATTTGACTCAGAGGTAATTATCTTTCATTGAGAGAATCAATCTCATCAAGTTTGTAATCCAATTCAATCCCATCTATATTTTCTTGAAATTTGCTAATTCAAGTCTTTTCTCAACCAAATATGCAAAATCCAAGGAAACTCCTATGGCTAATGGTTAAGCAAAGAAATGACCACATTTGGACATTGGTCAAATGGAACTGGTCATATACCCCCAAAGAGAAATGGAAGTCTTGGTCTATCTCAAGCCTTCAGAATAACCAAGCTAAATCGTATTGGAGATGTTGCTTGATTCACAATGCCAATTGAGACAGATTCTCTCACATGTTTGTTATATCTTCTTTCAAGTGAAAATACTGAAGCAGCTCTTGTCCATTTATTAAAATATTAAAAGCACTCAAGGAATGGACAAAACACAGGTAATAATGAGGTTTGGATTAGATATCAGTGCCCTCCTCTCCCAAAGCAATGTCACTTCCTCCTGATTTTTTTTCAGTTCAAACTTCCTGCAATTACTACTTTCCTCTAATTCATTTTCCTCTAACCTACCACTCAGCCATTAATATTATGGATCTGTACCTCAACTGCATCACAGGAAACTAGAACTGCAGTAGACAAGAATGTTTTGTTTCTGACATTAGCCCCTTCCTCTAATTCATTTTTCTTCTGACCTCCTACCCAGCAATTATGGGAAACAAGTTTAAAAGAGTGCGGAAAAGGAATTTCTTGGTGGTTTGGCAGAAAGGAATCTAAGGGAAAGCCCTGTGCACAAGTGCTTGAGATACTGTAGCCTTCCACAATCTGAGGCCTGAAAAAAAAAATATTCCCTAAGTATTTTCATCATGGGAAGGCAAGGTGGTTGGTTATCCTGTCTCTCTTGGTTATTGGTTATATGGATCATAGTAAGCTTCAAGTGGAAACCCCAAAAGTGTTTGGCACAAATGATGCCAATCTTCAAAATGCTAATAAATGAAACTAACTGCTGCCAGCTCAACCAGCCACTCTGCTGTTCTTGCAGAGTCTCAATAATATGGTTACAGCTGTCTTAGATGGCAGATTCAATGTAACCATAACTGTCTTAAAAAAAATGTACAATTAATCTTTAATCATAAATCAGGACTATTTTATGCCTTGCCTTAAAAAAAATGTTTATGGTGGCTCAACGGAAGTAGTGGGTTTGAATTTTTTTATATGGCAATCAATAAGATGTGATAAAAACAACTAACTTGTCAAGTCATCACATACATCATATGTTCAAAAGAAAACGGTGATGATTTTATTTAGAAGGATATCAAACTCTATAAAAGGACAGACCTCAATATAAGCTTGATCTACTCCAGATTCTCCTCCTTGGCTACCTTGTTTTTCCATGAGGGCAACCTACAGTGATATACATAACAAAGAATAAGTGACAGGAGACAAATTTTCTTTTTGTATTTCTTCAAACCGCATCCCGACTGTAATTTTGAGAATCTCCTATTGCCAACTCAGGGATCTATGCTACTTTCAGAAGATAGTTTTTTACTAACAATCTTTTGGTGTTTCAGTGTAAAAAGATAACTTAACGAACCCTTGAACAACAAAATCCAACCAGGCAATACATGTAGATACAAAACCAACAATGAAATAAAAATGTTAATTTAAAATTTAAATCAGGCTTATACATAATAAGAAAGAAGATTAGATTGCAATTTGCCTCAAAGAAAAACCAAATGATGTGACAAGTCAAGGGCAAAAACCAAGAATCAAGAACTGTACAAACCAGATAATAAGATCCAGTTGACCTGCTTAAAAGCTAATCAGAATCAGCTTCTCAAGATCAAATAAAAAATATTAGGTGATGCTACAGACATTGGTACCAAGTAAAGATAAGGAAAAATTCATCTAATATACCATACTACACCATTCAACATAACATACAAGACAACTTGCGAATAATTAAGAGTCAAATAATTGAACAAATTCACCTATGAGACAGCCACTGGCTTGTCTTAGAATAGCAGTGAACATGACAGAAGCAGTAATATTTGGAGAAAGTTATGTATGCATATGATATATCACATTAGACAAGCTGAATATGACTTACAGGTCACAAGTAAAGATATAACATTACACCCTATACACCAGATTGCCAATCATCAACTAACCTAGATTTGAATTCCTATGAAAATCTAGATTTGAATTGGTGATAATTCTGAAATCCATGCCATGTATTTAGACCCATAAAGTGTGTGTGTGCTTTGCATGTGGTTACTTTATTGCATTGCATTGCATTTAAATTAATGTTTGAACCCCATTTGTCATGTTAGTGGAATATTTATTATACTTTAAGTCAAAAAGATAATTAATTGTAACATAGTTGCAAATATATTAATTGACAGGAGTTCATGGAGAATATTGATTATAAGTTAATATTGTGGAGAAAATATCTTTCGAATATGTATTTTTCCAAAAAAACATTTTGAAATGTCTAGCTCTAATGTGAAAAGGAGGGGAAAATGAGAAAAGATCTAGGAATTTTGAACAAAAGGAAAAATAAGGCATTTTATGGGCATTTCGCTATTTTGTCTTGAAAAACTTTCTCCTTTGCAAAAAGAAAGATTGGGGGAAAATAAGTGATTCACATCGCTTGGACTTGGATTGGGATTTTTGCAAGTTGATAAATGATTGATTGTGGTGTTCTTCTTCCAAAAAGTGAAATCTCTTGATTTTTGTAGATTGTGTGAAGAGGCGATTTCCTTTGTTGCTTATGCAATTTGAAATGAAATTTATCTCTTGCCATGCCCACAATAAGTTGATGCATATGGCTTCCATTGCATAGGGTTGCTTCAAATATTGAGTTCATTAGAGTAATGAAAGATTGTAAGTTTTGTTTGAATTTGAAAATATGTATAAGAGGAGTCAACGTTAAGTCAATTTTTTCCCGGAAGCATTATATGATCTCAAAAGTTTGTAGTTGTGCATTTTAGGCATTTAAGGGTATGCTTAGGAAATTAAAAAAATGTGTACTTTTAAAAGTTAAAAATCTGAGGGTTCCTTTAGATTCTTTAATGGTGGATTTGGGCATTTTGATTATCTGTTTTTCAACTTTTTGACGAAGTGAATATTCAAATCATGTTATCATGTTTTAATTTTTGCAATGACTAGTCTCCCTATTGGTTTGTGATTATGCATAATAGGACCAAGTGTCATTACATTTTGCATTGATTTTCATTCCATGCCAAATTGTAATTTTGGATTGTTGGGTACTTAAGATTGAGGTATAAAGTAAAGAAGGTGTGGCTTCTCACCACTATGCCCGCGTCTTAAAAGAACTCATAAACCGAGCCAGGTGAGAGTTTAATGAAACTTGAACAATAAAAATCAATGGGAATTGAACAAAATGTACTCATAATCAAGATATACCATCACCAAGTGTTGAATGCCTTGAGAGGAGTCATGACTTGGAAGAATAGAAGTTTTTGCAACTCATTGATGTCAAATGTGCATAGCATTTTGTATCATCTGGTGCATCACAACATCGGTGTCAAATGTGCATAACTTTTGTATCACTTTGCTCACATTTGTTATGTGGTGGAAAAGTATTTGAGAATCCTAGTTTCACATTCTTGTAGGATGAACATGTAAACTAGTGTGGATGAAATTTATGCTATGAAATATGATGTAGTTACAATGTATCTTGGATTATTGAAAATGGAGTCTGTTATGGTAGTTGCACCCCTAGTTTTCAGACTATTCTTGTCACATGTGTGTACCCATGTGTGTAGGTAAATTGACATCTATGGATTTAGAGATTTGAAACTCTTATGCGTTAACAGTCAAGATGACTAACCTAGAGCGAGTTGGGTGTGCATTTGGGTTCCCCTAAATCTCTAGCCCTCTTAGTTTGTGATCCTTCAATCTGCATGTCGACCCACATTCTAGTAAGTGTGTTCTCTCATTAGGTGTGATGTTGAGATATCAAACAAGTTGGAATCAACATGGTTATACTCCTAGAGCTTGATTGCCTTTCCCTTCTTTCATATTTAATCATAGTGTTAGTTTATTTGTCAAGAAACCCTTGGAAAAGTCTAGGTTTGCAAAAGTTGGAATAAATTGCACATGCACTAGTGTCTAAAATGTGTTGGAGTTATTTGTGTGTTAAAGACCTAAAACCACACTAGTGTCTAGCCATACACTATAGTCTTGATTGCTCAGACAATGGGCACTTGTGTCGTCTTGGATATGAGGTGGTTTTCACTCTCATCCATTTTACATGAAGGCAGTTATCACGTCCCTAGCTTCAGTAAATGGATTTTTGACGATATGTTCATAATGATTAATTGTGAAAGAACTGATAGAGTTTGATATCAGATTGAAGAGTGTTGCAATACAAATCAGCTCATAGATCATAATTTGCACACTAATTGTGCCTGTGACTCATTTAAGGCTCAAGCCTCATGTTGTAAGCCCTTGCAGCAAGACTTTGATTATAGACATCATATTTCTATTAATTTGTTGTCATTGAAATCTGATGTTAGTGTTTGTGTATTTAGCTACATGGTTGGAGAATCCCTGACCACTCAGCCATGACCGCATCAGAAACACCTATGGCCTATCCAATTTTCTGGTGTTGCATGAGAAAACACCATGGAAAATAAAGGTTTTCAAAATTATTTATTGTTTTTCCCAAAATAGAAAACTATCCATGTGCTTTCAGGTGTTCTAATGTGCTACTCTCTGGGTGACAAAATTATTTGCAACCATATGCTCACATATAAGAATTTTGGTGTCATCATATCCAAAATATAATGTCAGCATTCAGCTTTAAGCACTACTAGAATGAAACTCTTCTAGAAGAAAAATGCTTACACTTATTTCAAGGAAACTAGCTGCATTAACTGTTGAAGACAAAAAACAAGAACACCACATAATCTTAAAATTTCGAAACCTTTTAGTGAAAAATATAAAAAAATTCTCTCAAATTAATTCTCGAGTAGACAATGCATGTACCTTTAATGAAGCTGAAAATCGGTTACGGAGTCCCATGATTTGGGGCACAAGAACTTGAACCAATGGCATCTGTTCAGCAAGACCACCAGGGCTTCCAGTTTCTGTGTAATGAATCAATTCGCAGATAGCTGCATGGTAAAAAAAGATCTTATCATTAACTGAAAATCAAAATTATTTACAAATTGCAACAAAAACCTACACGTGTTCCAACAAAATCCATTGAAACAATAAAAAAAGACCCTAGAAAATCTCCCTGAAGAATGTGATTAATCTCTGCCCAACAATTCACTTGGTAGCATTTAATAATTTCTAAAGCATCAAAAATAATTATTGAAAACATAAGTTGTTGATTCTAGTACAAGGACAGGTACAGGTATGCCAGTACAGCAATTCCCCTACATATGGGTACAGTTGTGTGTGTATATGTATACGTATACGTATACATATAAATGTCTACATACTCAATATAATTATATTTTATAATTTTATAAATATTAAAAATTATAAGAACAGTAAAAGTCCTAATTGCAGATAATAATTAAAAATAAATAAATACCTCATAATTTGTTAAAAAGAAAATTCTTAAAGTAATGATTTGTCAAATGTCAATGCAAAATAAAAATTGTAATCAACAGAAAAACTTGCAACCTGTTGAAATGTATAAATTTAAGCAAAATAAGCTATGTTCCCTGAAGTCTCAAGATGGGGAGATGCAGGAACGAGGGGACCAAGGGCCTAGGTTTGAGGACAAGGACTAGCAGGAGTCTAGGGATCCATGCTATTTTCACTATGTTTTCTGCAACACCAAGACCTTACTATTTCTAACCAAATCTTCATTCTTCAGAAAAATAACAATAAAGCCAAAGAATCTAACAAAATCTAAATGTGTTCAGCACCAAGACCTCACTATGGCCCGTGTTCTCCTAGGGTCCACCCCAGGCACCTTGAGTACCTTGTGAGAAGATCCCACAAGGTGCCCAGGGTTGACCTTCTGGAAATTTGGCTGACTTGGCCCAAACTAGGACCCGAACCAAGCTCAGAAGAGTGCAGGGGAGGGAAGGGGTCTCTAAAGGATGCAGTAACATTGTTAGCATTTTAACTTGTCCCTTTTAAAACAACACACCCAAAAAAAAGAAAGGTAAAACCTTCCTTTGAATTTGAAGAGGAAGCTACCTTTCGAAGAGTGAAGGAAATAATAATATTTCCCTAACATAGAAAACTAAACTAGAACCCAGAATCTATTTTTCTTCTCAGATATGACCCAGCACTTCCACCCAAGACAAGGTTTAATGATTGTCATCAAAAATGGAAAACCTAAACATTACCAAATGCTCAGTCTTTTCTGATAAAACCAAAAACTTAGAAGGTGTGAGTACAACACAAGACATAATTGGATTAAAAACTCAAACAAGATATTATGATTCAAACAAAGAGGTTTACATACAAAGCTACAAGACTTCAATCAATAACCATACAAAGCCCACAATATCCATTACACAATATCCAATTCACAAGATCACAATGACACAAAATCTCAAAAGAAATCTTTGAACCACAATTTCTGAAGAAAATTAGCATAAAATCACTACTAGAAGATCTAAGTTCCAACACCACTTATTTATAAAAATGTACAAGCTTTAGATAAGTAAAAAGTATTCTAAAATTTATTTGCAATCAAAACAAGCCAAAATACAGAATTGCTCCAAAATACATAATCTAAATCTTGATATACATTTTTGTCAAGAATTTGAAGTGTCGACATATAGACCTTCTAAAAGGTCATCCAAAAATCAAGATAACTAAAAATCCCATCCAACAAACCTGGTAGCAGTGGTAGCAGCATCCTCAATATCCTACGACTTTTGAAATCTGTTAATAAATCTCTTTGGGCTTGAATAACCTTAACTTCCAAAACAAACCTGCTCTCTATTATCAATGTTTTAATTTCAAAATGGGATGCTACAGAGGTCCCTTTGGGTTTGACTTCCAAACCAAGCCTATGGAGAGGAATGTTTATGATGATTTCAGTACAAGTGAGTTGGGGAGTGACTTATTCAAAGAGGCAACCACTCTTGAGGAGCAGAGTGAACACGTATTCTCTGAAAAAAGTAATCAACTCTTTAACACATGCGATCTGGGTGTGGGCACCTAAATATAACAAGGATCCTGTATGGGATGAATTCCCTTTTTATCGTGATGATGTTCTAATCTTAGAGCACAATGTCTGCATGGAGGGTGACATTGATGGTGTTGATTTTGATGTTGATCTTGAAAACAAGATCTGATTTATCATTGCATGGAGCTGATTCTGAGCAACGACATTATGAAATTGTTGATTTAGATTCACATTCTATTGTTCAGCATCTTCATCAAGTTGATAATAAAGAGGCACAGACAATTTGGGACAGCCATGGAGACATTGATGGCAGGTATGAAAGTTTTGATTTTTGCTTGCAACATAACAGGAATTCACCATCCTTGCATGCTCAAGATTGGAAAAATAAATACTTGGTAACTGCTGAAACCAAAGTGCAAGTTTTATCTAGCAGGGATAGCACACATAGGCATATGGAAAACATAATTCAACATGCACCAAGAGGTCAAAATGAGTTTAACATCTCCCTTGCTGATATGCAAACAATGAAGACCACTATGAAAGAAATTAAAACAGCCTACTTTCACATGATCCATGATAGAGATATGGCTACCAAGATCGCAGATAAGGCTTTGAATTTGTACAAGGAAACTAAAGCTAAGGTGGATGAGCTTACATTTCAGCTTAGTGTAGCTAAGAATTCCTTGATGAATGTTCAAATATCCCATTTTGAAGTAGAAAATTAGATTTTGATTGCTGAACAATATAGAGAACAGGAAAACAGAGAAGGAACAATAGAACTCAAGTAGGTGATTGAAGAGCTTGATTTCATTCATTAGGAGTTTAAACTTGCTCATCGTCCCAAGAAATTAAAAAATATAATTTTGGAGCAAGAAGATGTTTGGGTGGAGCATATGGATTATGATGATCTTCAATTGATTGATAACCCACTTTTTGAGATGAGTGCCGATTGGATATTTGATAATGCACTCTTCGAGTTGGATGATGGAGCTCTTTCAGATTCCAGTGATGTGGCTGGAGTTGATCACAGGATTTGGAACTCAAGTGTAGTTACCAATAGTGAGGTGTCGTCTCAGGATTAGAGTAGTGAGCTAAATTTCAGATTTAGTACAGCTGTCCACATTCTGATCAGCTTGCAAATGACTTCAGTTCTTGGCCCACTGTTGAGTTGGTTTGTCATTTCAGACCAGCAATTGAGTGCTTTATGAATGAGGTTGATTGGTAGAGATGATCTAATCATAGGAGATGACTATTCAGCTATTCCATACTCATATCTCCTATGTTTTCAGAGAGATTTCAGATTGATCACTGCTGCACTCGCTTTTCCATGTTGTTTATGGTGACTTCAGTCTATCAGCATACAGATTTTAAGCTCATGCAGACTTTAGTACAGCTGGTTGTGGGAGATCTTCCCGGCATAATTTAGTTAGTTTGCACTTCCACTTGGGAGAGTAATGGTCACTACAGTTGTTTCGTGGTGTGGATGTGCATGACCACAGATGATGCTAAGATGTGTTGGGTGTGTTGGAGTACTCAAGGTTCTTCCTTTGACACTTAGAGATTGAGTGTCAATGATATGATTTCAGTTGGCGACCACAAAGGCATTCTTGGTTTAACAAATATTAGAGATGTTTTTGCTGACATCTTCTACTCCAGTCCCTTGACAGTGATTGATCAGCTTCATTATAGGGATAACATGAGGCGATATGCTGAAATTTATGTTTTATGGATGAGCAGATTTTCTTTTTCGTTGCCCGTGATTGAGACTAGCAGTGGGGCAGGATATGTTTCACGGTTTAGATTTCGGTCCTTTCAAGTATTTTTCATTGGGATTGCATGATTATTGATTTTTGGCTTTCCAGCAGGCAAGGCTGTTGTCTGGGCATAATGGTTTAATAGTTAAGATCAGAATGGTGTAGCATCAACATGGTGGTTCTTTTCTGAGATTAACTTGGAACCCTAGGATCATATTTGCTTGTGGTCCAACAGCTATTGCAAAGGAGAAAGCAAATGTTGAATTTACGCAATTCACTCCAATGGTGCATCAATTTGGTTCTTTCAACGAGCAATTCTCTGAGGAGTTGACTGTGTTCATGCAGTATTTGATTGTTCCTCTTACAAGTACTTATCAAGGGGGTCTCTTGTGTTGGTAACCTGCAAGACAGTGCTTTGAGAGGATGGTGCTACAGATCTCCTAGGTTGACTTCGGACCCTGGGATCATATTTGGTTTCAGCCTAGATTAGTCTAATGATTTTGGAGTTGTGATTGCATTGCTTGAGGACAAGCAATTTTTGGGAAGGGAGGAATGTAATGTCCCTTTATTCAGGTTGTCCCGCTTTGCAATTTGTGCTGAATTTTTAGGTTTGTATCAATCGATCAAAGGGGTAATTTGATGTTACCAGTGAGCTCAGATTGTTTATTGGACTTCTATGACACTTTCAAATGTTATTTTTGGCTTTTGATTTGGTTTCCAAGATGAGCATCCATTTTTAGTAAGTCACCCGATCGAGTCCGTTTTCGATTTTGATGCATTTCATCCATTGTCACTACTTGGGTGTAATTTAGAGCTATATTTAATTAATTTTACTAAGGTTGTTTTAATTTAATTATTTTATTGAATACCTTAGTATTATAGCTCGTTGGAAAGAGAATGGAAAGATTTGAATGATGAGACAATGAAAAGTGACTTAAAGTGCTGGAAATGTTTTTAAAATAAAATAAACCACTTTTTGGAGTTATAATGCTACGTTGCAGGGTTCGCCCCTCTAGACCCCTGGTACTGGTCTGGTCTGGTCCTGGTCCGGGGTTCTAGTCTGGTTTGCCTGTGGTCCGGACAGGGTCCATGATTCACAGGCCTGGTTCGGATCAGGTCGAACCCAAGGGTCTGATGGCCCAAAAATAGTGGTTTTTTTGCAAAATTTAATTTTTTTTTTAAATCCACCACATAAAAAATTAAAATATAACCCTAAAAGTGAGTTTTAAAACATTAACTTGCTCATTTCACACAAGCAACATGACTACAAGCAAGGGGATAGTTGAAACAATGATACTTGAATATTAATAAACTCAACTAATAATTGTTGAAAAAATAATAATAATAATAATAAACTAAACTAATAATTGTTGAAATTTGAAACAATGATACTTGAATATTTTGCCATTTTGATATTAAACTTGATGCATATGATGCTGTTATGGTATGATCATGATGCTATGATTACAAGTTTATGTTGGTTTTGTTGTTTATATGATGCTATGTGACATGCTAATCTTAATTCATGCTTATAGGCTGCATAATATATATATATATAAACCCGAACCGGCAACTTAGTTATAAGGCTTATTAAATTATTACAGTTATTTTAAAATGGAGTTTTCAAACAGTTCTCAAAACGCTTATAAATAAGAGGTTTGAGAGCTCTTTTGGTACAATGAGGATTCATGCTATTTCTCTCTAGTGAAACCTTAAAGGTTTTGGGATTGAACTTGGTTTGATTCAACCTTCTTGATGACGAAAACGCTCTTGCAAAAGTTTGGCTTTGGTGGTGAAAGATCTACCCTGGCTAATGCAATGGGATTTCTTCAGAATCACAGCTTGAGCATAAAGATCACTTGTTCGATTGAAGTTGGAAGTTTCAGAAAGTTGAAGAGTTTGAGTCTTGTTTGGGTTGTCAAGTTTACAATACAGGATTATGGAAGTTCCTTTTATGTGAGTGAGTGTGTTGTATGGAAGAACATTTAAAAAATTTAATTATAAGCTGCTAACAGTTTTTACCAACTGCGCATTATCATTCCAACATATAATTTAATAAAAATAATGCTAGAAGACAAAAAAGATTGATCGGGCTGCTGGAACTACTCCACTACAAGAAAACATATAAATGATTAATTACCCTATGT
This sequence comes from Cryptomeria japonica, assembly GCF_030272615.1. NCBI lineage: Eukaryota > Viridiplantae > Streptophyta > Pinopsida > Cupressales > Cupressaceae > Cryptomeria > Cryptomeria japonica. The sequence goes on along the minus strand of NC_081410.1, from coordinate 274,572,572 downwards.
AGGAGTAGTTTGAAATTAAAGGGAAGGCTTTTCTTATCTAATACTTCAAAAAGATCTTTTGAAGAAGTTAGTGTTGATTTATTCTTGGTTTTGTGGCATCATGGTATAGAAAAGACGGGGGGGATTTAATATTATCAACATTGCTGGACACAGCCTTTGTTTGTCCATAGTGGACTGTATCAGTGGTGACATGGGAGAAAATAGGACAAATCTGATTAGAGAAAGAGTCACCAGTTTTAGGAGGATGTGGCATGAAAAGCAAAAAAAATAAGAGCTGGTCAAGTTGTGGTTTTCAACTTCTTTTTCTAGTCGACTTGATAAATAAATAGCAGTCTACTTGATATTGTGCTTCAATCCTGGATTGGCATGAGACTCCTTTGGACATGAGGTCTTCTCTTTAGCATGGACTCCTTGTATCATGGCATGATGCTCATGTTTGCTGGACCTGGCTATTAACCAACGGCGAGCACGTGCAGTTTGGCGTAGACTTCAAAACTCCACAATGGGATGTGAGAATTAGGCACTCAGATTTATAGGTCAAACAGCAATGTGGAGGAGCGTAGAGCACAGGAAGACTGGTATTTCATACTAGACATGGGACTAATTTCTCTGCTGAATGAAAGCACATTTCTTGTTGCTGTTCAATCAATTTTCTGCTATCATTGTATCATTCTGAGACTTAAATCTCCAAGAGAGATAAGCATTGCAGAATTAGTAAGGGTCAAATCACTTCTAGCTGGTTAATTAACATGACAGAGTTTTCAACTGGTTGTAAAATTTTAACTCTGCCATTTGGGTTTATATTCATGAACATAAGTTGGAAAATTTGCTGATGCAGAGGAGTCGGATACAAGTTTGTGTGAAGGCATTGCATACTCATCTCACTTGATGTTGGAAATCATTGTGCAAGACATATCGTTGGTTTATTTAAATCTTTATTTGCTTCAACCATATGCTTGTATTCATTGCTGCATATCTCAGACATTAATAAAGGTCAGGAATTTCCAGCTTAGCATCTGTATTTGTTCACCTGAATTAATGAAGTAAATGTTTTTGATTAAAGTAAGCAGGGAAAGGGCCCTGACCCGATACAGAGAAAGAAGGAATAAATCCAGCCAAACAAAGCTGGACAACTCCCACACATGGGTTTTCAAAGGACAAAAAAACCTTCATGGGTTTTCAAAAGGACCCAAAACCTTCACATCCAAAAACAACAAACTGGAGAGACAAAGAAAGGATGGCAACTAAACCACCCTACATGTGAACTTCAGCCGACCAGGTGCAACAGGAGGGGGATTTTTCCAAGGTTCCCCTAACCTTCATTGAAAGTTTTGAGTTGGCAACACGAACTAACCAGCAACTTCGAGCCTGAAACCTCAACCTACAAATCACCCTCTCGCCAGCAGCACTTCTCTCCACCTCAAAAGAAGAGGATCCCACCTCAATAGGAGCCATAGAGAAGAGGAACGCCATAGGGAAGGACCAAACAGGCCCCAAACCAACATCCGGGCAACACCCATTAAGAGAATACCACACAGACCAACCTCCAACCTCCTTCAAAAAGCAAATCCCCACCTCAATAAGAGAAGTCCACGCCTAATAAGGAACAAGAACGAAAGCCACAGGAGCAAAATATGCCATTCCCTCAACAAAGCAATCAACAAAAACCCAACCTCAATAGGGGCGGCAATCACCTCCATAGAAGCCATGCTGGAAGGAACCCATCCAGGAGCATCACAAGCCCGACAGAGAGAGAGAGAGGGATAAACAAACCCCTGCCAAAATCAAACCCTAACCAAAAACAAATCAAGACCAGAAAAGGCCCTTTAAAACTGCTAGCAGCCTTTTGGCCAACGATAGGAACAGCATCAAGTTCGAATGAAAGATCCCTGATGGATCCCTTCGCTGATCTGCTGTAAGTCTTTTAATTATTTTTAATTGAATTTCTTGTTTATTACTATAATCTTCCAGAAATAGACAGAAGTTGCAGAAGGTTGAATTCTTTTTATGTTTTGATAGTTTTTCAGCAAGTAATAATTGAAGAACAAGTACATGAAAAGAGTACTGGAAATAATTGTTCATACACAGCCAAATCAGAATCGTACCAAGCAAATTTCTGATTATTTAAATCAAATAACTATCTAGATAGTGATTCCAAACAATTCCAGGAAGATCACAATAAGCAATGAGTCCAACTTGGATGAAGAGTGAATACTGTAATAAATGAGGCTGCCGCAAACGTCCAAAGCTCTTACATAGCTCCAGATGGGAAGAGAAATGGCTGCAAAGTACAGCCGTACGGCTGTTAGGTGATGCCAAGCTGGAAACCCCAATCTCCACGCTGAACCCTAACTCTGTCCACTGAATCCTCCAGAAAAGATGTCGTACCAACTCTAAGGCACTGAAAACTAAATGCAAGAACCAAATAACCACTGTGCTGGGGGCTACGTCCCAGACAGGCAAGACCCTGGGGTTTTCATCCCAGATGCTGAATCGCTCTCCAAAGCAAATTCTCCAAATCAAAGATGAAAATGTGTAAAAGGTACTTGATAATTAGGTTACCATCTCCTTATAACTCCTTCCCTCTAGCTCGAACCCTAAAAGTGTATGAAAAGTGTGCTTAGGCTTAAAGTCTTATTTCTCATTTTTAGTTGCCAAATATAGAGAAAACGCCACTTTTTTAATATAAAAGAATTTCGTTCATCAAAATGGTCCCTGACAAATGGTAAACACTTAGAAAAGTTCAAGACCTTTCCAACAAGCTATAACACATGGGCATATGCATCCAGATGAAGCCAAAAACCCCTTATTACTCCAAAATGGCTATAAACATAGCCTTATTTAATTAATTAAACGCTAACTTAGGAAATATTTAAATATATTAAAAATATAACCCAAATAGCTGCAGAAGGCTCAAATGACTCCAAAAGTCTGAAACGGAACCTGTCACCTGTCTATGACTGATGTCGGAAATCATGGATCAACTGGCAGTCTCATCCCTAAAATCTAGGGATGCTCCTAGAAACTAGGAAACACACCCAAATCTCCTGAAACTGAAACCAAGGAATGGTCTCACGGAACCCCAACCCTGGACGCTGTCACAACCTCCTAAAATGTAGGAACTGCCTCCTAAAATCAAGGAACTGCTCCAAACTGGTCTACTACTGCCAGAAACACCAAATCCAAACACTGAATATCCTGACTGAGTCTCTATCCACCATTGCCAACCTACAAGACTCCATAATAGGCTAACTCACATGTCTCTGCTAGACAGAGCTAAAGAGGGGACATGACATCGAACAAAGAAGCAAAATGACTAAAAACAACATAAATATTGAAGCCTCCAAAGCTCCAGCCACAACATATGCCAAAAAAGTCCATGGCAATCCAAGCTTGCCACTACAACGTCCAAACCCCCCGCCAAGAGATCATAAAGCGGCGCAAAGCCAGAAACACCTTCCAAACCCTTGCCAAGAGGGAATGAACCACTAAGATCCAATATCTCAGAGGGGAGAACAAGACAACCAATAAGCCTTCCTCAACAGGGCCTTCAGAACAGAGCAAAGGCCCCCCATTGACATCCACCAAGACAGAGGCCCCACCAGAGAACTGAGAACCACAACAGCTCCAAGACCAGTGGAACCCAAAAGAGCAAAGCACAAGGAGGCCCGAACAAGAAGCCCCACAGCGAAAAGCGACCAACAAGGTCCCTCCCACAGGTAGCACAACAAACCCTAAAGCCAACTCTACATCCACACATACAGACATAACTCAAATATAGGGCAGTGCCAGAGAAGGTGAACTATCGACCCACCTAGACCTGAGCAACACAAATCTTCCCCTTATGAGCCTGAGCAACACTGATCTCCCCACAAAACAGCACTCCTGGGCTCGAGCAACACAAATCTTCCCACTCTTCCTGGATCCGAGCCTCACGGATCATCTCACAAACAGTCATGAACGAGGCGGGGAGAGGAGAACCCCAACGCAGGAAAAACGAGGACCGACTGATCCCATCCACCAATGCAAGCAAGGCGCAAAGGCTGGGCCATGCCAGCAACATAATCGTCATCCCCATCGTCTCCCTCTTCCTCCCCTGCATCCTCACCTCCTACAAAAACCCTAGCAAAAGACTTTCCGCTCCCGCTCGCCATCATATACTCAATGTTACTGTCATATGATTAAAGCAATTTAATTCTCTCCTTGAAAGAAAGCAAAATTCTAAAGAAGTAAATGTTAATTTGTGTGTCCAATATGAATTGTTATATTATGTATTTCTCTGAGATATTAACAAGAACTTCCAAAGTAAATTATTCAGGAAACAGCAGTATCTTACAAACTGAAAACCATCCATAAGATCAGCAAAGCAAACTGTTTGACAAAATTAGATCAGTTGGAAAAACTGAAAAAAAAAAAAAAAAAATTGGTGGAAGAACAGGTGTAGTTTACTACATTATACTTTGTCGGATGGGTTATTATAGATCAGCTAATACAAAGTCAATATGGCACATGGGTAAACGTAATAAAATCTGCAAAATTTAAGGCCTACAAAGCTACGCTCCAACACCTCTATGCATTGTTTGTTAGTCACTTTTGACAAGATTTGTGAGATATGTTAGACACACAACACAAATGTCAACCACAATGCACCATCAATTAGATGAACAAACAAAAAATGGTAAATTGCACACGACCAATTGTTGCAAATGAACAATGTTCATCTTTGCATTTGCACTGATAACATACATTGAATATGCTTGCGACAAGGATATTCATAAATCTGTTGGAAATGTTGTTATTGATGTCTAAGATTGTTGATTGTTAATTTATTTTTGTCTCAGGTTGCTGAGTGTTGCTGTCATCAATATCAGAGGTTGCTAATGCATTGTTGCAAGGATGAGATTGTAGAAAACTAGTTAAAGAGTCATTTCTGTCAAAGTAATTTGATTGTTAAACAATTAAGAATTTTCAATTTCTGGCATGTGGTATGGGGTAGGGCAGAACCTCAACCCCCGAAATTGTCTTGACACCCATCACTGATCGGAGTTCTTGTTTGATGTTTGTTGAATTCTGTTTTTGGAAATAGGGATGAGGGAGGTCCGACCCCCATCCCCTGACCCTCAAATTTGTCTAACCCATCAGTGATCGGACTTGGCAGTTGATGTGCATTGGATACAGCTTCTGGTATGAGGGAAGAGGGAGAGTCAACTCCAGACCCCTGAAACGCATATGTTCATCATTGATCAGACATTCATTCTAATGCTAGTGAATTTCATTTTTTGGTAAAAGTTAAGGATAAAGCCAACCCTCAACCCTCGATGCAAGTTGTTCACTCTACAAATTTTTGCTAAGGTAATCAGTCTCCGATGATCGGCCCTAAGGCTTACCTTGCTTGTCACATTTTGGCATGAGTTATGGGCAACCCCCAACCCCCAACCCCCAACCCTCGACAGGCTGACCTGGCATTCTAAGGTTTAAAAAAAATCTAAGACAAGACAAGAGAATAATGTGTTTGACAAACACAATAACAGTCACATGTTTGAATGAGGTTTATTTGATGGCCAACCTGTGGGAGAGTTTATCCGTTTTGGCCGACTCGTGCATTTGCAAACTATATGATGTGATATATACATATAAAGAGAAGAGAGGTCTGAAAAAGATGTGGAGAAGTGTGTGTGCAAGCGTAATGCTTTATCATTTGAACAGAGAGTAGAGCAGATTAAATGTATAGCAGAGCAGAAATGAAGAAAGATGTGTGTAGTGAAGTGCAAAAATGTTCCATCTTCTGAGTATAGAGCGGAATTAATGCAGAGCAGAGCAGATTTATTTCTAATACAAGTAAATGTTTGTTAAGAAAATTAAAGTGCTGAGTATAAAGTAAAAATTGACATCATTCTAAGGAGTAGATTGTTGGGGTAGACCTAAAAGGCAAAACATTCACTGAAGAAGTGATTTTCAAAAACCAGAAGAGGTTGCTGCCTCCTAAACGAAGAGATTGGTGTCTCTTGCTGAGACAGTGTTCAATTGTGGGGACCGGTGTCTCCAGTACGTTTGTGCTTGCAAAATCTTGGTGTATCTAGCAGGTTGGTGCCTACAAATGTTGTAAAATCTTTTTAACATTTTGTGAGGCTGGATTTGGACAGTAGATTCAAACAGTCATTCTCCGTGGTTTTCTCTTGAAAGGGTTTCTCCATAAATTTGTGCTCTCTGTTGTGTGCACTTGTTGTTATTGCGCTTATAATTGTTATTGCTGTTATGGTTGTTAAGTTTTGATTTAAGTAAAAAGTTTGCCCCCCTCTCAGTTTAAGCATGTAGTCATCAACTTCTATCAGGCATATTGCTTTCAAAACACATTATGGATTCTAATGATATTGCTTTAACATCAATTCAATTCCAAAGACACGTGTGAAGTCAAGGAATTGGACAAGTAGAGAAATTCTCCAATACATTCAACAAATACATCAGCAAGTTAAAGAAATTTTGACAAATCAGCAACTAAGGCACAAAATTGTCAGGATTCTTGTTGACCCCAGAAACTGGCAACTTGTATTTGCAACAAATTTATTGCCTATCTATACATAACAAGTGCATTTCCTTAAAAGCGTGCATAAGGATAGTAGTAGATAATCATGCATAAGATAGACTTAGCAATGGAATGTATATGAAACTTGTAATTATCTTTAAGTGAGTTTTCTTTATTCATATATTATGCATGACCATATATAGTTTGCATGGTGCTGGAGGACAAGTGCATGTATGTACCCCTCTAGATGGTAAAGCAAAGTTGTAGTTGTGAAACAATAGAGACAGCTAGAGATGCATACATTGAGGTACGTGGAGTATGAATGCAAAGATTTGCCAAGAGATCAATATGACAATGTTCATGTCTTCATAATTTTGTGTATGTATCAGCTAGGATGTGCATACATATTGCGAGATGCATGTGAGGATATGCCATTACATTCATAATCTAAGTGTGTTTCAAGTGAGGATATGCCATTACATTCATAATCTAAGTGCTTAGCCAATGATCTTTTGCACACAAGTACATTATGGATAACATTTTCGTTTTATTGTAAAGACCTTAGTATTTTTACATTACTACTTAGGTGTGAACCAATGAACTATAAATCAACTATATCAAAGAAAATGCTATAAATTGGCAAGCATTTTCAAGAACAACTCACACCGGCCAAATATAGAACCATATTCAAAGGAAGATGAAGTCAATTGAAAACTGGTTTAGAACTTTAGACCATCACTCTTGGAGTAGTCACCTTCCATGCAAGAGGATGTGCATTCAAAGAAGTGACAAGTTCTAATCTTCAAAGTAAACAGAGTACAAATTAAGAGGTTAATAGATCAAGTGCAAAACATTTGATGTGCAAGAGAAAGTAGAACAAAAACAGATAAGCTAATCTTTCATCCTTGAAATAAGAGCAATCTTGTAAGGCGCAACACACTCAAAGAAGATAGTGTAGAGATAACTGATGAGCCGATACTAACTTAGATAATAAGATAGATATAATGTGATGTCACCAACTCAAGCCATGAAGCTTAAACAGAGTATTGCCTATCCTTTCCTTGGATTACCCAAGAGGAAGAGGACATAGAGCATTACTAGTTAAGTACGGAGTCTTTGGCTTATATTCTATTCTATTCTTAAGTTTTTGACAAATCTTTTTATGCAACTTACGTGATTTTAAGTTGTGGGAACATCATTTTAGGTAACTTAAGTGACATGAGACAAAAAGACAAAGGAGATATGGGTTTTCTAGGAGCCTATCAGCTCATTTTTTGGGTTTTAATGTGAAGCGTATGGTAGTAGATCAGGGCTGAGGTTAATTCATCTCTTTGGGAGTTATTATATAGCACTCTTTTTAGAGCTCATTATGTTATGTAATGAGTCTGTTATTTGCTGCTGCTGCATCTTGGCTTAAGGTCTAAAACCCTTGAGTATCCTGGTTTCAAAGAGACATATGGGCTCCACCTAGTTAGAAGGGTGTGTTTCTGTGGAAGAGCTTTGGTTTGTGAAACCCTAGCACATCATTTTTCAGAGCTGCAATTGTTTATCAGGTTTGGTGGCCAAGGTGGAGGTGAAAATCAGAGTTACTGGTTTAGTTTTGGACTAACTACAGCAAAGTATCTTCATATTTCTGAGCATCATTGAGGACAGCAACAGAAAGGATAAGTTTATCAGACCTAGCGCTGGTTTTTTTTAAATTTGGCAAGTTCAGCTAGGGTTTGAAGTGTTTTCTGAGGACAGCTAGGTTTTTAAAACAACTCTGAGGTATTTGTGTCTAAATCTGCATATTTTAATCATCTTAATCACAAAAACACAAAGAAAAAAATCAGTTCTATAATCTGATTATAAATCTGAGTTTGTTGAAAGAATTCTTATATGCAAATGAAATTTCAGAATTTTTTTGCCCTAGTTTTGGAGATTATTTTTCCATTATCCCTGTTCGGGGATATTACATATAATGTTTAAGAAATTAGATTTCAAAATGACCCTTGTTGACATCCTAGAGTATAAATTTACGAAAGGCATTGTAGCTATATGAGCAAGAGCTGCATGTAATAAGGTGAGTATAAATGAAAACCAGCTAGTCTAAAAATGAAAGAAAAACCATTTTAAAACTACATTTCAAAATGACCCTTGTTGACATACTAGAGTATAAATTTACGAAAGGCATTGTAGCTATATGAGTAAGGGTTGCAGGTAATAAGGTGAGTATAAATGAAAACCAGCTAGTCTAAAAATGAAAGAAAAACCAAAATGACTCTTCCTGCGATGCCTGCGCGTCTTCCTGTGTCGTCCTTTCATCTTCCTTGCTCTTGCGCTTTTCGCGTTTTTCCGGCCCCCGTCTTCGCCCGCAGCATGGTTGTCGACTCTACAATTGGTCAGTACCTACTCTTTCCTTCAGCGCGACCTATGTTACCCGCTTCGCTTTGCTTGGTGACCTCTCTCATGCTTCCTTGGTGCTTTTGCGTGGTTAACTTGCGTCGATCGTGTTGTCTCTTCCTTGCTGGCTCTTAGTTGTGACTAGCCTATCGTGTGATCCTCCCCCTCTTCCGGTTACTCCCTCGCATACCTACCAGTGTAAATCTTCTGATGTCTCCACCTTGGCTGAACTGCTGGACAGGGTCGTAAAGCTCGAATTTGACAACATTTCACTTAAACAGTCACTGCTCGATATGTCTGAGAAACTGTCTTCTGTTATGGCGGATAATTTTGATCTCAGAAAGATGTTGAACGATAACATTGTCTCTGCTTCTGGGAAGGATGTGGTCCTCTCTAAGTTGAAAGCAACACAAACTGACTTAGACAACAAACATCAAGTTCTCAGAAATGAAACTGGGAAGCAGATTAAATCGTGGGCCTCTATATGCGACAACTCCCCTCCTCTTGCTATTGTTGAAAAATTGGTGCAATCCAAGATGTCCGAGAGCACACTCGTAGAGCCCACGAGCTTAATCTAAAAGTGTGCGGTCTCTCCTCCCTTTCTCCTTATCCTCTGTTTGCGGGCCACTCCTTCCTCCGTGAGCGACTCGATCTTCCTGACATTTCTCTCGACGGGGCCTAGGTTGGATATGACTCAATGCTTTTTCTCTGTTTTGCTACTACTGCAGATAGGCTTCGTGTTCTTAGAGCCCGGAGGAAGCTTTTTCCTTTGTCCACAAAAATCTATCTTCACGAAGATCTTACTAAATCTCAGGTTACAGAACTGAAGCAGTCTAGAGCGCTAGTTGTTGCTGCTAGACGCGATGGCAAATGGGTTGTCATTAGGAACCTCAAGGCCATTGTTCGTGTCCTTCCCCCCAGGGTGGGAGTCCCGAGATGTCTTTGCTGCTACCAAATGACGCCTACGGGCGCAGCGGGATGTGGAAGGATATTTTTCTAATAGGACTTCAGTGCTGATCAATTGTTGGAATGGTAATGGGTCCTACTAGTACTCATCGGGCTTACTGCGGGATGCTATTGGTTCCTTCGACTTCCTATTCCTTACCAAACTCATGAGAGCTTTGTCCGTCCCCTTCCGGGTGTGCCAGGATTTCATTGGCTTTCTACCTTTAGAGCGGGAGCCCGGTTTTCTAGTGGGGTCCGCAGTTTGAGTGGTGTGGCTTGCCTTGTCAGCAAACAGTTTTATTGTCAGACTTCAGTTGTTCTCGGGGACAAGTCGGCTAGATTCATGTGGGTTCAAGTTCGCCAGTCTACCTCCCGCCTAAGGGACATATTTATTGGGGTTTTCTACTTTCCTCCTGCCACCTCTCCGTATGGAGTTCATAATGGTCCCGATGGTGACCTTTTCACAGATCTCTATGAGAGCATCTCCCAGTTCTCTGCTGAGGGGGATGTTCTCATTTTGGGTGACTTCAATGCACGGACTCAGGTAGCTCAGCCCCCCTTCCATGACCGTATGGTGGATTCTATGTGCGTTGAGGATGCAGATTCCATCACAATGGGGCTCCAAAGATCTTCGAATGACGCTTCAGGACCTTTCACGAATAACGGCCGACACCTCATTCAGCTCTGCGAGTCTTCTGGCCTTGTGGTTCTCAATGGCTTACCTTGCTTCCCGAGATCTCACTTGTTTACCTGCAGGCCTCATGGTGGTGCCACGAGTGTTGTGGACTATGCCTTGACCAGCAGTTCCTTCATCCCCTTTATTTCCCACTTCGTGGTCACCCCTATCCCGCTAGCAGATCATGCTCTCCTCAGCCTCAAACTCAAGAATTGGTATGGCCGACACAGATTCTATACATTGTACTCTAATCCTCCACCTCTAATCACACCAAGGAAAATATGGTCTCCAATAGGTGCCTTCAAAGTGATTTCACAATGGCATGGGATCATACTACATGGTGAAAGAGACTACGCAAAGGCATATGTGAACAGGACACAATCCAAAAAATAGACTTGACTTGAGCTCACCGTGATTCAAACTCTCGCCCATAAATGTGATAGCAAGAGATGCCACTTAAATAAGTGAAAGACGCACTATAGAAAAGGTGAAAACTTATGATAGCGCTTTCATCCATAAAAGGAAGATTTGTAGCAGAATTGCAACAATCACCAAAAATTAATACCTCACTAATACCATGAGAGATATTTTGAGCAGAATAATAGAAGCATGCTAATATTAACACAAATAATATCGTGCTCCATGTTTTTCAATCAAATACATCACACTTATATAGGAGTTAATCCCCTACATTATAGTAAACTCCAAAAACAACTTTACCAAATATATTGAGTTGTTTTAACAACTCAACAAAATTTGTATCTCTAATATATTAACCTAATTAACAAACTATAATAAATAGTAACCTATTTATTTTATGCATAATTATTACATACATCCTATGATGCAATATTCCTAACAAATACAATCTAGATCGTATCAAGGATACTCCAAACAAGGTTAAGAAGATTTTTTGCAGCAATTTGAGTAACTAAAGCTCGAGAACACACCATGGCCATGTTGAAATAATTTAAGCAATAACTAAGGCAATTAGTCACAAAATATGACAGAAGGTTCAAAGTATTAAATTCGAAGCTATCACAAGTTGTTGATGTGTTCTAGTGTGAATTGATCATTAAAGGATTGACACATTGGTTCAACACAACATTGAAACATAATAGAAAGCATAGGAAATCACTTTACACCCAAAAGTTGTTGGCAAACCACAAGGCTTCAGCACAACAATGTTGTTACAAGAGATGGGTAAGATAATTGTGCACATGGAACAATTGGTAGGCACACAAGACTTTAAGGAAGGATTATGTTTTATGTAGCGTCATTTGAAAGGCCATATAATAGTCAATTGTTTCAAGGTGACAGTTGGGTAGTTCTTGTTGCTCAACACCTTTAGCACACTCCAAACTATGCAATTTGTCATAAGCATCAACTCACTAGTGTAAATCTTTTGAGAATCCGGCTCATGACACCAATTATTGCCAAGTCATTTGAGATCAACATGAAGCTAGTGAAAAAAATGCATCAATACAACACTCAATAACAATATGCACCTTCGCCACCATATCGACCTCAATATAAAACGCACAAAGATGGATTGGCAATGGTTAGGGTCTCAAATTAGCATGCTTTAAGTGCAAACACAACAAGAATATAACACACAAGTGTATACAGAGTTTCCCACTTCCAAATACTATGTTCAAGCCCATAAAACAGAGGGCTACCTAATGTTAATCTAATCTCATTTGAGTCGTTCATCAAGGTTACATAGATGATTCAAATAGAAAACACTAAAGGGAGACATGCCCTACAACCAAATAAGATAGCTCACATCTCAAAGTAATAGCCAAGCATATAGCATGGACCAAGGATGAAAAACTTTGCGATTTTCTGAAAAAATTGTGAGTACTCACGAGCCATTTTTGGTCGTAAGTCACTCGCTTCAAAACTCGCAAACAAATTTTGCCCTAACTCGCCACGACTTAAATAGCTGAAAATCGCAAAAAATCACTTGGTTTCAGGCAAAAAATCGGCGGTTAAAACAAAAAAAAACTTAAACTTAAAAAAACCTAAAAATTTTCACTCATTTCGCAGCTACGCGACAAAGGTTTTTAAATATTTACGACACGATTATTGTCATCTTTGGATTTTCAAAAATGTGACAACCCCTACAAATTTTTGCTCAAAATGTGTCATTTTTTTCTCCAAGGCATGTTTTACGAGGTGCAAAACTCACATTTGTTAGTGTCAAATCATCAGGAGTTGTCTTTGGCATCGTTGTCCAAGTTTTGGTGAGTTTTGGCATTCATTTTCCTAGTTTTTTTGCAATTTCGGGTTTCAAAGAAGTCACTGCAAGTTGGAAATTTTACTCTAAGGCATGCTTTTTGAGGCAAAAATCTTGCTTCTTTCTGAACTGGACTGATCTTTGGTTCATCCTTGATCCACATTTCAAATTTTATCGCATTTCAAGTTCATTCACTATGTCTTTCCTTCAAATTCGGGTTTTTTCCTTTTGACTGAGAGTGGGAAATTTTCCTTCTTTTGCAAGTTAGGAGTTTTCTTTTATTTTTGTGTTGTAAGGGTTTTTTCAAGCAATTACAAGTGAACTTTATAAAAGACTTGTAACTTGTAACTTGCTTTTTATTTCCCATTTCACCTTTTTGTCTTTTAAGTTGTTTGTAGGAACTTTTTGGACAAATTACAAGTGAATTTAAAAATACAAGTTTAATGAGAACTTCTAAGTTCGCATAAAAGTTCCTACTTTGTCCTTTTAGTTGTAATAGGGATTTTATTTTCCTATTACAAGCCTTTTTAAGTTTTTAAGTCTTTTATGTTTTATGTCTTTTAGTTGTAATGGGTATTTTATTTCCCTATTACAAGTTTTTATGTTTTTATTTGTTTTAGTTGTAATTGGGATTTTATTTCCCATTTACAAGTCGTGTTGCTCTTTCTTTTTGTGCTTTTTTTCTCTTAGAAACCCGAATTTGCCCAAGTGAATGAAAAGTGATGCAATTTAAAACTTGTAAAGGGGTTTTAGAAACCCGATTGCATCTTTGAAGGGCAGGTTTTGCTTGAAGTTGGAGTTGAAGAACCCGATCTACACTCTTGCTTCCACAAACCAGATTTTTGTGGCATTTCTCCCTTCAATCCGTCCCTCATCTTGGCTATGGCTTTGGAGATCGTTGATTCTTGCCACGTTTTTCAGATTCAACGGTTTTGAGAAACACGTCTTGCATTCATGAGAGGTGTTTTTTGAATCCGTTTTTGCTGAGGATCTTGCCACGTTTTGGGAGCATGAATTTTGCCTTAGTTGCCACGTTTGCAACACGTCTTGCATCCTTCATCCAGTGAAGAGTGTTTGAAATCGAATGCATCTCTCTTTCCAAGCTGTTTTTTTTAATGAAGATGTTTAAATGCAAAACTGATTTGTTTTCTGTTTGCAATCCCAACGTGGTGGCTTCCTTACCTATTTATAAGAGCATTACGGTTTCTCTTAAGCTCATTTGTTTTGGTGTAGGGCATTCTTCAAGGAAGATTTCGGGTTTCTATATGATCTTCCCAAGTTGTTTTGCTCTTTGAATAGAACTTGTGAATTGGCAAAGTTTTCCCTTCATTGCACTTGCAGTCAGCCTTCCAGAACCCAAAATTGGTCCAAAATGCACTCAAAAACACCTGAAAAATGAGTCTTAAAGGTCCAATTACAAGTGCAAACTTGTAGTTACCCATTACACATATGAAGTTGCATGTTTGTTCTCCACAATTGCAAGTTGATGCTCTTGTTTTTCCACACATGTAATGCAGTTTCTAGAACCCGAAATTCACTTGTGAGCCCATTTTTTCATCAATTTATCCCTTCCCTTGTCAGTCTTGTTTGCACACAATCTATCAAACCAACAAATCAAGCCATGGGCAATGTTTTATAACAATATCATCTTGAATAAAGTGATATGGGTTCTTCATCAGTGAATAAAAGAAGAAGAGATACAACAGCAATTCATGGATGCAAATTATAGAATGCTTTCAAGATAGAGATAGGCTTATTACTTCAGCCTTGCAAAGAACTTCCCTCCTAAAAAGCCAATACTACCCCAAGCATGTGAAAGATTGAAGTTCGTAGGTGAAAGACACAGATCATTGAGCATGCAACTTCCCGTTCCGATTCGAGATGTCTTCACCAATCCTGAATACTTCAAGTTCTAGCATCCTGAAGCAGCATGAAGATTTTCAAAACAAAGGATGATGCAGTTGGAGTCATGCCTTTGGACACTTAGATTAATTATGTATTTGTAATTTTGTTTTGACAAATTACATGTAATGTCAAATTGTAATTGCAAGTGTCACTTTTACTTGCATTTTTGTAAAATGTAATTACATGTAAAGCAACTACAAGTTGAGTTAGATTAGGACTGTAATTGGAATAAGTCATGGTGGTTGAGAGAATTTCTCAAGTTAGTTAGGATCCTCACACCTTTTTCTCAAGGCTCCTCTCCTATAAATACTTGCGGGGGTCTATTGTAATTGATATCTTTTGGCAATGCAACAAGACTCTACCAGTTTGTATGTACACTCTAAGACTTTGTGCTTAGTTGTAAATCAGATTGCAGTCAATTAAAAGAGGCAAATTGCTTTCAAACTTTGTGTTGATTCAAGGTGTTATGTGACGACATTTTCTGGAGATTGATTGTGTGTTTTGAGGTGTTATACAAGAGGGATTCAAGCTCAATCTTGCAGACTTTGAGCTGCTTATTGCGTTTGGAATTTTAGATTGGTTTTCAGACTTGGTCTTGTAGACTTTGTGCTGCTTATCATGTTTGAAGCCAATGTAGAAAGTTCAAAGTAGGAAGGTAACTTGCAGACTTTGTGCTGCTTTTATTTTCTATGTTTGTGCATAATGCGTGCATCATGTAGTTAGACTTTGAGCTGCTACATATTGTGCTTGGTTAGCAGGAAATCATCTAAAAAGGTTGATAGGACAGTAGAAGTGTTAAAGACTTTGTTCTTTCATTTTTGTTTTCCCGTCCCGAGGAAGTGACGAAGGTCTTTGTGCTTTCATGGAAACTTTGCTTCCCTTTATGTCCCAAAAATCCTACAAAAAAAGTTTCATTTCTTTATTTGTTGTTATTTATTTCCAATTGCTATTACTTTTCTGTGAAAAGAAAAGAGTATAGTTTTTCTTGAAAGAAGAAGAAAGATTGTTGTTTCACCCATATTAGATTAGTTTCGTTTGTAGATAGGGGGAGCCTTCCCTAAATTAGGAAAGTATCATACTCACACACTGTGGCTGAAACCACAATTTTGCACATCCCCCAGGTGTACAAAATTTTCAACCAACAGCAATATAAACACTAAGGATAGCGCGCGACACGAACATTTTCGGTGCACAGTCACGCTATTTCATTAGGGCACAGCCACAAATTCTTCATAGTTCATACGCTAAACAAACCTCCCAAATGTTGTGAGCTATGGTTGCCAAAGGAACTCGAACCAAGCAGAGCAAAGTTTTCGCAGCTATTTTATTTATATATTTTATATTAATATACAATATATTTATATAGTATATTTATTGGCAGAGTACACTTGAATATAATTTAATATATAGTGACATAGTCTACTTTTAAATATATTTTTTTTGTTTTTTAAATATTATTATTTTTTAGTTATGTAATTTAATTTCTATTTTATTTTTTATTTTGACAAAAAAATAATATGAATGTCTTTAACTTTATTATTTGAAATATTATATCTTTTTATTAAATATCAAATACATATTTTATAAGTTTGAAAAAATGATAATAATTGTTATAACTTATATTAATATCTTTTAATGATTATACTTATCAATTATCATCATTACTATATATGTAAATGGTATCTAGTTTTGATTTATAAATGATGGAAATCGGTCATATGTTCTGCAAATCCAATAATATGCATCTTTTTGACGACTATTTTTAAAAAATTATATATTTTAAAATGTTCGATAAATTTGACGAGTTATTGCCGAGTTTTTGGAGAGTCCCGAGTATTTAAAAATTTTGGGCCTCCCGAGTCATTGTTGAGTCCGAGTTTTTCAACTATGGCATGGGCCAATTAAATCCAAAATGAGAGGCAAGTGTAGACACCTAAAATTGTCTTGTCTAATTATTAAGCCTAATTCTTCTATTAATTAAATATTAAATTCATCCATTTATCCTCTTCTAAGCCTTTTTCTTATTTTAATAAATACTTTTATTTATTTAAACTGTCATTTTCCTAAATTAAATAAATACTTTTATTTAATTTAGTTGATCCCATTTTTTCTATTAATTAAATAAATCTTTATTTATTTAATTAATTCATTAGCCTTTTCTACCCATGACACATGTCATTCATCTCTTAATTCCTACACTACCTACCCTCTCATTATTTTCTTATTTCTTCTACCTACCCTATAATCCTAGCCGACCATCTATCTTTTACACCTCTTAATCTTATCCCTCCATTTCTTACAGTGTCTTCTATATAAGAGGATGTTTCTCTCATTATCAATCCTCCCAAGCGTTTTTATCAATCTTATGCAATCAAGCCTTTTTGCAATCAAGCTATCAACCACATTTCCGTTCTTTGTTGAGCTCTTGTGCACACATAAAATCTGAGAGCAAATATATCAAGCAAGATCAATGGAGATAGGAAGAATGGAGATTCAAACCCTACTGGACATGTGATGGTATAATCTTTGTGATTTTGTCAATTTGCATGTCTTAGGTAATCTTCATATGTTATGGTGGATCTTTGTTGTTGTTAGGCTAGGGTTTTGTGGTTGAATTCATTTAGTCTTTCAATATTGTTGTTTCCATTATTCACTTTTCACCATACACATTTTGGCATGCCCGGTGGGACTCGTCCCTTTTGCATTTACCATCTTTTGTTGCAGATTTTATGTTTTTGAAGTTACAGATCTGACATTTCCGACAACATTTCAACTTTTCGCGTCTGCGCATTCTAGAATCGCATTTTTAATTTTTTGCCGCGTCTGTGAACCTTTGAATCGCATCTTTGTTTTCGGCAGTATTTTTATTTTCCAGATTGCAGGCTTTCATTAGAGGCGCGTCTGTGGGGAATATAATCGCGTCTGTAAAATCTAATAGCATCTGTGATAATTTTAACCGCGTCTGTATTCTGCGGGTTTTGTTATGTTTTTCTTTTTTGCAGAAGCGCGTCTGTGGGGTATTGAAATGCGTCTGTGTTGCTGAATCGCGTCTGTGTAGGGCTGAATTGCGTCTGTGTTCAGTTTGCATTTTTTAATTTTTGTTTCGTCATTTAGGGTTTCGTTTCATCATTTTGGCTTGCAACAAGGGTTTTAGATCTAGTTTATTTTAGCTAATATCTTGTGAATCCAGCTAACAAAGTAGTGCAGCTTGTCTTTGAAGTGAATCGTGTGTCGAAGGCCCCTATTTTTCACAAAGTGTTTTGGGGTTTTATTAAAATAAACCTAACTTGTTTGCTTGCAGGAAGGGGTAATCATTTGAAACAACCCAAACTACTAACAAATCTTTGTTGCAGGATCTTGGCAAGGGTTTTCTTTTGATTTTCATTGTGTACATTGTCTTCATAAGATTAGCAAACACTTCAAATGGTGCACTAAAATTGAATCAGTGTCTTTTGTGTTTTGAGTAATAGGCTCTTTGTGTTTATCTTTAGAGGGTCTGCCTCCCCATGTGGTCATTATGACTACTAGTGAGGAGGGAACGACCCAAGTGGTAGCAAGGAAAACCCACCTCTTTCGAACCACTATAAATAACTGTATACATGGTGAAAGCCATGGTTAACATGTGTTGATTAGTTCATACCGACACTATGTCTCCCCATAAACTCGTTTGATCAAATTTATTTGATCAATAGTAGGGTGTAACCCCTACCGGCTGGAAGCCTTCTGTATTTACAGAGCTAAAAGTGCTGCATGTATGGCCACACGAGCGGATGCCCTTACTAGCATCTTTTTGTTTTAGAAAGCCAAAATCCTTCTAGTTGTTGGGGCAGGAGGTCAGACCTCTGGAGCGGCCCACACACATACGGCTCTTAGTAGAGATACAAAGTTCGCCACGGGGAGTTTTCGTGGGGAGTGATGCTTGGCTGCCCCGAAGAAGTGAGTGCAGAGGGTGGAGCTAGTGGGGTCAAGCATCTAAGTATCCGCTTTGAATAGCATAGCCTCGGGGGAAACCCCATGTGGGATCAACAACTATTGTTCTGGCCAGCCATAAGAATTGTGCTTGTCTTCTTTTAAACATTCAAGCATTCAAGATCAAACATCAAAACATTATGTCTTTTGTGTCTTCAAGTGTATGCAAAACATTTTTACATCAAACAACACACTTTTCTTTTAAGTCATTTTGAGTCTAAACACCTGCAAACATAGTCCTCATCAACATTGTGTCCTCTTGTCACGAAAAACGGTCAAAAATTCAGATTTGGTCACAACAACTTCACAAATTGGAAAAATTGCACTCAGATTTTAGAAACGCGTATGTGTCTGACAGAAACACGTTTGTGTATGTGTTGGGTAACCGTGTCTGTGAAGTAGACAAACACGTTTGTGTTCAGTATTGGGAAAATTTACAATCCAGCATACAAGAGAAATCAGTTTCAGAATTCTTGAGCTTCCTAAGTTATTTCTCTGGGTTTTCATCTAGAATTCAGCCTATTTTTTGGTCTCACAAAGTTCATCATTGTTTTACACCTTGCATTACATTCACATTTGTCTAAACTTGAGTCAAAAGGTCACTTGCTTGTCCTCATCTTGCTTTATCAACACAATACATACAACAACATTTTGCTAAGTGGTCCCTCATCAAGGTCTATCACCTTTGGGTCTCATTTGGTCTTACTTAGAGTCAAGGTCAACTTACCTCATCAAGAGATCTCTCATCTCTTTGGAAGCCACACCTACTCGACTACATACATACTTGGTCTTACACTTTGGACAATGCAAGTACACCTCAGATTCATTTACATTTCATCCAACTCTTGGTCTTCCATACTCTTTCCATCTTCAACTAGTCTCACACACCTTGGTCAAGACCTAGTTCATGGTTTAAACCCGTTCCCAAAAATCTAGGAGGGAAGCTAAAGAGGCTCAAGAGTCTGCAAACATGAGTGGCTATGAGTACGACAACGATATCTTTTTCAATTTTGATCATACCACATTACCTGACATGGACATCTATAGAAACATTCAGAATGTTGAGAACATGGATGACACAAACAACAATGATGCACAAAATGACAATGTGGACAATATTTCAATACACTCAGCAGAGGTGGAAGAAACTATCATGGATCCCCATTTTAATAGATTGTTTGAAGAGATCATGAGAAGAGATAGACAATATTTCCTACAAGTGATGGCACAAAGTGGAGCTAAGATTCCTCATGATTTTGACATGTCCCAAATAGTGGAAAATCGACCTACTCAAGAAAGTCAACTCAACATGGATCAAAGGAGACCTAATAGTGGAGGTATTAGGGGACCACGTTTCGTGCCTGAGTCACCATCATCCTTGTTTCAAAAACCTGAGACCCCAAATATACATGGTCAAGCTTATGATACTCATGAAAGAACATCTCATGAACAACTTCGTCTACGCAAACCTTTATGGAAATCTTATGCGAATAAATACTTTTCACCATACACAGCAAGCACAAAAGAATGACCTTCTAGAAGAAAGGGATTTCTAGCCACAGAATGTACACATAGTGGATCCCTATGAGCGATTGTGAGTGCCACAAGAAGCTACACATGAGACAAAAATATGAGCATAAAGATAGAGAAGGGGATACTATAGTTGAAACCACTATTTTATACCTCCTACAAGAAGGTTGCATGTTACCCCAACTGAAATAGCGTCTCAAGAAATTTTCAATTCCTACAACTAAAACAATCCCTCAAAATTGGACCTAGAATCGTGTAGAAGTTTTTGCACACACTTGAACCAAGGTATGATACCAAAATAGTACCAACTTTGCAAATGAATAGGTATCTACTACACAATGGAATTTTTGACACAAGATATGAAGCCAAGCTGCTTAAATGTGATGCTTAGGTAGCCACAAATCCACCTGCTCTATTGCCCTCACCACATATACTCTACATGGAAAACAACATGTGCCAGACATCCATGGCATAGGAGAATACTAGTAGGACAAACAATCCTAGAGGCACAATGGCTACACTCATAGACATGGAATCAATGCAAGTGACAATGTTTGATAAATGCTAATAGAAAGAAGACCCAAGGCACTTATACCCATTCAAGATAGGGGAATAGAACCATTTCTCCAAGCTTGTTGACGAACTCACCAAACGAGTGGGTCTATGATGTTAAAAATGAGGATGACACCATAAAGCATAAATGGAATGCACAAGAAAAATCCTTACCAACGATCAGCATCCTTAGATCGAGAAAGTTGCCCTATTTTAGCAATATAGAAGCATTTGTACAATTTTTAGTAAGTTGGTTTCACAACAAAAAAATTGTATTTGCAAGAAGATATGCAAATAGCAACAAACCCTTGTACCATTTTCAAGTTGACCACTCTCAATCATAATGAGATGTGAGACCATAAACAGGATACCTATAAAGACCTTGAACACACAATGAAGAAATCCCCTAGGGTGAACAATGCTCACCAACTAGTACACAACCACATGGGTAGAAGAGGGTTTGTAATAGAGGGTAAAAGTTGAATGAGCATCCATTGAACTAAAATTACTATGCAAGCCTTAACGGGGCCATATTCCCAAAAGGTCCAATATATGTAAGCCACCAATTTGCTACTTACCACGCCAAGTATGATTATTGTGATTAACTAGCAAAACAAGTAGTATAGATTGCCAAACTCTCTCCAGGTCAAGGAACAAACTTCTATTTTGGTTTTCCTCATTTTAATAGATTGCCTTACAATGGTCCAATTGCAAGAAAAAGCATTGGGCGGCCCAACTTAATCTCCACTCACCAAATGCCTTCAATATCATTGCACACCTAGAAGTGATGCAACACTAAGCTAGGGCCCTAAAGTTACAATGTGTGAACAAATGGAGATGTTGACTAAAGGTGCTACAACATTATCCAACTACTAAGTTCAAGGTTTTTTGGCATTTCACCAAAGTTAATCTTGTGGATATTAAATCCACCCATGTGGCAAATACTTTGCCTTATGTTGTCACAATGGAATATGTAGTCTCTAAGTTGCGATATGTGTTAACAAGAGTACCTATTGATCTTTCACTATATGTAGAACAACCAATAGTGACTTGGTACAACTCCACCCACCAAGCAAAAACAAGAAAGACTAATAGCGATATTCATTGTACACAAAATTAAGTATGAGGTCTTTCCTATCCTCCAAAACCAAACAAGAGGTAGCACACAAAGTGTATTTCCCATGTGTCCATACCACTGCCCTAGCTATTTTCCTTCTCTCTTGGCCATTTATTTCCGATTTTTAACAATTTTTAGTATGATTTATTCCCTAAAACGGCTTGCCAACATTTTTTGTGCATGCCTCATGCTCAAGCAAAGGTCTAACTTTATCTTCTAAAATTCTTGGCTCTAAACAGTCCATAGTTGGAAAACTTGGACTCAAAAAAACTCACTAGACCCATAAAACAAGACTCGGCAAAAACTTCGCAAAATCTCAACAAAAAACTTGGCACCTTAAAAAAAAAAAAGCTTAAATTTAACTAGAAACAACTTTTTGCAAAATTCAATGACAAGATGTATTCAATGAGTACAAAAGTGTTTTCTATTAAATTTGAGTGATTTGAATGCTAATTGAGTACAAAATTGCATCCTCATGTGAAATACTAATGGCTGATAGCCTATTACAATACATAGCTGACAAAATTAAAATAGTAAAACTAAAAGAAAATACAACATTTTCCTATTAGGTAATAATGCATCAATACCCAGTTCATTTAATACATTTCCTACATAACCCATGAGAGAGAAGCATGCATACAAGCTCATAAAATTACCGTTATACAAAGATCAAATAGACAAGCTGCAAGATAACACAAGATATACCCTTGGAAAACCCTCAAGAGGGAAAAACCGAGCCTCCAAAAGCACCCATACTCCATTTTATTATTAAACAATAAAGCAATACAAAAAACTTACAGAGTTACAATTAATACTTCTGAAACATCAAGCCCTTCAATGCATCCTCCATGTGTCCAAGGATGAATCCACACATCCCATGCCATGCTTCACATATGCACTCCTCAGAAGAACTCAATAGTGACAGCCCACTCGCCCGGCCAAACTTAACCACTAAACATGTGCGTTCTTATATAGACATAAGCTCACACAAATACAACCAAGTGGTAAAGCAAAACCATGTACCACAAAACCATGTGAACACGATACCATTGACCCCTCATTTAATATTGGGTACTAAGTTTTCACTTTATTAAATATTTCCCCAATATTAAATAAAAAAAAATCTCCTACTTACATTAAAATATCCCAATGTTACATACGACACATAAAATGGCCCCAAGAATTATAACTCCTAGTGATGCACGTCCATTTAGGTCCCCCTAAGTGCACCACACACATAATAATAAAATAAACATTATGCACAGTGTACAACACCTTATCCTAACAAAAGCTAGATAGTGGCTTCACCTCCTCCTTGTAATAAATGTTGATGGCAATGACTTCTCCTCAGCCTCATCAATGTCATCCAATCCTACATCTCTTGCTACACCCACCTCCTCCATTATCTGCCTCTCAAAATCAAAAATCTCATCCTCAATAACCAATAGAGGTTGCTCATTCCGCCATGTTCAATTGCTATAAGGATCTATCTCATCTACCCTTCTTGTGCATAGCCAAATATTGTAATGCACAAAGATAAGGTCATTAAGGCGTAATTGAGCTAATTTGTTCTTGTTCTTCGTGTGGATGGCCTCAAACAAGCTCCAATTGCACTAACAACTAGATGCACAGCAAGGTTGGCATAAAATGTGGAGGATAAATCTTTAGAGATTTGGGGTATTTCCACCCCAATTTGCCACAAAGACTACAAAATAAACTATTGAAGAGTTAGAAAGCAAAGTCAAAACATATTTTATCAAATTAACTATAGTTGTAAATTTGAAATTTGTAACTTGTAAGATGCATGTGAAAGATTGCAAATTTTAAACTTGGTGTTTGATTGGTTCTTCCTCAAATAGCTAGCTCCAAAGAAAAGAGCCTTCCCCTTCCTTCCCTATAATTTTCCAATTCTTGGACAGTGAGGTCTCTCACCTTAACCTAAGGTCTCATCCTCTAAATGCACCCATCTAAAAAAATAGTGCAGCCATATTTTTCCAATTCCTTCATTTTTTCTTACACTATTGTCCTTGCCCTTTAGTTGCATTCATGAGCAACCTACAAGTACAAAGTGAAATTAATTCAATTTTAAACATAAATTACTATAATTAAACAACATAAATTTAGTCTAAAATTCAACATAAATTACTATAAGCATAAATTAGCATAAAATTTGAACTAAATTCCCACTACGTCTTTGTGAGAAGGTGCCTTGTAGCCTTTTCCTACAACTGTCAATGAGGTTACCAAATTGTCCCAATAACGACTACTCACCACATTGAAAGGAATGTTGTTTAAGTCCCAAAAATCAGCACATATGCATGTGCATGCACATTAGCCTCAGATGCATGTACCACAGAGAGGGTCCACTATGCCTTTGCATGTCGTACCTTCATTTGATTTTGGATGGACTTGACCACCATGACAACCAACTATGGATGTTGCTATGGCTGCCCTTGTCCTCTCTTTTTGCATTTTTTTCTGTTTTGTGACTGAAAGTAGGCCATTCATCTCTCTTTTTATCTCCTCAATGGTGTGTTGACAAGGCTTGGCAGCACGATAAGTAATGCATGCAAGATATAACTTGAGGTGATTTATGCCTCCATTAAGTAATTTTCTACATTTAATGCAAAAAAATGTCCCAAGATCCTGTCCTTGATAGACATATTTCCAAGCAGGATCTCTAGCTCCTATAGAAGAGTGCCTATAAATGTTAGTGGCAGCGATGGGGTAAATCCTGAGGCTGAACCTGATGCAAAAGCTTCTCTATTTGCCATTATATGATGTATTTAACCAACACATACAAAGTAAAAACACAACATATTAATTTTTTAATACAAATAAAATAAACCTAAACTATACATAAATCACTAAAAAGCAGCCTAAAATTAGTTTAATCAATATAAATTAGTTTAAATCAGCACAAATTTACTCTAATCTATAATTCTCAGCATATTTTTCAAAAAAAAAATGATTAGCATAATAAATATAAGTTGGGTAAGAAAAAATAGTGAAAATAGTAAAAAAATCAAAAAAATGCTGATGAATTTTATTTTTTGGAATGTAAATGCAAAAATACTACATAGTTTTACCATATGATGATTTTTTTAAAACCTAGATGCACCATTCTGCAGCCAAAATGAAGTAAAATGTTTTAAAAGATGAAAAAATGAATAAACAAAAATCCTACCTGCACTTCAAATCTGCCTTAGAAATTCATCAAAAATCCCTTTGAATCTTCTCCCCTCGATGGAAAAATGCTGCAAATAGTGTGTTCGTTGTTGGTGAGGGCGTTCTTGACTTGAAGAGAAAAAAAACAGAGCCATTTGACTGTTTAATGGGCTTTTCTTGACGTGTTGGGCCTTTTTTACAGCCACAAGTGAGTTTTTAATCAAAACTCACTGAGTATTTAGCGAAAACTCACCAAATATTCAGCAAGTTCTCACCACATACTTGCTGAATAAACATGGTAAGTAAATGTCTGAAAAACTTGCGAGCCAGTTTACTCAGTGAATTTTCCATCTTTGCTAAACACCACATGGATGATGGGAGAAAAGATTCCAATCATTAAACTCCGACCATCAAATTTCCAAATCAGTTTGGCTTCTTCCTGGTCTATTTAAAATCTAGTATTTTCTCTTTCCTGAATCCCTTTCAAAACAAGTAATTTATTTTTTACAAGTTGGATGCACAAAAAAAGTTGATCTACACAAAAGATAATGCAAAGTGCCCCTCTAGGGTCAATGTAACCATACATCTCATTTGCCAGCAACCATTTTTATTTTGTTGCTAAAGTCCTTTCTATTGCTGCTGAAATGAAGTGTAGTGCCCCCACATTGTAACATCCCTTTTTGTAAATACCATATTTTTTGCACTAAAATCACAATTCTAAGTAACTTTCCTACTAGGGTTAGAAACATAAACTTAATCATAAGATAATTCTAATTTATTGGAGATATTCAACCATTAGGAAGCTACGATAAGGTGACTCTATAGGGTGTCGTCTACCCTAGGCCCAAGAGCAGATATACCATCCCTCTTGGCCTCATGTGGCCAACGCCATCCATATGAGGTGGTGTACCTAGTGAGGTGTCCTATACACGTTCCCCCTTCATCTTGCCATCCATTTCCCACTTCCTATGATTGGAAATCTTGGTGTATAAATTCCCCGTGATAGATGGATGAGGCGTGTTCACAATAGGGTGCCCCAGAAGCCCATCTCTTCTAAACCCAAAGGTAGTACCCCTTGTACCCCCTTGGCCTCATGGGACCATTCGGTCACCACCATGAGGTGGTGTACCTAGAAGAGTACCCCATTGCCGTTCCCCTCCTTGCAATCCCTCATTACCCCTATCATGGCTGATCGCAGCAGTTAAACAACATATAAGCATTTCACATTATGGCATATATATATATTTCAGAAGTGAGCAGTCACAACCAGATTCATTATGCTATACATATCACAAGAATCCCATACCAAATCACAGATATATTATCAAGCTGCTGTATGCCTAAGTCTGTTATTAATATCCAATCCCTGATTTTGGTCTACTCCTAAATCTGCTTTAAATGCCTTTATATTTTATTCCATCTTTTTTCCTGCCCTTCCTTTAAATGATCTCTCATTTAAGCTTTATTGGTGGAAAATTCACCACCTTTCATAGGAATTTAGGCACCACCTTTCATAACAATTAAGTCACCACTTTTCATTGCTGCTTTTCAGAATAATATATTATTCTCCAAATTGATCTCCCTTCCATCTCTTCCCCAAATGAACCTTCTTCCCTTTATATCTTCCCATGTGAGGGAGAGGTCACACCTCTTCATCATTCAGCAAGAGACACAACATTTCACAATTAGCACCCTTTAGTTCAACCCTTCATAATTCTTGCCCTTTAAAAGAGACACAACCTTATTTACTTCCCATTCCTTTCTTCCTACATTAATCGTTCCTCAATTCACATAGCTTCATTCATTTCCTCCTTCCTCCTTATCTATTTTCAAATGATCTCTTCTCCCTCTTAATATCTCATGTTTGACAGAGTCACAACTCTTCATTCCATGCCTTTTGACCATTCTGTAACTTTATTACAATTTAATTGTATATTATATTATATCTATGTCTATTATTATTTATTATTAAATCCTATTTCAAAATTGGAGACATTATACACATTTTCAAATTCCTCGCAAAAAGTTATGTGATTTAAAAAAAAATCACTTCGCATTTGAAATCTCTGTAAAGATGTTATGGCCACAGGAAGTTTGTTATTGGAATGCTCATCATAGTTGTTCCTTCCCGAATTGCACACCAATTTCTGTCAGAGCGACACAAGTTGCTGCCAAAGTTGAAATAAACTATTGATAAAGATAATATTGTCATGTCCCTGCCAATGACACTAGACCGAAATACTAAACAAATCTTAATTACAAGCTGAAAATTGTCTTACAATATGTAAGACTTCACAAATTCCCCTTAATCATTAATTACGGTGCTAGCAACAATCCACATCTCTGCAAAATGAGAATTATTATATGCATTGACAAGTAATCATTTCATTTGCACCTCCCCTACTAACATCGATTTCACCAAACTTATGATAAGTGACTAATTAGAATTAAGAATGGTGAGGGAGAGATTTAATGAAGCGGAGCAAGACATCTTCCAAGAAGGAGATAATAATAGTTAAAGAACAGAAAATCAAAACCAAATCTCTTTCATGAAATCAGTGATTGGTCTAAGCCAATCCTCCTCCTGTAATTGGCAATTTTGCTAAACAAGCTAAGAAATCAAATTAAGCCAAATCTTAACAAGAGACACGGGAAAGTTGTGAAGGGACGCAGCCTTGGAGATGGGTGTGTACATAGGAAAAAGACATGACCCTTCATTACAATAAAAGGGTATATAAGGCAAACCCATGTGGGCATCAAGGAATAATCGTGATGGGAAGAAAAAGAAAATCATTCGATCAATCAATAACTGGCAGTCTCAATTATTAAATTAAGCACCAGTCTTCATATTGGTCCAAGGAATTGGGTATGTTGTGTAATGCATGTCATTCCAATTAAGTTGTGTTGTTGTGTAGCTAGGTCAGATCCCTTCTAGGGCCGACCTAGTGCACAAAATACCAAGTGGCCTGTCGGCCTTGGCATTTGGATATCTCAGTTGTATGAGTCTAATTTGGGGTAGGCCCTATTTGGGTGAACCACTTGTGTGTAACTTGCGATTAAGTTAAATGTAACTAGCAACTAAGGGAGACTCATATGTAACTTGTAATATATAGGTCTGACCCTATCCTTGGCGCCAAAAGTATATGGCCGACTTGAGGTCTATTAGGAGGTATTGATTCATATATATGCAAGGTCATGATTGCATCAATAGATATAAATTCAACAACATGGACATATAGTGTGCTCGAGGGTGACGATAAGAGCTTATCATCTATGGTTGGGAAGGCAACAAATATGATGTTTGTCTGTGGTTAACGAGCACTACCATAAAATCAACATGGTATCAGAGCGGGTTCCTTCTATAGAGCCTAACCGCTTGAATGTAGATCCTGTATTCTTCAGAGGGTGCAAGTTTTCAGCTTCAGAGGGAGCTTGTTTTTCAGCTTCAGAGGTAGCCTAAGATTTAAGCTTCAAACTGAGCTTGTTTTTCAACTTCAAACCGAGCTTGTTTTTCAGCTTCAGAGGTAGCCTCACATTTCAGCTTCAGAGGGAGCCTGACATTTCAGCCTCAGAGGGAGCTGCGTCATCATGAAGATTTGGTTAATGCATTTTTCTCTATGATGGAGAAATTTGAGGTGAAAGCCCTTGTTAATGAGTTCTTCTCTGTGAGGGAGACGTTCGAGGTGCAATCCCTTATTAATGAGTTCTTCTCTGTGAGGGAGAAGTTCGAGGTGCAATCCCTTGTTAATGAGTTCTTTTCTGAGAGAGAGAAGTTCAAGGTGCAATCCCTTGTATATGCATTCTTCTCTGGGAGAAATTTGAGGTGAAAGCCCTCGTTCCACACTCCGCGAGTAGGTATGGTGGATCCACCCTCTACGAGTAGGCATGGTGGATCCACCCTCTGTGAGTAGTCATGGTTGGGATGCATTCTTCTATGGGAGAAGTTTGAGGTTAGAGCCCTCGTTCCACCCTCTGCGAGTAGGCATGGTGGTAATGCACCCTTCTCTGGGAGAAGGTTGAGGTGAAAGCCCTCGTCCAACCTCTGCGAGTAGGCATGGTGAGCCCAATCTCTGCGAGTAGGTATGATGGGTATCATGGAAGAAATTCCATGATGTGCTTGTTCACCCTCTAGGAGTAGCTATGGTGATCGTATTATTCATGGGAGTAGCCATAGTGGTAGTCACTATGCGACTTGATTATTCAGAAGGAATCCTCCCTAGCTAAGAGGGAGTGTTGTTGTGTAGCTAGGTCGGATCCCTTCTAGGGCCGACCTAATGCACAAAATACCAAGTGGCATGTCGGCCTTGGCATTTGGATATCTCAATTGTATGAATCTAATTTGGGGCAAGCCCTATTTGGGCGAACCACTTGTGTGTAACTTGTGATTAAGTTAAATGTAACTTGCAACTAAGGGAGACTCATATGTAACTTGTAATATATAGGTCTGACCCTATCCTTGGTGCCCAAAAGTATATGGCTAACTTGAGGTCTATTAGGAGGTATTGATTCATATATATGCAAGGTCATGATTGCATCAATAGATATAAATTCAACAACATGAAGGACATATAGTGTGCTCGGGGGTGACGATAAGAGCTTATCATCTATGGTTGGGAAAGCAACAAATCTGATGTTTGCCTGTGGTTAATGAGCACTACCATAAAATCAACAAGTTGAACTATAATTGTCCTCCAATTGATACGAATTAGGAATATTATACAGATATCAAACATTGCTATTATTATGTATATTTATATTTATCTCCATCATTATTCTTGTCACTAAGGAATCCAAGCATAATAGAATAGATATGTTGGTTCCTTTAAAGCTTCATTCAATCTGTCATTGCACTATGGAGGGGAGATGTGGACATATAAGGAAAGCAAGTAGCTTGGTGGTCCATTCAAGTTAAGTTGGAAGGCCGAATGACAAATGTAATTTTGTGCCCCTAAACTTGATGGATATGCTCAAGGTGCCTTGTATGATCTCCTGTGGGCTTCATAGCATGGATTGATCATTGGGTTAAGCCTGAAGGGAATCCACATGAACATTCTATAAACTCCAATGATGATTAGGATAATGTTCCTAACCCTAGTAGGAAAGATCAAGATCCAATTGGTAAAGTTATACCTCTAGCCATCTTACATCTCATATTTGAAAGAAATTTGTCGTTTTAGGGCAAAAACTAGGGCATTTACAAAAGGGGACATTACAAATGGTATCAAAGCTATAATCCTGACATCCTACAAGGTAAAAAGTAATCAAAAAATCATTCTAGTCAATGAGAAGGAATCTAAAAATAAGTGTATTCGCATGTATGCTCCATGTCTACATATATCCATGTGTATGCTTCATGTTTTCATGTGTACGCTTCACATATTTCTAGCACGTCTATCATGTCAGCACAAGTTGACATAACCAAGAAACAATCCTTGGTATAGAATCTCCACTTCCTAAATTATCTTAGAGTGTACAGAAGAAGCTAATTCCCAAAGGTTAATTTGGGGGATCCTCATAATAGTAGATAACTCAGATTGAGAAAATTAAATCAATATTGCTTGAGGACAAGCAATTTCGAGAAGGGAGGACCGTCATGTCCCTGCCAATGACAGTAGACCAAAATAGTAAACAAATCTTAATTAAAAGCTGGAAATTGTCTTACAGTATGTAAGACTTCGCAATTTCCCGTTATTTGTTAATTACAGTGCTAGCAACAGTTCATATCTCTACAAAATGAGAATTATTATATGCATTGACCAATAATCACTTCGGTTTCCCCTCCCCTACTAACATCAATTGCACCAAAGTTATGATAAGCCACAAATTAGAATTAAGAATGGTGAGGGAGCCATTTAATGAAGTGGAGCAACACGTCTTCCAAGAAGGAGATAATAATTGTTAAAGAACAAAAAACAGAATCCAAATCTCTTTCACGAAATCAGTGACTGGTCTAAGCAAATCCTACTCATGTAATCGGCAATTTGTCTAAACAAGCTAAAAGATCGAATTAAGCAAATTAACAAAATCTTAACAAGAGGCATGAGACAGTTGTGAAGGGACGCAGCCTTGCAAAAGGGTGTGTACATAGGAAAAAGACATGACCCTTTATTACAATAAAAGGGTATACAAGGCAAACCCATATGCGCATCAAGGAATAATCATGATGGGAAGAAAAAGAAAATCATTCGATCAATCAATAACTAGCAGTCTCAATTATTAAATTAAGCAGCAGTCTTCATACTGGTCCAAGGAATTGGGTATGTTGTGCAATGCATGTCATTCAAATTAAGTTGAACTATAATTGTCCTCCAATTGATACAAATTAAAAATATTGTAGTACCCTTCCTCGTTTGAACTCATTAGACTCATATTTTATTATTGTTTACTTTCAGTGGATACATTACCATGATGTGTTATTCAGACTTATATGACATTATTTCATGCTTTATCTGGATATGAGATGCATAATTTATTTGCAATATTTCAATACTTGTGATTTATGGCATTTTATGGATTATTGCTATGTACTAACACTTTACTTTATCTATGCAATGTGGAATTATATGTTGTGTGTCTGCGAGTGTATTGGATGCAAGGGGACGATTTTCCTTCACTCATTTCGGTGAGACAGGGAACGTCACGATTCTCCTTCATCGGTGTGTATGTCGTGTTTTCTATATTGTATATATGCATGTGTGAAAAGGTGATGCAGGATTTTGCAGGTACAAGTACCGGATAGGTACGGGGTATCGTCTCCACCTGGCTTCACAGGTTTGAGCGTGCCTTATATTTTCCGATGGAAGTGGAGGAGGTAGTAGTTGACCCTATTTTACTCAGTTACACTCTTGTGAGTGTTGCCAGTTGATCGTCCTGTCAGTTTGTTCAGCCTTCGTATTTTGTCGTTTGATCTTTTTATGAGTATTTGCTTGAGGTTTGTTCAGTTTGTGTGTTTAGTAGTTTTAAATTAATTAATTAAATTTATGGAGTTATCTCATAGTTGGTATTTTTTAATTATGTATTTTATGCATTAAGATTATAAATCTAATTAATTAAAAGAATTTAATAAATTAAGTTGCAAGCTGCATGATATTAGAAATATATTTTATTTAAATTTTAGTGAAAAATAAATTAGATTAATTTCATTTATTGTTTCCTAGAATTTTAAATAAATAAAAGAATAATTGAATAAATAAATGAATAAAAGAATTAATTAGAATTAAAGTATTGCTTTAATTTCTTTATTTAGGAAATTAATTAATTTGCATGAGGAAAGAAAAGAAAGAAAAAATGATTTTTAATTATTGCATGTTAACTTATCCTTTTGTTAGAAAATTAGAAGAGAAAATAAAATTGCTTTTATTACTAAATTTAGGTTTTTGAGAAATATATATTCAACCTAGAATTTTAGTTAAAAAGGGGAATAGGTCTTTATTTTATGGGGAGACAGGAAACAGGTCAGGGGATTTAGGTGAAGAGAAATTTATTTGGAAGCTTGTTGAAGGATTGGTTCTCTTCTACAAATTTCTTCGAGGAAAACTATACCAAGTTGGGTGGCTTTGTTTGATTGTTTGTTTTAAAGAAAATATTTTATTTATTTCTTCTTTCTGAATGATGTGTGTGTTAAGATGTTTGTCAAATCTAAAATCTTGTCTGATTCTTGGCTAAAGTTCACTCCTGAAGTTAATTTCTAGTTTGTGGAAAGAAATTATTACCTGGGTGTTTGTAGATTAAATTTTGACAAAATTGGAAAAAGTTATTATGGCAAATTTTTCCAAGATTTTTATTGTGCATGAAAATTGCAAGATTTGGGAGGAATGGGATTACCAGAGAAAATATTCCCTCTTGTTTGATTTTTGTTTCGATACTTGGCTATGGCAGTCCTTTTTAATATTTGTGTATCTCTGTGGAATTATTTAGTTATTTTAGAAATAAATTTAATCATTAATTAAATTTATTGTGTTATTAAAAGTTAAGGGAAATTGTTTTTACTATATTATTTTGGAGAAATTATGTATTAATTAATTTCTCTTTTAATAAATTTGATTGAAAATAAATTTTGGTTGAAAATAGAATTTACTGGTTTTTAGGTTATTGTGTTAAAAAAAAAAATTTTAAAAAATTAATTAAAAAATAAATAAATAATAATAATAATAATAATAATATTATTATATATATATATATATATAGTATTTTCTGTGGTTTTAATTATATTATTATATATAATTTGGAATTTAATTTAGATTGTTGATATAATCTAATCGGGTTTATTTGTAAATTAATCATGAACATATAATTAGGGGGCTAATTTTTATGTGATTTTATTTAACTTTATTGGACAAATGACAACATTGATTTCCTTGTGTTAATATAGTTGTATTTTTTTATTTTCTAGAAAATCTTTAATTGCAAGTATTTTATGTTTTTCGCTGTTTAAAGAAAAGATTGTCTATATTAGGATCTTGTGTAAATGGTATTTGCAATCAAGCTTAATTTCGTTGCAATTCGGGTTCAGTTGTCGTTATATCATATGTTGTTATACCCCTTTGGTCAGGTGTTGTTGTATAACCTTGTTGATGTGAGCCATTGTGTGTTTTGTTCCAAATGGTCAATCCTGGGTTAGTGATTGTGTATCCTTCACCTGTGGTTTGTCAGGACTAGATATGGCTGTCAGTTTTGTCATAGAGTTCTCGTAGAGAGAGACCTTTCCTGTGAGTGTTCTATGAGAGAGAGTGGCTTTCGAGCGGGGGTCGCGCCCAAAGTGGATGGCAGGATAACCCCTCGAAAGTCAATTAAGAAGTGATAACCTAATAATTGATTAGGGGGTGGGTAGATTAAATATTAATTAAGATAATGTACCTCGTGCATAGGTGAGTGCTAGTACAGGGCTCATAATGTTGCGAGAAGGCCTGGAATGGCAAACTTACCACCTTGTCTTCACAAAAGGATTGGTAGGGTCCGCATGAGACTTAGATGGAGCAGGAGGTTCGGGAGAGGTTACCAGGATAACCCAGGGTGGGGACCGGGACCTATGGAGGCCTACCATGGTAACCACCGTAAGCCATGCGATGACACTCTCTCCTTAGAGTCACTAGTGTTTGTGAGTTGAGTCACATGGATGTTTGCGGAGTCATGTAGTTCTTTCGTACTTGTCTTATTTTGCTTGCTTGAGGGTTTTCTACTATCTCCTGGCACGGTGGGGTGGTTCCATTTCGGGATCACATGGTCGGGTGGTAGTGCCACTTACCATCGGATGTTCTGGATTGTATCCTCAGACGAGGAAAGGCTTCACTGGTGTTTCTTGGTTCGTGGTTCATGTTACAACTCATGTTCGTGATCTTTGTTCAGTTGAGACCTTGTGGTCATTGTATCAAACTATTATGTAACCTTGATATTGTAACTTTTGGATTTCGTGGTATTTTTGGAAGCCATGTATTTATGGATAAATAAATGCATTGGAATACTTTGATTTTTTCATTATGGAATTTAGATGTGTAGTTTTAAACTTAAGCATTTAATTTACCTAATTAAATTGGACAATTGGATTAACCATGGTGTTAATATAATCTACGAATTAATCTTCGTTGGTAACCCTTAGGAAATCATGTGTTAGACTTCCGTTGTGTTATTAAACGTGCAATGGTTATAATTAATGCACTTAATCTTTAAAAAAAATGATTTCACCCTTTAGTTGCCTAGTTGAGTTGTTTTCCTTTAGGGTTCCTAGCGGGGCATTACAAATATTATATAGATATCACGCATTGCTATTTTTAAGAATATTTATATTTATCTCCATCATTACTCTTCTCACTAAAGAGTCAATGCATAATAGAATAGATATGATGATTCCCTTAAAGCTTCATCCAATCTGCCATTCCACTATGGAGGGGAGATGTGGGCATATAAGGAAAGCAAGTAGCTTGGTGGTCCATTCGAGTTAAGTTGTAAGGCCGAATGACAGATACAATTTCGTGCGCCTGAACATGATGGATAGGCGCAAGGCAACTTGTATGATCTCACGTGGGCTTCATAGCTTGGATGGTCATTGGGTTAAGCCTGAAGGGAATCCACATGCACATTATGCAAACTACTATGATGATTAAGATAATGTTCCTAACCCTAGTAGGAAAGATTGATCTTATATCTGTTGAAATGTAGCTAGGTCGAATCCCTAGCTTAATTAATTTTAATGTGGTCCTTGGCCTTAAAATTAATTGTATTGATATAATTGATTAATGTTTAGGGTTGAGCCCCAATTTGGATAGCTTGTAATTGGGCTGGGCCCAAATAGATATCAATGTAACTTGTGAACCTTAAGGGCAGGCCCTATTTGAGCGATGATGCATATGTAACTTGTGAATAATAATTATATTATTATTATTTTTTGGCGACAAACTCATCTAGGCCAACCTTGGGGTTCTAAAGATTGACGCCATGTATATATGCAAGGCAAGTTGATGCCTTATGCCATTATTATCATCAGCGAATTTGTCTCTACTAATCAGCAATCTGCATTAACGAACTTCTTCTTCAGCGACTTCAATTAATCATCATTGGGGAATCTCCTTGAAGTTAGCAAATTGTTGGTTGATGTCCTGTGATCTGCCTTGTCTCATATGTGAATACTCCAAAACTAGGCGAAGGTGTTACCTTGAAGATTGTCTATGTGTTGGGCATTCATATTGACCTAATTCTGCTACTCTAAGTGAGC
This sequence comes from Cryptomeria japonica, assembly GCF_030272615.1. Taxonomy (NCBI): domain Eukaryota; kingdom Viridiplantae; phylum Streptophyta; class Pinopsida; order Cupressales; family Cupressaceae; genus Cryptomeria; species Cryptomeria japonica. The sequence continues at coordinate 274,536,858 of NC_081410.1, read as the reverse complement.
GAACTTGTAATTGTATTCTGCTGATTATAAATACTTTGATCTGGATTATTGTTGTTGGGTTTTTCCTCCAAGGGGGAGGTTTTCCTAGGGTATCTTGGTGTTCTTGTGTATGTATATTTGTTTATTTCTGAGTCATATTAATTCTGATCACTAAAATCAACATGGTATCAGAGCTTGGTTCGTAATAGTTGTGATCAAATTCATCAATTACAGTCATTTTTCAGTCTAACCTACTACTCAAGTTCAGGACAACATGGATTCTTATCTTAGGGCTGAAGATAGGTTGGAAGGTTCAGCCAATTACACTTCATGGAAGGTCAAAATAATGATGGTCTTAAATGACCTTGCTGAATACATCGGCAAGGATGTTATTGAACCTCAAGACAAAAAGGAGAAGGAAGAATGGAAGAAGAAGGACTACCAGGCACAAAGGATGATTATTGATTCCGTCAAAGATCACATTGTGGCATCCATCTCCAAGAAGAAGACTGCGAGAGAGATGTTCAACACATTAGAGAAGATGTACGAAGTCAACAACACTAGCTACATACTTGCCTTAAGGAATCAGCTCTCTCACATCAAATTGGAGAAAGGAGAACATGTAGCTACTTACTTCATGAGGATCTCTGAGCTAAGGGATCAGCTTTCCACCATTGGGAAGAATGTTGAAGACAATGACTTAACTATGACAGCTCTAAATGGTCTTCCTTCTACATGGGAGCCCTTCATTCAAGAAATCAATGCAAGAGTAGAGCTTCCTCAATTTGATCGATTGAGAGGAGATAGCATTCAAGAGGAATCTCGCTTGACTACAAAATGAAAAATTAGAAGTCCTCATGACAGTGATCATCATGTCCTCACAGCTAAGAAGGAAGGTGGCCATTGGAAGAAGAATAACTTCAAGAGAAATAGAGATTTCAGACCCTCTGCTCCTGATTCAAGGAAGAAACCAAAGGACTTGTCTCACATTCGATGCTTCCGATATAACAAGTTTGGTCACTTTGCAAAGGACTATCAATCTCAGCTTGAGCAAGGAGAAGCGAACCTAAATGAAGTCTTGAAACAGCAGAATAATGAAGACTTCCTCTTTCTCTCAGCCTTGTCAAGCAATGTTCACTCAAACAATAACACTTGGCTGATTGACAATGGTGCATCTAGACACATCACAGGCTATTGGGAGCATCTCTTAGATTTGGTGGAGAAGGAGTCCAACCTTCATGTGACTATTGGTGACAATGCTCGTTATGCAGTAAGAGGTTTTGGCTCTACTTCCTTAAAATTAGATTCTAATATTTCCCTCCATCTCAGTAATGTTTTGTTTGTCCCTGGAATACAAAAGAAATCTCTATATCTGCTCTAGAAGATAAAGGTTATCAGGTTGTATTTTCTGAAGGAAGAGTTCTTGCATGGCCTAAGGAGTCCAACATCAAATCAGCTCGTGCCATCGGGATTAGATATGAAAGCCTATACAAGCTTTCAACTCACACTTTCAAGTAAGGATATAGTTGATAGATTCTTAAAACTATGATAGGAGTAAATCAACTAGTTTTTGAATCATGTGAACTTACTACTTAGATAAGGATTAAGAGGGAGTTACATATTCCCCATAATCCTCAGTGAATGCATTGTTGTTGATTATATTTAGTAAAACTTAAACATGTTGCTGTTTTCTAACCATTGATGTTTGAAAACTGATTTACGAACAAATTGATATCTCTAGTATTGGATTTGAGAAGTATGGCTAACCATTTGAATTCAAATCAGTTCTGAATTTATAATTGTTATATGATTATTGCAAGGATGTTCTTGATTATGATTCTATGATAGAACTAACATGTGTTCCTTGTTTCTCTAAAATATACTTTGGCCAAGAGGGAGTTTTCAGCTCCTATGATAACATTATGTGTATCTTCCACCCTCTGCGGAGTGCAAGGTGGGACCACCCTCTACGGAGTGCAAGGTGGTAGTCTCTTTGAGGTGTAATACCTCTTCCACCCTCTGCAGAGTGCAAGGTGACAGCTTATACTTCTCTATAGAGAAGTTTTGAGGTGTAAGACCTCTTCCACCCTCTACGAGCAATGCAAGGTGGATCCATTCTCTGCAGGTGTGCATGATGGGCATCATCAAAGAGTCCATGATGTACTTAGGATTCATCCTCTACGAGTATGCATGATGAATATCATGGAAGGAGTCCATGATGTATATTGAATTCATCCTCTGTGGGCATGCATGGTGAATAACATGGAAGGAATCCATGATGTATCTTGGAACCATCCTCTGTGGGAATAGATGATAGATATCATGGAAAGAGTCCATGAAGCATGGTCACGGTGTAACTTGATTATTCAAGGGATCCTCCCTAGCTAAGAGGGAGTGTTGAAATGTAGCTAGGTTGAATCCCTAGCTTATTTAATTTTAATGTGGCCCTTGGCCTTAAAATTAATTGTATTGATATAATTGATTAATGTTTAGGGCTGAGCCCCAATTTTGATAGCTTGTAATTGGGCTGGGCCCAAATAGATATCAATGTAACTTGTGAACCTTAAGGGCAGGCCCTATATGAGCGATGATGCATATATAACTTGTGAATAATAATTATATTATTATTATTTTTGGCAGCAAACTCATCTAGGCCGACCTTGGGGTTCTAAAGATTGACGCCATGTATATATGCAAGGCAAGTTGATGCCTTATGCCATTATTATCATCAGCGAATTTGTCTCTACTAATCAGCAATCTGCATTAACGAACTTCTTCTTCAGCGACTTCAATTAATCATCATTGGGGAATCTCCTTGAAGTTAGCAAACTGCTGGTTGATGTCCTGTAATCTGCCTTGTCTCATATGCGAATACTCCAGAACTGGGCGAAGGTGTTACCTTGAAGATTGTCTATGTGTTGGGCATTCATATTGACCTAATTCTGCTCCTAAATGATCGCCTATAGTCCAGATCAGATAAATTGAATCTATGGTACTCTAAGTGAGCGAACTTGTAATTGTATTCTGCTGATTATAAATACTTTGATCTGGATTATTGTTGCTGGGTTTTTCCTCCAAGAGGGAGGTTTTCCAAGGGTATCTCGGTGTTCTTGTGTATGTGTATTTGTTTATTTCTGAGTCATGTTAATTCTGATCACTAAAATCAACAATATCAAACACGATTGAGGAGTCTCAATCAGGATCCAACTGGTTAAGTTATACCTCTAACCATCTTACATCTCCTATTTGAAAGGAATTTGTGATTTTAGGGTAAAAACTAGGGCATTTACAAAAGGGGACATTACAAATATAGTGTTCTATATAATTGCTGAAGTCATACAGAACATTTCCTAGACATTTTTTACTTGTCCCTTCATGCCAATTCATCAAACTGCACAGAAAGCCAAAATCTCCAGGTGACCTTTATTTTGTATTTTGTGATACAGGATTGCTCAAGAACCCAAATGCTCCTGCATCATAAGTCCATCATTGTATTCCTGTGTTCAGAATGAATAAATGAGTTTATTTATTATCTCTCAGCACTATTAAATATGTAATGGTGTTTCCACTTTTATATGTATTCACTGCCTAGATGTTCATTATTCACAGATTAGTTAGGTAGATCCATCTTATAATTATATATGCATTGTCCTCCATGCAACTTTTTGACTCAATGAACATCAAGTCGACAAAAGAAAGAAAACTATCCTAAGATCAAAATTGCAGTAATTTTCACACGATTAATATTCCTCGTCATTGAAAAGAAAAAGATGGTTTGACAGATAAAACAGAAACGAAAACAACAATGTTCATATCCTTTCTCTTGTTTGCAAAATTTCACTTCAATTATAGAATAGTCCATATAAAGTAATCACTGACATACCATTGACTGCTGATTCAAAAAGCTGTTCTGAGCTCAAACCAGATATGGCGGCAAGTACCAAAGGATGTGAAGCAAGTGCGGCAGCTGGGATCCTGATCAATCAAAAGGTCACTTATGATGCTTCAACAGTATTGATAATTTTTTGAACTGAGAAATTGTAAACAATGGTACAATAAACAAGCAAACTAAAAATGATAAAACAGCATCTCAAAGACAAAGTATTGAAAACATGCCCATGACTCAGCCTTAGCCATGATGCAAAAGCCTCCAAAACCTGCCAAGCACAATGGACAAGATACACTTAGAACATAATATATATATATATAAATATATATTAATGCTCACAAGTAACAGAAGTAAGAAAATAACAGTCAAGATTAAATTCACATGCAAAAAGAAAGTGCTACGATGAAAGTAACCCTAGGTACTGACATGTAACAAAATACTAAAATACACAGTTGTATGTGGTAAGTATAAAGTATTTCAACCCTAAATATAAATCTTAATAACATTTTTGTTCCTGAAGAACAGCTCCAAGTATAACAATTGTGATATATTTCAAACTCAGATATAGAAGCAGGCAATTTCAAATATAGAAGCAGGTTTTTCTCATAGAATTCACTCCAATCAGATAAAATCTACTGGCAAAAATGCTACATTGCACAAAACTTGAGTTACACAAGCAAACCACACCAAAAAAATTGAATTACAACAGGAACCATAATCACCGAAGCTAGCAACAACATGTAACTTGAGTCGTCCAGAGGGAAAAGGACATCAAGCTACAAATGAGCAGTAAACTTGTGACAAATATGATTACAAGAATGCCAGCCAGTCCGTAAGGCTATATAACATTCAGATATGGATAAAGTTATATACATTTTGTTCAAAATACTAATACACCCAGAGCCAAAGTCCTTTAACTAATACAAATAACAAAAACTAAAATACAAGGCACTGCCATTTAAGAATAAAATGCATGGTGAGGATGTAACACATTGTCACAGCTTAAAAATACCTGTTCCTGAAGCTCTTCAACATTCAAACAAGAAGTCAACAAACTAAAAGCAACCTCAACTGATGAAATAAGCTCCTTCTGAAACTGCCGACGTCTCTCTGGACGGACAGCTATTTTGTGGCTGTATGCCTCCTGAAAAAATGTACCAAGTTCAGTAATTGGATTAACCTCATATAACTTACATCAATTACGCAAACAAATAGACAATATGCAAGACAAAAAGTTCGCACAGAAAAACAAGTATGATAATAAAAATTTATTCAATTTTTAAATACTTGTGTTTACAAACTACAATTGATAGCAGGGCATTTGGAAAATAGGAAAAGATGCATGAAGCAATCCCTGAAGATTGTCGCACATTTTGAGAAAATAGTTTACAACGTAGATCCTTACTATCAGAATTGTACATAAAAGCTATAAGATTTGCCTAAATAAACCCTAGCTCATCAGCCATTGAAAACTAAAGCAGCCTATGTAAATGTCTGATTGGTGGAAAAAAGATTATGAGAGGATGAGATTGGATGTCAGCTTAGACCTGATTCTCACTGGAGAACATTCTCCCCAAGAAATGTGTTTATGCCACAAATTCCCAAATTCATTGCAGATATGTTATTCCTTCATATGACATCCCTAATTTCTTGCTCTTCCTCTTGGCACTTGCTCTTCCTCTTCTCTTGCTCACTCTTCCTAATGCTTGCACTCAACCAATGAATACTTGGCTAATGCTCTCACTCTCATTATTGCCCTTGCTTTTCCTATCCTAATACACTCGCTCTTGTAGCCTTTTTCAGTTTTTTGTGACTACTTAGGGTGTCTGTAAGGCCCATAAACCATTAGGATCAGGGTTAGTAGAGCATACGTTAGAAAAAAAAAGTTTTTTGAATGCAAGAGCTGAATGACAAAAGGGAAACCTGGACATTTCTGGTGCATTTAGGCGATACACCTAAGTCCCCCAAGGATCTCAGGGATGTCTCAGCATCTCTTTGCACTCCCCAAAACAAGGGGATGTCCTAGACACATCCCCTCTTTGAGGGACACATCCTATAATAAGTGATCATGGTAGTGGGACAATGGGGGGAATGTTTTCACAGAATCCCAATGTCCCAAAGATGTTCCTATCTCAAAAATAGTTGGATTCTTTAAGGGTTGTCCCCATGGAACACTAGCTTACAAAAAATAGGCCCACGGTACAATGAAAAGGAATAACATCAAAAGCCATGGCTTCAGCCAGAGATTTCAACTAATTGAATATTAATGTCCATAAGTGGCCAAAGATGACCAAAGGGATAGAAAAAGTTTAAATGGTTGAAATAGACTGCAGATGTGTGCAGTGTGACTTTAATACAAAGTATTCACAATAAATAACAAAACAAGCATAAGTCAAAAATAAAGCAACTAATTGGGAGCCCCTTCACCCTGCACTCTCTAACCAATCTCTTCACCCTGCACTCTCTAACCAATCTTGTAGTCTTGGTTGATTTTCAATGCTTCTTGTGGCATAGATCATTCAATTCTAGCCCCAAGTAACTCTTGCATTCTATAAGATAATGCAGCTTATAGTTTGCAATATAATTAGATATTGTTTTTTAGGATCAAATTTTTGCAATATTTATTACTCAACTCATTCCTTCAATGACCCATTTCTTACAATAAGTCATTTCTCCTATGACCACTCTCTCATGAGCTTGAATGCTCCACTTCGAACTGGTTACATTAGGTAATGCTCACAAAGGGGAGGGATGGTATTGAAACTAGTGAAATCAATCATCACCACAAGGCTTGTACACAACAACTAAAGGCTTCTGAAGAGATCAGACATTTCAATACTAATCAATTTAAAGTGTGCTTAACCATTAAAAAAATCCACAGTCAAGCCTATTTATCTTGCTACCTAGTTTTCCAACCCATTACCATGGATTGTGCCTTGCGAACCATCCACTTCCATATATCCTTGATTTTTCCATTGTTTATGTAACTAGAATTTTGGCACTGAATCACCCATTTCCTACAATTAGTCATTTTTTTAAAACCAATCACGATTAATAGAAAAGTATCTTGAGTGAGGGTGCACAGCATGATCGATGGTTTCCATTTCTCGGCCCATGCAAGCTACCTCTCTTGTCATTAGGATTTGGTCCTTTGTTGATTTTTGTGATGCTTTTGTCGCTTTGATTGATTTGTGCCATTAGTTTTGTGTTTGTGTTTAGGTGTTTGTGTCTTCTTTTAGCCTTTTTGAACTGCTAGTCAGATGCCCATATTCTATCTGGTAAGGTGACTGAGAGTTTGAGTAGATGATTTGATCATCAGAGCGAACCGTATGGACACAATGCCTCGGGAGGATGGTAAAAGGGACATCGATCGTAAACAAGTTGTGTGAAATGGAAAGGGTAAAACCATTAAAACTTTCAAAGTGTTGCAAAAAGAAGATCCAGGGGCCTCTGGAGGTCAAGGAGGAGGCAACAAGTGCTCCCAAGCGGAAGGAGGTAAGGACCCCATCCTTCTGAGGGTACTAAGGATTAGCCCTAATGAACAAATGGTTGCTGCTATAAAAAAGGAAGAAAATAGACTCAAAAATATTGAGATTTCCTTTACTTGTTTAGACTGCAATGATATTCCTGCAAGAAGATTTTTGACAATTGGCTGAATACAGTGTGGAGAACTCAGAATCTTTGTTTCTTTTTGTAGGATGATTCAAAGAGGGTTATTTGTTATTTTTTTAAAGAACCCTAACATGCAAAATGGAGTTTTAGAGAAGAAATACTGGAATGTCGATAATTCATTATTTAAAGCAGTTGCTTGGGCACCCAATGTCTCACTAAGTGAGATTATGTTCTGTTCAATGCCTAGGTGGATTGCTGTTAAAAATGTTCCTGAGCAAATATGAAAAGTCTTGCCTAAATTGCTTAAACCATTAGCGAAAACTCTGAATGTAGAAGACTCTCATACTACCCTACTGCATATGAATGCCCGTGTTTTGATCTACTTCAATAGAGTCCAATTACCTGATGTGATTGAGTTTCCAATGAAGCAACAAATGCATAGATGTGATATTGAGGCGCTTGGTGGTTTAAATTCTTGTTTTCTTTGTAAAACTAATGGACACCATAAAAGAGAATGCCCAAAAACTTTAAACTACATTAAGAATGTGAACTCTAGCTACCAAAAAGCAGTATTTAACGAAAAAGACACTCCAATACCCTCTGAGGATGTCATCCTTGATCAGCCTCCTAGAAATAACCCTGGTAATAGTCAACTGTTGGGTAATGTTGAAAGTCCTCCAAAAGAAGATTTGATAAATAGGGGTAAGAAGGTTACCAAGGATTCACCCTCTAAGGGTGATGAGTGCAGGGTAGAAGAGAATAGAGCTAAAAAGCTGGAGATTCAAAATGAGACTCCTCAGAAGGATAATCTTGATGAGCAAGATCCCCGACCTTCTGTTCCTTGTAAAATAAATGCCCAACAGATTGTGCTTGACAAACTGGAAAAACTCCACCAAGCTAGACAGAGGATTACTATGGCTCTCTCAGACCCTCCATCTGCTTTGAAGCCGACAGAATGTGAAGGAATAGCAGTAAATGATTTGTCCCCTAAGAAGGTTGAGGAAGATAACACCCAGGCAATAACAGAAGTGCATGAACACAGAAACTCTGCTCTGATCCCGTTGTGTGCAGAGAACACTATTCCAGTTGAATCTAAAGGGGGAGTTTCAGACAGTGATGGTTCTTTAAAGATGATTGAACTAAAAGAGCACAACCGAATCCCCTTTGATTCAGAAATGGAGGAGCCTGCTGAAGAAGTAAAGGATGTGGCAATGAAAGTTAAGAGGAAGAGGAAAAATGTGAGCAGAACCAACAATGCCAAGAAGGATGGCAAGAAACGAAAAGGAAGTGAGATTCCTGAATGCTTTGAAAAACTTTGTAGAAATGGTAATACCAATTCCTCTTACTAGTTTGTTATGATGAAGGGTGTGAATTGGAATATAAGGGGTTTGGAATCCCTAGAAAGAAAGTACATCATTAGAGCCTTCTGTAACCATACTATAAACCTGGACTTTCTCATGCTACAAGAAGTTAAGGCAGTAGGATTCCAATTGTACAAAAACCTGAGGTTAATAGGGAAAGATGCAATGTTGTTTTCGTCTAAGCATGACAGAGGAAAAGGGGGAATTGCAATTTTAGTGAGCAAAAAATGGAGCAAATTTGTGAAAATGCCTGATTGTTCACCGTGCAACAGATGTATATGGTTAGAAATTGAAAAAGACAATCTACATTTTGGGGTGTGTTCAGTGCACGCCTCAAATGACTACAAGGAGAGGATTAATCTATAGCAGTGGATGGTTTCATCTTTACCCAATATCCCCTGGATACTTGGGATGATTTTAATATGACTGAAAATAAAGAAGATAAACAGGGAGGAATCCCTTGGTGTTGGAAGGGGAGTGAAAGGTTCTTCTAGGAAAGAATGAAGAAAATTCTTAGATTATTTGACCCCCTTGAGGGCAAGAAAAAAAAGAGTAAGAGCATCTGGTTCTCTTGGTGTAACAACCAAGGTACTGGGAGAAGGGTATATTGTAGCTTGGATAGGTTTTATGCCCAGAAAGATGTTTTTTTGTTTTTCCAACAATGGGAATGCTAATAGCGTGCAAGTAGAACCAAAAGCATTGTTAGATCATTACCCTATCACTCCATACAATATGATTAAAGGATGTGTACCGCTTGGGAATCAGAAAGTTAGAGAGCTGTACAAGCTAAATGTTGAACTACTCAAGCAGGACTGCATAGAGAGAATATAGACCCTTAATCAGAAAGAGCATGCAAGGAAGTATTGGAACACCCTTATTGGCAACATGCAGAAACTTTTGAAGACCATTGGCAAAAGAAATGGAACTGGCAACAGGAAAACTGAATATAAGCTGCAAGAGGAGTTGTTAAATATAGAATATAAGTTACAGCTTGACCCTCAGATTGGGGAGTTATGATGTTATCTTGAAGATACCGAACATAAGTTGAGAAAGTTGCAAACCAAAAAGGCTCAAGGGGCCAGAATAAGGGCCAAATTGTACTGGTTGTGCAAGTAGATAGAGGTACCAAGTATTTTTTCAATATTCTTAGGGCAAAACAAAATACAGAGGCTATTGGCCCCATCCAAGTAGACAATTAATAGATTCATGAAAATAATGACATAAAAAAGATCTTCCATGACTTTAATAAGAATCTATTTACTGCAGAAGCCAACAATGCTAAATGTCACCAGGCCCAAGCCCTTTGCAAAAATATTATTCCAAAAAAGTTGAACTCAAGCATGGCAGAAGAAGTAGGGAAGGAAATTTCTGAGGAGGAAATCACTAATGCCATTTTCCCTTTCAAAAATGGGAAGTCCCCAGGGGAAGATGGACTTCCTGCACAGTTTTATAAAGCCAATTTAGACTGGATGGTGGATGACCTATATTAGACCAAGAGGCTGTTGACATTTTTGTCATTGATGTCAGAATTGTCGAGCTGCTTGTGAGCTTGGTCGTTTGAGCTATCTGTAGTGTTTGCTGGAGCTATTTGTATGTGTGTCATCTTCAGCCAGCTGTGTGAGTGCCTGCCTGTCACTCTTGCCAGCTGCTCATGCCATATCAGCTTTGACTATTCAAACGAGTTGGTGTAATTTGGTTTGACGCAAGATATAAAACAATTACATAAACTTATGGAATGCTTTGAAATAACTATTCAAAGCTGCTGTTACTTTCCTTCGTGAAAAAGGGAGACGTGATACTTAATTGTGTTCAAATCTTTTTTAAATAGATACATCTTCATCTGGAATGTGTGCTGCTGTTTTTTTTCATTTTCATCGAGCATATGGAGAATTTAATAGAGTTGAATCGGGCAGAGTTCGTGCTTTTCTGGAAGACTAAATTTCAACCAAAATTGGCTGTTTGTATAAGGTGGTGTATTTATGTTTTCAATTCTTTTGGAATCGATAATATTTTTTTTAAAAAGCAATTCAGAAAAAACGTGAGCCTACATTTTAAAAAAAAAATGTCCCTTGTGGAATAATTAGTTTTTGGTGTCGTGGAAGTATCGCAGGTGTGATGGAAAGCTTCTGGAGAATATCGTGAAGGCCTTTTTATTCTTGTTTTGCCGAAAATGGCCATATGATGATTGTCAGGAAATACGGCATATTTGAAATATAGCTGGAGTGTGGATATTTATGGAGGAATGTGACCGTAAAAGAAGTAGTCAGAATCGTGGTGGACGTAGAAATTTATTGCTCAATATAATTTCTGTAGAGCACTAAGTGTGATGCAAGAGGAATCGACTTCATGCGGAAGATGTGAGCTGAATGAGGTTGGGGGAGTCGTGCTGATCATTTATGGTGAATACGATTTAATGAAAATTGGTTGTGAGAAGTGTATGCGATAAAATTAGCAGGGGTTTTTGAAGCGATAGCTGACAGTCTTTTTGAATGATGGTGCAGCGTAATATGCAGATTTCTGGTTCTCAACGGAATATACATTTTTATTTTCTGTGTGCGCGCTTTGTTCAGTGAGATAGTGCGATTAGTGGAGGACTCTAGTCTTTATAGTATGGAGTTTTTGGCATATACTTGTTTTGTGAAAAATACGTGTTAAGATATCTGCGCACATACACTCCACGAATAAAGTTAAGAAGATTGCAGAGATGAGAAAAACATTTTTCTGGCGTATAAGTTTTAAAAGGAACAGTGTATAAGTTTTTGGGTGAGAGCTGGATGGTAGTGTTGAAACTCTTTGTGTGTTCATGAGCTCATATTTTCTTTAGTACAGCAATGTCTTTATGTTGGTTGAGCTGATTGAATGTTAGAGAAAAGTCTGAAATTGTGCTGTGGTTTTCAATTCTTAATAATTATTTGTAATTGAGGTTGGTGCCTCATCTAGCTGGAGTTGGTGCGTCAGGTGTTTAGGAATAGGAGTTTTCTGAGAGTTGGAGCTCTCTTTTGTAAACTGGGTTGGTGCCCATTCAGGTCTTTGAAAGAATCAGTCGAACTGTGGTTTTTTACCCAAAAGGGTTTTCCACGTGATAATTTATGTGTCTCTCTCTTCATGCTTTCTTTTCTAATATTTTGTTGTGTTAAAGTATGGAATTTAATTGAAATGTTCAAATACTGATTCAAAATACTACGATTTTTTGTGTTAAAGTATGGAATTTAATTGAAATGTTCAAATACTACGATTTTTTTGTTTGAAAAATGACCAAAAAAAAATCTTCGCGTGCTAAAACCTTAGCCACAAAAAATAGAAAACCCACCATGAGTTTTTGTAAATAAATCAAAAAACCCGCAAAAAACTTCACATGGAAAAACACCAAACATCATGCAGCAACAAAGACACGGCCAAGAGCCCTTCACACTTAGAAAACACCATCACAACCATCGTAAAAAAACCCGAGGCATTTTAGAAAACCCTAGGTCCTGCAGCTTGCAGAAAAATAAATGTATCCAAACACCAGTTGGCACAAACTGGAAAGCCTCAAGTAGTAAAATCCCTTTGTTTCTGCAAAAACCCTATGTCGCCAAAAAAACTCCTTGCAAAAAACGACCTTGAAAAAAAATGTCCATTACAAATCAAAAAACCCTGACTGAATTGTCCCGCACAGCATAGAAAACAGGAAAAAAAATCCTCACAATTTGAATCCTGTGATTTTTGTTGTAAAAAAATCAATAAAAACACTAGACATCACATAGCAACAAAGACATGGCCAGGAGCCCTTCACACTAAAAAAACACCATTGCGGAAAAACCCTAGGCATTTTAGAAAACCCTAGGTCGAGTAGCTTGCAGAAAAATAAATGTATCCAAACACCAGTTGGCACAAACTAGAAAGCCTCCAAGCAGGAAAATTCCTTTCGTTTTTGCAAAAACCCTAGGTCGACAAAAAAACTCCTTGCAAAAAAACATCCATTGCAAACCAAAAAAACCCAATTGAATTGTCCCGTGCGGCATAAGAAAACATGGAAAAAAACCCTCGCGATTTGAAACCTTCGATTTTTGTTGTAAGAAAATCGAAAATGACTTTTCAAGTTCACTACAAATTTTGTTTAAAAAAATTCGCCAAAAAAGGAAACCCTCTATTTTATTTTAAAAAATTAGGCGAATAACTACTAGAAATTTCCTCGAAACAAAAACCACAATTTTTTTGACTAAAATAATTCACCATAAAAGGACCTATGCTCTAATACTATGAAATAATAAATGATTGATTCGATATATTAACATGGGAGACGAGTGCTCCTTATATAGAGATTACAAACAAATTTTCTAATATAGAAACGAAATACAAAAGAAAAACATTCTAAATAAGAACAAACTACAAAAAAAGAAATATTCTAAACTAATTGAATGACCTGTTGTGACCTTTTCACACATCGCCCCATTGCAAATGGGGACCCCCCTATTTTTCCTTTTCAAGGTTTTGCCTTGGTGTCGCAACTGCTAATCACCAGTCTTTTTGCAATGAGGAGAGCAATGGGGACCCCCCCTATTTTTCCTTTTCAAGGTTTTGCCTTGGTGTCGCAACTGCTAATCACCAGTCTTTTTGCGATGAGGAGAGTTTATAGATGGTCATCCAAGTCAGTTAAGGAAATCATGCTCAGAATAGTGTTTGGACACCATCAAAGTGCTCAGAAGGCCCGAAGGACTTAAAACGCAACTGCTTAGGGTCAATTCTGACACCTTCCTCTTTTCATGGGATTCTGCTTTTTTGCTTTTTTTGCTTTTTTTACTTTTAGCATTTTGGTACCAATCCGGGAAGCAACTTTTTCGCCTGCCTTTTTGCATTTTTGCTTTTTCTTTTTTGGGTTTTTTCAGCTTTTTTGAAAGTTGACCTGGGATTGGGTCACTCAGGTGTTGGCAATAGGGTTCATGTCTTCGAAAACAAAAATTTGTATCTCCAAGTGTGAAAGGCAAAGAAAATCTCCACACAAGGCGTCGATCCAGAAGTTCCAGACAAACATGAATTGTTGAGCAAGAAAATCCATTAAGTGTCCTCCAAACAAGGCGTTGATCCAGAAGTTCCAAACAAACATGAACTGTTGAGCAAGAAAATCCATTAAGTGTCTGTGCCACAGAGAAAAGTTTCTAAATGGAGATAGGAATGTCTCAAGCCAGTACCAAGTTCGCCAAGGAGGGAGATGGCAACGTCTTGGGCAAATGCAAAGTCCACCAACGAAGGAGATGGCAACGTCTTGGACAAGTGCAAAGTCCACAAAGGAGGGAGATGGCAACGTCTTGGGCAAGTGCAAAGTTCACCATGCATCATAAGAGGAATGTCCTAACAACACACAAACTCCGTCCATCAAGGAAAGAACAACATCTTGAGACATGCTAAAGTCTGCCCAATGAGAGGATAAGAAAATTGGCTAAGTGTTGATACCTTGGGGAGAAAAAAATTCAGAAAATTGGCTAAGTGTTGATACCTTGGAGAAAAAAAATTCAAAATTTGGTTAAGTGTCAAGGAAATTCCCTAAGCAAGAAGCAAATCCGCCCAAGGAAGATGAAATAAAATTCAACCAAGTGTTGGTGGATTGAAAGAAAAGTTGAAATCAGGTGCCAAGTCTGCCCAGCATTTGGTCAAAATGGCTTGCCAAAAGGTGAAGTCCGCCATGATGGAAATGGCAATGTCTTGTGCCATCCTAAAGTCCACCCACCTTCCTAGCAAAAATGGCTAAGGAAGAGTAAACTCCGCCCATAGCAGAGAAAGAAATGGCTTAAGGAAGGCTAAAGTCTGCTCAAGAAAGGCACAATTTAGCCTAACATGTGACAAGGTCCACCCCCTCCAAAAACAAATGTCTTGACTAAGCACCAAGTCCGCTATGATGGAGATGGCAATGTCCTATGCCATATCAAAGTCCACCTAGAAGAAAAAATAGGAAATGTCCCAAGGCATCATGAACTCCACCCAAGCATGAGGTAAAATGTCTTGATCAAGCATGAACTCCGCCCACATTGGCATGAAGACACATCAAGTCCGCCTTGACACTTAGAAGAAATTGGCATGACAAGTGGTCAAGTCCGCCCAAGAAGGTAAGTTTGGCATGAGATCAAACATAGTCTGCCTAGGGGAAATGGAAAAATGGCTTGATAACACACGCTCCGCCAAGGTCATGAAAAGAATGTCCTAACACATGGCAAACTCCGCCATGAATAGAGTTGACCAAGTTTGGGGAGTTAAGAAATTTGAGAAAACACTTTAAATTATTTCTCAAAAATTCGCCCAACAATTCCAAGAATTTCTTAAAACACATGAATTTCTAAAAAATTCCTTGCCAGCACATGGACAAGTTGGCTAAGTGTGAAGAGGCGCCAAGATGCAAAATAGAAACTTTCTTTTGAAGGGATTGAGTTACCATTTTGAGGAAGATAAGAAGGAGACTAGGTTCGATGAATCTATGAAAGAATGTAAAGATGCTAAAAAGATCGAACTTCTCAAACTTATATCAATTTCAACTCGTCATTTTCATTCTCATTCTTTCTCAAGTTTGAAAGTTGAAAGAACTCTCTCTCCCAAGATCAATGAGGGAAGATTTTCGAAGACAACAAGTGGATTTTTTGAAGCAAGGAAAGGAATTTCCAAAGTCCGACCCAAGTGTTGGAATTTGCCACGAGGAAACAAAAAAATGGCTAAGTGTGGAGTTTTCCACAACAAAAGAGTCAAATTTTGACTAAGTGTTGGAAAGGAAATAGGAAGAATGAAGAAGAATACAGAGGAAAAGTAAAGAGAAAATGAATAAAATCCTTGTCCAAGGATGGAGTCTGTCCTACTTAACCCAAGCCAAATTTAGAATTGAAGGCAAATCCACAGGCAAAGTTCGTTCGAGCATAGAGATGGCCAAAATCTTGGCTAAAGTTGAAAGGTCCGCATGAAAGTGTTACAAAATGAAATTGAATAGCCAAAATTTGGTTATGGGAAATACTTCACAGAGAAAATTCCAATTTACTCCATTGTGGCGAAAGCACGAAGGAATTCTTCTCCAAATTCAAGACACTTGAAAGAATTTCAAGGCATCAAGAAGAAAAGTCCTCAGACTTAGTGAAAATATGGGGAAAAAAAATTCAGACTTCTTGGGGGATTTCATCTAAAATCCCAAGCCTATTGAAGCAATCAGGGCAACTTCTTGAAAGATTTCATCTCGCGAGAAATTGAAGACAAGCTGCCAATCAGAATCAGATGGAGACAAGAGGAGTATTCCAAACAAATTTCCATACTTAGTTTCTTGACACAAATTGGGGAATGCAGAGGAATAACATTAGTCCAGTTCAAGCAGGAGGAATTTCAAAGCAATCAGGAAATAAAATTTTAATAACTTCAAGTACAGACATTTTCTCCAAGGGGAGATTTCCAGACCTCAAAAGATTCATTTGCGGGTGAGAAAAAGAGATCAAAATCTCGAAAGGAATCCAAGATCAAAGCTAGGTAGAAGAAAGCGCAAAGGACAAAGTCATTGGCAAGAAAAGATATTCTAAGGCAAGCACGTGGAAGAAGAACAGAGTAACCAAGGAGGACATCCAACATGCTAAGGTGGTGCCTCGTCATCTTCCAACCAATCAGATTGTTCCAAGCCAACATGTCCAAGTTCAATGAACTTGGCTTATCCACGAAAGCTTCTAGGAGGCACACTTCACAAAGCAACAACTTTCTACTTTATTCTTGGTTTATATTTAGCAGAAGGACAAGTGTTCCCAAATGTAATTTTCTCATCAGTCGAGAGGTAGTTAGATGTAACAAACCCTAATTAGGGTTTTTATTTTGTAATCTCGGTCGTTGATTTGAAATCAATCCTGGTCATTGAATTGTAATTGAAGGGCCTATAAGTTGAGCTCGACCCTCATTTGTAAAATAGGGGAGCATGTTGCAAAACATGTTGAGATAAGTAAATTGTTGTTTACGACTGCCAAAGTAATAAGTAATGCATTGTTCAAATTGATGGTGATTACTTCTCTTATTTTGGAGTTTGCATGGTTCTTATCCCTCATCATAGTTTAGATTTTATTTCATATATGTTAAGACAAATGCACGATCTAATAAGTATTGATTTATGGTGAATCTTCCGCTCATACTTTTAATGAGTAGATAATTTTTGTTCATTGTGTAAAGTTAGTCTGAGCTTACTTTGTGGATGCTTAACTTCTATCTGAATGAATATTGTTTGATTTGATGGTAGTTATTCATGACGTGAAAATCATAAGCACACCCCTTGAAGATTGCACCCACTTTGTGTAGTTGTCCTAGTGTGGCGAAGAAAAGTGTGGTTATTGGTTTCACCTAGTCAATACCGTCTCTTGAATTCTTAGAAATAGATTAGAACTTCTAGACCCTTATCTCCTTTTCAGTTTTCTTTAAGTCCATGATCCAAGACCCAAACGATAGAGCTTCATTGTCTAGACCTTCATTGTGAATTGAACGAGCCAAGCATAAGTCCCTTTGAGTACTACCAGCACATCACAACGCCCATTGAGCTTATCCACATGTCAAGACCTGACAAAAGAAACCTTGGAATTGCCCATTGAGCTTATCCACACATCAAGACCTGACAAAAGAAACCTTGGAATCGCCATATGATCTTCTTGCAATCTTAGCATATGTGGTGATTTTGTTCAAGAGAGGATAGAGTGTATTTGGACATTTTATTCTGTGTTTGGTGGGTAATAAAACGCACACCAACATGACCATTATGGAAACGTTACATAATTACTTTAATGCATGCTTCAAAATGAATTCAATCTACCTGAGAACAGCAAGAGAGCATACTCTGTTTTGAAGAAGGTGCTAGGGAACCTGCAACAGCCAGTTAAAGGGTTGAGAACCCTGACTGTCTTGCAAGCTTTAGATGGGCAGACAAATCCCCTTTCCTGAATCTGAAAGCCAAGGGTCTATACGATATGTTGTCCCAGTCTACCACTGTTTTTGATCATGTGAATACAGTCTGGAACCTGAGCCAGGGGAGCAAAGAGTGGTCTAAAGTTTTCTCTGCTTGTTGGTCTAATAAGAATTGACCCTAAAAAGTGTTGTTTTAAGTGGCAATTTCTGATTCAAAAGTTAGTTCTGAACCCTGTCTTATGTAGCTTGTATGGCTGTATGGAAGATTACTTTCATGTTTTCTTTCTTTGTAAGTTTGCTGTTGACATTTGGTCCTTATTTATGGCTAATGTTATTGGTTGGGTTGTTAATAATAAAAATTTCTGGTTAGAAGTATTGACTGGTCATGTTTAAGGCTTGAATAGGAAAGCTAATCCATTTTGGTTTTCTGTTTCCAATGAGATCCTTTGGTTTTTATGGAAAAAAAGAAATGGGCAGATGTACCAAGGTAAGGATAGGATCCTTACTGAGTCTAATTGTAGACTTACTATCCTCTTGATCATTGAGCAGGTTACTCTCGCACTCAAGCTACCTTCAAACAGGTTTATGAAAGGGACTGAAGATGGATCCTCGGTGCTGTTTAAAGAAGACATCCAAAAAGCAGACTACTGACCCCAAGACATCAGACAGATAGACAAGAAGTTCCAGAATGAATACGTTGACTTTCAGAATGCCTACATAAAGGAGCATCAATATCAACTCAAGAGGGATGCAGCCGTTAGGTAGATGGAGATTTCTCATTAGAATTTCGATACCTCTGGCTGGGAAAGGATTTCCCCTCCACTTGGCACATTTGAGTCATTCCAGTTTAGTAGAGTGCAGCCTAAGAAGAAGGATAAAGGTAAAGTAAAAATGACAGAGATGGATGAAGAGCAGGGTAATGATAATGAAGAGGATATCAAGCAGGGTAAGGATGATGATGAAGACAAAAAGGACGACCAGCAGGATGATGATGAAGAAGACAACCAGCAGAGTGATGACAATAAAGAGGATGAAGAGGATAAGTGGCAGGGCAAGGCTGATGAACAGGAAGAAGACAGTGAATGAAGACTTCTATGAGCAGCTGGTCAACGTTATTATGTCTACGGTAGTGCAGTAGTTTATGTTATGATAGACACTATGCTTAGGCTTGATACATATTAAAACTTTGCCAATGGTCCTCAAACTGTTATAATTTTGCACTGTGATAGCCTGGGTGGGCCTCCAATGTTGTGACCAGCTTGATCACCAAAAATGTAACCAGACTAAGTTTAATTTGGTAATATTATTGGTCTCAAAAGCTTGAATGGTCTCAATTTAGCAGTAGTTGCATCCTGTGAAGCCTAGACAAGTAACATGGTGTGATTGGAACAATAAATATAAATCATTGCAACATTAATCGTCAAAGCCAAAACCAACATCAAGTAACACTGGACTTCCTGGAAAACCGCCAATCTCAATAGTATCCCATCCCAAGCGTACATAATTATTGAGTTCCTTGTTGGTGTTGGAAATAAGCCACACCCGGACCGACGATGGACTGGTCCAAGAGGGGCCAGTAGCTCAGTGGTACAGCACTCCAGCAGCGTATGGAAGGTCCTAGGTTCGAGTCCTAGCTGGTCCATGTCTCAACATGGTATCAGAGCCAGGTCCAGGCTAGGAGCCCCAAGCACACGAGAGGTGTGGCTTAAGGGGGGGTGTTGGTGTTGGAAATAAGCCACGCCCAGACCGACGATGGACTGGTCCAAGAGGAGCCAGTAGCTCAGTGGTAGAGCACTCCAGCAGCGTATGGAAGGTCCTAGGTTCGAGTCCTAGCTGGTCCATGTCTCAACATTCCTCCCATACTCAAGCTTGCCAAACTTGCTACCTCACTAGTAAAACCTTTATAATATGGTATACCTTTTGAAACATTCATTTCTAGGGTTTCTTGGCTCTTTAGTTCTCTAAGAAACTAGATATTCTACTAAGAAATAAATTAGGCATCATTTTTTAGGATCAACTATCTGCAGTACTTGATACTACAGTTATTCCTTCATAAACCATTTCCCATGAGTAGTTTTTTCTATGACGATTTCTGGGCTTGAATTGCCTACTTAGCACTCATTGTCTCAAGTGATACTCACAAAGGTCAAGCAGCGGGATTGAATCTAGCTAAATCAACCGTTGAATAGAATCAATCATTACTGTATGTGTTTTTCAACTAATTTAAGGACCCAGACAAAGGGAATAGCAATGAGAAAAGGATCCTAGGATCTGACCTGATAAATAATGAAGCCTAAAGATATTGTTTTAGCTAATTTTCTAACGGGCCAGAAGGTGAAAAAAAAGTTGACTCATTTGTTTAATTTACATGGAATTCATTATAAATTTAAGCATAGTGGTACGCAATAATATAAAACATATTTATAGAATTATATCATTGTAATGTTGGAATATTGTCATTGATGTCAAAGAACAGCAATTGAGATGATTATTGGAAGCAGAAATTTAAGAGCATTAAGGAGAGGAGCAGATATAAATAAGGAGAGATAAAAAATTAATGCAACATTATATACACAGCATCATGGCCGACTTGTTTTGGAGATTTTAAATGCAATAAAATAAAGAGAATATGAGGGCCAACCCATGTTAAGCAAATCAAGAGGAGAATATATTAAATATTATGCAAAAACAAATATGGACAACCTTCTTAAGGCCGCCCTTATTTAAGATAAATTAAATTAAGTTTTAATTTAATTTATTGGTCTGTACCAAAGAGTAACGAATTCATGAGGATGGGCGCTCAGCTTTGGACAGGTAAATAAAATAATAAACAATATTTTCCACTTGTTGCTGGCCGACCTCATTTGGGAGGCATGACTGTTGGATGAAGGGGTGCTATTTGGAAGATATAAATGAGAGATGTTTGAGGGTTATTTCAAGAACAATTTGTTGAATACCCTTTCTAGTTTTAGAGCAGATCTACAGCAGAAAAGAGCAGATTTATGAGCAGAAATCAGACACATATTTGGAGCAGATCTAATGCAGATTTTTCTGAAAATATATTTCAGATTTTAGAGCAATCTTTGAAGATCATACTGCAGATCTGAGTAAAGGTATATTGCAGACATGAGATCAAAGTTCTAAGGCAGAGTTTTTTCAAGTTGTGAGCAGTTTTTGAGGGTGACCTAGAGCAGATCCAAAACATTGGTGCCTTCAATTTTGCAAGATCGGGGGGTTGGTGTCCCTTGCTGAGTTGACTCTCAGTGGAGGTGATTTGTGTCTCCTGTGGGTTGGTGCTTACGAAGCTTGTAAGAAGATATATATAAAAGCAATATTTTGCTGTGCTTTTCCCACAAGGGTTTCCACGTAAAATCATGTTCTCCATTGCTATATCTTACTTGTGTAGATACACTTGATTATTGCTCTGTGATTGCTAAAGTTTAAATAAGTGAAAATTGTCATATTCCGATTCACACCCCCACCCCTCTGAGTATAAGTGTGTGTTTCTTCAAGTATAATCGGTATATGTTTTTAAACCGGCTAAAGGATCTCAATGAGAGAAGGCTCCTAGGATCTAACCCCATACTAATGGAGGTTAGTGAAACTTTTTTGGCTAATTTTCTAATGGGATGGACGGAAAAGTGGCAGGGTTCAATTTATATAGAAGTCATCATAAAACCATGCATGGTTGCATGAAATAATATGCATTAGAATTTCCAAGACTCAAACATAGGATTTTTATTGTTATCATAAGGAAACAAAAAGTGAGTTTTGATGCGTTTGTTGATTCATTGAATAAACAAGTTACAGCTCATATGTCATATAGAATTCAATCTTTCATAATAATACACTCAGTATGCTCATTCATGATTACTACTGACATAAACTACTATTAAATGAAAAGTGAACTGTGACAACAAGAATAAAAAACTAATGAATAAATTATCAGTTAAAACTTTAAACAGAACATATGTGCTAATTTAGATATCTCACCTGTGGTAATACTGTCAACAATTCCAGAAAACTATGTATATATTCACGCTGAGAACCCAATTCATCACGTAACCAATTCAGAACTCCACCACCTCCCCAATCTTGAGCAGGCACATGCATAGCTAGTGCTGCCAATGCTATACAGATCTACAAAATGGATGCCAAACAACCACGTAAAAGCACTTAAAATCAATGCTTTGTTGTATAATGCAAAAATTATGAATAAAAATAAAATTACATGTAAAGAAAAACAATCAATTTTAAAACATTGTGTGTACCTGTGTTCTAACTTTTGAAGGACCTTTGCAGAACTTTTTAAGCAAATTCTGTGCATACAAGATTCGTAGTGTTAATTTTGTTGAACGAATAGCAGCATTCACGGCACAAAATAGAAGAATTTGTTGGCAATGTGACACCTTGTAATCTCCCAATACTTTTTATCACAGTGCAATTTGAAGACAAAGTTAAGAAGAGAAATAATGATGAGTTATAATACCTACATGAGACGAGCATTTAGTTTTTATCAGTGTTCCTTGATGTTTTGGGAACAAAGGACAAAGGAATATGGTTCCAGGAATGGCAAAAAAAATTAGGTACAACTGAGAGATGGCTATTAGAAAATTATATCAAAATTAACATTTATACTATAAAAAGCTAAAATTCGTTTTAAGTAAAACTAATAACTTTGTCCACATTCCATATGCATATGCATATGTATACACGTATACATATATGTATATGTATATGTATATGTATATGATATATGTTTTTAAAAAATTAAAATTATATAATATAAAACAATGATACTCATAACTGCCAATAAAAAAAATATAAAGCTTTTGTGGCAGTACATACAATCAAATCTAAATAGAGTCTTTTGATGACATTTCTTTACTAGGTGATAATCTCATGTGCTAATGTAAATAACCCAAATTTTGATAAAAAGTAAAACAAGGCCCCAATCTGAAGATCCTTTTGTGATCTGCTTACAGTTTATTGGCAAAGACTACTATGATATCCTCTTTAATGTCTATGGCCCAAACAACCCCTCTTTAAAAAAACAGCTATGGAATGATATCTCAGGATGTCTAAGACAGGACACTGTAACTCCTTTTCTAATAGGGGGTGACTTCAATGCTTTGATTCGACCATCAGACAAAATGGGTGGTAATGGTTGGATGAGGCAAAGTAACTTAGATTTTGGCTCTTTCATCACAGAGTCAGGATTAATTGAAATCCCCTTCAAAACTGGGGAATTCACTTGGACAAACAGAAGAAGTGGTTTTTTAAACATAGCAGAAAGACTGGACAGATTCTTTGTAGCTGGTGACTGGTCCTCTCATTAGTGGATGTGTAGTGCTGATATTTTACCATTCACGGGGTCAGACCATTACCCCATTGGTATCCGAATACAGAACGAAAGAGCCCCTAACAGATGCCCTTTCAAATTTGAAGCTATGTGGCTAAGGCATAACAACTTAAGATCTTTGGTGGAGACATGGTGGAATCTACCCCCCGAAAAACCAAGTAATAAGGCTTTTATGTTCTTCAAAAAACTTCAATTTGTAAAAGAACAACTCAAAAAGTGGAATAGAGAGTCTTTCAAAAACATCTTTAATGAGAAACTGAGTCTAGAGGAAGAATTAAAAACTCTACACGAACAAATTATTCTTCAAGGCATGGATGAATCGGCATTCTTGAGAGAGAAACAACTTAATAAGGTGTATTCGGAAGTCCTAGGAAGAGAAGTGACCTTCTGGAGACAGAAATCTCGTGAGACATGTCTGAAGGAAGGTGACAGAAATACTAAATTCTTCCACACCTCTACAAAGGTCAGGAAGAACTATAACAAAATTTTCTCTATACATAATATGGCGGGGGAGCTATTAACCGATCAAGATTCCATCAACAGTGAGGCGGTGAACTTCTTCTCGAGTGCTTTCAATGGGGAGGTAAGGGCAGACCAAGAAGTGCGATCTATTATGGATATCTTACCCTCCTGTGTGAAGGAGCATCACAACAAGATGTTACTTAGGGCTGTGTCGATGGAGAAAGTAAAGACTACAGTTTTTGACATGGGAGCTGACAAAGCTCCAAGCCCGGATGGGTTCCTAGCTCTTTTCTTTCAACATTTCTAGGACATTCTGGCAAATGATTTATGGGCAGTTGTGGAGGAGTCTAAAACAGGTGGTTTCATTTTTAAGGACTTTAACAATACTTTCATAGCACTGATCCCAAAAAAGGAAAACATATCTACCTTCTATGACTTCAGACCCATTTCTTTGTCCAACACGATCTACAAAGTGATCTCTAAAGTGATAGCCAACAGGCTAAAATGTATTCTGGAAGATGTTATTTCCCCGGAACAGAGTGGTTTTGCCCCCGGTAGATCGATTTATGAAGGTATTGTCCTGGCACATGAGGCAATTCATTCTATCCATCTTTCTAAAAAGGAGAATATGATGATAAAAGTGGATATCAGGAAAGCCTATGATGAGGTTAATAGAGATTTTCTACTAAAAGTTCTTGCAAAATTTGGTTTTGACACGGTCTGGATAGCTTGGATAGAAAGTTGTATTAAATCCCCTAGGTTCTCAATCCTTATCAATGGGAGCCCTCAAGGTTTCTTCTCTTCCAACAAGCATTTAAGACAGGGGGACCCACTGTCCCCTTTTCTCTTCATTATTATGGCAAAAGTGTTGGGGCGTTTGATTTGGAAAGAATGTAGAGCTGGCCGGTGGAAGGGTATAAGGATTGCTGCAGGGGTGGATCCTCTAACTCATCTGCAATTCATTGATGATACTTTCCTGGCTGGACAGGCCTCAGCAAGGGAAGCTCGGACTGTAAAACAGGTGATTGATAATTATGAACAAGTGTCAAGACAAAAAGTGAACTGGCTCAAATCAGAGATTTTTTTCTTCTACACTCTACCTCCTAAACAGAGGGAAATTAGCAACATTCTTGGCATGAAGCTAGGAACTCTACCAAGTAAGTTTTTAGGTGTTCCCTTATTTGGAGGCACTAGTAAGTCAGCAATTTGGAAAAATTTGGTTGAAAGCTGCTTCAACAGATTGGAGGGATGGAAAAGTAAATGGCTGACTTTGGCAGGCAGAATTCTGATGTTAAAAACAGTTGTCTCAGCCATCCCCATCTTCTCAATGACATGCCTAAAAATTCCCAAAAAAATCATAAATGCGATCAAACAGAAAATGAGAAAATTCTTTTGGAATGGAGCTAATGAACAAGATAAAATCCCTCTATTGGCTTGGGAAAAAGTGTGCAGTTCGAAAGTGGAGGGTGGTGTTGGACTTAGGAACTGGCAACTTATGAATGAAGCTCTGGGAGCTAAACTCTCTTGGAGAATTTATAATAAACCAAATCAATTATGGGTAAAGGTAATGAGGGCTAAATACCTGGACACAATGGAGAATCACAGAATCTTCACAATCAAAAACCCACCCAGGGGATCTGCAATTTGGAACTTCATAGTGAGCAACAGGAAAGTACTCACTGAACATCTTTCATGGCATATTGGTAACGGAAAGTCAGCTAAATTCTGGGATGATTCTTGGGCGGCGTACCCAATCATAAAACACATGGCCGATTTTCTGAAGCAAAATCTCTTTTATACAGAATTTGGGATGACAAGGTCATTGACTATTTGGTATGCAAACAAAGCCACCTAGGAGAGTTTTGGTGTTGGAAAGACCTATCAGACGTAGGGCTATCGGATCAACAACAAAGGTTGTTAAAACAAGTCTTGGATCAGCGAAAGATTTACCTCACAAAAGGCCACGACAAAGTAATTTGGTGTGGTTCAAAAGATGGGAACTACTCAGTTAAATTAGGTTATAGGTTTCTAGAAGGCGTGGTAGGGGAATGCAAGACAGCTAAGGACTTAATATGGCATAAGCATTGTCTACCCAAAGCAGGGGCGTTTACATGGCTGGCCTTGAAAGGGAGAATTCTAACTAGCGAGAGAAGGAAAAGGCTTGGATTGGCAGGACCAACTAAGTGCTTTATGTGTGGGGAAGCTGAAGAGGATATTGACCACCTCCTGCTACAATGCAAGATAGCACAAAATGTTATTTTTAGCACTTTCAGATTAATCTAAACTCAGAAAATCAGAATTTAATTACTAATTAAATTGATTAGATGAAGGGTTTGTTATTTTCCAGATTTAAGCATAACAAAGAAAGGAACAAATAAACACAAGACAAGGTTACCCTGGGAAAACCTCCTAGGAGGAAAAACCCAGCCAAAAGATCCTTAGATCTGATTATGAATTATGTTCATATGAGGGTTACAACACTTATCTCAAGTACTTGAAGGTGTTTGACAATGTCTTCCACAAGACTGCACTTTCACAAGCATCAAGGAGTCACATCTGCACCTTTAACCCTTCAAACAGCAATCAGGTCCAAACCCTAGGTTGGTAATGTATGAAGTATGTTCTTTGATTGACTGCAACTTCAGTTTGCCCTCCTTCACACCAGTTCGCTCTTCACATGAATGAATTTCACACTTTAATTGGCAGAAGTAGTTTGCTGATGTAACTGAGGTATTTTGCTGTGATGGTAGATCCAATATACTTCCTTTAGCTTGTAATTGCAGATCCAATATACTTCCTTTAGCTTGTAATGGCAGACATATGATTATTTCTCCTTAACTCGCAATGGTAGACGTATATTTCTTCCTCCTTAACTCGCAACTGGCAGACATATATTTCGCATAGGATCAAATGAATAATGAATGTGTGATTTGTGTTTTGCAATTGATCTTTATTTATATGAGCATTTAACCCATATAACCCCAAGTCGGCCTTGATAGAATATATGCATTTTGGCGCCAAGTTAATTTAGTGTGGCGTGGTACATATGAGGCGTGGAGTTATGGGGCTGGTCCTATCTTGGGGGCACGTCACCCTTTTAGGATAGGACCCAGTCCTATATGGGTTCGGATGTTGCCTTAGGGCAATCCAAACCCTCTTACCTAGTTATAAACAACACAAAAATGTTGGGACTTGGTGAAAAGTAAATTGCAATGGCAAAGCCCATTGCCAAATACACTCAAAGATGTGTTTGATAGTTGGCCAAGGCAAAATAAGAAATCAACTTTCTCAAACATATGGAACATATGCCCATCACTTGTAATATGGGAAATATGGAAGGAAAGAAATCGTAGGATTTTCCAAGACAAGGCTGAGGATGGTAGAAGGCTTTGTAGCAGAATTGATCAGGCAGTGGAGGAAACTTTAGGGGTTGTAGCTTCCCAAATGGATTCAACGAAAAACCCTTTTACCATAGAGGACATGAAAATACAAAAAGCATGGCCCAACATCAAAATAAGGCATGGGGCCTAGCTTTCTAGGCAGATGAGTAAAAAATGTAACTCACCCACAGTATGGACTCCACCCCAGTCAGGGTGGATCAAAGCCAATTTTGATGGGGCAGCTCAGCGAGGAGGGGGTCTATCAAGGGTGGGAGTGGTTTTTCGAAATCACAGTGGCAGCATTATAAAATTGGGAGCACAGCGCATCAAATAGGGCACTAACAATGAGGCGGAAGTTTATGCAGCGTGGCTGGCAATAAGATGTGCTAGGACAATGGGGATTAAAATCCTACATCTAGAAGGGGACTCATTAATCATAATCCAGGTCATAAAAAATGGCCAAATCAAAGCATGGCACCTACAAAACTTCATCTCACTAATTCTAGAGGATTTGAAACTTTTTGAAGAAGTCATTATTATTACTCACATCAAACGGGAGGGCAACACAGTTGCAGATAAATTGTCTAAATGGGCATTGTCCTTTAATCAGATTGAGGATTCCGTTTTTGAAGTCTTTGACAGCAAGTTGGACTCAGTATAAGATGGACTAAAACTCGAACTCTAAATGACGACATGACAGGGTCATATCATGTGCTCAGATAACATATGATGATTTCTATCTACCAAAGTACATATATGATGTGCGTGAATCACAACTCAGGTGGTCATTAACTCTTGCTTTGTAATGATTAGCAGCTCAAGCGTGTTTCTCTTCGGCTCTTTTATTTTGTGCACGTGAATGATAGCAATGAAGGCAGTGATGTGAACCATTACATGTGCTTCCTTACAACAAGCTTCAATCTATAATATTTACATCTATGTGGATGGGTGATGACGTGATACACACAGCGTCAAGTAATAATGATCAAAGGTCGTGGCAGCAATGTGATTAACTACTTGCACGAGTCGGCTTCCTTTTTAAAGAAGCCAAACGTAATGCATTTTATCTTTCTTCTGCTAGCTGGTGTATGTGTTTTTTCTTGTGCAGGTTTGTTTGGCGACGGGATAGAGGCTACATTCACCTTCCAAACAAAGAAACAACAGAAAGCTCTTTACGGACTGGTGGAAGATCGAAGACTGAGAATGCTGCTCAAATGCCATTCAGAGGAAGTTATAAGAGCGGTGCAAGGGACGCTGGGCTTTTTCTTCCAGCAAGCCACACACCGGTGGAAATGCAATGTGGATATAGCTGCCATGATTTTGGCATGGGGCCTGGAATTGGGGATTGCCAAGGAGGATCTCCGCTGGGTCATGAACTCTCTTTTTGAAAAGGAACTAATAACTAGGATGGATTATGTTTTTGAATGGGCGCACTCGGGATATGGCTTTAATTTCAGTGAGTGCTTCAAGAGTCAAATCGCAGTGGAAGCGTTGGGGTTCTTGCCGTTTGTCTGATGGCCGAATATGGTGAACCAGAGACTTTATCTAAGTCACATAAGGGCGGAGTGGAACTCTCTAATGGAAGCAATCAAAACTTATCAGAATGAGCAGGAGAGGCAGAGGCCATGGTTTTTAAGTGTCATCCCGAGGAAACGATGAAGTGCAAGACGTTGACCACCCCAGTGAACCGGTTTTATCCCACCTGCAAGTTTTTGGTGTCTACGAAGTGAACCGGTTTTATGCAGTTTCCAGTTTTTGATGAAGGGAACAGGTTTTAAGCCACCTACACTTTTGTGTCTACGAAGTGAACCAGTTATTGCAGTTTTCAGTTTTTTGATGAAGGGAACCAGTTATTTGCCAGTCTGAACTGGATATGAAGGGAACCGGTTTTTTTGTTGTTTCTGGTTTTTGATGAAATGAACTGGTTTTGGCCAGATTTTGAATCGGTGGATGGGGATCCATGGTTTGTTTTGTAAGACCCAAGCCTTCATAGGGGTTTATTTTTAAGCCCTGTTTGTAGTACTGCTATAATGTTTAGGGATAGGCAGATAAATTTATAGGTTACATGGTATACTCTAGGCATATGATAGGCCCCTCTTGAATTGTAATCGAATACTTTCATATTTTAATCAATAAAAAATCAATATTACCGACCAAAAAAAAAAAAAAATAGTTTAATCATCTAAAATATTTTCTACATCATCACCATCGACATTAGATGTTGTAGGAACATTTGAGGAACCACAAGCAATGCCAATTCCGCTACCACTTGCACCAAAAATGTGTTGGCTCTTGGACTCCTAAAGTGCAATATGTTGAAAAATGGAAGCATCCAAGTCAGTATGCTCTAGCTTTGCACCCCACAACTTCGTGTCCCCTTACTTATAGCCATGTTGCTTGTGTGAGAAATGAGGCACAAGTTGGAATGCACATACACTAAGTACTTTGCTCTTTTTTATTGCAATCTATCACACTTTACTAAGTGGATGAAAGAATATGTAAACCAATTCCTTTTAGATGTAAATGAACTAGCAACCTAGGAAGACAAAATGGAGAGATAGAGTTATATTAAAAAAATTAAAAACTATAGATGAAAGTTGAAAATTTAAAGACTACAAAATAAAAATTTATTAAACTTACTTGCAATAAAACTTTGATTGCAAGTGTTACATCCCACTTGTGCCCTAGTTGATTTTGTGGCCCTGATACATGTTAACCCTAGTCCATATTTGATATACTTGTAGATATTTAATGTGCCCTAGTTTCATGTTTTAATTGATGGATATGTTCAAATGATTATGCATATGTGAACGAAGATAATTATGCTTTCTATGATGATTTGTTGGACTTTGATTGATTAAATTGATGAATTTGCAGTTAACAATATGATTTAATGTTTTACTTTTGTCATGAATTATTAATTATCAGAACTGGGCAAGATTTGGATCTAACCGATTTCTGTGAGCCAAGTGTGTGCATGAAACCGTCGTCCTCCACGAAGGGAGGGAAAGTATCATCAGGTCGGGAGTTGAGAGGAAAGAAAGGACTCAATGCCGTTTGAAAACCTTAACCTAGCCAGGGAAACTTATATTGACCTTGTCAGACCCTGTTAGCCAGTGCGCCAGGTAACCTAGAGGGTCAGTGCAGAGAATTTAGAGTTCATAACCCTAGGGTTTGTGGCTTCTCGAGGTAATTAGTAGTTATTATTATTTAATTAATTATTTCATTAATTATTAATCAAGTTTAGTTGGGACTAATGTTATTTTTATTATATAAATATATATTTATGTACATGTATATGTATATGTATATGTATATGTATATGTATATGTATGTTACATATATATCCTATGTGAATACCTGGGTACGGGAGTACGTATACATGGTTGTATGCGTACTACCTCAGCCAGGTATACGTAGGGTGTATAGGTCACATATATATAAATATGTTTATTTAATTAATTAATAATTTGCTCGACAAGGTTTATTATAATTAAATAAATTAATATTTTTGCCAACTTTAATTGGCAACTCTAATATTCAAGTGAAGGTTATGTGAGGGGGAGATATGAAATTAACCTCTCCTAAAAAGTTCCTAGTCGAATTGGCTTCGTATATACTTATGGTAATATTGAGAGGGAAATAAATTTTTATTAAACCATATTACATCGCTCCACATAGCCTTATGATTTTATCGGGTATTAAGGAGGTTGGTAAAAAGAATAGAGTAAGCAAATTAAAAAAAAAGTAAAGGAGATTAAAACCATTTTATTTCTCAACCTTGATATACTCTTTATCAAGCATTTTGGGAGGAATATGGATTTAATATATTTTGCCAAACTTCATAACATATTGGGGGAAAGATATTTTATCTTCTACGAGCATTTTTGGCGTGAGGGGTCAAAGCTTCTCCTGGAAGCCAAAACACAAATCACGGGAAACATGAAGCATGCCCTGCGTGACTCCTAGGGCGGTTTGGGAAAATCCGCCTGGTACGTGATAGGCAAATACTTAAACCATTTTTGGGAGAAAATAAGGGGATACATTCTTCTTTTTCGGCGGCAGGGAAGAGGGTTGGCTCTGTATTTTCATAGCGACTTCAGCTTGTGTTTTGAAGGAGAGAAGGTTGCAGTGTGGAAGCTTGATTCTGAGATACATTTTCTTAAAGACAAATCAGGTCATGTTATCTTCTTAGACCTGCGATTTACTCTTCTCTCTTACCGTTATTTTCTTCTTTCGAAAATTAAAATGGGAGAAATGCATAAGTACATCTGTGGTTTGTAAATTGCCGGAAGTTTAGAAAATTTCATGGAATTTCATATGGGTTTGAAACCCTTCTGCGTTTTTATGAAACATAATGTTAATATTTCAGTTTTTAGCAAATAATATCCAGCATGATATTATTACATGAATTTTTGTGTAGGGTTTTGGGTAGTTTGTAAATGAAATAAGAAAGAAGGTATACATACATATATATTTGTATATATATATATGGGAATATATACACAAATATGTATGTAAAGATGCTTGCAAGTCTGAGATTTACTATTTTATTCCTTTTAAACATGTTTAAGAAGAGAGAAAAGAAATTAAGAATTTATACCTCTGTTTGATGAGGGTTAAACTTGTGTAAAAAGAAAATACATTTCTATTTCTGCAGTATTTTTATATTTAAAACAGATTTGTTCACTGTTTGTAATATTAGGGAAGGTATGAGTGTAGGTCCTAACACCAAGTCTCAAATGACATTGAGTTCTCTTTTTCCTTTACCTCCTTGCGAAGGGTCGGGCCAATCCAAAAGGATATGACACGGGGGACTAGATAATCCATGGTTGGGCGGAAAAGCGCCCCTAATGATGCTTTCCCTCCTCACCACCATCATGACAGAGTTTTGATGTTCAGAACTTAGCATCAGTTGAAAAGTACTCTCTAAACCCTTTCTCTCTTTAATTTCACACAAAGTTATTTATTTCTTAATCTTACATATATGCTTAATTTTAGTTCAATGTAATTATATTCCAGTTATCGTTATTCTTGTTTCCTGTTAAAAAAAAAATCCCTTCTTTTGTGTTACTTGCTATGATTATGTTAACGGTTATATTTGCAACGGTTAGATTATTTGAATGAATATCTCTTTTAAATTTCTAACATGTTACAACGAGGACTTATAGGTGTTGAAATTGTTAGTCATAGAAGTGCCACCAACTATGAGCATCCTTCTTAAACTTATCACTTAGAGCATCATAACTTTGACCTTTTAAATATACAGTCAATGAGCTCACTTGTGACTAGATCTTGCAAATCGTGATTAGTGAAGAGTCTATGAAATGTTGCCTTTTCAAATCTCTCTATGGAGCAACCCTTGTCGGCACAAGAAGAATCTGAACACTAGTATTTTGGACTCAATGCAAAGCCAAAAAGATGTAGTTGGGTGGTCATTGTGTTCCATCTTTTATTAATAATTGTATGCATTTGTTTGCAAAATGTTTGTTCAAGGTCTTACTCTTTCGCATTTATGATGCTCTCCATCGTCTTAGCCATTGAGATGATGCCATCATATATCTCTCCCAAGTAACACTTGTCCATGTCAATATAATGAATTGTGCTTCAAATGAGCTCAGTGAAACTAAGCTACTCTGCACAATCCCACCAAGAGTCATCTCAAATCATTCGCTTGATATTTGTTGCCCTCTCAATATTACTTTGCCTCTATATGGACCAATTTTGGCTGATCTCCATAGCAGAAAGTTCCTCTCGAACTTTCACAAGCCATCTCAAGATGATTGTGTTAGAGGCAAAATGGATCTCAACAAGCTATTCAAAAATAAAAAGAAAAAGAAAAATCAGGATACACTATCAAATTATGAGTTAACTTCAAAACAAGTAACTAACTAAAGTGAAACTAAAATATGAAATTTTATGGTACTTCACTTGCATTCAGTAGATCCACTTTTGAAAATAATCTAAAAATACCTACATGTGAAGGTTGGTGATGAACATTTGGATGCCCTTAGCCTCTATATACAACTCTTTGATCACATCAATTTTATTCCCAAAATTTTGTATCATAAGATTGAGAAAAGTAACGAAAAGGTGTGCAAAAAAAATTCCTCAACCAACAACCCAACAGCTCTACAATTCTTTGTGATTAGCACACAGTTATACTAAGGAGGGGGGCAGTGGGGGGGGGGGGGGATGAATCAATATAACAATATTCTTTTTACCTTCTAGAACTTATTTAATTACTTCAAGATTTAATCTAAATTAGCATATATGGGAAATCAAACAATGAGCCACACAACAACAACAAAGTTTATGTGGAAACCCTTGCAAGAGAAAACCAAGGCAAAAATATTGTTTGTATTAATCTTCTTTTTACAAATTTTGTTTAATGTCCCCACTTTGAAATACAATTTAATGGTAAATGATAATAATAAAATTAAAATTAAAATATTAAAGAATATAAATAAATTTTAATTAAATTAATGAATGGTCAAAGACATGAAATGAAAAATTGCGACTCCCTCAAACATGAGATATAAAAGGGAGAAGAGAACCTCATTTGAGGGGGATGATTGGGGAATCAGAGGTGCAGATCTAATTTAAATAAAAGTGCAGATCTGATTGTGAAAGGTTGTGTCCCTTTCAAAGGGGCAGAAATAATTAAGAGTTGCATTCTTAATTATTAAGAGGGTTCTGATGGTGAAAGGGTGTGCCTCTTGCCAAAGGGCATACATGATGAAGAGGTGTGACCCCTCCCTCACATTGAGAAATATAAAGGAAAGGAATCCAAGCATCCAGTGAGATCACCATCGATCAGATCAGATCAGAACTGTTATTAAGTTACAGGCAGTAACATCTTTGTTCTTGGTTGGAGATGTGCTTAATATGTATGCTTAATATATTAAGCTTGATAATGTTCTTATGCAGAATTCAGTAGTAATATTAATATACACTGCGATATGTATGACAGTCATACTTAATTTCATATATATCCATAACACATGAATCAGTTGGAGAGAAATAGACTGCACTCAGAATTACATCAATGTCACAGGTGGATCAGACTTAAAGACATAGACCTTCAGAAAGCCACACTGAAACTGACTGATTGCTTATAACAGCATATGGGTATGATTACCAGTGAATTCCTTATGCAGATAGAAAACACATACAAATAGATTAATATGCAGATATATACAGAAGTTCAATCTACACTCTGATCTGAATGAAAAAAGAATTAAAAAGGAGAATACTTTAGCAGAACAGAAAACAATAAAGGGACCGGCAAACTGTTTTCCCTTTAAGAAGATAAAGGAACCCTCTCTCTAACCCTCCCTTATCAATTGGGAATAGTAATCTAGGACACGATTCAGGGCAATCCCAAAAGGGGACATTAAATTTTTTAGGCACCAATCCTCATTCCAAATTTCTTCACAAATTTTGATATAACTTTCTTCTTCAATCTGCTATAAGCTGATCATACATTATTACATCTGCTACAAAATTGATCATAATCTCCTCATAACACTTCTTATAAATCTGCCATACAACTTTTCACAATCTCCTTCTATAATGTGCAAATTATCTTCTCAAAATTCTGCTTTTCATGTGCTGGTGTATCTGATGTATTTATTTCTCCCTCTTACATACTCTCTTCTTCTCCACATTTTACAAGCACTTTTTATATCTATACATCCTCATGCCTCTTCATGAAGAGTGACATCTCTTTGAATAGAGATGCCTCTTTGAAAAGATCTCATTTTATTAATAATTATTTAATATCAATTTGCCTTCAAATTTGCCTTTTATTTATCTTCAAAGAGCTTTTATAGAATCACAGCTCCTCAACACAAGCGCTGCCTTTCTAAAACATGACCGCTGCCTTTGATAGTGGCATGCCTTATTTAATGATTTATATTAACATTACCTTCATAATAAAAATCGTTGCTTCTCTTTAACCAATTAATCGCTCCTCTTTTTCTTTGCATATAAGACAAATTTTGTCTTATTCCTTTTGTCCTATATCTATTTTGTCTTATGTGCTTCATTATTTATTAATGTTTATTTACATAACTCTTCACCTTTAATTTCTGCTTTGTAAGGTCTGTCTTTGCAAAATGTTTCACAACTTTAATTGCTATCAATAATTAGATTGCTGCATAACTTACTTCTTTGTTTATTATTTTCAGTCGCTGCTTTATAAGGATTTGAATTTGCTTGATAATTGCTGTGTATTGACTGAGAAAGTTGACCAGATTTCTGTGTATTAGGAATTCTCAGAATATGTATATGTTGGCCTTTATGACTGTTTGACTTGGACATCAATAGAATCAACTAGCATAGTCATATGTCTTCAAACATCTCAGACATCAATCTTTGCATCAAAAAAATCCATAATCTTCTATCTTCAAACTTTGCATAAAAGCATATGACATCAATGACAATTTATTAACACTTTGCACTCTCCATTATGACTTGAATGACATTACAGGGTCCCATTTCCTCAATGGTTGCAATGAGAAAATCAGTAATAAATTGCCTATCATTCACCTACCCCTCACAATCCACAGCTCTCAAAAACATCACCCATTTAAGATACATAGTTATGACATTGATCAAGAGCTGATTGTTAGCATCTTTCCATCCATAAAAAATGATGGACACCCTATCTTGACCCATCAATCCCCTACGGGCCTCAAAGAATCTTCTATGAGCTTGACCTCTTTTTCCAATAAGGTGCCACGCACCTTCCATAACCAAAGCCCTTGTCTCCTTTTGGAGCCTCATTATTTTTTTTCACCATTTCTTGCTAATATGGTGAGTGAACAACATTTAAATCCAACCCATAAGCATAAATACATCTTCCTATGTCAATCGACAATGTCTCGAGTCTCATTTTGAAATGCAATTTTCAAAGGACCCTTTGGTCAATTGTTTGTAGTCGGATCTTCACTTTCAAGAGTGGCCAAAAATGGGTGGCTCTCTACAACAACATTGGGATTAGATGGGTACATTGAGGGCTTCATTTCATTTGATTTCTTTTTGCTAAAGGAAGACTTTCTTTATGGCTTGCTAGTTAAATTGCTTGCTCTTGATCCATAATATATGCTATCACTTGCTCTATTGGAATAGATACACCATTCTTTCCAAGGCTAGCTTTGATTCCTTGTCCAAGTATTCAACACAAAATGCACTTTCACCCAGCTATATGAACTTGAATATTTAACATCACATCCTTAGGAAACCCAAATATACCCAAGGATCGAGTCCAGAATTCCACAGATCCATTCTCATCTATCTATGCAGTTTTACCCTTCCCCGCCCTCTACCAAAGTTGGGCCAGCACAAAGAACTAAATCTGCTTTGTTTGCTTTTGTGTTGACCTTTCAATCAAGTTTCTATACATAACATGGGTGGGTGGGTATAGGGCAATGATGCTATAGCAGGCGATCTCTCCCTCTGTGGCCCTAGCATTCATACCTCCACCACCTGGAATGTTGTATCATATCAACATAATTCAATCGAGGAGAACTCAGTTCTATTTTGAAATTTGGTCAAGCTCTGCAACTAGAACTAGTTGCCATTGTGATTCCTATGGCAAGAAATTTTATAAACAAAACCATTCAAAATTTGCGTTGCAAGGTTCATCACTGACCCAGTTGGATCCAGGTCCAATTTGCACCCAGTTCGGATCCAGGTTCGGTTCCTCTACGGGTGTGTGCAGACTTCGTGTTTTTGGTGCCTAGTTTGTCCTGGGCGAGCCCGGATTGTAATGTCCCCATTTTTGGAGAGGAATTAATTAATTAATTTAATTAGTTAAGTTGTCCAAATTATTACTATTTTTTATGGATAGCTCAATTAATTATTTTCATTAATAATATTAAGTTCATTATTTATAAAGTTAAAAATTAAAAAGACTTTTTATTTAATTAATTTAATAAAGTGACATATCATAAAGTCACTTTTAGAAGCTTCTAGAGATCGACTGAAAAAAAAGTATTTAGGGAGATCTAGTTGAGCTTCAAAGCAGCTTGGTTTATTGAGTTGGATATTGATTGGATTTTGTGGAACCGAGGGGTTTCTGTAGATCTTCATCTTTGGAAACAAAAACTCCCATAGATAGCATAACTGAGGGAGTGGAAGACCTTCCGAGGGGTTGCAGATGAGAGTGGGAGATAACTCAGTCTTCCACATTGTGCCTAATGAGTTTGCTACATTTTCATGGTGATTGAGATTCATGGTATTTTCAGATTATCAAATTGAATACTAAAGAGGCGAATTATTTGAGAATCGTTTGGAAGTGGAAATTGGGAGGTAGCTGCCCTAATTGCAGGTCTGAAACAAAATCGGGTTTCCTCCTCCTAACCCACGATTTTGTTCCTATCTTATCATTGAAGCACCAAATCATATATTAGAAGACAGCGCCGGCATTAGGAGTGAAGGGCGATTCTATTTGAAGCTTTTGGAAGGAGAGTTAAGGAAGATTCAGTGGTCAAATAGAAATCTGCAGTCAAGCTGTAACAGTCCTCTAAACCCACGATTTTATTCCTCCTTCATCATCAAAGCATCGAATCATACTTTGGAGATCAGCAATAGCATTGGTAAAGAAAGGTGTTGCCTTTGGAGGTATTTTGGATAAGTATCCAAGGAGAAATCAATGATACATCAGGTCTGAAGCAAAATCGTATCAGACTGCCATTCCTAAAAAAATTGCTCTCAGTCTACTATTTTGGTACCAAATTTCACCAAAGAGGACAGCGCTTCATTCAAGGAGATAAGGCGACAATTTTTGGAGAAGAAATCATAAGTTAGCTGATGTTCATTAATTATTATCAGACCATATGTATTGCAGCAGGGGCGATTTTGGGATAAGTTAGATTCGGCAGCTTGAAGGCCTCAAATTACATGATATTGCTTGCTTCTTCAAGTATCAAGTTGGGCGATCTCTTTCAGGTTCCTTTTGGCAACATTCTAAGCACTTTTCCAAGAGTTGTAATATTCATGGCTGTCAATTGTCCTCTGAAATTCTGAGTATTAGATGATAAGTGTCCAATCATTGGTGAAAAAATTGTATGAGTTATTTGATCATTACCTATTGAAATAAAGAAGGAATAGGGTTGCATTCTGATTACATGATTGTCTGAGGTTTCATGCCAATTGTTTGATGTAATGACAGCTAGCTGTAGGTGTATGATTGTGTGTCTAATTTGGTGCAGAACACTATAAATCAGTTGTGTATGCATTCTTGGCAATTATACTATCATTAGAAGCCATTTGTGTTGACACATGATAGCCTCGGTAAGATAAATGATTGAATGAGAGATAAATGAAGTCTCTCATTCAATCATCTATCTCATCCATAGACTATGATAAGACTTCAGTCATCATTCCTTCGTCTGATAAATATAATTACTCTTCGATGTGTTATTTTCGTTTTATGTTATATCAATAATAGTATGCATGATATACGATCAAGTTATGATCGTATCCCTCGACTCATTTATATAACCTTGCTAATAATCGGGTTCTTAACTAATGCACGGAATACCGATTGTTATCGAGTTTATTGATAACTGCATACATACCAATTGGTATCGGTTTTACTTGTTAATTATATGCACACCGATTGGTATCGGTTAAACTTGTTAGTTATATGCACACCGATTGGTATCGGTTAAACGCGATTATGATTGAAGAGGTGTGATCAAGTAATATCTTGATCGGTCATGTCTATGACCGGTCAAGGTATTGCTTGATCCTCCTTATTGGCATATATATATATCAATCGGTGATTGTGAGAAAGACATCGAAATTCATAAATGCTCTTTCTCCATCTGCAACATACCAGATAATAATCAGATTTATTATATTAAGAAATAACATATACTTAAAGAAGAAAAATAACCTTGAATATAACTTGCATCTTGAATTGAAAATTGAATTACATTTACATGGTATCAGAGCTATAGTTAAATCGAACCTGAGGCTATTCAATTTTGTGGAAAATTCAAGACAAGCATATATTCAACATCACATTTCTCCAAATGGCTAGCACTATCAGATTCGAAGATAGACTCGGAGGAGGCAATGACTTCTCAGCATGGAAGTTCAGAATTAAGATGATTCTAAGAGAAAATAAAGTTGAATCATTTGTATAAACTAAAACTACAGAACCTGAGACTGAACCTGACAAAGCAACTTGGATAGAGGGAAATGAAAAGGCCATCAAAATCATAGTTGATGGGGTGAGGAATAATATTATGCCCATCATAAAGAAACATGAAACAGCCTACAACATGTTCAAAGCACTTGAAGATGCATTTGAGATATCCAATGCTAGTAGAACCTTGGCCTTAAAGAGAGAAATAACTCATATAGCTATGATCAAAGGGGAGTCAGTCAATGCCTACTTCATGCGGATATCAGCCCTAAGGGATGAGCTAGCAACCCTTGGATATGAGATCCAAAGCAAAGAATTAACACTCATTGCTCTAGATGGGTTGCCTAATATATGGGAAACATTCGTCCAAGGCATCAATGCAAGGGATAAATTTCCAAAGTTTGAAAGGCTAAAGGCAGACTATCTCCAAGAAGAATCAAGGTTAAATAAGAAAGGGATCAAACAAAATAATATAGATGAAGATCTTCAAGTCCTAAATACAAACTCCAATAAGAAAAGCAAGCAGAAACAATTTAGGAAGAGGAAAGGTCGTCATGGCAAGAAAACCTTCAAGAAGGATCTTTCACAGATTCAATGTTACAGATGTGACAAATTCGAACACTATGTTGCCAAATGTCCGGAAAGAGCCAAACAACAAGCCACATTTGCCAAAACAGGAAAATCTAAAGGGGAAGATGACTCCGAGAAGTATGTACTCTACTCAGCACTTACACACCAAGCAGAAAACAAGGTTAACTCCTGGGTGATCGACAGTGGCTCATCTCGACACATCACAGGGTTTAAAGAAGTGCTAGACTCCATGATAGAGGAGAATGATGAGGAAGTGACTATCGGAGATGACTCCACACATCTAGTCAGAGGAGTTGGAACCTGCACTATCAAATTGAAGTCAGGCGTATCATTGCAACTTAAAGGAGTACTATATGTCCCAGGCATCAAGAGAAATCTAGCCTCCATATCAGCACTAGAGGATAATGGGTACAGAGTGACCTTCATGGACAACAGATTGTTGGCTTCGCCAAAGAATTCATCTATCAAGAAAGCTAAAAGCATTGGTCAAAGACAAGGCTACTTGTATGAGCTGTGCACAAAGCCCAACCTAGCCCTAATCCATGAAACTACAGATGCTAATGAAGTTTGGCATAGAAGACTAGGTCACCTGAATTTTAGAGCTTTACCATCAATGGGAAACCTTGTCACAGGCCTACCTAAGTTAAAGCAATATCATTCAGGGGCATGCAAGGGATGTGCCCTAGGTAAAAATGTTATTAAGAGTGTTTTTCAAAATAGTACTAGGAAAACAAGCAAAGTTTTAGAATTAGTTCATTTTGATGCATGTGGACCTATGTCCGTACCTTCTTTAGGGCGATTTTTGTATTATGTAATATTTGTTGATGACTACTCTAGGAAAACTTGGATCTACTTTCTGAAATGTAAAGAATCAGACGAGATCCTTAATAGGTTTAAGGAATTTAAATCACTAATAGAAAACTACTCAGGAAATAACATTAAAACCTTAAGAATTGACAATGGGGGGGAATACACCTCAGATTTGTTTAAAGATTTTTGTAAAAATGTTGGGATTAAGAGGGAGCTTACTATACCTTATAATCCTCAACAAAACGGGGTAGCTGAGAGGAAGAATATGACAATTGTAGAAGCTGCCAAAGCCATGATTCTTGATCAGAATCTAAATACCAATCTTTGGGCAGAAGCAACAAGCACTGCTGTATATATACAAAATAGATGTCCTCACTCCCATCTTGAAGATAAAACCCCTGAGGAAGTCTTTACTAAAACAAAGCCAGATATTAGCCACCTTAGAATATTTGGGTGTCCTGTCTATATTCATGTACCTAAGGAGAAAAGATTAAAATTAGAGCCTTCTGGAAAAAGGGGAATACTTGTAGGATATAGTGAAACCTCCAAGGCCTACACAATCTATATACCTGGTCAGAGGAATATTGAACTGAGTAGGGATGTAATCTTTGAAGAAGACTTAGCCTTCAAAAGAGCCCAAAGCTCAATAGAACCTGAAATCTATATCCCTACCCCTAGCATAGAGGAAGACCCTGCTCCTGAGCTTCATAGGGAGAGTCTTGAGGAAAATGAAGGTGAAACTCAAAACCCACCTAGAGAAAATTTCAAGAAAAGACCACTATGGGCCACCAAAACTATAGAAGAAGCTCAGAAGTATGTTGCTCCTTCAAGAACCTTCAGAGAAAACAAAAGGCCTAACAAACTTACCAACTACGTTGCCCTCATGAATGATCTTTCAAAAGTTGAACCTACTAATGTATCAGATGCACTTAAACATCAAGTATGGAAGAATGCCATGTCTAAGGAATACTAGTCCATTATGAAAAATGATGTTTGGGAGATTGTTCCTAGACCAGCTGGAAAATCTGTTGTCACCTCCAAATGGCTCTTCAAAATCAAACATGTTGCAGATGGCAACATTGAGAAACACAAGGCTAGATTTGTGGC
The DNA here is from genome assembly GCF_030272615.1 of Cryptomeria japonica. Taxonomy (NCBI): domain Eukaryota; kingdom Viridiplantae; phylum Streptophyta; class Pinopsida; order Cupressales; family Cupressaceae; genus Cryptomeria; species Cryptomeria japonica. Next base: position 274,495,265 of record NC_081410.1, on the reverse strand, counting down.
CAGAGTGTTCTCACAAAAGGAAGGAATTGACTATGAAGAAACCTTTGCACCTGTAGCCAAATATACCTCAGTAAGAACAGTCTTAGCCATTGCAGCAGCAAAAGGATGGAAAGTACATTAGATGGATGTAAAGACAGCATTTCTTAATGGAGAGATTGCACAAGAAGTATACCTAGAGCAACCTGAAGGGTTTGAGATTCATGATGTAGAATCTCAAGTATGTAAACTCAAGAAAGCTTTTTATGGGCTTAAATAGGCTCCCAGGGCCTGGTATGAAAGAATTGACACTTATCTCTCAGGGCTAGGCTTCTCAAAGAATGATGCAGATCCAAATCTCTACTATAAGCAAGACAAAGGTGATATACTGACATTGATCTTATATGTTGATGATTTGTTAATCACAGGAAAAAATCACCTCATAGATCAGTGTAAGAAAGACTTTGCTAAAGAATTTGATATGAAGGACTTGGGACTCCTTCATTACTTCCTAGGTTTGGAAGTATGGCAGAATTCTGATGGCATTATGCTAAACCGGGGTAAATATACCTTGGACATTTTTAAGAGATTTGCAATGCTAAACTGCAAACCCATGACCTCTCCAATGGAAACAAACCTTCATAAACTTAAGGAAGCAGCAGCAGAATCACAACCCTCGGATCCTACTCTATACAGGCAAATGATTGGGTCCCTGATGTATCTTGTAAATACGAGACCAGATATCTGGTATGCAGTTAATGCCTTGAGTCAATTTATGTGTGAACCAAAGGAGATACACTTGGTAGCAGTAAAACATATCATGAGATATCTACAAGGTACCCTAAAACTTGGTCTCAAATATGAGAGAGTTGAACTAGATCTACACGGATTCACAGATTCAGATTGGGCCGGAAGTGTAACTGACAGGAAAAGCACCTCAGGATGCTGTTTCAGTTTAGGTTCGACCATGATATCCTGGATTAGCAAAAAACAGTCATCAGTAGCACAGAGTTCCACTGAGGCCGAATACATTGCAGCCTCCATGGCTGCTCGAGAGGCAATATGGCTTAGGAAGCTGCTTGTGGGGTTATTCGGTGAACCAATGAAGCCTACAGTTATTCATTACGACAACCAAAGTTGTATAAAACTTTCAGTGAATCCGGTGTTTTATGACAGATCCAAACATATTGAGATTCCATATCATTATGTACGAGACATGGTAGATAGGAATGTGATCCAGTTGGAATACATTTGTACAGGAGATGAAACAGCAGATATTCTTACCAAACCACTTTCAAGGGTGAAAGTTGAGCACTTCAGAAAAGGTCTTGGTATGATTGAAATTTAATTTGCTTTGTACTCTTATACTTATTAAGATGTTTTATGTGTAAACTTCTTTGTCATGTTAGGACTTTTATGGGTTTAACCTTCTATGTTCATGTCTAAGAGGTGACAATCTCTCAGATAATGAACACTTGTATGTAGACATTATAAGGTGACGATCTTATGATGTTCAAATCAGTTATCATGTTGGATCTCTGGTATGCCATGGATGTGCCATGATTGTGTTGTGGTAAAACATTTGGATTAAATGTTAGTGCACATACCACAACTTGGATAAATTGAGAATTTAACTATTCTCATGTGCTTATTCTTAAAGTATTGCATGCTTAGGCAATACTGATATCACGTGCTTGGGTGATATCTTGTCATCACAAGTTGATGTGATGAACGTTTGTATCACGCATTTAGGTGATACTTCATGTCACGTGCTTAGGTGATGTGATTTCTTGTATCAGATGATTGATGATACTTCATGTCACATGTCTAGGTGATATGATTCCCTAGAGAGTAAGATTACGTAAGGAATACTGACCATCATGAGAAATGTGATGCTAGATATGTTGTCTTTCATTTATCTTCCCTAGCTAACAGGGAGTGTTGATACATGATAGCCTCGGTAAGATAAATGATTGAATGAGAGATAAATGAAGTCTCTCATTCAATCATCTATCTCATCGATAGACTATGACAAGACTTCAGTCATCATTCCTTCGTCTGATAAATATAATTACTCTTCGATATGTTATTTTCGTTTTATGTTATATCAATAATAGTATGCATGATATACGATCGAGTTATGATCGTATCCCTCGATTCATATATATAACCTTGCTAATAATCCGGTTCTTAACTAATGCACGGAATACCGATTGTTATTGAGTTTATTAATAACTGCATACATACCAATTGGTATCGGTTTTACTTGTTAATTATATGCACACCGATTGGTATCGGTTAAACTTGTTAGTTATATGCACACCGATTGGTATCGGTTAAACGCGATTATGATTGAAGATGTGCGATCAAGTAATATCTTGATCGGTCATGTCTAATAGACATGACCGGTCAAGGTATTGCTTGATCCTCCTTATTGGCATATATATATATATATATATATCAATCGGTGATTGTGAGAAAGACATAGAAATTCATAAATGCTCTTTCTCCATCTGCAACATACCAGATAATAATCAGATTTATTATAGTAAGAAATAACATATACTTGAAAGAAGAAAAATAACCTTGAATATAACTTGCATCTTGAATTGAAAATTGAATTACATTTACAATTTGTAGTTGTTCATTCATGAGAAATATGTGGTTGTTAACCTCTACACCAATCTGAAAATTCTGAGACAACATATCAGCATAACACGCAAAACATAAAACCGCATAACACGCAGATTGGACAGTCAGTTGTTAGCAAATATTCCTTGTATTTTCAGTCAATCAACTGCAGGGGATATTTCACGGATGCCCGGCCAACAAAAGTCAACAAAATTTTGCAAAATTTAAACTTTTTTGGCGTCTGGTTTGACTTCAACACAATGGGAGCCCTAAAAGTGACCATTGAGACACTTAAAATACCTAAAGAACCTCATTTTTGGTCATTTATTTTGCAAACAGAAAGTTTCTTTCCCACAGGCTGAGTAAGTTTTTGCGTGTAGCATTGACATAGAGAGTTGAAGACTGATTATTGAAGCTTCATCAAGCATTCCACCCTCATTTCTACGCATTTGCAACATTCCATTGGCTGTAAGAGGTAAGATTTTTTTCACTTTTTTCATCCATTTTCGTTTTACAAACATGAAATGAATTATTTGTTTAGTTTATCTATTTTTTTCCTTTCTTTTGTTTTTGTTTTGAATGAGTTCACAAAAAATTTTGCCATAGAAATTATAATGGCAACTAATTCTACCTCCATAGATCAACAACAAAAATTCAAAACAGATCCAAATTCTCCTCTATGGAAATATGTTAATATTATACAACCAATTCCAGGAGGTGGGGGATTCATTTGGAAATGCAGGGGATATGATGTAGAACATTCTAGTCCATGTATTCGGGTGAAGCCCATTTGTGTGGAACACCTAAAAGAGGCATCAAAAGTTGCCCTAGAAAAGATGGTGTACCTATACCACAACAGACAATATTAAAATATATTAGGGAGCAAGATGAAGCAAATGAATGAGAAGCATGTAGATTAAGTCAACCCGTTCCAAAAAAATCAAAGGAAATGTTCCCCCATGTAATCCCAATATTGTGGTAGAAAACCACCCATTTTTTACCATAGCTGATGTTGAAAGTGAAGAACCCACTGTATGCAAATGATCAAAAGGACCTTTGGAAACTTAATTTCAAAATGAGAGTCGAGACATTGCTGACCAACATGTAGCAAGATGTATTTATGCAAATGGGTTGTCTTTCTATGTTGTATGTTCCCCATATTGGAAAGAGATGTTAAAAAAAGTTAAAGAAGCTCCAAAAGGGTACAACGGCCCGGGTTATGAGAAGGTGTGGCACCTTTTTGGAAAGAGAGGTCAAGGGGGTTGAAGATGCATTAAAGCCCATAAGGGATTAATGGATTGAGATAGTGTGTCCATCGTTTCAGATGGGTGGAAAGATTCAAGAAATTGTCCCTTGATCAATGTCATAGCGGTGTCCCTTAAAAGGGCAATGTTCTTGAGAGTTATGGATTGTGAGGGGCAAGTAAAAGATGGACAATTTATTCTTGATATTCTCATCACTACCATCGAGACCGTGGGACCCCATAACATTGTTCAAGTCATAACAGACAACGCAAACAATTGTAGAGCTACTGGTTTGTCAGTTGAGGAACGATATCAACATATCTTTTGGACACCTTGTCCGAACCACTCACTAAAACTTATGCTACAAAAGGTTGGGAACAAAATTGACCAGATCAAAGAGGTGTATGCAGAGGTTGAGGACATCCAAATGTTCATCACCAACCACCACATGTCTCAAGGAACTTTTAGATCATTTTCAAGAGTGGAGATATTGAAGGTAAGTGTAGTATGAAATTTTACATTTTCTGGTTTTCATAATTTGATTGTAGTATAAAATTTTACATTTTCTGGTTTTCATAATTTGTTTGTTTTTAAATTTTAATCATTATGGCTTTAATTTCTATTATAGGTTGCAGAGATCCATTTTGCCTCCAGCACAATTGTCTTGAGACAACTTGTGAAAGTTACAAAATCACTTTCTAATATGGTGATCAGCCAAAATTGGTCTATATGGAAGCAAAGCAGCACTGAGAGGGCAACAAAAATTAGGCAAAGGATATTAGATGACTCATGGTAGTATAAATTTTACATTTTCTGGTTTTCATAATTTGATTGTAGTAAAAGTTTTACATTTTCTGGTTTTCATAATTTGTTTGTTTTTAAATTTTAATCATTTTGGCTTTAATTTCTATCATAGGTTGCAGAGATCCGTTTTGCCTCCAACACAATTGTCTTGAGACAACTTGTGAAAGTTACAGAATCACTTTCTAATATGGTGATCAGCCAAAATTGGTCTATATGGAAGCAAAGCAGCACTGAGAGGGCAACAAAAATTAGGCAAAGGATATTAGATGACTCATGGTAGGATCGTGTGGAGTATTTCCTTAGTTTCACCGAGCCCATTATGAGTATGATTCACTATATTGACATGGACAGGCCTTGCATTGGAGAGTTATATGTTGGCATCAACTCGGTGCTTGAGAAGATAAAGTGCATCATAAGTGCAAAAGAGCAAGACCCTCAGGAGACTTTCTTCACAAAAGTGCATGCACTTGTTGAAGAAAGATGGAACAAGATGACCACTCCATTACATCTTCTTGGCCATGCATTGACTCCAAAATACTACAACAATTAGTTTCTTAATATGCCAAGAAGGCTTGCCCAATATAGAGATTCTTAAGTGTTTGAAGGGTACAAGGCAGCATTCCTTAGACACTTCCTTAAAGATGAATTGCGAGATGCAATTACGAATGAGTTTGTAGATTTTGTGCACTCAAATGGTCAAAGTGTTGTGGCTCTTCGTGATAGGTTTAAAAAGGATGCTCATAGTTGGTGGTACTTCCATGGCCAATTCTTCCAATAGCTGCAGCCCTTGCCTCGCTATCGGAATTTTATCACAAGTTTAACAATTAATTAATATTTAATTTTTAGTATTTCTAGTCATTTTTTTTTTAAATTGAAAATTCTATTAATAAAATTATAAATGTATAACTTTAATTGTTTACTTTGTCCTTATAGGTTGCTAGTTCGTCTACATCAGAAAGACATTGGAACACATATTCTTTCATTCACTCAATAAAGCGCAATAAATTGCACTCAAAAAGAGTGAACTTAGCATATGTGCATTCCAACTTGCGTCTCCTATCACACAAACAACATGAATACAAGAAAGGGGAGACGAAGACGTGGGATATAAAGCTAGAGCATACTAACTTGAATACTTCCACTTCTCAGCATATTACATTTGAGGACTCAGAAAGCAAGAACACATTTGATGAACGTTCATACATCATCTAATGTCAATGATGATGACGATGATGTTGATGATTTAGAGACTTGATTTGATGATTAAAACTTAAAAGTTAAAAGATCCAATTATTTTTGTACTAATGAACCCAAAACCCAAAAAAAAAGCCAAACCAAACAACCGGATCCTTGAACCAAAATCGGCAACTTAGTTCAAAACAAATAATTTTTTAAAAAATAATAAATTGATAAATAAAACCTAGCTCTTTTCATAAATTCACAAAAGAATGAAAGAAACTTAGAAAAACAAAGCAAAGAGTTTGTTTCATGTTTGTAGAACAAAAATGGCTTCTTGGCAACCAATTTGCAAAATAGACCCAGATCCAACCAATTTGCAAGCAGATATAGTAACATACGACAACAAAGAAGTTTCATGTATAACAATCAAGTCTTAGATTGGGTACAACAAGGTGTAAGCCATTAATTTTTGTAATATGAGCTATCCATATTCAGAGCTTCTATCTATGTTAGTTTTGAACTTTCAACCACAATAGCAAAATCTAGGGATATTTGCAAGAAATTTGGACCATTCCCTTCACTGCCAAAATTGTGAGTTTTTCAAGAAATTGGATGAAACAATCTATAGTGATTCTCAACAATAAAGTATTTTTTTTACCTGATTAAACCATGAAAAAATGTTATAATCCTGATTTTTGGCAATACATCTGCAAAATATTATTTTTTTGCATGTTGCACAATATTTCAAGTTACAAAAAGAACTTAACCCTGGCCTGTTTTTGACCCCTAACCCTAGCCCAATTTTTCTCAATTAAATCACAATTTTTTGAGAAAATCTTTACCCTTGAATTTGCCAATTTATTCCTGAGAAAGATTTTTGCCACTAAGGTTAGACTACCTTGCAACCAATGTAAAACCTGTTCAAAAAAACTAATAGCAAAAATCAAAAATTGAACTCTAAACACAATGTTCCAACTCCATACAGAGATAGTCTTTTTGCATAAAGTCATATGGATTTTTTTATTACAATGTTAGTTTGCTTAGTTGCAATGAGATCTCCTGATTCCCTCTTCTGTATATTTTATATTTTAAAATATATATATATATATATATATAGTAACTTTCTTTCTAGTATGTTCGTCTTTTTGAAAAGGTTTTCACTTCAAGACAAGAACTCCAAGTAGTTATTTTGATGGTAGTGATGTTACGTCTAAAATTAGCAAGTTCTTTTCTCAGGAGGTCCTTTCAGTTTCTGGAACTGACTGGTTATGAGAGGGAGTTGCATCATAAGTCTACTTCAGAGTCACTTCAGTGTTGATTAGACTATTAAGTAGTTACTGTTACCATGTCAATCAACATCATTCTGTTGGAACCATTTGATGTTGAGTTATGTGCAAGATATAGCTGAAAGTTCAATCCTGTAATAAGTTCACATTCCACTTCTGATTTTCAGCAAAAGATGGAATCTGATCTTGTTGTCTGCTAGAGAAAAGAATTTTCAAGGAGGTTATTCCCTATATATTCTTCCTTCCTCCTTGCTTCAATAATTGATCATTATATTGATTTGACAGCTAATGAATTGTTATTATTGGAACCTCCAAATTTTAAGTTCTGATTTGCATTTTGTAAGCCTGCTATCAGCACTTTCAGGGGACAGTAAGATACATAATGCCATTCCCCCAACTGCCATCCTCAAAGGAGGCCATCCATAGTAAAGACCCTACGATGCAAGGGGCATCCCTGTGAACATTCCCCTCAAAGGGTAGAAATCACGCGACATGCAGACATACTGCGTTCCCCCAACTGCCATCCTCAAAGGAGGTCATCCATAGTAAAGACCCTACGATGCAAGGGGCACCCCTGTGAACATTCCCCTCAAAGGGTAGCAATCACGCGACATGCAGACATACTCCAACCATCTCTAGGATGGCAGGGCATCCCCATGCCCCAAAAAAATAGCCAATATAAACAAAAACTAAAAAATCATTCAAAAAATGAAAGCCTTACACCCTAATCTAAAAAGGAAGCCTATTTCTCATTTTCTTGTTCAATATAATTTCTAAATTCAAACTAGAATCTAGATAGCATCATGGTTGTTCTTTGGAGGTTTAGAGTTTCTATACATAATATTTAATAGAACTAACAGACAGCTATTGGTTTCAGACTATAAATTCTTCTCATTTTCAAGTTTGGGTATTTTATTTCAAAAGTTAAAAGTTAAAATTAGATTTTTTTTTTATCTGCATAAAACCACTAGCTATTTTTATATTTCCCATAAATATTAAATTAAATAAATGAGATTGAACTTTTGTGTACCCTCTACTTCTGGGCCTTGTACAATATTAAGTAAGAAAAATCAGAAACCCTTTAGTTACTCTTTACTTTTTTTATTCAAATTTGAAATATATACAAGTAGAATAAATCATAATTCTGAATGTGATTGCCCTTCAATATATCCTTTGTTTCTGCATTTCCTCTGATCATTAGTAGGAAAATATAGCAAAAATTCCAATCTTTGTACAACTAGATGGTTGCCTTTTATTTTAAACTATGTTACCGGATACACTCTTAAGGCCTCCCACACCCGCACAGGTCCGTCTAGGTACAGGTTCACCTGGGTATGCTCGAGGTACGTACCCAGGTATCTAGGTACATACCAAGCATACCCAAAGTCATTGAGCGCCAAAAAGTAACAAAAAAGACATTTTTTGAAAATTTTTTTGCATTCAAAAACCCTAAAATTCCCCTAAAAGCACCCTTTTGCCCAATGCAAAGATCAAACCCATTAGGGTCTCCACTCCCAAACCCCCACTAGTTATTAGGATCTCTTGTCATATAAGAAATTTGATTACAATGAAGGGGTTTGGGAGTGGAGACCGGAACCAAGAACTTAGACAACTAAAATTATCACTATTAAATGTCAATTGATAAAGATATGTATTAAATATTTAACTATCAATTGGCATTTAATATTTATCTTTATCACTACGATGTTGGCCTTTGGCATTGATCTATGATGAAGTATCATACTATCAAATTGACCTCAAAATTGATAGAGAATGTATGATGGCATGAGAGTAAGTGGACCCTCGAAACTTTGACAAGTCCAATACTTAGTCATTTTTGGATATTTACAACTTGGATTTTTTACGAAGGCAAGAACAAAGAGGGCTAATGCAACAACCAAGGGCAAAACATCACGCAAGACGGCCTAGGTAAGATCTTTGAGATGGTTATTGTTGATGGCTCATAAAGGGGCATAAAATGTCAACATTTTGGCGACCTCTACAAGATGATAAAATGCTCATCATTGAATCCAAGAGCTCAAAGGACTTGTTGAATTATTCATCAAGAGATTATATGTATATATATATATATATATATATATTGTATATACATATATGTATATACATACATATGTATATGTATATACATATACATATATATATATACCCAAACATACAGTACCCAAGTAAAAAAAATTAAACTACCGGCATACCTGGTTCTCGTACCCATACCCATACCAGCAACTTAGAATTTAAGTTAACAAGTAATTAATTTCTATTTTTTTAGTTGCACTAGGTTAATCACAAAAAGTCTTAGCCTCTTAGTAGTCTTAGATCGTAGAAGCATATACATTTAAAAAATTGTGATTTCTTGTGATATATCATTTTTGTCACCTCTTCCCAAAAAAGCTCAAATGAAATTGAATTTATCATGTCAATGTATTTCTATCGGTGTTTTGACTGATTTTTCACTGGATATACCATCAAAACAAACATTAATTGGTAAGTGATTACAAACATTGTCAAACTTAAAACACAATTTTTAAGGTCAAAATTTTCTAACATTATTTTTCTGATATTTACAGCAACTTTTTCTAATTTTTCCCTGACACTAACTCCATTTTTTCCTTATTTATGCCAATGAATTAAAAATTGATGTACCGGCATACCTGGCTCTCATACCCGTACCCACCCGTACCCATACCCATACCAGCAACTTAGAATTTAAGTTAACAAGTAATTAATTTCTATTTTTTTAGTTGCACTAGGTTAATCACAAAAAGTCTTAGCCTCTTAGTAGTCTTAGATCATAGAAGCATATACAGTTAAAAAATTGTGATTTCTTGTGATATATCATTTTTGTCACCTCTTCCCAAAAAAGCTCAAATGAAATTGAATTTATCATGTCAATGTATTTCTATCGGTGTTTTGACTGATTTTTCACTGGATATACCATCAAAACAAACATTAATTGGTAAGTGATTACAAATATTGTCAAACTTAAATCACAATTTTTAAGGTCAAAATTTTCTAACATTATTTTTCTGATATTTACAGCAACTTTTTCTAATTTTTCCCCGACACTAACTCCATTTTTTCCTTATTTATGCCAATGAATTAAAATATCCTTATCTTTTAGTTTGCCAAGTTATTCCCAAAATACATTTTTGCTTCTGTCTTAAATAACTCAAACAAGGATTGCAGCTTTTGCTCTTCTTACTTTAGGTTGCACTAACACAGAAGTAGGGGATCGCTACTTTTCCACATCTTCTTCATCTAGCACTTCATGAGATCTTAATAAGAAGCTGTAAAATCTATGTTTTTTCATTGGGTTAATCAAACAAAAAATGAGTTGCAACTTTTTGTATCCTTCGCTTCTGGGCTTCATCGTCATGCCCCTAAACATATGAGATGACTAAAATCACATGAAACTTTATTAGGGCTGACCAGTTTGAATATATACTCAAAATACTTTTTATTGTATTTTTTATTTACATTTCCCTCCTATATTTAAAATTACTTTTTAAATTACATCCAAAGGCACCATGTTTTGAACTTCTATTGACTAAAGCGTAAAAAGCATTTTTTCAAACTTTAACATATAACCTATATAATATTTAAGTGGCCTTTTTGAAAATGAAATGACTGGACCCACTTAAAATATTATTAATCCTTTAGCTCTAAAAGGGGGCATGACAAGACCTGACATTTTTAGGGCTATTGATTGCTCAAGGAACCAAATGGATGCAAAATTTTAATTTTTGATCCTAAAGGTTGCTATTGAGGAGGTTGGACCTACAATGTGTTGCAAGTCATGACAAATGTTGCATACGTAAAGCAGCAGGAAGTTGACTGAAGCTGCCTACAAATATACACACTAGACCCCATGTGTGAATGCAATGAACAATGTACTCAGGGCAGTCAGCAAAATTGAGTTGATCAAACAAGTTGTAGCTGATGTAAGACATGTCCCGCATATCCTGCGCACAATTTTGGTCTTTCTCCAAGAAAGAATGTATCAAACTTGTTGAAACTATATATGCATCCTAAGATTCTAAGTTGCAAAAGCCCTTGCACAAGTTGATTATGACACGAATGAAATAAGTGGACCAAGACAGGGACAAAGAAAGGGGTGAGGACAAAGCAGGTGGTGAAGAGAAACACTTTTTGTTTAAATTCTTAATATATCACCTCCAGCATATCCACAATTTCCATGGTGCTTGGATATGGGTCTCTCACACTCCAAGCCTTGGGCAAACATATGAGTGAAATGACAATATCCTTGGCCAAATGAAGGTCGTTGTATGAGAAAGAGACCCCATCTTGAAGTTATACTATGTGTATATTCAACAAAGGGGGAGACTCTCAACACTCTTTTGAACATGACTGGCTATAAATTAAACTGAATGTAGGCATGTGCAAAATCTTTGTAGAGTTCTCTCCTCAATAACAAAGTTGAAGAGAGGCTTCATGAAAGTCATCAAGAACTTATATGGTGCAGAGGAGGCCTCATTGATTTAACTTGAGTGGAGCAAATTTCCATAACTTGCTGAGAGGACCTGGTCTACATACAGCTTCATCCACTATGACAAGAGGAATGCGGTTACCTCTTGGAGAGAGAAGAAGCTTACGGTTGCACAATGTGTCATCCATCTCATGGTTCACAAGATGATCAAGTACAAAGTGAATCTAACAGTATGATGGGACGTAGACCCAAAAAAGTCAGTGCAGCCTGATAAGAATCAAGCTGCATATATAGGGTTGGTCGGTCTCTAGGTTTAGTAGGTAGATGAGTCTAGCAATTCTAGCAATAAGGAAACAGCCATAGTTTTGGCACCAGACAATGAGTTTGATTTGTCATTGACCCCTTGAACTTGTATTGAAACTTGATGAAATTGAATAAACGGGAATCGCCCAAAATCGCCGCGTTTGGGCGATTCCCGAGTTGAGTGAAGGTCGCCGAGTCTACTGGGCTCAGACTCGGACTCGGACGAGTTTGGCCCCAAAAATCACCCAAAATCACCATCTTTCAAACTTGCCTAAAATCGCCGAATTTGGGAGCCGGGACTCGCCAAACTTGGCCCGCGTAAGGCAGCTAAAAGACACAAAAAAAAAACATGTTTTTAACTTCTTTTTGTTTGTTTATATTTTGCTTTGCCCCTAAAAGTGAACTTCATTTCATTCATTTGGCAAAATAGGAGGAGAAAAGTGAGTTGTGAGGAGAAACAATAGAAAAATAACACCCGAGGCCTTTATCAAATAATAAAAGTCTTTTGGCCTCGCAGGGTCCTGCCCCTCAACCCCACCCTGTAATGTGACAAGGAGCGCACAAGGGGCGCTGCCCCTTGACCCCAACTTGGGGGCACTGCCCCCAAACCCCCGTCATAAAAATAGGGGGGAAACTGCTCTAATAAAAGTAGGGAAATTTTAACCTCCGAGTCTGATTAGGTTCCATATAACAACATATACTTTCATTTGGTGCATCAAGAGTTGGAAAGGAAGAGTTTGCATCTCATTTGATCATATGATGACATGGATTTTTTAATCCATGCGTTTTGTAATATTGTATACATTTGACAATATTTATATATCTATGTTTGTTATTTCCTTCAGCTACAATTTGTGTTTATGCTTATGTGATTGATGTATACTTGTGTATGTAATCAAATTAGCTTCTATTTCATGATGTTATTGTGTCTTTAAGGTGTATTTAATAAAGGGTGCATGAAACAAGTTTTAAATCCTTAAAAATCTCTAAATGTCTTGAGTTTTTCACTTTGCCGGGTCCATCCAAGTTTCGACTCCGAGTCCCAAGTCCCGAGACGAGTAGGCCTCGCCGAGTCGGGTCCGAGTCCCGAGTCCCGTTTCTTTGATTTATATATGTATATATATATATATATACAGAATTTTTGATCTATTGATTGTCAAACTGTTTACATCAATAATAAATTGCAATTTCTTTTACTATTTTTGTAAATTAATTTTTCAATTTTTAATATTTATTTATTATTTTAGTTGCTGCTTCCTCATTGTCCCCAAACTTTCAGGAAAAAAAATCTGTCCCCGAAAATTGTTCCCCCATCCCAAAGACTCTATAGAACTCCCAAGTGTGAGTACTGATAGCAATTTGTTGATTGTCATTATAGCTGTATCATTACAACTCTTAGCTTGTTGCACAACATATGAAAAGATTAAAGATAATCATAGAGATGTAGTCTAACAAAGAAAGTTTACCAAGCTATCAAGAGAATCAAATAGAAACATTTACTTTTAAAGAGTCACGCAGAGGAACAAAAGTTGCAGGTGGAAGCTCCTCAAAGTCTCGCTGAACCTATATATGTAGCATAAGTGAAAGTGGAATTACAAATCTTTACAAGAAAAGCTTGTGAAGAAGCTGCATAGGTTAAATGAAAAAAAGATAAATTGCACCATACATAAGGAAATAATGCAATTAAGATGCAAAGAAAGTAAAGGAAAACAGCATACCTTTGTTTTAAGAGTCTGGGAACAAAATATAAGTGTCTCTAAGTTACTGTTTGCATCGTGAAGCAGGCTATCTGACACCTGCCAACAGAAACACTATATTGGTACACCTTTTCCTTCAATCCTACTTTCGGTGTAGGACATAAACTATTAAACACAAAGAACACAAGATATTTTCTACTTTTAAACATCCCATTATGAATTGCTCGGTGCTGTCCCTTTGACATGCATAGATAGAAAATTATACTTTCAGAACATTCTATGAACACTCATCTATTTTTTCTTCTTATTCCCTGATCCATGAAATCTTTTCTTTCGAAAACAGAAAAGATTACATGATTAGAGTGTTTTTGTCTACCCCAAACAAACAGATGAGAAAATTTTCTTCGAGAAAGCTTCTACAGTTCTTAAATGTATTCATGTATCCAATAATGATAGTCATAACAAACTTGATAAATAGGCATGGTTGAAACATAAATTATTGATTATAACTTCCTCGCATGCAATTCAGCTTATAGCAAAGAGGCCAGAGGCATATTCAATTTCAACCCAGATCTCATCAGATACCCAAACCAGAACTAAGTAAAAGTAGAATCGCCAAATAAGAGAAATATGCATGCATGCTAGACAACTTTGTAATGCAAAGAACACTTGAGGTGATGAAAGACTACATTGATATGCGAAGATCATTTGACACTGTACTTCACAGGTTGCAACCATTTCCAAGAATATGTGTTGCATGAATGTCTTCGTTATTAAAATTAAGTGCCAGTGCTATGGGCAGATGTGGATGTTCATGATTGAGTTAAATTGAAGCTTTTAATAATAAATATTCTGGACAATGAATCACTGTCTTAAGTTAAAACTAAAGGTGCAGGAAAACAGAGGAGGAAGCAGAAGTTTGTTGGGTGAAGCTAACATATCGTCTAGGTAAGAGGGTCCCATAAAGGGATCTTCCTTTTCATCATACGAATTTCTCTAGGTAGGTTAAACTTCAGATATTATTTAATTGATGTCTATCATACTCATAATTTTGTAAGCTTTGAGAAGACATTGATTACCATATTAAGAACCAATTCATAAGTTACCTGGCAAAAATGTTAGATGGATGCTCCCAAAAACACCCCAGGAAAAGATAATTCTGCAAACTGCTAAACCTAAAAGAAATTTACCTTCAGGCATATTTCCTTCTGACATGCCCATTATATAATGCTCTTGGATGTGCTTCTACAGACAATTGTAATCATACCCTAGATGGAATTGTGTTTCTTCATATGATGCTGAAGTTGCCTCTAGATGGAACATAAAGTGGGAATTTCTATTAATCCCAGACTTGCTAAATCCCCTAGGGATAATGCTAATTGGATCCTTCCTCTAGCTGGATGGGTCAAAGTTAACTTTGATGGGGCAGCTAAAGGAAATCCGGAGCCGGCTAGGTGCAGGGGAGTGATTAGAGATGAATATGGCAAGATTCTATCATACTCATAATTTTGTAAGCTTTGAGAAGACATTGATTACCATATTAAGAACCAATTCACAAGTTACATGGCAAAAACGTTAGATGGATGCTCCCAAAAACACCCCAGGAAAAGACAATTCTGCAAACTGCTAAACCTAAAAGAAATTTACCTTCAGGCACATTTCCTTCTGACATGCCCATTATATAATGCTCTCGGATGTGCTTCTACAGACAATTGTAATCATACCCTAGATGGAATTGTGTTTCTTCATATGATGCTGAAGTTGCCTCTAGATGGAACATAAAGTGGGAATTTCTATTAATCCCAGACTTGCTAAATCCCCTAGGGATAATGCTAATTGGATCCTTCCTCTAGCTGGATGGGTCAAAGTTAACTTTGATGGGGCAGCTAAAGGAAATCCGGAGCCGGCTAGGTGCAAGGGAGTGATTAGAGATGAATATGGCAAGATTTTATCAGTGGCACTCCCCTTGGGATGTCAGACCAACCACCTTGCTGAAGTTGTGGCGGCTTAGCATGGGTTAATGTTGGCCAAAAAAATTAATGTCAATTTAGTTTGGCTTGAGGGAGACTCTAACAACATTATCCAATGTCTAATGGGAAAACAAAAACCTTCTTGGAATATTAAAACTTGGATCGAGAAATCTATGGATATTATAAAGTCATTCCAAAAAATTTAAATTCCCCATGCCTATCGTGAAGCTAATGGGTTGGCTGAACATGGGCGTTAGGAGTAATGATGAAAAAGTATGGAGGCTTGGTGATTGTTTCTCGGCTAATGTTAAGGCATTGTTACAATATGATTTAGCCCAGACGAGACAAGCCAACCTTTTTCAATCAATTCCTATGTCACCTCTTGAAATGATGGCTCGGATTCTTATTATTAAGCATGTCATTCTATTGCTTTCCCTATCTGCCTCGCACGCTTTCTAGGTATTTTGTGACCTCTTCTGGAATTTTCTTTCTCTACGCTCTCCTGCCATTGTTGAAGCCATGGGAGGCGAAAGGAAACGGGTTGAACCCTTAAATTGCAATGAACTCGAGAAGAATAAAACCATATGGCGCATATTGGAATGCGGCGGGCTTACCCCCTTCATTGAAAGATTGCATGGTGTCGATGCCAATGTCATGAAGAAATTCACCAAGGGTTTGAAGGATGGGAAAATCCAAATTGGTGGTAGGAAAATTGAGATTGATGAGAAGTTAATTGCTGAGGTTACTGGTCTTTTCATGGACGGCGCGAAATTCTACAGAGACAAGAAAATGTCAGATGGAGCTGTGAAAAGATTTCCCAGAAATGAGAAGGAAAGAACAAAGTTGGCTAAAGTGGATAAGAGAAGCTATGACACGAGTAAAATCAAAACCATTTGGTGCTCTGTTCTTGTTGCTTTAATGAAGTATGTTACCCTAAATGGTAGATATACTAGGGCCTTCGGGCATCATTTTGTATTGTTGAACCATTTTAGGCATAAAGTGCAAATATCTTTTCCCTTCTTTCTGCTTGCTTCAATCAATGCTAGCATTAAAGATCATAGGAAAAACAAAAATTATCCTGTTCTTCATGGGGGCTTGCTACTCTTGATCCATGAACACATTAAAACCCTTCCCTCTCCCTCGTCTAGGGTTCCTGAAGGTTCTTGTGATTCTGAGTATGATGATCATGTTAGCCTTTCCTCTAATGAGGAGGAATGGAATACTGAGATGGAAGAGTCTAAATATGGAACGGACTCTTCCCCCTGAAGATTGGTCACAAAGTTAAGAGAGGCAAAACATCCCCTGTATCTACCTCCAATTCTAAATCTCTGCCCTCCCACAATTCTAGTCCAAATAAGTTTGTTCCTGCCCCCAACAGGAGTGATAGACCCCCCTTCCCGAATGATCTCAATGCAAACTCCTCTTTTCTCAGCTTGGATATAGAGAACCTAGACGATGTCTTGGCCATTGCCCGTGATTCAGCTGTGGATAATTTTAGGATGTTTAAATGGGCCTTCCATGAGATCAAGGACATTGATATCAAACGTCGAGCAATCAATAGCAAACAAGAAAATCAAGGTGTGGACGGTGGACCAGAGAAAATCAATCGTGGACTCCATGCAAAAAACAGTGAGCACTGTAAGTGATATGAAAAAAAATTATGATAGCAGAATCTCTTTTCTGGAAGATAAACTCAAGAAAGAGAATGAAGGCAGATTGAGTCGGATGGAGAATAAATTTCAGAAAGTTAATGAGAACTTAATCTCTCTAGTTACATACAGTCACAAGGTGATGAAGAGTTCTGTTGAAAGCATAAATACTATGGTGGAGAAACTGGAAACTCTCCATCAGGAAGGGGCTACCTTGGATGTGGATTCCATAGATAAAAAACAGGAGGAAACGAATGGGCCATCCAAAAGAACCAAAGCCAACTTGAAGAATAAATCTGCAAACAAAGAAATCCAGAAACTCAAGAAAATTGCTCTAAACATGACTCAACTGGAAACAAAGGCCGTGAAGGCCCTAGAAAATTTGTACTAGTTTCTTCCTCTTTGCTCTCTTTTTGCTAGGTTTTGGTTTTTTGTTGGTCTTTTGCTGACTCTTGGCTGCTATTTTAAAATGGGTATGTTTTTATGTAGCTTTTTGTGGTAGATCTTTGTTAAAGGGTTTCGGGTCCCTTCAAAACCTATTTGTTCTATAATTAAAAATAATATTAAATTAAAACTACAAAACAATAAAAATGACATTTAAATTAAAATATAAAATTAAATATAATTAAAATTTAACTAAGTTAATGAATGGTCAAAAGGAATAAAATGAAAAGTTGTGACTCCCTCGAACATGAGATATAAAAGGGAGAAGAGAACTTCATTTGAGAGGGGAGAGGGCGGAGAAAAGAAAGGAGTATGTGAATCAAGGAAAAGTCAATGTAAGGAGGAAGGAATGGGAAGTAAATAAGGAAGTGACTCTTCCAAAGGAGGGCAGAAATTATGAAAGGTTGTGACTCTTTTGAAGGATGGTGATTGTGAAAGGTTGTGACTCTTTCGAAGGGCAGGCAAGTTGAAGGGGTGTGACTTCTCCCTCACAATGGAAGATATAAAGAGAAGTTCTCATTTGAGGAGGGGAGGAAGAGAGAACAATTGAGAGAATATATTATTTTAAAAGGTAGCACTGAAGGGTGGTGACCCAATTCTAATGAAGGGTGGTGACCCAAGTCTTATGAAAGGTGGTGACCCTTTTACCAATGAAGTATAAAAGAGATAATTCCGATTATTCAATGATCACTTATCAATCATCATTCCGATCATTCAAATCAAGCAGCAAACAAGCAGCAAATCATTCTATCAAATCAGCATGCATTCAATCATCATTGACTAATATATCAAACCAGCCTTCATTACATTATCACTCACCAATGCCTCAAATCATACAATCAAAGGAATTCATTCAATCAATCAATTATTTATCAATCATTCAACCATCAAAGGATAGAGACAGGGTGATTACTAAGATATTGACACTCAGCGTGCGATCATATATTCTGGTTGTGGTATGGTTTTATATATATGATATACCAAACATGTTTATATCTGCTTTCTTCTAATTAATATATACTGATGCTTATGATTATTCAACATAACATAATGTTTTTATATACCTATTCCTGCATATTTATGACAAATCATATGCTGCTGATAAGACTGTTTATACATGTTCTGAATATAAATCTGATTAGGGACATTCTGTAGTTAAATCATTTCATTTGAGACTTGTGTACATCTTCTTAAATTCTAAGTATCTTTCAGCCATGATAGAGGATGGGGAGTTTATCAGTAGGGGAACGGTGCTGGGGTCACCTTCTAGGTACACCACCTCAACAATATATGACCGAGGAGTCCCATGAGACCAAAGGATGGACTTTCAAGGCACCCTATGGCAAATGTTCCTCACACTCTCTATAATGGTAATTGTATGCCTTAAAGAATATTCAATCATAGGAAGTAGGATAGAAATGGCAAGATTGAGGGGAACAGTGATAGGACGCTTCACTAGGTATTCCACCTCATATGGATGGCACGGGCCACATGAGGCCAAGGGGGATAAGGTCTTCCCTAGGGCCTAGGATAGAGGGTCTCTAGGGCACCCTATCAAATCATCCAATCTTAGCTTTCCAATGGTTGAGCCTTCTCAAAATAATGTTAAGCAATCTTGTTATTGGATCTAATATATATATATTAGTTACTTCCCAAATGAAGTAGTTTTTTTTATAAGTTATGATTATGAAATGATCTCTAACTTGTTTGCAGGGTCTCCATTGAAGTGAATATCTCTAACCCTATCTTGTTTTAATTAAAATTTGTGACCTAGGGCAGAATTTGGGTATTTATAAATTGGGGACATTACATTAAACAAGGATGACTTAGTAGGCATGCCTTTTATTACAGAGCACCTGGCTGCCCATGCAACTTGCCCCTTGTAGAATGTCCTCTCCATCCTCTAGGTGTGACCACTCATGGTGATTGATCAAAAATGCCTTTAAGCACCATCTTTCCCTTTCGATTTGAACTTTAATTCCATAGACTGTTAATTCTGTGAGAATCCTCCCAGGGAATGCAACCATTGGCCAGTTCTACAAAAAAATTATAAATAACTCACCATACTGAAGTTGCTGTATTCTTATTGACAAAATATGCTGGGTTACATTAATCAATAATAACATGCAACCACTTGCAAATAACCTGCGGCAATATGTAGTAGCCTATGAGTAGTTGTCTGCAACTAACCCAATGTTTATTGTATGCTACTGTTTCAGTCCAAAAAACAACTAGCCAAAAAGACAGAACAGATTCAGCACAAATCAACAGTTAAGCAATAAGCCAGACAAAAATATCAGACAAAAAGGCGTATTTCTAATGTCCAGATGCCTCAATTTATAGCACAAAGGAGGTCCCAAATCCCGATAATACCCATAAGCTGACATCGTCCCCAGAATAGCAAATGCTATTAAAGTTAAGGTTCCATCCCAAAAGTAGCACTCCACTTTGTCAACATAATATCCTCTTAGAAGTCAACTTGTAACTCCCTCTTAATGTGCTGTCAGAAACTGACATAATTAAATGGAAAATACCTTTGTGGAAAACCACGCCCATATCCAGAGATGCTAAGAATTAGGTATTATTTGACCATCTTAATAAATTTATTTCTCCAGCCCAGCTTGAGAATAAAGGAATGTGCTTATGTGTCCAACATGGCTAATTGATGAAAAATACATTACATTCAGTGCTTCCACAAAGGGGATCCCATATGCTATATTGGCATCTAGCTTGACTGTAACATAAAAAGTAACCCTTGCCGTGTATAACCACTTACTAGTATCCTCCATAACCCTAGAGGAGCTGTTCTATAATCTTCATATTTAGCCATCAACAGTACTGAAACCCAAATGTTATCCAATATTATGATGAACAGCTTACAACCAGAACCCTAACTACTGTCTGCCCATGGCAGAACATATTTCAAATAACAGTAACTCATACAGTGAAGATTAATCTCAGTTGAAAAAAAATTTATCCTATTAGCAAAAATAATGCCAAGTATTACACGGTTATGATTGGAGTAATGTTTAGTCACCACACAAGCTTCAGTTGTGCGCTCAGATTTTTAAAAACAAACATTGGTCCGGGTTCCATGCTTGCTCGGGATGGATGTATAACACCTTTGGTGACTTCTGCAATGTGTTCCTCAGCTTCTTCAAACGCATTTTCACTTCCTAGTTCTTACTATCACAGATATATGGGTGTCTATAGAAGACAAGGTGATAACTTGATACGGATTGTAATGGAGATAAAAGTCATTAACAGTAATGTTAGATCAGCGTTTGATACTACAGCACCAGTATTGGAAGGGCCTTGCCCATCATCTCATTTATCAGAGCATTCAAGAGAGACTTTCTTACCCATCAATCAATCTCTGGATCAATTGTCAATTATGGCTTTACCCGAATCAGGATGTGATGCCCAGGATCAATGTAGGGATGGGGAAGAACGCAAGAAAGATTGCCCCCTGCACCTGGACAACTAGATTTTCTGACACATGCTTCAACGTTTCTTCTTTACAAAGTAAATCTCAGTGATAAAACAACAACTTATTCTTCTTTTAAATAACATAAAAATGCAGCATATTAAAAGTTATAACAAAAACAGGTTACTCCAAAACAGAATTACTTGATACATAAGATTTATAATCATTTATTCCCTAATATAATTGAATATCCTATAGTGATTAATGTCTCTAATTAATCTATAAGGCATCCTTTTCCGTATGTGCAGTTTTCTATTATTGATTGTGTTCAATTGATACATAATTACATTCTTATATATCTATGTTCGTATGAATGATGTTTACCTTTCTAAATATTAGGAAGTTTAGAAACTCTTGCAGTTCTCTCATCTCAGGGAATTTAGCTTTACAGTATTGACAACTTTACCACCGTATTATTGAAAACAAAACTTGATAGCTATGTAAAGTCAGAAAGAAAGCAAAGAAATATGTAAAAGATGCAAATAATTACAACTGTGTATTCGACCAGTCATAGAAGGGCTGACGACATCCACCATGTCAAAGATAAATAAAAGGCAAAGCAAATATTGCAGTTTGCAGAAATAAGAATCTTAAAATAGGCTGGACGCATAAATTGAATGATTAGTTCATCAAAATTTCAGTTACATTGTACACATAACCCAGTTAGCTCTTGAATTTAAGCGCTGATAATTTGACGGTAGAATTCACTAAAATATCTAGGACTTGTCAATTTGAATAAAAAATAAATTGATCCAGCATAAAATGGCTCAGACAGTAATTTTATATTCTTGTGTCTGTCTTAAAAGCCAAAACAGAAAACACTTTCCTACATAAATTTTAAGATTTCCGACTGCTTCGTGCATGTAGTTACAAAAAAACTTCCGCTAATTCCAGACTACAAATTCCAGGAGCTAACCTGGATATCTATTTTTCTTATGTTTCAAGAAAGATTCATTATCAGTGTTACGAATAGCACGTCTTCTTGACTGTTAATATGTTTCTGTCTAATACCGCATGGTACACTCATCTCATAACGTGTGATTGTGTACTAGCATAACGCCTAATTAGGATTATGTTAAGATAAAGTATGGTAACAGAGCACCTGGTAGGTCATTAGTAGAGTGACGCCGGGTCATTTATTAAGTAGATTGGGAAGGCATGGTTTACTCCCAAATTTAATGATACGTCTGAACAAAAGGCTACAAGAACTTGAACCATATATAATGTCAGAAAAGGCAAAGATAAAAGTGGTTTTTCTAGGTCACAGCCAAGCCAACCATTAATTTAGCATAGAAGGCTCATCTTTAAGTAGTCCAAAAGATTACTTTTTCGATTCAACTTCCATAGCGTTCAAATCTGTACCCTGAGTTTCAACCTTACAAAGAAGACACGGATTAAACGAAGCCTTTGACATAGTCTCATATGTCAACTTGGATGTTCATATTTAGTGATCAACGGAACTAACCCTAAATGTTATCCAACACTATCACGGCCAGATTGAAATCAGAGCCCTGACTAGAGTTGCAGATCAAACTGCAAACGATTAGTTTGAGTTGAGAATTATTAGGAAAATAGTGCGGGTATTGCATTTGAGTAATGTCTAGACTAGTCACCTCCCAAGCTTCGATGGTGCGCTGAAATTCCTGAAGCCAAACATTGGCCTGATTGCGAACTTGCTGTTCTGGGTGGTGGTACAGCGCCTTCAATGCCTCCTGCAATGTGTCCCTCACGCTGGCCTTCTGTGAACTCATTTTTTCTGTCTTTTCCCCCTCCACTCAATGGATCAACGCGTAAATATTAGTCCTGCGCATTCGAAGTATATCACGCTATCTCCTATAGCTCACTATTTTTACCTAAACCTCTCTTTTTCGATTGTTTTTTCTTTTGTTCCCTCACTTTCGCGAGACCTCCTTTGCAATTGCTGGTACCTACTGACAGAAAGGTTTATAAAAGCAGTGGTTTAACTGATTTAAAGTGTCAACAATTTCTGTCCGCAGTGTAAATTTATTATCATTTTATTATTATAGTTTTTTAATGAGCAAGAGCAGGCCTGGAATTTGACAGGTAAAATGGCCGTTTTTTCACTTTTGAACCGTATTTGACAGCTTAAAAAATTAGTGGAATGTATGCATTGACATGTTATCTTTTTTCTAAAACCATATAGATGACACTTCAAATTATAAATAAACGGTAAAAAAATATAGTAGGTACTATATATATTAGTTTAGAATGTTTATTATAAAAATACAAATTTATTTAGAATATTTTGAAATGGAAGGATTTATAATATGGAAGGATGTAGTTGTTTCTAATTTTATAATATTTTAATATGATTTTTTAGAATAGTTCTATTTTTTCATATGAATTTGGAAACTTGTCATAATTGAAATGATAGAATATAATTGATTAAATATTTTAATATGAATTTTTACAATATATTCTATTTTTTTATATATGAATTTAGAAATTTAGTCAATTTAATTTTTAAATATATTTAATAAGATTTTTATAGAAACTTGTCATAATATAAATAATTTTAAAATTTATATGTTTATTATTACTAAATTAGTAAGTATTAGTTGATTATCATTTAATGTTAATATATAATATAATATATATATTAGTGTATTAATTTAGAAACTTATTTAGTAAATTCAAGAATTTTGCATATATTACTAATTTATCATTATTTTCTCATTAAGATAATGATTTTCATTTCTTCCCAAGAAAGATGTGCATTGACTTTCATTGCTTCAATCTTCTACTTTTATATTTTCTGACAATTAATATTTTTCTTAAAACGTCAAATGAAAGGCATTGAAATGATTAAACCGTCATAAAAAATTCATATGACAGGTAGGGGTGACCGTCAAATTCCAGGCCTGAGCAAGAGGATAAATCAAAACCAATTTTGAGGATCATGGGAATGAACCCTGAAATTCAAATTATCAAATTTGAATATTATCTTTTTATTATTATAGTTTTTTATGAGCAAGAGGATAAATCAAAGTCAATTTCGAGGATCATGGGAATGAATCTTGAAATTCAAATTATCAAATTTCAATTTCAATTTTTCTAGCTATTAAGTGTCAACTAGCACAAGTTGTACATGACATATTGCTATGTTATAGTATACAAAGACATTCAATGTGTAGTTAATTGGATAATATGAACGAAGTGTAACTCTCCATAGCCCACATTCACGTGTATCAATTCAACATTAACACATTTTGTGTCTCGATTTTTTCTTGTGCGCACACACAATGTCAAGATGCATTATGCATCGATGACTTTGATAAAATGGCTTAGTGCACATCTTTGCAAGCATTTATTACAATTAGGTCCTTGCAACTCAATACAAAATAGCATTACACACACTCTTCAATCATGTTGTGCAACTTCATGGCCATATGTCATTCTAGATGTATGCATATCAACTTCTACAATAACTTCAACTCTTCACAACTCGTTGCATTATGTGTAACCCTCGTGTGGGCACATGTGAATCTACACCAATACAATTAGTTTGATTTCATGTGTGTTTGACTCATAGTTACATCATCTATACATTATTGTGCAATCCAACTAGCACCATATCAATTCAATATCTATCATAACTCATGCCATATGGTAGGCACACCATGCATGCATGACACTTGTTGCATATTATGTGATGCAGGGGCTTCAAAATTAGCATTTTTTCGTTTTTTCCTAGATTTTAGAAAGTTGATTTTTTAGTTATTTTAGATTTTAGAAAACTGGTTTTTTAGTTGTTTTCAAACTCATGTTTGTTATTAGTTTAGAAAGTTGGCAATTTGTGTCGAAGTTATGATTTTAGATATTTAGAAGTTTCTCATGATTTTCTGGATAAGTTTGGAAATTGCCAAAAAAATGGCAAGTTCTGATTTTTAGATATTTAGAAGTTTCTCATGATTTTCTGGATAAGTTTGGAAATTACCAAAAAAGTGCCAAGTTCTAAAAGTTGTCAAAAACTACTAAAAATTAATATGTTAATTTCTTTTGGGTTGTAGAGACAAATTGTAGAGAAGAATAGTGAAGGAAAAATTAATCCATTCTAGTGTCTCTTTGTCTTTTCAATAATGGTGTCATTTTTATGTTCTGAATTGGCTATATCATTATGGAAGGCTTAGTTTATAGTCAATTGTATAAATACAATTCATTGTGTACTATGTCAACAAGTCATCCTACTAATCCACTCAGTCGACTAAGGTTGTACTCTAAGGCAACTTGACAAGTCTGGAAAATGCATTCCCTGCTTGATAATGTAAACATACTTTCCCACCATCACCTCAATGACTTTGTACATTCATATTGTCAATGAAGAAAGGCTAGTATTCTCTTGATGGAATTGGCATGAACAATTACTTCTTGCCATGCTTCTAAATTTTCCACCTTTGAACTCCTAGTGGACATAAATCTATTTGTGTTAGTGTTGTTCCATGATCTTGCTACTTCTCACAAGGTTATCCTCCACTTGTCAAATTGAAATTAGATTGTTAACAAGATAAAGTCACACCACTCCCATTGGGTTGAATACCCAAAAGGGTGGCCTAATGGAGACCAATGGTGAAAACCCACAAGGGCACCAAACACTAGTAGCATAGAGGAACACACCTCAAATAGGTTTAAATTGATGATCAACTCATTGCAAACTAAATGTGGCACAAGTAGTCAAATTGTAACAAAGATAAAGGGACACGATATGTAAAAGGGGCATGTCCCTAAATTTAATAATATACATATATGTATTGCACATATAAAATACTCGAGAGAACATGGAAAAGAAAGGAAGTAAGATAAAACAAGATAGCTAGAAGAAATTAAAGATTAATAGATTAGAGATATGACAATGAAATAGTAAATTTAATGAGAAATTATAACAGAACTATAAGAATTATGTGAAGATCATCGTATGAAAGACAAAGATATATTGATGTACTAGTGTTTGTATACCAAAAAATGTTATGATGGACATATGATGGTTTGCAATATAAGACATGGAACTATAATGAATGTATGTATGCAAACAAGTTAATTTTATTATTTTGTATTCTATCACACTAGTTTGCAATCCACTGCATTAGTTTTAATCCTCCTCTTACCCTTTTTACACCAAGGTATAAACTAAAACTTTGAATAGCATGTACTCAAATCCTTGGTTTATGCTTCCTATTATGCTAACATTTTTGTCATGTTTTTAAGACCCTGACAAGAGGTAAGGGAAGGTCAAAACATAAAAAAAGAGAATTATGGCCCAAGAAAAGCCTTAACAAGATTATAGATTAAGAAAAAAATTGTTGTGCAATACAATACACTACATCATGTCTTGTGAGAGGAGTTAGGCACCTAAGGGGTGATAATGTAAAGGGGGGATCCTAAAAGAGATATTGAAGAGATGCAAACACTAAAAGTATGTCTCGATTAAGTCAATAAGGATAAATAAAAGGACTAATGAAATTCTAAACCCAAAACACCTATGGAAAAAGGAGAGTAATAAATTGTGAGAGATTGTGGAAGAGATTAAGATGTCTATGGAAATGAGAATGGAGGAAAGAATATTGAAACAAGTCCAAGATATATAAAAGATATTGCAATCTAGAGTGCAAAAGTGAGAGAAACTGATTTGGAGCACACTAGAAGGGTTTCTACTAATAGTAATGAGAATAAATAGAGTTACAAGAACCCACCACTATCAACATAGTTGATTACAATTAAGTGTACCAAAAGAATTGTTGCTAATCTTAAAGATTTTGAGAATATGAAAGAAAAATTAAGTGTAAGAATGTGGAAAATGGTGAGATTCCACCAACAAAGGGACAAATACTTATTGTGTTGCTCTTTAACAACAATACACCTAAGTAACTATAGGAACCCTACTGTTTCTAATTCTCCCGAAATACTATTGTTGTTGTGTTTTGGGATTTTCAAGGTTTTGAACAATTTTTAAAGAAAAAAATAACACATGTGCCAGCTAAGAATTGCACATAAAACCAAATAGAAATGAAATTGAGAGCAACTGGAACTATATTAAGAATAAGATAACTACTACAATAAATCCTACTGCTAATTGCATACCCATAGGTCCTTAGCTTATTTTAAATGAAGAAATTTGGTGTTTTCCAGCCAAAACTGGTAAACTCACCAAAATGAGCATACAAGTCCAGAATGTGATTTCTCTGAGCCAGAAAGTTTATGGAATAGGTTGAATAGACTAGAAATTGGGAAATGTGCACTGAAAATGCACTTTTGGTAGGCATTTCAGCCTCCCAGGCAAAACCCCCTCTCTCCGGAGCTCACGTGCCAAGGTTGATTGGTACGACCAGCAAGGAAACTCGTACGCTTGGTTATTGAATTGATATAATATTGCTAATGAGGTGTCTAACCTGTATTGCCTCCTTCCTTATTCAAATTCTGCAAATAACTAACACAAATAACCTCTGATGAAGCACATTAAGACTCTTGTGTGAAGCCCTCTCAGTTTGCAATAATTCAGCTGATCTTTCACAGCCTCATAATCATAGATCCATGAAGAACGAACGTTCTTTAGTAGAAATATCAAGCAATGTCAAATAATCAATAATCAATAATATGAGTTTGAATTGCCTTCAATTCCTTTATAGCCCCCAAATGGCCAATTCTAAAAAAAGTACGCCCAAATGCAAATTTAAATACATTAAATGTATTTAAATCACTTTTCAATAGTTCAAATTCATCTTGAACGTACGTTTTCATTTAAGTGATTTTAAATCACTTTTAATATTTAAAGTGACCTTTTAATTTTCTATAAAGTCACTTTATAATATTTAAGTTGCTTATAATTTTAATAAAGTCACTTTATGACTTTATAAAATCCATATAAGTTAATTAAATAACTTAACCACTAAAATATTAATATCTCCCTCAATATTCAGTTTTTTGATGTGCCGTCAGAAGCTAGGGTCAACACTGAATAACCCCCATCTGTCCAGGTGCCTTGACTAAAAATAGCACAACTACTAGATTGACTTACTATAAATAGTAAGTCTCTCAACTAAGCCCATACACTGACTGCAAAGGCCCTGTAACTGAAACCAAGACTGAACTAAAGAAGTGAAACTGCCACTAAGACTCTTTATCCAAACATGTTAGCCTACAAGAGTCAAAATAATAGCCTAATCCCTTGAACTCTGATGGTCAAAAAAATGCAGACATTACAATCCGTCCTCCCTGAAATTGCTTGTCCTCAAGCAATCTCTACTGCGAAGTAACTCCACTCCACCAAAGATCCAAAAGATGAATTGTTAAATGTCCCACTCATCACCCACCAACTCCTGTAGCACCAACATAAACACAACTATGCAAGGACAAACATCATGCCAACTATCCAACCCCTACGCACAAGAATAGTGCATCAAAATCAAAACATGTTCAAGAGGGACAAGGATGAACCGGTATACTCTCAACACACTGAACATGTTGCAATGCTCATCTGTAAACCCTGTCGAGAATCTCAATGCAGCCACATAATCCCAAACTCTACACTCAATTCTCAGTTGAATGTCGGGATCCCAAATCACTCTGTAGAGTACTTCATCCAAACCATGTGGCATCAACATGATACTATTGTATAGTGCAACTAAGTCAACCCCAACAAAAGGAAGAAGCAATGCACCAGCTGGAACAATCCCTAAATCCCATAGCCAGTATGGAAGTCTGCCACGAGAAACATTCCCAGACCTCCATTGCTCAAATTTGTTCTCAACTTCACCATGCCAAAAGTGGTGAAGCCAATGAATGAGACTCATCCAAGCAGTAGTGCTAAACATGTCACTACTCAAGTCCCAATGCAAACTAAACTCACATCTATGTGCTTTGTGGAGACATGAATAAGTAAAGGTATCTGCATCCCCACAACTATCTCCATACTTTACTAAACTCCCATGGATGCACTGACTCCGCAAGTAATCCAACTTGCAACTATCGATCCCATCTACTAAAGATGGTGAATGCACATCCCACAACAGATGGTATAATCTCAGAACTAATCCACACCGATGCATCATCAAGTCCTCTGTGTGTGGATCAAAATAAAAATGATGAGCGTTTCCCACTATGTAATTATGGTAGAAGGCTCCAACCTCCATCAAGGGCTCATCACTAGCAATACCTACGGTGGATGTAACTACAAGAGAACCTGGTGCAACATGTGGTTCTTTATTTCTCTTAACAGATACACTCATCCCATCTGTGTCAACTGCACCTATAACTGTGATAGGTGTAGCCACATCCTCAACCTACTCACAACCATAATCTGTGGATATAAGATCATCACCAACTGCCACTATAGAAGACTGTATTGTATCTGTAGCTAGTGAAGATTGTTCCAAACGCAATTCCATGGTAAACTCCTCTAACCGTGATTGTGACTCCTGAAGGGTCAACTAGGTGCTCTCTAATGAATTCGTAGTCACCTCAAGCTCATGAGTGAGCTCATCAACCTCCTCTTCCTTCCCCTTCAATGCATCATAGCAAATACAATCCCACTTGAGAAGAAAGTCCCTATCAACAAGTAGCTGCAAGTAATTATGTTTCATTATCCTAGTGGCTTCTCATAGTGAATGAAACTCTGCTAGGGAAAGGTCACTATCACCATGCTCATCTGACATAGGAGTACCCCAACTAAACGTGCCCAACATCTAATGAGAAACATCAAAGTTCTCCAATGTTGTGGCAATCATGCCATCATTAACCTTAAGTTGCCCAGCCAAATGACAAGGACCTTGAAACTTATAACTCCCATGCAAGTGTTCTGAACCAAAATTTGTATTGTGATATGAGGCTATATCAACATCACTCATCTCATGATAAGTAAAATCATGTTTTCTATCATTAGTGCACACATCAACAACTAAGGTACTGCTGCTATCTAACTTAAAAGATGGCTCAACTGGTAAGGTAGAAGTTGTTGATATGATAGTATCTTCACACAGTTCCATTTCCAATATAACTTAATGTCCATCCAACTCACGATCTTGGGATCCCATACCTACATATGAACCTTCTAGCTTGTTTTCTATGGTCTGATCTAAAAAGTCAAACTCATCATAACATGAATCCACATTACACATTGCACCATTAGAACCCAAATCTTGCGTACTTTCATGTGACAACTTAATAGAAGCATCTTGCACATGTGTAGTCATTGTTGTCTCATGCTGATGAAAATTTTTATCACTGTTGTCATGTAGATCGGAACTGTTAGGGATCAATATTTCCATGCAATCTTCATTTTTTACACTGGTATCATGAGTGCCAAAACTCAATTATCATGAATCTTCTTGAGCGCTAATAATGTCAACATTATCTTCAAAACTTACCTTCTTTTCCATTATTTCCTTTGTGCTGATAAGATTATTTGAATTAGCATTTGCTTTCTTTTTCTTTGCAAACAAGGGATCCGAAATTTTCGGATGTTGTAAAAACCTTGTTAAATTCCTATCATAGTTTTGAAAGGCCTGCATGAGCTCTGACATGATCTCCTGTATAGACTTTATTTTACTCATTACTGAAAAAATGTAAGAGTGTGGGTCACTCAAATTTCAATCATGTGAGCTCAATGATTCCCAATGATGGTTTCCCTATAAACCAGGCCTCTTGCGTGTGTAAAACTTGTGAGGCCCAAACAGATGTTGATGCATAAAGAACCTCTAATCCTCCAGGAAGGCAGGATCAAAGCTCTGATAACACTATAGGAACCCTGCTGGTTCTAACTCTCCTGAAATACTATTGTTGTTGTGTTTTGGGATTTTCAAGGTTTTGAACAATTTTTAAAGCAAAAAATAACACGTGTTAGGCAAGAATTGCACATAAAACCAAAAAGAAATGAAATTGAGAGCAACTGCAACTATATTATGAATAAGATAACTGCTATAATAAATCCTATTGCTAATTGCATACCCGTAGGTCCTTAGCTTATTTTAAATGAAGAAATTTGGTGTTTGCCAACCAAAACTGGTAAACTGACCAAAATGAGCATACAAGTCCAGAATGTGATTTCTCCAAGCCAGAAAGTTGATGGAATAGGTTGAATAGACTAGATGTTGGGAAATGTGCACTCAGAATGCACTTTGGGTAGGCATTTCAGCCTCCCAGGCAAAATGCCCTCTCTCTAGAGCTCACGTGCCCAAGGTTGATTGGTACGACCTACAAGGAAACTTGTATGACTAGTTATTGAATTGATACAATGCTGCTAATGAGGCGTCTAACCTTTATTGCCTCCTTCCTTATTCAAATTCTATAAATAACTAACACAAATAACCTCTGATGAAACACATAAAGACTCTTGTGTGAAGCCCTCTTAGTTTACAATAATTTAGTTGATCTTTCACAGCCTCAAAATCACAGATCCATGAAGAATGAATGTTATTCAATAGCAAACCCTCTGAAACCCTTGTCTCAGACAATCCACAGAGAAAATATCAAGCAATGTCAAATAATCAATAATCAATAATCAATAATATGAGTTTGAATTGCCTTCAATTCCCTTATAACCCCTAAATGGCCAATTCTCAAAAAGTATGCCCAAATGCAAATTTAAATACATGAAAATTTTCAATAGTTCAAATTCATCTTGAACTTACCTTTTCATTTAAGTGATTTAAAATCACGTTTAATATTTAAAGTGACCTTTTAATTTTCTATAAAGTCACTTTATAATATTTAAGTGGCTTATAATTTTAATAATGTCACTTTATGACTTTATAAAATCCATATAAGTTAATTAAATAACTTAACTACTAAAATATCAATATTTCCCTCAATATTTAGTCTTTTGACGTGTCGTCAGAAGCTGGGGTCAACACTGAATAACCCCCATGTGTCCAAGTGCCCACACTAAAAATAACACAACAGCTAGATTGACTTACTATAAATAGTAAGTCCCTCAACTAAGCCCATACACTGACTACAAAGGCCTTAGAACTAAAACCAAGACTGAACCGAAGAAGTGGAACTACCACTGAGACTCTCTATCCAAACATGTTAGCCTACAAGAGTCAAAATAATAGGCTAATCCCTCGAACTCTGATGCTCACGAAAATGGGGACATTACAGTAACTAAATAAACATATCCATAAATCAAATGAATGTCTAACTAGATTAGAAAATTGGATGAAGGGATATAATGATGAATTCAAGGAGTCACTAAAAGAGGGGCTTGTAAGTTGTAGTGCTTGGCCAAGGCATGAAAGTAGGTGTGCTCTATATTTAATAATGTTTATTAACAAACATATTTTGAACCAAATCTATCAAACCTCAAGGTTACTATCAACAATGAGTTTAAGTGTTGTTAATCCCACTTATAAAACTAAAAAGAATATAGTTCAACATGAAATACTTAGAAAAAGTGGCATGTAAAGTGTCATTTCTTTAATTTTTTTAAAGATGATGGAAATTTGAGAATTGGAAGAAAGAGAGAAAGATATGGAGAAAAAGAAATTAAGGGATATCTTCAATAACCTAGCCATTGCATAATTAAGGTAATTTGAGAAGGATGGAGAAATTGAATATTACTTAATGAAAGATCACAAACTAGTGAAAGATTATCAAAACCATGAAAAATACCAACTCCAAGATTGAAGCAACACAATGAGGAAATTAACTCTTGAGTAGGAGGCATTCCCCATGTCATTTAAGTCATTGTGTGTTTTGAGTGATGATATATCTAGTGAATTATTTCAAACTGAGTAAGAAGCAAAAAGAAGAGAGTTTATAGTTTTGCGTGAAGAGTTATTAGGAGAAGAAAATTTTGATATTGGACTATCTAAGGATAAAGGCATGAGAAGGAAATTAATAAAGCAAGAGGAAATAACCAAATGTGGTCAAAACACCAAGAATTTTAAGAATTGAGAGACCAAGTAAGAAATGATAGAATACAAATGTAGGAAATGAAGGAACAACCTTGACTAATAATGGCATATTAAAGGTACCTATCACTAAAATGGCACTGGCTATGGAGGGGATTATTTGCACCCCTCCATCCCCATGCCCACACCATCACATGTCATCCCACATCCGACACATCTGACCCTCTTGCGTGGATGTAATGTTCTTCAGCCGCCTCGCTTTCGAAGGTTGACACAACCACCAAAGTGAATGGGAGGGGATTATTAATAATGTCAACCCAACCTTACTACTTTTTCCCCGCAACTCCCATGGGCTCAACTAAGGAAAACAAAAAAGCGTTGCAAGACTGGAAGGAAAACGGTTTTTTTATGTTGATTATATTTTTAAAACTTAAATAATTTATTTTAATATTTTTTAATAATTTTTTGTCTATTATATTTTTCCTGTTTTTTTAATTATATTAGTAAAATAATAAATATAATGAAATAAATAATTAATTATATATTTAAATGTCTTAATAATGAATTATATGTTTTTTTTTTAATTATTTATTTTAATAGTAGTTATAATATAATATAGATTTTATATGATAAAAGTGATTTTAAGATATATACTATGTGTAAATTTTAATAATATTATTTTTAACTTTTAAATACATCAATAGGTATATAATAAATAATAGTTTATTTTAATTAAAGAAAAATGGAGTGAAAAAGGCAAAGCAAAAAAAGGTGGGTCGACAAGGAGCAAAAATCTAAGTTGCATGATGGAGATAGGGAGGGCAAGGTATGCATTGCACCAGCCAATAGGATTTTAGACAATTTGGATGGCGATGAGCGAGAACGCCTTCAGACAATTGATGTAACCGAGGAAATTGAAGAAGATGTTGAATTCCTCAAGGATTTGGCGATTATTTGCAGGGTCATTGGGGCAAGGTCAGATTGAAAGAAGATATGCAGGTGGATTAAAGAAACTTGGCGCACACCCTAGATCACCAAATTCCTCCCAAAAGGCTACTTCATTGTTATTTTTTGCGACAGAAGAAGAGCGACTGAAGATCCTAGAGGGCGGCCTTTGGACTATGGATTTTAAACCTTTATACATACATAGATGGCATAGGAATTTTAACCCTCTTAAAATAGACCCCTATGAAAAACTTGTTTGGATTCGGTTAAACAACCTTCCGATGGAATATTGGACGAAAGAAGCCCTCGAAAAGATCGATAGATCCCTCGGCACCCTCATGGACATAGATGCAGATATTGCTCAAGGAGACTCTTATATATACACTATACTACAATTGGTCACGGTCAGAAGAATTCCCGCATATATCAAACTTAGAGTGCATGGATTGGATTGGATTCAATCGATCGAAATCAAGGAAGAAAAGATTTATTGCTCAAACTGCAGTAGAAGAAACCATTCCACAATTGATTGCAAGGTTCCAAAGAAAGAAAAAAAGGAATGGTAAGCAAAGCAAAAGAATGTACCTGAAAATCTTGGAAATTTGCTTTGTCTGGGACATAACGAATCGCAGGAAGAAAACCAAGATCTGCCCCAAAATTCGGTTGAACGGGAAGAACATGGGGATTTGAGGGCTGAAATGAATATAGAGCAACCATATAATGAGATAAGAGACTCTCACGAAGAATGTTCAGAGGACGAAGAGGAATAGGAAATGAAGACAGACAATGATGAACTGGGTATCATGGCCAAAAGGAGTATTATCCAAATAGTGATTGCAAACATGAAGAGGAATAAAGGTTGGAAGGTAAGGAAATCAAATAAACTAAAGAGAGAAAAGGAGGCGGCTGAGAAAGGCTTCCTTGTTGTATCTGATTTTCTCAAAAGGAAAAGTACCAAGGGGGTCAAGTGCTCCCTTGGGAAGAAATGAAGATCATTACATGGAATGTCAGGGGCCTGACAACTCCTAACAAGCGCCAGATGTTGAAGCGACATTTGGTTAAAATTGCAAGTGATATTGTAATCCTACAAGAGATGAAATGCAATGTTGAAGAGGGTGATAAATTTGTAAGCTATTGCAGAGGTTAGACTAGTTTCTTCCAAACAATATTGGGTAGGGCTGGGGGATTAGGGATATTGTGGAAATCAGCCATAGTTGTTGTTGAAGGTTTTAGCGGGGATAAAAATTGGATTTCTTGTTTGGTGCACAGTAAAACTAAACAAACCAATTTCAAACTATGGAATATATATGGGCCCACACAATCTCAAGAGAAGACGATCTTATGGGAAGATATTTGCTAATTGGTTTCCGTAAGTGGCAATAAAAAATTAATAATTGGTGGAGACTTCAATGCAATTTTAGATCTCACTAAAAAAAATAGAGGCACAAACAAAATTACAAAGGAAATGCTGGGATTCAGAGAATTTGTTTAGAGACTAGAGGTTTTTGACTGCAAACCTTTGGATGGTTGGTTCACTTGGACCAATAAAACGATGGTTTCTCCAACATTTTAGAGCATTTAGATAGGTTTTTGATTGGACCTTATTGGATGAAGGAATACAGATTACAATAAAAACACTTCCATATAGAATCTTAGACCACTACCCTGTGCATCTAGAAATTGGTGCGGAAATCCAAGGAGGTAGTGGATACTTCAAGTTCAAAAGCATGTGGTGGAGAGACACTTCATTAAGAGAGCTTCTGGAAAAATGGTGGAATCAATGCAATCATACAAGAGGTACGCCTAGTTTTTGTTTTTTTAAAAAGATTTTGCATATAAAAGACCACCTTAGAGTTTGGAACAAGGAGGTCTTCAAGAATATCTTTTCAGAGAAAGAAAGGTTAGAGGCAAAACTGGAGGCTCTAAATATGAAAGTCTTTGTCGAAGGCATGAATGCAGAAGACTACTGTCGAGAGAAGGAGTTGAAAGTGATGTTATCATAAAATTTAGCAAGAGAAGAAATTTATTGGAGAGACAAAACCAGAGAGTCGTGGATTAACAAGGGGACAAAAACATGAAGTTCTTCCATGCATTAGTCAAAGAGAGGAGAGCACAAAATTGGATTAACGAAATCACATCTGAGAATGGCACATGCCATAGAGACAGAGATAGCATTGAAATTGCGGCTGTGAGGCATTTCAAGTAAATCTTGAAGTCCAATGACAGGGTTGATGGAAACCTCAAAGAACAGATGCTAGAAGCCACCCCTAAGTTGGTCACGCATGATGAAAATCTTATGTTGATGTAGCCTTTCACGGAAGATGAGGTTCAAATTGTGGTTTATGGTTTACATCCCGATAAAGCATCTGGACCAGATGGGCTCCCTGCAAGATTTTATCAAAATTGTTGGGAATTCATTAAAACTGATTTGTGGAAAGTGATTGAGAAAGTAAGAGCCAAAGGGAAATTCATTAGGGAGATCAACAACACCATTC
Organism: Cryptomeria japonica; assembly: GCF_030272615.1. NCBI lineage: Eukaryota > Viridiplantae > Streptophyta > Pinopsida > Cupressales > Cupressaceae > Cryptomeria > Cryptomeria japonica. Next base: position 274,458,826 of record NC_081410.1, on the reverse strand, counting down.
TTGTTATCATCCCAAAGAAGGACAACCCTAACTCCTTCGATGAATTTCGTCCCATTGCCTTATGTAACACATTGTATAAGATAATAACATAGGCCATTACAAACAAACTGAAGAAATTGCTTCTGAAACTCATATCCCTTGAACAAAATGGCTTCATCCCGGGGAGGGAAATAGCTGACAACATCATACTTATGGCGGAAACCATACATTCCATTGCCACAGATAGAAAGAAGGCTATGATTGTCAAGATATATATCTCTAAAGCATACAACGAGGTGTGATGGGAGTTTTTAATTGGTGTGTTGGAAAGGATGGGTTTTGATAAAAACTGGATCAGAATGATTGATCTGTACATAAGTTACCCTCACTACTCGATTGCAGTAAATGGAGCATTGTATGGTTTTTTCCAATGCAAGAACGGTTGAAGACAAGGTAATCCGATTTCATCTTTCTTATTTATCCTTATGGCCAAAACTTTAAGTAGACACATTTCCAAGTTAAGAGATGTTGTGAACTGGATAGGGATCACAATACATAATGATTTGAAACTAGTCACCCATACACAATTCGTGGATGATACAACACTATTTGGTGAGGCTACCATTAGGGAAGCGAAGCTAATCAAGGAAGCTTTGGAGCTCTTTGCAATCACTGTCGGGCAATGCATTAACGAGAAGAAAATGAAAATATTCTTCTTCAACACAAAAATGACTACCCAAAGGAGAATTGTGAGATTGTTTGGTTGGTCGATTGGATCAATGCAGACAAAATACCTCGGGGTCCCAATGTTCTCTAGAGATGATCGAACATAATTATGGAAATAATTAATTTCAAAATATAGGTAAAAGTCATATGTAAACACAAATGGCTTGCACTCCCTGGCAGAATACAACTAATCAAATTGGTGTTGGAGGCCATGCCAATCTACGCTATGTTTATGTTCAAATTAACTCACAAAGCATTGCAGGCGTTGGAAATATTTAAAAAAAAATCTTTAAGAAGTAGCCAAACAGGTTAAGAAAATTCTACATCTCAACTGGGAATTAGTTTACAAATCAAAGGAGAATGGTGGGGCAGGACTGAGAAATGTGGAAATGCAAAATCTAGCCTTGGGGGCGAAGCTTATATGGAAAATGTACAGATCCCCTGGCAAACTTTGGTGCAAGATCATGCAAAAGAAGTATTTGGATGATAGCAATCCTAGAAGAATCCTCACAGTGATGAGCACAAGTGGAGGATCTGATGTATGGAAATTCATGAAGGAATGTAGACACATCATCACAGATCATTTAACTTGGAAGATTGGCGATGGGAAAAATGCAAGGTTTTGGTTCGACTCTTGGGACGATCATGAAAGAATCAACAAGTATTTTAGCCAGAATGATTGGATGAAGGAGGCAGAATCACTATATGGAGAGTTTGTTGCAGATTATGTTAAAGAGACACATTCTGACAGTGACATCTATGAGTGGATCCCAATTCAGACTGTGAGCATGACAAGTGACGACTAAAGGAAGTTGGCGGACATTTTACGAAATAGAAGAATTGCTATCAGGAATGTAGAGGATGAAATTGTTTGGTGTGTTGCTCAATCAGGTGAATATTCGGCCAAGTTGGGGTATCACATACAATATCTGGAGAATCAGGACAGGGAGTGGCCTACTCATCTTTGCTAAGACAAGATCGTGGCATCCAGGGCTGGAGCTTTTTTGTGGATAGTGCTGCATGGAAGAATACTTACTGGCAAACATTTGAAAACTTATGGAATTTGTGGGCCAAGCTTATGTGTTTTGTGCAAATAAAGCGAGGAGTCCACTAACCATTTGTTATTCGAATGTCCCTTTACAAGATAATGTTGGAACTAGTTATGTCAGAGTCTGGAATGGTCCTCTGTAGCTAATGATTTCCTAACCAATTGCATCAGCTGAGGATTTATAAGAATTCAATATGGGGGGCGTTGTGGATAATTTCGCATTCTATACCGGTATGGCAAGTCTAGAAAGAGCAAAATAGAAGAATTTTCAAGGAAAAAGAACTTTCGATCGATAAGGTTATTGAAAATATTAAGTGGGGAATAAGTGAAATAGCCAACACAAAGGCTTATGGTAGAAAGATTATATTTATATTGGAATGGGATAAGAAAGTTCAGAAAGAATGGGATCCCTAAAACCTCCTAACATAAACATTGTTTATAAGGAGGTAAAATGATCCCTGACTAGATGGGAGCCCCTGGGGGAAGGATGGATCAAGCTCAATTTTGACGGGGCCACTAAAGGAAATTGTGGAGCAACTGGATATGGCTATATTGCAAGAGATAAATCTGGTAAAGTGTTATTTTGTATGTATGGGCACCTTGGTATAGCCACCAACAATGAAACAAATGCTATGGCGCTTGCAAGATGGGTGAAGCACTGCTCAGAACTAGTTTTAGGTTCCTTGTTGATAGAAGGAGACTCACAGATAATGATCAATGCAATCACAAATGAATCAACACCCATTTGGAAACTTCAAAGGATATTAGAAGATATTTTAAAGTACCTAAATCAGATACCGAATTACAAAATAGGACACATTTTCCAAGAAGTAAATAGAGGTATGGATCATATGGCCAATTTGGGGGTAACTTTGAGGGATAGAGAAGAACAACTTATTAGTGACCTCTCATGAGGAGATCTAAATCAAATCTTAAAGGAAGATCTTGCTGGCCCAGATAGGAAATGTAAGATAGGCATCGATTAGTACACTGACCACAAATGTATACATGCCTGGAAACCACAAGGGTGATCTGATTCCAAGTCTAGCCACACTATAAAAATATTCAGATTCACTATGGAATCGAAGCTCGAGAAGAGATTTGACAGTTTAGAGGTGGTTGCATAAGTTCAGGAAATACCATCGAATCCAGGATGGATTCAAAACGAAGTGGTGGCTAGTTTAAAGGTAAAAAGGCATAAATTGTTTCTAAATTTTGACAAATCCCTCTGATCGACAAGGAATTGGGAATCCTACAAAAATGAACATAGTAAGAGTCTTGAGATGTCCTTGGGATACATGGTTGTATAGTGACTGTCCCTATTCCAAGATGCCATGTTATATATGTCAACTCGAGAGATGTGTTTTTTGAGGTAGTTGTGGGGTGGGGTTGCGAGGATGGTGCATTATTTTGGTTTGAGTTGCTTGTGCGGGGATGAGTCAATCCAACAACAATGTCGGAGGATCTTTCTCATGGACAAGAGGACATGGAATACGGTGTGGAGATTGGCCAATGAAATCTTGGGTGGTGGTAGGCATTTGTGCGATGATTTTGTATATGAAGTAGTGATTTGCACCATGGTGGATGTTCTAGACTCCAAAGAAGTCTGTATCCAAAAGATAGATGGTTTTGTGAGAGCGGTGGATGGGCAGGCCATAGCCAGTGCCATTTTGGAACTGGATTCAGATGGATGGACAAACATCCTTGATTTTTATTTTAACCATGTTCATCATATTCCCGAAGTACAAGAGGATAGTTATGATCTAAGGATGAGGAGGTTGTTGAGGCAAGGGCCGAGAGAGAAAGGAAGAAAAATTTCATCTCAAAGGCCTGGGAGGTTTACAGAGTTGGAGTCATGAATCAGAATATGGCTCCATTTAGAAGGATGCTGAAGTCAATGGACAACTGGCTCTCTGCGATCGTAGCGGCTCATGTGGTGGAAATTGAGGAAAATCTGGCAATTATCCTCCAATATCTAGGGAACTAGGTCTAGTGTAGATGCTATGTTATCTACGTGTCTTCTTGGAGAAATGAATGTATGGGAGCTATCCCCTTTTGATAACACTTATTAATAATTAAAAAAATGCTTTATTTTTATAAATATATTTTTAAATTTTTAATAATAAATTATATGTTGAATTTTTTGTTTAAAAATTGTTCTTATTTTTAATTTTAATACTACAACATACATAATATATAACATACATCATTGGAAAGATAAGAAACCTACTCCTACTCCTATCGGGAAAGATAGGAAACCTACTCCTACCAAGAGTAAAGGCAAATCCCCTGCTAAACGCAAGAGAATTGTCATTGACAATTCTTCCTTGAACAACCTGGATGACAAGAACCCTACCCCTAAAGCTGAGGGCAGAAGGAGGTCCCGAAGGCTAGCTTCCAAAGGGTCCTCTGAGGAGGATTGCGTGGAGGGTAGGGAAGGTACTATTTTGTATGACCTGGCTAGTGAAGAGGCTATTAAGGTCTCTATGCATGGGGTAGATGAGGGTTATTATCGGCCCCCTATTGGTGTAGAGAATTTAAAGTCTAACAAGGAACCTATTGGCCAAATCAACCTAGTGGACCCTGATGAAATAATGAAAATGGTGGATCTGAACACTTCTGGAGCTCAGACTGTGACTGTTCCTAGGGATGATGTGGCTAAGGATGAGGTGACTAACATGGGTCATAAAGAGAAATGTGGGGATGTGAGTTTGCATAAATAGGTGGAGCATAAGGATGTTCATAGGGATGAGGAAGGGGTTTCTAAGGGGAACCCTACCTTGGAACAGATACAGGGCATTAACAGTGAAGTCTGGGAGCTTCTGAATCAAATTGATAACATGGGCCCAATCCTAGAGGCCAAGGCTCTCAAAGAGGAGATCAAGAAGCTCAAGCGCAAGATGGATGTTCGTGACAAACAGATGGTTAGCATAAACAAGTTCTACTTGCAAGTGTTGCACAACTTGTCGTTGACTCTCTCCCTTCTGCGAGAGCGTATTGCGGTGGATGAAGCTGATAAGGATGCAGCTCGGGAGCTTTACAAATTCTTGTATGATGGCTGGAACAAAGTCATTGACATGACTGGGGTTCGCAAGTCGGCCCCATAGGTCTTTTTTCTGGTCTTTTGTTATGGTTGGGGTTGTTACTTGTGTTTTGTTGTTAAACTCTTCGATGGTTTTTTATTTTTGAAAGACTGCTTTTTAGTGTTGTTTCTAGTGTTGTTTATAGTTCTTACTATGTAAAGGGTCAGTGCCCTGGTTTCCGCTACTTTTTCAATCAAAAACATACACCATTGGAGAAGTTGCAACTTATTCAAAAGAATGGTTGAAAATTTTGTTTAATAGTTATTATATTATAACATACACAATATATGACTATGTGATTTTAAGATATATATTATATCAAAATTTTAATAATATTATTACATTACTTTAAAGAATGCATAAATAAATAAATAAATAATAGGAAGTTTTTAATAAGTATAGTTATTTTTGAATTTATATATTTAAAAATTTTCAATCATAAATTATATGTTTAATTTTTTTAAATATCCTAATTTATTTTAATAATTATTTTATTATTTATTTATTTTAAGCAAAAGTGGCAAGCCACTAATATGTATTAATATAATATAAGTTTACAAAATCTGGTTCAAAGAGCACACCGACAAGAAAGAACCAAAAAGAAAACCTTCAGTTATTGCTCGGATTAGATCAAATATCTTCCTAAAATTATCCATAACATTTTCTACTACTAGCCTAACTACTAATTTAACATTTTCTTTGTACAATACCAAAATTTACTTGTTTTAGCATGATCATTAATTATACAATACAAAATTTTCAAATAGTTACATAACAAAATGCCCAACCCCTTCTAATAGTTGAAGCTGCATATCATTGGATAGTCACCTACAAACATCTGGAAGACAAAACCGAACAAACATAGTCGCAGAGAGATAACCCAAATATCTGTAAAATATACCATAATATCAGCAAAATTTTAAATTTTTCCCAAGTATTTTCATTCCTCCATGGCTTGTGGGTCGACCTCATTTTCATCTTGTTGTACTTGAGGCACCCCAATTTATTGTGCAGATGGCAATTGTGATGTACTTGTTGTGGCGTTTATAATGTATGTATTTGCCATCCTTGGTGGAGCATTAAGGTCTATGGATGGAGGTTGTGTGTTGACATGGGCACCTGAACCTTGAGCAAATGGAGACTATTGAGGAGGAGGAACATTTTGTACATGATCATGACTTAACAAGATTAGCAATGCATTGACCTTTTTCTGAATTCTTTCTGTCATGTCTTGCTCGAGCACCCTGTTATGGCTATCTAAGGCTTTCTAAATGTATCTAAAACTTTGCATTTCTAAAGAGTGCTTAATTTTATCATAGACTGATATATAAGAATGCCAATTAGGAGAAAGTGACGGGGAAAGAGACCCCTAATATGTGCTTGCCCTTTCCAGAGGTCATAACATTGGACTGCAAGAAGAAGTTTGTTACTAGGAAGAAATTCATCTCTAACAACCTTGCTAACTATAAATTCAAGAGAAGACAATGATTGCAACAAGTCTAGGGCATTAGACAGAAAGATTGAAAGTAATTGAGAAGGGAAGATGAGTCTTCTTGCCCGTGGAAACAATATTTCATCACCAATTATCCTTTTTACACTTTTCCTCCATTGGTAGCAATGAACATTGAAGACTTGCCCTAAATTGTCATTCGAAATTTATTTTGTAAATGGCCTTTCCAAATCTGCAACTAGAATACCCACCCTATAATTCCATGGCATGTACTCCATATGAGCCAAGCGACAGCCCGGACACCAACGAGCTGTTTGAATTTCTCCTTCGTCTGATGAAGAGGACCCTTGTTGCATTTGATGAAGCATTGTTACCACAAAGCACATGCAATCCTTTTGTTCTTTGATATGAATGAGTCAAAACCACATTTAAATTGGGAAATTGTTATGAGTACGCGACGACCAAGGCAACCACCTATTTTTTGGAACTTAAAAACTCATTATTGCCTGCCAAGCCATATGATTTTATCACAAATGGTACTAATCACACATTCTGAATGCTTTGTTATCACATGAGGTATGATTAAATCGTGCAATAAACTCCACAATTTAGCCTCTTTTTCAATTTGAATTGGCCATTCACACATGTGACCATATGAAAACCATTAAAATCTATATCAACTTGCCTTGCTGAATATTAATTACTATTAAATTATTTAAAGTGATATGAATGATTAAACATCATGCCTTGTTCTGATTAATTAAAAAATAGGTTTTCAAGACCCGAAACTTTTACAACAAAGATAGAGAAAAAGCACTAAAAAGAACAGTGCTTTAAAGTCCGCATACAAAAAGACTGGCCAAAAGACCAGCAGACAGAAAGAACAGCTTAACAACAAAAAACAACAAAGAAACAGAGAAGGCACTACACAGTAATTTTCTTCAGCAAATTGTCCGCCTTAATCACCAGCTCGTCGTAGGTGGCCCCAACAACTTTTAGTTCTTCTAGATCCTTGTTTGATTTCTTTTCCTTCCTCTTGCCTCTAGTGTAGGTTCTGGGACCTTGAGCTTCCCCTGTTCCTTCAGCTTCCAGGTCTATGTCCTGGATTTCCTTTTCTTCATCCAGTTTGCTGATGAGGGTGTGGGTGTTGTTAGCTGAGATCTTCAGGATACTTAGGCTCTGTTCAACAATGTTCTTCAGACACTCCTCAATTTTACCAATTTTGGTTATGGTATCCAAGAGGGTTTTATCGCTAGTGTCAGCAAGGCTCTTCCTTTCCAGCAAATCCTTCTCAATCTTTTCAAACCTGGGGTTAAAAGAATCTCTGATGTCTTCAGCTTTGGCAATGGTGTTTTTCAGATCCTCAATATAGTTGACCATATTGTTCCCTTCCCCAGTATTAATGGTTTCCAGGATCAAGACTTTGTTGCAGAGTTTTTTGTTTTCATCCTCATTTTTCTTGTAGCCATTAATGAGCCACTCCATAGTTTCCATGAAACCATGCAAACCCTCAAGAGGAGGACCAGATGGGGGGGCAACTTTTCCAGGGGTAACCTGTTCCTCTTTAGGGATGTGGAGGGCAGAAATTGTATCAGCTGCGCTAAGAGTCTCTTCCATGGTCTCCTTTTCCAGACTCCGATCAGCTTCCAGGGCCTTAGCTTGCTTGTCGGCTGCTGGGTCCTTACCAGTCTCCTCTTTCTTCTTGTGCTTTTTCCTGGTCTGGGTATGGTCTTTTGTTTTCTTCTTTGGCAACCCTTTAGGGTTCTCCTTTTCAGAGTCATCTGAGTACTCCTCTTTCGAAGAGATGCTGATCAGGGGTCTGCTTTTTGGCTTTTTGCCATTAGAGGAAGAGGGTCTTGTTTTACTGTATTTCCTCTTCTTCCCACTTTCATACTCTGAGACATCAGTGCTATCCTCTGTGTCAGTTGAAGAGTCACTGTCGGATTCCTCCTCCTCAGAAAAGGCAGAATCAAACATCTCTTCCTCAGAGTCCACGGAGGGCTGCATCCGAGCTATTTGGTTGGCTTTTAAATGGTCACAAATTAGGACCATTAGGCCTTGGTGCATAACAAAATCACCCAGAGGATTCTCCTTATAGGCCTTGAGGGATGCATTCATCGAGCAAAGCAGGAAATAAGGGAAATTAACCTTATCATTGTGCCTAAAGTGGTTTAACAAAACAAAGTGATAACCATAAACTTTTGTAAACCTACCATCTAGAGTGGTATAACACATTAAAACAAAGAGGATTTCCCTCCAGGGTTTGGCAAAAGCCCTGGGCGGGTAGTAGGTTTTGCTCAACTTTACCAGTAGTTTTTTCTCTTTCTTCATTTCTGGGTACCTTTCAATAGCTTCCCTGGTAACCTTCCTATCTCTGTAGAAGTTGCAGCCTTCCCTTGTGAGGCCTGTAGCTTGAGCAATTAAGTCTTCATCGATTTCAACCATTTGATCGCCCATTTTTAACATGCCCTTCTTCCAGTTCTTGTAGAAAAGACTGGTAACCATACCATCTCGACCATGGAGTCTCTCCATGAAGTTCGAGAGACCACCCTACTGCAGTATACCCCAAACCTCTTCCTTCTGTTTCCATTCTTTACAACTACTTAGTTCATATCTCCTCCTGTTTCCACCCATGTTGTCGCTGCCCACGATCAAATTTTGAAGCTTGCAGAGTAGATAAACCAAAGAGCTTTTCGGAACTATAATAGTTACCCTTAAAGCGTGAGAGTTAATGGCATTGATGTTAGAATGAGTGATATTCTCATTATTATAGTAACTCGAAGTACTCACATTAGTACTTTTCATAATTATCCTGTCCATCAAGAATCTTTGGAGTGCTTCTATATCTCTCATTGCTAATGATTTGTCTGATGTCTTCGAGGAGTCCGCGTTCACCCATCCACGTGGTAATTTCCTCACTTTTAACCGTCGCATTGGCAGCCCAGTCAGCAGAGTCGTTGGCCTCTCGGTAGATGTGGGATATATGGCAATTTTTAAAGGTGCTAATAAGATCAATAGCAGAGGTGATTATGTTGTGAATTGACCATGAAGGTTTTGAAGTCCCCTTAAGACACTTTATAATATTATTTGAATCCCCTTCAATCCATAGATAGGGGCAATTCCACTTTTTAGCTAGGAGAATGCCTTGAAGAGCTTCCATTGCTTCAGCTTTAGGGTTGGTTTGGGTTCCAATAGGGATAGCAACCATTTCCTTGAAAATTCCTCTGTCATCTCTCAGTATAGCTCCACAACCTGAAGGACCAGGGTTACCTTTGGCAGCACCGTCAAAATTAACTTTGAACCAACCTTGAGGAGGGGTTTGCCATTTAGCTTCAAGCCTTTTATTGTGGTTGTTAGGACCATCAGTAATCTTCATATTCCATACCCTCGAGATGGTTGATTCCAGTGAGTTGTTTGAGTAACAAGGACCCTCAATGATCCTTATATTTTCCTGAATCAACCATTGAATTTTTTGGAACATAATATCCTGATTAAGGGAGACATCCCTGAAGATTCGGATATTTCTTTCTTTCCATAGTCCCCACAAGATGTGAGGAAGAGAGAGCTGCCACAAACATCACAAAAAAGAGTTAGTCCATTTAATATTCCAAGAGGAGAACAGGTCACTGATGTTATTCGGAAACACCCAGGCCATACTAAAACTCTTGAGAAAACTTTCCCAAACAGAGGCTGAGAAGGAACAGTGGAGAGCAAGGTGGTCCACAGACTCTTCCTCTTGAAGGCACAATACACATCTATTAGGGAGGGCAAAGCCTCTGCCTTTGAGGTTGTCAAGGGTTAGAATCTTATTTTGGAGGCTGGTCTAGAAGAAAAGATTGATTTTGGGGGCGAGACCCTTAATCCAGGCTTTAGACCAGTAAGGGTTGGTTGAGAGGGGGGGGGGGGAGAAAGGACACAATACATAGAGGAAATAGATAAAGTACCTTTAGGATCATGTTTCCAAATCAGGGAGTCTTCTTCTTTATTCAGCCATACTGCAGACAGATGGATCTTGAGCTTAGAAAGGCTAGGGTGGATTCTTTCAATGTTCTGCCATTCATTACCAACCCAATACTCAACAACTAAGGAGCCAAAAGTTCTAATACAAGAGGGAGCATAGGGGGCCCATTCATTGATATCATTCAAGGGTTTATAAAAAATCCAAGGATCCTCCCAGAATTTAACTTTCCTACCATTTCCTAGTTTCCAGATCAGTCCTTTGGCTATATCTTCTTTACATTTAGAGCATGGTTCCATATGTGGGATCCATTAATACTAAGGTCCAAATGGATAAAAGAGGAGAGAGAGGAGGATAGAAGAGAGTACTTACTTCACCAAATTTTACACCATTTAGAGTCTGAATGAAACATTCTCCAGACTTGTTTGGACAAGAGAACTTCGTAGGGTATGAATCCTTCTGAGGCCCAGCCCACCTTTGCTTTTCGACCTACAGACCTGGTCCCAAGCCACCAAAGACATTATTTGCTTATCCTCAACCCCAGACCATAGGAATCTTCTTTGAATTTTCTCGATTGCATCAACATACTTAACTGGAATTCTGAAAAGACTTAGAGCATAAATCAGAATACTTTGAAGACTAGCCTTAAGGAGTTGGAGCTTGCCAGCTTGACCTAAGAGGGCTCCTTTCCAACCTGCAAGTTTTTTATGAAATTTGTCCACAAGAGAACTCCCGAAGGGATCAGGAGGTGCAATGCCCATGGGGAGACCAAGGTAGGTAGCAGGAAGATCAGCAATCCTACACTCCAGGATTCTGCTGATCCTCTGTTGTCTTCTCTCAGGAGTATTAATGAAAAAACTTCACTTTTAGCCCAATTGATAAGCTGACCAGAAGCAAAGGCAAATTTACATAGGATGCTCTTCAAGACTTTAGCTTCATAAATACTTGATTCCCCCATAATAATAGTATCATCAACAAAATGTTGGTGGGAACAGATAAGGTCAGCAGAAGATGGTTGGAGGCCCTTAAAGGAGCCTTGCAACACCATTTTTTCCATAGTCCTTCCAAAGCATTCTGCCATAATGATGAAGAGGATGGGGGAGATAGGATCCCCTTGCCTTAAACCTCTAGAAGCTTGGAAAAAAGTTGAGGGAGAACCATTGACAAGAACATCGAAAGCAGCAGAGGTGGTAAGCTAAGAGAGGAGGTCGACAACTCTGGAGGAAAAACCAAAAGAAGTGAGGACTTTTTGAAGTAAAGACCAGTCAACACTGTCATAGGCTTTGGAGAGATCAAGCTTTAGGATGAAACCCTGTTTCTTTGCTCTAACAAGAGAATGAATGTTCTCATGGACCGTAATAATAGAGTCAAGAATTTGTCTTCTAGGAACAAAGCCATTTTGCTGGTGTTTAATTAAGGCGGGAAGGACATACAAGATTCTAGAGGTAAGAACCTTGGAAATTATCTTGTAAAAAGAATTGCAGAGGCTAATAGGTCTAAATTTGTCCAAAGAATCAACACCTTGAGTTTTGGGTATGAGAGCTAAACATCATGCCTTGTTAAATTTTTCCTTGTTAACAATTTGAAGTAAGTGTGGATAATTTTTTATGACATTACCTCCTTCCAGTGAGTCTACCTCTAGTTTATCACAACCCATGTTTGCCAAAATGTCCACTAATTTATTTCCTTCTTTGAATATGTGAGATAAATGGTAGTCTTCGAACATATCCGAAAGGGCCCAAACTTGACTGAATATATATTTAACTTTCCAGCTGAAAGATTTTCTATATTTGCAAGCATTTATAACTATTTGGGAGTCTCCTTCTAAGTGAACCTTTGAGAAACCCAATTTCTTGGCAAGTAATAAACCATAAAGAAAAGATTGTCCTGCCATATTACTTGTTCCTGAAGGCAAAGCAAATGATTTGAAACCTTTCAATTCATCCAAGTGATCTCGGATACAAACACCAGCCCCTGAATCCCTTGGGTTACCCCATGATGAGCCATCAAAATTTAATTTAACAAAATTTTGCTGAGGAGGTTGCCAGCTAATGAGAGACCTATCAACTTTTAGTATGAGTGGCATTGACAAATTACCACTGGGTGGCATTGAAATCTTCTTCCATTTTTTGACTATAGAACCAATCCAAGCAGTAAAGAGCGAACTGCAATTATTGTGTTTCTGTGCATAAACATTTACTAATTTTGAAATAGAGTTTTCTAAAATTTCAATCACTTTATCAATAGGTGAAAGTTGCACTCCCACCAAATGGACCACACAATTTTAGCTGGAATGATCTCACAAATACTAGAGAAAAGGGAAGATTTAAAAATAATAGGCCATGATTGAAATAATTCCCATATTGTATTTGGGAGTGGCATAGAAATATCCAGTTTCTAAATGAGATTTTGCCAACATTGTTGAGCAAATGAACAGTTAAGAAGTAGATGATCAATTGTCTCTTTTTCTTGATCACATAAAACACAATTGAAAGGTTGAGTAGTTTGTAATTTAGTTAATTTGTCACTTGGAAAGATCTTTTTTTAGAGAGCTAACCAAGAAAAAACACCCTTCCTTTGGCATGATTGTGTTGTTCCAGCAGAAGGAATATGCTCTTTGTGTTTGTTGTTGATTCTCCAAATGATGAATTGTTGTATACCCATTTTTAACTAAGAAGATGCCATCCTTGGAGGGAGCCCATATGACTTTATCTGCCTTGTTTGATAAGAAAGTAGTCCTCTAAGATAAGATAGTCTGTAAAAGATTCTTGTGACTATCCTCAACAGGGATATCTAAAATATCTTTTCAAATAACTCTCCTTGAATGTTACTCTATAGCATTCACATAATCAATTAGATTGGAATCCCAATTATGAATAAATATAGGGATGGTTGGTTGTAACTGTTGAATATGAGCTAGAGGAGGATGACCATTCCATGAATCATTCCAAAAATGAATTGCTTCTCCATTATACACTTGCCAAGAAATGTATGATGTTACCACATCCCTCGAAGAAATCATGAAATTCCACATAGTTGATCCATCCAGAGGATTAGAAATAGTTAAGATTCTAAGGGGTTAGATGAATCCAAATATTTTTCTTGCATTATTTGGCACCATTTTGCACTTGGTTTTGTATACATTTTCCATATTAATTTCCCACTAAAAGCTTTATTTATGTTTGACAAATCATGTAACCCTACTCCTCCTATTTTCTTTCCAAAAGACATGTTTTTTGGGGAGATTAATGGGATCTTCTTTTCCTCTGACAAATTCCCTTTCCATAGAAAGGTCCTGAAGATTTTCTCAAGCTGGAGAATCATAGACTTAGGAGCTTTAAGCATAGAGTTGTAATAATTAGGAATGGAAACAAGGAAATTTTTGATGAGAATGATGCAACCTGAAAGGGAAAGGCATCTTGCTTTCCAGGTTGACACTCTATCTTTTAGTCTTTGAATAACAGTCTACCTGTATGATGTCTTATTTGAGCCCATTAAAAAGGGGATACCTAAGTATGTACATGGCAGTTCCTCTAGCTTAAATCCCAAAATTTTAATGATCTTTCTTTTAATAACAAGTCTTGTATTGAAAATGTATACCTCTAATTTTTGTGCATTTACCTTCTGACCAAATACAAATGTATATAAGTCCAAGGATTTCTTCATTTGAGTATAATCCGATATAGAAGATTTGTCATACAAAAGAGTAACATCTGCAAACAAAGTATGTGTAATAGAAATAGAAGTAGTTGGAATACAAATGCCTTGTCACGTGCCCAATGCATTGTTGGATTTAACTAATCTATTGAATGCTTTTCCCATGATATTGAATAAAAAAGGAGATAATGGATCTCCTTGTCTTACTCGAGTAGATGTAAAGAACCTTGTTGGAACCCCATTTATGATAATTGATAGATCTGCTCCTGAAATACATACCTTAATCCATTTACACCATTTAGCAGAGAACCCAAACTTATGAAGAACTTTTAATAGAAAAATCCAATCTACTCTGTCATAAGCTTTCATCATGTCAAGTTTGACAATAAATGATGACAATGAGATGAATGGACCAAATGAAGAAGTTCATGTGCAACTAGTGCCCCTCAATAGTTTCTCTCCCTGGCACAAAACCTCCTTGTTCTAGAGAGATAATTTTAGGAATTAACTATTGTAATCTTATATATATAGCCTTTGTGAGGATCTTGTCTATTGTATTGCACAGAGAGATAGGCCCAAACTTAGCAAATGTCTTTGGCTCTTTGACTTTTGGCAAAATTGGAATATTTGTAACATTGAAAATTTTCAAGACCGAGGCACTAATTCTTGATTCTTATAGTGCTTCTAGCAAATCTGTACTTATCAGATCCCAACATTTAAAAAAAATAGGGTAGTAAACCCATTAGGGCCTGGTGCTTTATCTGGGGCCAAGGAGAATACCACATTCTTAACTTCTTCTATAGTGAAAGGCTTCATAAGATCCTCATTTTCTTATTGAGTAATGACTGATAGAATAACATTTAAAAAATCTTGTTCATTCATATTCGATGTAAATGAAAGGGGTGGTGCTAATAAATTTTAAAAAAACTTAACCCCTTCGTCCTCAATTTCCTTTGCATTTGTAAGTTTTGTATCTGTAACAACATCTTTAATAGAGAAAAATGATGATGTTGCATGTTTAGCTCTAGAAAAAGTATGAAAATACTTGGTATTTACGTCCCCTTCCTTTAACTATAACTCTTTAGACTTTTGGCGCCAGCAAATGTCTTCCCTTTTACTCAGCTCTTCCCAAGATGTTTGCAATTTTTTTTTCAAAAGTTGTTGAGTCCAATCCATGTTGAATAATATGATCATGTATCTTTGATAGCTCTTTTGCAAATTTTTCTTTTTCAAAGAATATATTTTGAAAGGATTGCACGTTCCACACTTTAATTTGAGATTTAACATACTGCAATTTTAAAAAAAACTTGAACATTTTTGTGCCATATTGTTGGGGAGCACTTACCCACCATTGGTGCAAGAGAGGAAGGAAGTGTGGGTGCCCGAGCCACATTCTCTTAAATTTAAAAGAAGGTCGATGATGAGGAGAGGTAGAATTTTTTGAAATACTTAAGGAGACAACATAATGATCTAAACACAAAAGGCAGAATAGCTGATTGAAAATTGTAATTTTGAAGCAACCAATTCTGTGAGATGAGAAACCTGTCTAATATTTTTGCTATCTGTAAAAAAATTGCCCTTCTATTTGTCCATGTGTAGTGACCATTTTTGGAATTATATATTTAAGTTCATTATCAGATATGAAGAAAGCAAAATCATCAATGGTCTTTTGGGGCAGGCATATTCTACCTTTTTTCTCTTGAGGGGAGACAACTGCATTAAAGTCTCCACCAAGGATAAAACTTTGATCTGTAAGTTGCTGAATGATTGTAGATAAGGTATCCCAAAGTCTCTTTTTCTCATGTGTAGGTGTGGGCCCATAAACATTAATCATTTTAAATGAGATATCAAAACATTTAATACTAAACATCTGCCAATTGCTACCTTCATTTACTAGTTCTGCTATCAACTTCTTTGGATTCCATAATGTTATCAAACCTCCAAAGACACCTTGAGCTGAGACGCGTAGATTTCCAATTATGCCATTTTTGAATTGTTGCTTGGAAAATATCTTGGGATGTTTTTGTTTCCTGTAACAAGATAATATCTTCTCTTAACAAGTCAAGCTGCTGCTTAACCCGTTTTCTCTTGTCAGAGGCAATCAATCCTGTAACATTCCATGAGATGATCTTCATTGTACTCAAGGAGAGAAACAAGCCCTCCTTGGTCTCTTGTTATAAGAAAATTTTCCATCTAGTGTTGTTTGGATATTAGCCTCTATTTCCTCCTTAACTTTAACAACCTTTGATTTCCTTCCTCTCCTTTTTGTTGATTGTTGAACCTGCAATTGGGAAGCAGGGGACTAGGAGATTGACAAAGTTTGTGAGAAATCAAAATTTGTATCTTGTTGAATCTTAAAATCTTCCTAAAAATTATTTTTATCATCTTGCACATTCGGGAAGAAGACTTCTTGTTGATTTTGCTCTTGAGAATTTGGTTGAGTATAAGTTTGAATATGCAAGATCTCTTCTTGTTTATTCAAAATTTCTTTCGCAATTTCATAAAAAATTTGAGAACCAACTGATTTCATCAAAGCATCAGCCATTTGTTCCAGATCATTTGAGGACTTTCGTAACTTTAGGTTTGCACACCATTGTATGCTATTGAGACAAAAAGTAGATCTAAAGTAGTCCTTTTTTGGTTTAGTGAACATAGCTATAGGTTGTTTAGAAAATATCAATGTTTGTATTATTTCATCCGAATTTGAACAAACCTCTATATGATCATACTTCCTCTATGAAGGGGGGTGTTTGAAGGGCAAGATAACCATATCTTTTATCCCCAAATGTGTTTTGACCAAATCAATTGAATTGTTGATATAATCCTTTATTGGCATACATATTTGAAAAGAGATAGATCTTGGCAACATCACTTTCTACCACCATTTTTTAAGCAAATAGGGTATTAAAATCACACACTCTCCAGTGATAACTTTAAGAAACCCCCCCGGGCAACTGTGTAAAATCCTGGCAAATCAGACATTATTTTCGAGGGGAAATTTTCATATCGATGGCGAATTTTTTTTTTAAAATGAGGAAAAAATTATTTTGTATTGGCGATTTTTTTCTAGGGTACGAAAATGCCATAAATTTCTGGCGAATAATACCTTGTTCTATGGGGAAAATATTTATTGTGGGAGGCGAATAATTATTGTTAAAAGGAACAAATATATAATTGTATGAGCGAAAAATTTTACTTCGAAGGAAAAATTATTTAAATGTATTGGCGATTTTTATCCACCGCTTGAAAATTATTTAAATGTATTGGTGATTTTTATCCACCGCTTGAAAATTATTTAAATGTATTGGCGATTTTTATCCACCGCTTGAAAATTATTTAATTTGTTTTGGTGAATATTTTGTTATTTATGGTACAATATATAATTCATTAGCGATTTCATAAACTCATTGTCATTAAAAGACAAGGCACATCACATCACATAATACATTGAGTCTGGACTCTGCATGATGTATCAATAAGCGAGGCCTCTTTGACACGTGAAGGGTGACACATACCTAAAATCTATCAATGATTTTAAACCGTTCGATGATCGTAGATCAATGGTTGAAGTTTTATTTCGGCCCAATTTTTCGAGGAGAACATAGCTCACCAGAAAGTGCCCGGAATGGAATTGGATTCAATAGACACGTATCAAATGTCACGAAACACGATCGATAATTTTGTTCATTTAATATATATCTATTCACTTATGGCAATCCACTCTGTCCCCACGACTTCTAATGTGATACTTGCCAATTTGGTACTGGTTCATAGCTGTTTCCAATTTCTCACACTCGTGCATTTATGGGAAAGATTTGCAGAGATATGAAAGATTTAAATTTTTTTATAGCAGTTAATACTGTTAAAAAAGTAATTATTACAATCAAGAGATTCAACAATTTATATATGATCTCTGCTTCTTTCATCTTCAATTAGCCTTTGCCTTTGGTAGATAAATCGTCAGAGCTCACGGTATTTTAGGTTTATAGGTTCACTGCTCAGGTTGTTTAATTTGTTAATCTATTTTCTCAAGATGGACACTCCCATCCGCTTGAGAAGCATTTCTGTAGAGGACCAGAGGGCCTTTCTAGGCTCCGTTAGAGACCCAACCCTCCAATCAGTCTGCAACGAGGTTGGGTCGTTCACCAATGAGGCTGTGCAGATGGTGTTGGGCAGAGAATTTCTGCGAAATGAAAATAGGTACTGTGTTAACACGGACCTTACATCTCGCTTCTTAGCGTCTCTTTTGGACTTGGGAGGAGACAAGGTGGATATGCTGATGCTGTTGAGGAAGGTTTTTAAGGAAGACTTCCTCGGAGATGACATTACTCTTGTCGTTCTTGCAGAAGTAGGGGTGGGGATCCCTTGGGCGAGTGATTTATCCAAGCTTCTCCTCCCTAACCAAACATTGTTAGTGGCCAGGCAACCGTTTCTCCTAAACCTAAATGTGGAACAACTGACGCGTCATAGAAAATGGGCGCGGATTGGCAGGGACTTCCTTCGGAAATGGTTCCTCCTGGACGACTTTCCAAACTACATGTGGCTTGAAGAATTCTCTCAGCTTATGCTATCTGAAGAATTCTACATGGAAGGAGGGCCAGATTCTTAGGGTAAAATTGTAAACAATTCCACTACCTGTGCCCTAGCCCCGCCCCCCTGTAGTTTTTTTTTCCTATGTCCTTAAACCCTAATAGGCTGAGTGCCAGTGGCTCACTCATTTTGGCTTTTAAGTTTTTGGGGGACTCAAGTCTCTGACGAAAAAATTGCAAATTTCAAAAGCATAAATATTAATGATAAGTTTTCAAATTGCAGTTTGTTTCAGTTTGCCTCTTACAGTCTTATGGATATAAAAATGCTTTCTATAATTCTATTTCATTTTTATTAATTAATTTTTTTCAAATGCTTTTTGTATATGAGCTACGCTATTTCAATTATTTGTTAAACAATGGAAATAAATTTAATACCGTGATCTTTTTTATGTAATGCTATAAAAAAAAAAATTCGTTCCATTAATTATTTGTACATTGATTATGGTTGATTATAATTTTATAAATATATACTATATAGTCATTCAAAATACAAAATTTCAAAAGTATCAAGATACAAAAGTTTATCGGTAAAGGTTTTTTTATTCTATTAATTCAAAAGTTTCAAGATACAAAATTTGCCCACAACTTATAGCAAGCAGGCAAATAATATTAACATTACAAATAATATTAACATTATATTTAATAGTTATCTCAAACTATTGCCCGGAATTGAACATTAAAATTTAATTAAATAGAATTAAGTCTATACTCTATAGACTATAAATCTCTTTTTCGGGCGGAATTTTAAAATGATTAAAAAGACTTTAAAAACAAACTCGAAAAGTAACACGAGTATGGTGACGTGCCAAAAAAATGGCAGAAGTCGTGGGACCCACTTCATCTTAAAACAGGTACCATCGACCGTTGGATGAACAAAGATCAACGACTAGGGTGGATTTCGGCCCGAATGTGGGAAGTGAACACCTTTTTGAGAACTTCGTTCGGACTTGGACATTTTAAATTTAATTAAATATAATTAAGTCTATAAATCTTTTTTCGGGCAGAGGTTTAAAATGATTAAATAGACTAAAAATCAAACCGGAAAAGTGACACGAGTATGGTGACGTGCCAGAAAAATGGTAGAAGTCATGGGACCCACTACATCTTCAAACATGTACCATCGACCGTTGGATGAACAAAGATCAACGGCTAGGGTGGATTTTGGTCCGAATGTGGGAAGTGAACACCTTTCTGAGAACTTCACACGGAATTGGACATTTTAAATGTAATTAAATATAATTAAGTCTATAGACTAAATTATATTTAATTATTTTTCGAGTGGAGGTTTAAAATGATTAAATAGACTACAAATCAAACCCAAAAAGTGACACGATTATGGTGACGTGCTAGAAAAATGGCAAAAGTCGTGGGACCCACTACATCTTAAAACAGGTACCATCAACCGTCAGATGAACAAAGATCAACGACTTAGGGTGGATTTCGGGGTGAATGTGGGAAGTGAACAGATTTCTGAGAACTTT
Organism: Cryptomeria japonica; assembly: GCF_030272615.1. Classification (NCBI taxonomy): domain Eukaryota; kingdom Viridiplantae; phylum Streptophyta; class Pinopsida; order Cupressales; family Cupressaceae; genus Cryptomeria; species Cryptomeria japonica. The sequence continues at coordinate 274,438,855 of NC_081410.1, read as the reverse complement.
GTCCGAAAAAGTGACACGAGTATGGTGATGTGCCTGAAAACTGGCTGAAGTCATGGGACCCACGACAACTAACAACAGGTACCATCGTTCGTTGGATGAGCAAAGATCAACGGCTTAGGGTGGAATTTGGCCCGAATGTGGGAAGTGAACACATTTGGGAGAACTTTGCCCGGAATTGAAACATTTTAAATTTAATTAAATATAATTAAGTCATTAAAGCACTTTTTCGGGCGGAAGTTTAAAAGTATTAAACAAACTTAAAAAACAGACCCGTAAAGTCACAACAAGTACCTTGGTCCCTCGTCCGTTGGATGAGCAAAGATAAACGACTTAGGGTGGATTTCGGCCTGAATGTGGGAAGTGAACACATTTGGGGGAACTTCACCCATAATTGAAACATTTTAAATTTAATTAAATATAACTAACTCTATAAAACACTTTTTCGGGCGGAAGTCTAAAATTATTAAACAGACTTAAAAAACAGACCCGTAAAGTCACAACAGGTACCTTGGTCCCTCAGATCAATGGCTTAGGGTGGATTTCGGCCCGAATGTGGGAAGTGAACACATTTGGGAGAACTTCGCCCGAAATTGAACGTATTACATTTAATGTCCTCATAATTTATATTGAAGTAGTGAATGTTTTGTCCTTCGGCATCGATAGTTATTAATAACAATTAATAAAATTACAACATGATTCTTAATATCCTCAGAATTTATACTGAAGTAATGAATGTTTTTTCCTTCGGCATCGAATAGTTATTAATAGTAATTAATAAAATTACAACATGATTCTAGATATTTTGCCCTTTAGGTTTTACTTTTCTACTTTTTAGAGTTTTCAAAATAAGAGACTTGTAAATCATAATCGCCTTTCATTTCTTGGACAAACCTGTAAATCGAGGGAGATTTAGAAACAACTACTAGATTGAGGAATGCAAGTTGCAACAGAGACTGTCTACGCCAATCTAGTGAACTAGAAATTCCAATTTCCGGGTAAAATCTAGAACACCTACATCCCGCCTTTTTTGCTTTTGGTAATCTCATGGTCTAATTTGAGGGTTAGCATTTTTAGGTTTTTATCTAGCATTATTTTAAATTATTAAAAATAATAGTAATGGGGAAAACGGGAAGCAGTAGTTCAACAAGAAGCCAAGTGAAAAACAAAATGCACCTAACCGAACTGGTTAAAACACCAGGTTTCACTGATGAATACCATGATATTTATGACCTTGCTATCCATGGTGAAAAGCGTATCATAGATATTAGATATACATTGTCTAGTAAGGCGGCAGATGCATCCATGGCAAAATTTACTGTTTTTAACCCAATGTTAAAACATAAAACAAATAAAATTGCATCGTGGGATGTTGGATTGGGAAGCATGGTGTTACCTGAAGTATTCCCTTGCCTGATTTTTTCATGGTCTGTGCTGAAAATTATGTTGAAGATAAAAAAGCAATTGTCAATAAAAATACAAAAGAGGAAATTCTATCCATAAACGAGGGATAATTTGCTCGTTTGTTGAACCTAGGATTTAAAGCCCAAAACTCAAACGTCCAAATTGACCTTGAAAAGCTGGCAGGGAATTATGAGAGTCTCGATCCAAGTCGCAGAGATTCATTTATCAAAGTTCTAATAAAGATTGGTACTGGTATTGTGTTGGATCGGGAATGATAAGCCTCCTCATGATTCTAACATTTTTGTTCCATGGGTTGGGGATACTATTTCCTTGCTGTCATTTTGCCTGGGATTGGAAAATGATAGGGAAGTGGGTGCAAGCCTTCTTGAAATGATTTATAATATCCATTGTGTAGGTCAGCCAGTAAGAAATAATTTTATTGAGCACATTATAAAATCCATGCAAAAACAATTACTGATGATCAGAAAAGGTTCCTGTAAGATATTTAGGTTCTCATCCTACTTGTGCTATCTCCTCCTATCCAAGTATCGTGCAATATTTGAGACCAACAAGCTTCAAATTGTGAGTTATAAGATTGATGAGAAGACTGGGAAGAGAACAGAGTGTCCAATATATGATTGGACCCCAAAGATAAGGATGCATGATAACAGAAAGAACTACAACCATTTTGTAGACTTCTTTTTGGCACCAATGTATAATGAAATTACAAGCACTCCAATGCCAAGGTTGCTTGTGTCTTGTAGAGAGTGCATTCAACTCGGAAGTCAAATAGAATTGGCTAACTAGTTCTTCATGGAAGAATTCACTGTGTTAAGGTTTTACGGATCGACAGTAAAACCATATAGACTTCCAATACATGTGACAGATAGGGTATTTGCAGTAGAGTATGTACGGCAATTGGAGAGCACAGATAGGCACTTCCATGGTCAGCAAAAGAAGAGCATATTTCCTTCCTTGCCTTTCTCATGTGGAGGGTTCACATTTGAGAGAAAAACATTCAATTGGGCACATGATTTTTTGACAGTTTTTAACTTTGGTGATGAGGGTCTCTGGCAGTATGATCCAATCGGTGTAGTTAAAGCAAGGCTTAAGAAAAATGGGAACTCTTCAGTGTTATGTCAACATGAAAGTAAACCATTGCTAGAAAAGCTTAGAAACATGGACTCCTAGGATGAGGTTAAAAAAGAGATGGAGAAAATTACAGCTGACAAAAACATTTCAACAGAAGAAATTTTATCACAAATTATGGCATTGCAAATGCACACAGAGAGGACAACAGAGGAGGGCCAGGGTATCCAAAATAGGAGGTCCTACAATTTCTACCTAAAATCTGCTAATCCATCTAACAAATCTATTCCCAAATCAATTCTGCACGAATGTAAAGAGAATTATTTCACTCAAACCAAAATAAATGATTTTTGGACTATGAGGAGGAATCTCGGTGAACCAAAGACAAGTGTAGAATTTGAGAGCATTGACGAGGATGCAGAGTTTAACAAATTGTGGGATATGGAGCATGGCGGGACTTGTCATGCCCAACTCTAGGGCACGAGCGAAATTTTTTTTTGAAATACTTAACTAATTAGGCGACTTACTTACTTAAAATAAACAACTAGGTGCGATTAACTTCAATAAATAATGCATTTTGGGTTAAGTCATAACTATATTGTGCAATTCGAGTAATTAAACTCAATGGAGAAACATGGTTCGCTAAGTCATCTACGAGCTAAAATCTCTCCCAAATGGGTTAACACTAACCTTCATAAATTATTAATTAGAAATCTCAAGTATAGCGTTTACTCCCAAATTAAACTCTCTTTATGAAATTTGTTTAATCATTCCTATCCTTCTAGGATTTCTAAATTTATTTATCCTGGTAATTTAAAAACATTTTATTTAATTGAAACATCTATACTTAAAATTCACCTTATAATCTTTTACTTGATTTGGCCCTCTTGGCCCTACAAAGAACTTAATGGTTTAACCTTTTTTTTTTTTTAATTCCAATCTACCTAATCATTAAATCCCCTCTTTAAAGTTTCTTTACCTTCGTTTATAATTTAAATAAAAGAAAATAACATTTCTTAATTCTAAATCCAATATATGAGTCCAATTTAATAGAATAGTTAAACCCCTCTTCGATTTAAATCCTCTCTTAAAAAAAATAATATCCTTCAAAAAAAATCTCTTCTTCATATGCCCAACGTTGTAATACTTATTTTAACCAAATTTAATTCCTTTTAAATGTCATTTAAAGTCTACTTATATATATATATATATATATAATTATATATATATATATAATTATATATATATATATACACATATATATATGTTTTATGTAATCATTATTAAACTTAACTATAACCCTCTTATATGAGAGTGTTTTGACTTATAAGAAAAACTCACATGTTCCTTTTAAATTTGTTAGAGTGTTGCCCTAACTCGAAATTTAGGGTTAGGGCGAACACGCTATTGCCCGAACACCCCCTTGTTTTTTTTTTGAGTGCGTTTTATTTCCAAGGGCCGGGCGGACGGCGAAGGGGGAGCCGCGGGAGGAGGACTGAGTGGAGAGTGTTTACCGTTGCAGGCAGAACGCGCGCAAGGACTACCGCAGTGTGGAGGGGTTGAGGGAGGTGGGGCGGCACCGCAGCCACGACGACCGCCGGCCGTAGACGGCGCCGCCGCAGACTGCGGCTCCCGCAGGCTGCGGCGTCGCCGCCCGCGGTCTGCGGCGTCGCCGCCCACGGTCTGCGGCCGCCGCAGGCTGCGGTCGGCGCAGCCGGGTGCTGCGGCCCACAGCTTACTTGCACAGTTTGCTTTTGTTTGTGTTTAAACGCGTTTTTGCAGAGTTTAAAAAAAACGGGTTTAAAAACCCTCGGTATTAGATGTGTTTTAAACATAGTTTTTTTTTGTTTAAATATAAATGTCAAAATATATATGTTTATATATATATATATATATATATATATATATACACACACACACAGAGGGATTAGGGAACATGGTTTTCACTGTCACAGTTCAGGCAGATTCTTTATTTAAAAATATATATATATATATATATATATATATATATATATATATATATATATGAGTGTATATATATATATAAATATATATATATTTATATATATATATTTATATATATATATAAATATATATATATTTATATATATATATATGAGCAGATTTATGTTTTTGAAAGATTTGTTTTCAGATCCCTTTGTCTGTAAATTAATGTAATCAGGCTGTGAACATTATTTTTTTTAGTGTAAATCAGATTCTTTAATGTTTAAATTTGTATAACAGAAATATATATATAAATATATATTTATATATATATAGATATATATTTATATATATAAATATCTTTGTGTCTGATTAATTTGTAAACAACAAAATACATTTCAAGGGGATTTCTAGATCTGTATTTTTTCTATTTTTGTAACAAAATGATAACATTAAAAGCTAAAAGTTCTATTTTTTTTTTGCAAGGATAAACTTGTTTAATAAAATTCCTTCTCTGCAATAACCAGAAAATAAAAGACTGTTTTAATAAATTTACAGCAACATGGTTTCATTTATTTGCAGAATACATAAAAGAAATATAATGCATCTACTTTTCCACCCTAGTTAAACACAAAATTTTCATACAATCTAATACACTAATGCCTTCATTTGCAACTAACTAGAATAGTGGAAACATCATGTATTTCTTTAACAGATTTAAATACAATGAGCATGGTTACAAGAAGTTTTGAAGTTTAAAATATCTACATTTCCCCCTTTTCAAGGTAATAGAAAAACATTGCTACATTATTTTTTTGAAAACAAATACACAATGTCCTCCTCTTTCTTTTACAAACTAATGATGCATACAAACATCCTTCTTCCCATGTAAATAAACACTATCTAGCCCACTTTTTTTTTCTTCTTTTCATTTACAACTCCAAAAGAGAATATATTGCAACATAAAACAGCAACTTGGTTCTTCATTTTTTTTTTCCCTTTTCCATTCCCATGCAACCTGCAATAAAACACTTTTTGACCATGGGAAGCTCACCTCCCAGCCTAGGCTTTCTAGAAGCCACCCCCGAGCTAGGAGAACCAAGCACTAGATGGGTTACAACCATGCAAACCCCACAACAACCATAGAAACACATTTACATACAAATATCCCTTCCCAAGCTACACATTCACCACTTTCATGGTGACTCTTCCATGGGTGGAAGTGGACCAAGTACCAATGGGGAGAATGCATGCCAAAACAATACTACATTAGCCATCTCATGGCAACACAAATGCAACCCAAATACTTTCACAAACCTTATGCCCCCCAAAAAGGCTCAAGGCCATATATGCTCCCCTTATGACCCCCAAATGCATACACAAGGCTATGCATCAAGGGTCACCAAGGACTCCCTTGAGAACACTCTCCATAAGGAGAGCCTCTCACCCATGGCTGTCAAACTCCTTCCACCCCAAGATCTTCCTACCCTCCCAAGGATAGGAGATCTTGGACACTCCCAAAAACCACAAGGAACACAAACAAATACATAGAAAAGCAAACTACACATATTAACTTCAACCAAAAACTTCATAAGCACAATCTTACAAACAACTCTTTCATTTCACAGAACAACACAAATTATCATTTACAACATAACAAGAGAAAGAAGGGAGTAACCAACCTTATTCTGCCAAAAGGTTTGCTAACTTTAGTTGGGGATGAGCTGCCCAATTTCCACTATCTTTTCTCCCAAAATTCCACTAAAAATGCCAACTCCTACTAACTTTTTCAAAACAAGCAAAATCTCCAAGAAAGGAGAGTGGGTGATTACTCACTAAGTTTGCAAATTCTTCCCTAAGAAGGCTTCTCACACACTTCCCAACCCCTTGGGTGAGGTGTGAGTTCCCATTGGTTGCCCTTCCCAAACTCTTGCACATTACTCAAATTGGAAAGGGAAAAGGTGGAAGAGGATGGGGAAGAGAGTTTAACTCCTAAAGGGAAGGTTCTCTATCCTAGGGAGAACTTTCTAAGTTCAATTTTCGTGCATCTTGGAATTATCACTTTTTGAAGTGACTTCATAGTCACATGGGAGAAGCCACATGTTGCAAAACACCCCTAACCCATAGGTATACCCTTAGGACCTTTGGAAAAGCCTAAAAACTTACCCTAGGAGTCCATTAAACCCTTTGGAAACTCCACTGAAGTTTACCTACGGGTCAAGCATGAGTTGACCACTCCCATGACTCCCTACCCAAGACAAATTTGGGACCACACTCAAGGTTTTGAATGGCTTTGGTAGAAACAAAACTCCCTCCAAGAGACAAGTCAACATCAATGACACTTAATCAGCACATGTGTCAAGTGACACAACAAAATTACAATATAAAAATCACACATGGAAAATGGGTCTCTTGAAGGATTACACAATTACATATAAATTAAATTTTACACTCAAGCATTATACACATCACAAATAAAATACATTACAAGGGGAGGGGTGTTGTCTCTCCAAATAGACAACTCCCGGCTTAACAAACGCACATCGGTCTAGGCTTGGTTCTCCATTAAATTCCATGGTCACATGGATAATTTTCCTGTGCATCTCAATTAACACATTAGTAACTCCAAATAATCTCAATTATTCATAATCAAATACATGGATTCCATTGCAAATCAACACTCATACATTAGGCAACAATAATTCAATATCTCATTTGGTTTCAAATTCAATTTCACATAAACAATCAACATAATTTCCCAAAATTGAACCATTCATAAATAAGCATCATTTTCTTTCATCAAAATAAAATCCTGCAAATTTCCAATAATGACATTCACCATCATAATATAATTCTATTCTAGAAATCATATCTAAAGTTTCATAATCATCATGCATGAAATAAAACATCAACAAGTGTCAGCGTGATCCAAATCATGGGATCATATAAGTTCTAAGTCCATAATGCATAAAGTAAAGCAACCATAATAGTCTCAATATGCAAATAACTGAAAATGTCAAACTGAATCGGGGTAGGGCCTCACAGGACTGAAGGTGATGATGATGAGCATGAGGTTTCCATTGAGCCCCCTCCAACAACTACTACAGTCCCAAAAATATTAGGTGGAGTTAGTGAGTCCATGAAAGAAAAATATAGCAAAGGGGCAAACCTTGTGGAAAAAATGGGTTTTGAAGATGGTGGTCTAGGTGCCAGAGGAGATGGCATTTGGTATCCACTTTAGGTACAACTTCCATCATAGTCAAAATCAAAAGGTCATCTTAAACCAGTCATTGGACTTGATTCTTCAGATTCATCACAGATAGGTACTACTCATTACCCTCAGGGTCCACCTACATTTGTTTCAGGTTCAAATCCACAACCACCACCACATCATGGTATTCCCATTGGTGTTGAATCAAGTGCCACTGCCACTGGTGGGGAATCTGGGGATAGTATTCCTATTATTGTTTAGTCAAGTGCCACTGTGATTGGTGGGGTTGGCATGGGTACTATTACTACTGATACTAGTTGTCTTGGTGTTGGACAAGGGCAACAACAAAATATCTCTTGCAAGAGGCCACTAGAGGTAGATACTCAATCTCATACTATTGAGAATCCTATATCAGGTGCCATTGACACTACAAATCAATCATTTGAAACTTCAGATCACACACCTCAAAAGACTATGAAAACTACACATGAAAGTGTCAGTGGGAGTGGGATAGCATCAAGAACTATTGTTGGTAATCCTGGTCAAGCATTAGTTAAAACCACAGGAATAAGTGGAACTGGAGCCTATGGTATTCCTATGTCACCTTTCAAACATTCAATTGCTTCAGCAAGCCCAGATTTTCAATTTCGTGATTATTATGTGTAGACACCCAAAATTGTCCAGTCTAATTAAATAAATATTTTATTTATTTAATTATCTAAGCTTAATTCTTCTATTAATTAAATAGATCTTTATTTATTTAAATAGTTCATTTATCCTCTTCTAGCCTTATTTCTCATTTAAATAAATACATTTATTTATTTAAATTATCCTTTTCCTAAATTAAATAAATATTTTATTTATTTAATTGATCCCACTTCTTCTATTAATTAAATAAATCTTTATTTATTTAATTAATTCATTAACCTTTTCTACCTATGACACATGTCATTCATCTCTTAATTCATACACTACCTACCCCTTTCATTATTTTATTATTTTCTCTACCTACCCTCTAATCATAGTCGACCTCCTTTTACACCTCTCAATCTTATCCCTCCATTTCATATAGTGTCTTCTATATAACGAGATGCTTCCTTCATTATCAACCCTAATCAATCATTCTAATCAATCTATGCAAACCCCCGCCATTGACTACTTGACTACACTACGCCTTTGCACTTTCATATGCGATCCTACTTGCAACCACATTTCCGTTCTTTGTTGAACTCTTGTGCACACATAAAATCTGAGAGCAAATATATCAAACAAGATCAATGGAGATAGGAAGAATGGAGATTCAAACCCTATTGGACATGTGATGGTATAATCTTTGTGATTTCATTTGATTTGCATTGTCTTAGGTAATCTTCATATGTTATGGTGGATCTTTGTTGTTGTTAGGCTAGGGTTTTGTGGTTGAATTCATTTAGCCTTTCAATATCGTTATTATTGTTATCCATTTTCACCATAAACATTTTGGCACGCCCCGTGGGACATGTATTTTTGTTAGATCTATGTTTTTTGCAGATTTTTCTAACCCTATATTGTTGTTTTGTAAAACAATTTGGAGAATAACCTTGTGCAGCTAGGGTTTTGGACACAAAATCAAGATTTTGGAGAGATTTGATCATATCTCACAAACGGCTTAGAAATTTTGCACCAAATTTTTTTTTTACAGGTTGAAGAAAGTATCAGGAGCTCTTAATCCAAAATTCAGAATTTTTGGAGCACATTTTCATTTTCTAAGAATTTTTTATGATTTTTCATAAAAAATTAATTTTGAGAGCAAATGAGATAATTTTTTGGATTTTCTTACATTTTTGGAAATCTCACATAATTATACACAGGATCTATTCTTTTTTATTTTAATTTTGATGCAAAATATTTCCCTAAAAATTGGATCTTAAAAAATTAGGGTTTTTCCTTATTTTGATCAGATCTCACAAACGGCTTTGAATTTAAGAATCAAATTTTTTTTACAGGTCAGGAAAAGTATCAGAAGGATTCAATAAAAATTTCAGATTTTTTGGATCATTTGTTCAATTTATATGAATTTTTTATGATTTTTCATAAAAAATTAATTTTGAGAGCAAATTAGCAAATTTTTCAGGTTTTCTTACATTTTTGGAAATCTCTTAGAATTATACACAAGATCTGTTCTTTGTGATTTTAGATTTGATGCATAATCATTCCTCAGAAATCAGATCTTTAAAAATTAGGGTTTTGCATTATTTTACTCATATCTCACAAACTGCTTGGATTTGTTGCAGAATTTTTTTTATGCAAGTTTGGAAGACTATTAGGACTCTCCAATAAAAATTTCAATTTTTTTGGATCGATTTTGCATTTTATATGAATTTTTTATGATTTTTCATGAAAAATTAATTTTTGGAGCAAATTAGCAATTTTTTTGGATTTTCTTATATTTCTGGAAATCTCTTGAAATTTTACAGGTGGTCTTTTTTTTATGATGAATCAGATCTTTGAATTGGTCAACAAAATGCATTGTTGAAGTCCCCTATTTCACAAAGTCTTTTGGATCTAAAATTTACTTAACTTGTGTGCTTGCAGGAAGGGGTGATTATTTCAAACAATCCAAACTACTAATAAATCTTTGTTGCAAGTCCTTGGCAAGGGTTTTTGGATTTTTATTGTGTGCCTTATTTTCATAGACTAGCAAATACTTTAATTGGTGCACTAAAATTGAATCATTGTCTTTTTTGTGTCTTGAGCAATAGGCTCTTTTTGTTTAATTTTTAAAGGGTCTGTCTTCCCGTGTGGTCATTAGGACTACTAGTGAAAAGAGAACGAACCAAGTGGTAGCGAGAAAAACCCACCTCTTCTGAACCACTATAAACAATTGTATTCATGGTGAAAACTATGGATAATATGTGTTGATTAGTTCATACCGACACTATGTCTCCCCATAAACCCGTTTGATCAAATTTATTTGATCAGTTGTAGGGCATAACCCCTACCGGCTGGGAGCTTTCTGTATTTACAGAGCTGAAAGTGCCACATGTATGGCTACACGAGCGGATGCCCTTACTAGCACCTTTTTGTTTTAGAAGCCAAAATCCTTCTAGTTGTTGAGGCAGGAGGTCGGACCTCTGGTAGCGGCCCACACACATACGGTTCTTAGTAGAGATACAAAGTTCACCATGGGGAGTTTTCATGGGGAATGATGCTTGGCTGACCCGAGAAGTGAGTGCCGAGGGTGGAGCTAGTGAGGTCAAGCATCTAAGTATCTGCTCTGAATAGCGTAGCCTCAGGGGTAAAACCTCATGTGGGATCAACAACTATTGTCTTGGTCAGCCATAAGATTTGTGCTTGACTTATTTTAAACATTCAAAACATTTAAGACCAAACAGCAAAACACTGTGTCTTTTGTGTCTTAAAGTGTATGCAAAACATTTTTACATCAAACAACACACTTTTCTTGGAGTCATTTTGAGTCTAAACACTTGCAAACATTGAGTCCTCATCAACATTGTGTCCTCTTGCCACAAAAAATAGTCAAACATTCAGATTTGGTCACAACCAACAACTTCACAAATTGGAAAATTTTTACAGTCCAGCAAACAAGAGCAATTAGTTTCAGAATTCTTGAGCTTCCTAGGTTGTTTCTCCAGGTTTTCATCTAGCATTCAACTTGTCTTTGGGTCTCACAAAGTCCATCATTGCTTTACATCTTGCATTAAATTTACATTTGTCTAAACTTGAGTCAAAAGGTCACTTGCTTGTCCTCATCATACTTTGTCAACACACTACATACAACAACATTTTGCTAAGTGGTCCCTCATCAAGGTCTATCACCTTTGGGTTTCATTTGGTCTTACTTAGAGTCAAGGTCAACTTACCTCATCAAGAGAAACTATCCTCTCTTTGGAAGTCACACCTACTCTACTACATACATACTTGGTCTTACATTTTGGACATTGCAAGTAAACCTCAGATTCATTTACATTCCATCCAACTCTTGGTCTTCCATACTTTTTCCATTTTCATCTAGTCTCACACATCTCGATCAATACCTAGTTCATGGTTGAAACCCATCTTAAAAAATCTAGGAGAGAAACTAAAGAGGCTCAAGAGTCCGCAAACATGAGTTCTTATGAGTATGACAATGACGTCTTTTTCAATTCTGATCATACTACATTACCTGACATGGATGCCTATAAAAACATTCCAAATGTTGAGCACATGGACACTACAAACAACAATGATACACACAATGATGATATGGACAACTTTTTAGTACATTCAGCAGATGTGGAAGAATCCATTATGGATCCCTGTTTCAATCGATTGGTTGAGGAAATAATGAGGAGAGAAAGACAATACTTCTTACAAATGATGGCACAAAGTGGAGCCAAGATACCTCATGATTTTGACATGTCTCAAATAATGGAAAATCGACCTTTGCAACAACCTCACTCCAACATGGATCAAAGGAGGCCTAATAGTGGAGGCAATAGAAGACCACATCTTGTGCCTGAATCACCATCATCTTTGTTTCAAAAACCAGAGGTCCCACATACACATGGTCAAGCATATGATACTCACCTTTGCAGACCATTATGGAAGTCTTATGTAGAGAAATATGCTCAATCACATATCAATGCTAAGGATCAACCACCAAAGCAATTGGATATTCAAAGGCATGCTCAAAATTTGGACACAAGGAAACCCCGTGTCAAATTTGGGGGCAACACATTAGAACATGACATGCCTGTAGAGTATGGTATACATAGACAAAATAGATATTTCATTCCTCAACTTGAATCTATACCAAGTGGTCCATATATGCAGCATCACTATAGACCTCCTCCATATGAACATGTGTATGATCAATATCATCCATATATGCAACATGCTCCTCCTCCAATTGGTGCCTCAAGCATAGGGTATGATCCAAGAAGTCGATCTCCACCTAAGAACAATTTGGAGCAACAAATCAGGGACTTACAAAAGAAAATGGAGGACATAAATACACCGAAGCCAACATACACAATGAGAGACATATGTCCTTATCCATTTGACAAGAGCATTCCAATGCCTCCTTTTCCTACATACTTTGTGACACCTAAGTTTGATAAGTATAGAGGAAAAGGGGATCCTAAGGCACACATAAGACAATTTTTCATAGCTTGCATTGAGGTAGCTTCAGAAGAGATATATTTGATGAGATTATTCCCACAAAGCCTAGGTGATCAAGCTATGGAATGGTTCTCCCAACTTCCACCTGGAATTAAGTCATGGGGTGACTTAGCAAAGGCATTTATTCAACATTTCTCCTACGATATAGAGACAGACATATCAGTCACTACTTTGTGCAACACCAAGCAAAAAGAGGGAGAGTCTTTTGCATCATTTTTACAAAGATGGAGGAATCTAGCCAGCAGATGCTCTTGTGAAATTCCACAAAAACAAATGGTAGAAATGTTCACCCAAAATGTTAACAAAGACATTGGCTATGATCTAAGGAAAGCTTGTTTGTCCACCTTCAAGGACGTCATTGAAAAAGGCTTAGTGACAGAAAAGGTCCTAATTGAACAAGGAGTCATCAAAATATTCAAAGAAAACAAAGATGACTTTAAAGGAAAAGATAAGCCAAGATTTTGGAACAAAAACAAGAACACAGTCAATGATGGTGTTGTTGATGCCAATACTGTGCGACCCAAATTCATTTTTTTCGGATCAAATAAGGTGAATACTCAAACAACTTCTAAATCACAAAGGAAGTACACTCCATTGGGAGAACCACTTGAGCCAGTTTTCAAAAAGCTAGTGGCAAACAAGGTAATCACTATTCTAGATTTTCCTCCATATGAACCAAAGGTTAAACCAAATTGGTGGAATGATGATGAATATTGTGAATTTCATAAGAGCAAGGGTCATAAGATAGGAAATTGCCATCGATTGAAGAACATCATACAAGATCTCATTGATAGGGGTGACATTGAGATTGAAGGGCACTCATCCAATCAAGAACATGAGATGTTTAAGGAACCATTCCCAAAACATGACAAAGGAAAAGCTAAAGTCACAGATGACCAAACCAACTATACCAGAGCATCCTACAACTATGATTCAACTATCAATCACATCTCGATGGACAATTATGTCTCTACCATTATCATCAAGGACAAAAACCCAGAGAATTCTACCCAGAGACCCAAGATTGTCCTAAAAGGAATTGGATCTTCTTCTGAACCTACCTCTAAATGTCATGTTACAACCCGTCGAGGTAAATTCACTTTGCAAGGTGCTCTGGCTAAAAACACTGTTTCCTCGTCAACCAAACCTAAGTATGACCTTGTAGAACAATTAGGGAAGACACCCGCACTCATCTCCATTCTTGAGCTCCTACGCATATCCCCCGCACATAAATCCATTCTTGACAAAATCTTGAGAGAAACAACTGTTCCTACTGATCTAAACGTGGACCAGTTTCAAGCCATGGTGGGATACCTTTCCATTCCACGCTCCCTTACATTCACAGAAGCCGATGATGCCTTCGTAATTCAGCCACATAATGCACCTTTACACATTAAAGCCTTCATACACAAACATAGAATCAAACGAGTCTTGATATATGGAGGAGCAGGTCTAAACATTTGTACATTGAGCACTATTAAACAATTGGGATATTCGGATGAAGCTGTGAATTCTACAAACAAAATTACCATCAAAGCATATGATGATGAAGAACGTTCATCCAAAGGCACAGTCACCTTGCCTCTCAGAGTTGGGCCAGTTACAAAAGACGTGGTTTGTCAAATCCTTGATCTAGATCTCACATACAACATACTCTTGGGACGTCCATGGATTCATTAGATGGGAGCAGTCCCATCTACATATCATCGATGTATCAAGTTCCCACACAATGGAGTTGAAGTGACCATCAAAGCTGACCCAAATCCATTCATATATTGCAACAATCTGCGACCTAGATCAGAAATAACAATACCAGTCAATCGAGAAGTTGTTCCATCTTCAGCATATGTGGATCCAGAATCATTAAAAGCTTCTACATCCAAACAATCAGAGCTAAAAGAAAAATTCAAGATTAAAGGCATGGGATGTGGTGAGTATATCTTTCATGTTGATCAACTCCCACTATCTCGTAAGGTATTCAGTCGACAGGGAAAATCTATAAACAATTTGCAAGGAATTGGGTGTGAACTGCCTAGTGTTGTGGCTACTAAGTCTGAATGCAAATCTCCTCTAGTGGTGCAAGCAACTCTTAATATCAATAGTCCTAAGCGTGGTTCCAACAACGAATCTATTGAGCATATCGCCAGCCCTCTTGAGAACTCACATAACCTTACTATTTCATCCACTCCTTCCATTTCCACTCCTCCCCCAAATTTGGATCAACAAGAATTACAAAAGCCCTTACTCATTGGGGATCAAGAATTAAGCTTTGAAAAGAAAAATAAAGAAAAGTCCTTCAGTCCAAATCAAAATCAAAATCTATTGGACTCAGCAAAAATCAAGGTCAAGGATAAAAATCCTATGAAGAAAAAAGAACAAGAGTTGATCTCCCCTAATATCAAAATAACTGGGGGCAAAAGTTCTAAAATTTCAAATAAAAAAGAATACTTGTTGATCCTAAGTCTCCATCATGCTATTCTACTTTCACTTCTTTTCACAATCATAAGCCTTTATCACTCATCCACTTGTTCCTCACATCCATCCCCTTTTGGCGATACATCATGGACCTTTAATGGAGCTTCCTTGAAGGACTTTGTTATCAGGGATGCCCAAACTTCTTCAGGTGACACGCATACGGGCCTGTGTAGTCCACACGCTAGTAATTCTATTTTAGTTCCTTTATTAAGGAAGATAGTCACTTAAGCTACACATCATTCAGTCAAGGAACAATGCAGCTACAATCATAAAGTCAAGCCTCGCACATTTGAGGTGGGTGACTTAGTTCTAAAAGAAAAACCTAAAAATCAACAAGACAGAGAGAAGAAGGGCAAGTTCGAATCAAACTGGCTTGGTCCTTACATCATTACAATAGCATATGGATCTGGGGCATATCAACTCTCAACTACAGAAGGTGAACCTTTGGAGGATCCTATCAACAACATGCACCTTCATAGGTTTTACACATAGCTCTTCAGAGTATCCTAATTCAAAAAAAAAAAAAAAAAAATTCAAAAAATTCAAAATACAAAAAAAATCATAAAATAAAAAAATTGTTACTTGGTGAAAACCTGGCAAACAGGCGCCTTGTGACAACAAAAAAAAAAATCAAAAAATAAAAAAAGTAAAGAAAAACATTTCGTCCAATGGTGAAAACCACTTCGGTGGCGCCCTGGGCAAGTACCATGGTGAAAACTGGGTCACCAGCACTGTGTGTAGAGACATTGCTCCTCCCTCCTTCAGGATTCCATCTCATCCCTTCACTTTGCACACACTCACAGCCTACATATCCATAATAAACTTACCCATTCCCATCATGGCTTGTTATTGATCTACTTAAGATTGGTTAGCCATTCATAATAAACATTCCTTTTCACCCCTTTCCATCCATAATAAATCAGCTCCTATTTGTGGCTAAGGCAAATCCTACATCTAGTGATGGGTGTGGAACTGAGAGCATAACATGTTTCGAGGAGTACAATCTCTTCCAACCTTCTTCAGTCTATCTGCACACAATCTGCAATAAAGCAACATTTGCATCGCCAGTCCACAATAAAATTCCGTCTTCTCCGTAATAAAGTATCAATTTCATGGATTCAGTCAGTTTCAGATGAGACACAACAACAACAATGGGCTTCAACAAATCAAATCTTTCAACAGACTCAGACAACATATGGTTCAGTGCTATCTATCCTTTCTGTGAAAGTAAACATTGTGACCACAATCAAATAAGACTTATACAAGTGACAAGAGACACTAAATTTGAGGACTACAGTGGATGTTGGTGTCAAGTCTTGGTTTTCTTTTGATTTTATCTTTTGGTGACATGTCTTTTAGCTTTTCTAGGATGTCTCTGACTAGAGATTCTATCTCCAGGATGTCTTTGACTAGAAAGGCGAGGATGGGGTATCGTCACCTATTTGGATTTTCTGTCTGTGGATTGTCTTTTAGTAATGCTATGACTTGTCCACGGATATGAGGACACTGAGAGTCTAATGTGAATTGGGGCATTCCTTGTTTGCAACTTTCTTATCTCCATGCAAACAGGTATAATGACTTTTTGGGTCGAACATATGCCTTGATTGTCATAACCTATTTTGCCATAATAAAGCTCAATGATGATAAAGCACAAGAAGCTCTTTTCACTTTCATATCTTCTATCTTCCATCCCCATTTTTTGATTGACTTCCATTGTCCTTCTTGAGTCCGTGTAGCTTGCTATCACATGACTGAGTATAATGACACACCAAAAACATTTGCATCTCATGTAGTTTCACCTGCATTACCACATATAAGCATTTCATACATACATACATATAGGTATCACAATTGCATCACATCCTGCACACATCACATGTTAGCAATCTTACATTTTTATCATGTAAATAATCATTTTTATTATCATATTCATCTGCATTATATACATTCACATTTGCATCATGCATACACATATAAAACATAAAAGAACAAAAAAATATATTGCATTGCATCGTATACATATTTGCATCCATATCATAAGCATCACATAGAAACATACATCACATAGGTACGCATACATATAGTTGCCGCAAAGATGAATCATCTCATATATATAATCATAAGTGTCATGATACAATGATGTCAAAATCATATGGCTACAATCACCCGAAGGTGTCTACTTCATCATACAAAATGGTACAAAATTGATACATAGGAAGCCCTCTATGGCTACGATGAATTCCCTCCCTCAGAGCCGGCTGGCCTTGATGGAGTTTGAGCCCTAGAAGGACCCGCCTCGAGATCATCTCTCCTGGCCCCTGTGTCCTCTGTAGCCACCCCTCGTGTCACCTTATTCGGACAGAGGAACCCACTGATAACTCCTGCCAACACTGTTGGTAGTGTTAATCCTGTCCATGTCATGGTATCCCATGCCACATGTCCCACCCTCATCTCCAGTCCCGGATCCTAGAACACTCGTCTAAGGGCATCCCTGTCTCCGTCTCGATCGTACGGAATCAGCTCCCCATTGATCGGCATCCGCAGAATCTTGTATACATCCTCCAGGGTGACTGTCATCTCCCCCATCGGCAAATGAAAAGTACAAGTCTCAGAGTGTCACCTCTCCGCCAGTGCAATCAACAATACCTGTTCGCCCGAAACTTAGGCACATACATAATATGTCTCAATCCCATAGCCTCAATCGCAGCCCTGTCCTCAAATGTCAAATCTGGTCGTAACCTCTGAGTCGATGGGAATCTCTCTCGTGACTCCAACATAGGTAAATACTCCTGTAGTCACACAAATCAATCATCTCAGTCCTAGTGACACTCACTGTTCATCACAAAGTGTTGCTTCTATCCTAGTGGTACTCTCTGTTCATCACAAAGTACTACATGTTTGACACTTCCTGTTCATCACAAAGTGCTGCTCACATTTGCACTCACTGTTCATCACAAAGTGCTGCTCATATTTTAGTACTCCCTGTTCATCACAAAGTACTATATCTTGGTACTCACTGTTCATCACAAAGTGCCTTGATCTATCTTATCCTAGGGCCTATGCTTGAGTGAATCCTCTTGAGTAGTTTCCTAATTGGCAACGTATGTTCTATCACAGAATTGTCAATCCTAGCCCTATTTGTTATCCTAGTCTTCCCTAGAGGACTGCTTGAGTGTATCCTCTTAGCAACTTATCCAATCGACAACGTATGTTCATCACAGAACTGTCGATTTGACCTAGAAGACAAAAATTCACATTTTTGGATACAAACGTGCTTTCATGACATGAGCACTCTTTTAGACCGCATAAATTCGCCTGACACCAACGCAGATGCACCTACACGTTTTTGACATTTTTTGGACCCTATTCTAAGCGCATTTATTGCTCTACCTAGCATGCATTAATGACAACAATAAATGCATCAAAGTACAAGGAGGTTTTGTGGTACTTACTGGCTCTCCTGCCTCTGCTGGCCTCTGAAATCGGCGAACGCGATCGAATCTGTAAACCAAAGTCATCGCTGTTGACTGCTGCTGCTCTTTTCTCTCTCTGCACTCTAATCTCTTGGAGGTGTAGATGACAATGAGGATGTTTTCCCCTCATGGTCTATCTTATAGACTACCCTAGCCCTAGTCTCTTATGTCAGTCTTCGTTATCCCATGACTTTGTCACTTTATCTGGTCAGTCCATTCTAGCCTTTCTTTCTTATCGAGAGATTGTCTGTGGTCTTTTCACACATTTTCATCCAATCTCTCGAGGGGGCATATCATTCTCATCTTGGGGCAACTCTGTATCAGTTCATCTTATCTTCTTTGAAACAATGGGACAAGCCGCATTGTCTCAAAGAGGGGCAAAATGTAGACACCCAAAATTGTCCAGTCTAATTAAATAAATATTTTATTTATTTGATTATCTAAGCTTAATTCTTCTATTAATTAAATAAATCTTTATTTATTTAATTAATTCATTTATCCTCTTCTAGCCTTGTTTCTCATTTAAATAAATACATTTATTTATTTAAATTATCCTTTTCCTAAATTAAATAAATATTTTATTTATTTAATTGATCCCACTTCTTCTATTAATTAAATAAATCTTTATTTATTTAATTAATTCATTAACCTTTTCTACCTATGACACATGTCATTCATCTCTTAATTCATACACTACCTACCCCTTTCATTATTTTATTATTTTCTCTACCTACCCTCTAATCATAGCCGACCTCCTTTTACACCTCTCAATCTTATCCCTCCATTTCATATAGCGTCTTCTATATAAGGAGATGCTTCCTTCATTATCAACCCTAATCAATCATTCTAATCAATCTATGCAAACCCCCCCCGTTGACTACTTGACTACACTACACCTTTGCACTTTCATATGTGATCCTACTTGCAACCACATTTCCATTCTTTGTTGAGCTCTTGTGCACACATAAAATCTGAGAGTAAATATATCAAGCAAGATCAATGGAGATAGGAAGAATGGAGATTCAAACCCTATTGGACATGTGATGGTATAATCTTTGTGATTTCATTTGATTTGCATTGTCTTAGGTAATCTTCATATGTTATGGTGGATCTTTGTTGTTGTTAGGCTAGGGTTTTGTGGTTGAATTCATTTAGTCTTTCAATATTGTTGTTTCCACTTTCACCATATACACTATGAAAAATATGAACACACAACAAAAGCAAATAAAGAAAAAAAGAAAGCATTTCATAGGAATTCCGTGTCTGAAGTTGTAAACGAACAACCTTGAAGGAACAGGGTATTTCCAACATATGACCCACATAAAGATATGATGGAGTTCATGGTTGTTATGCCCCCGGGCCCATCCAAAGATAAAAATCTACCACACAGTCAGATAGATCCCTCTCAATTTCAAGTTAGCACCCTCCAAATGGATTTTTCCAAAGTACATAATGTGGACAAAATTAGTGTGTCAAAAAGGACTAACGAAGTGGTCTACACTTCACTGCTAAATGTGGAGAGAGAAAAAATAAACCGGAGAAACAAATAGAAAAGTTACAGGCAGACCTGAAAAATGAAAAAATAAAGGAGGAAAGCAGTAGATAGCAAGTGCAATGATTTATAGAAAAGGATAAAAAATTTGGGCTTTGCAGTAGAAATTGCAGAGCAGGAGAAGAAGGATGCAGAATTGAAGGACCTGACAGAAAAACTGGCTAAAAGCAGTAAAAAAATGTTGAGGAAAAAGCCAGTTTTCAAAAATTATACAAAAGTTATGAGTCTGCTACCGCCGAAATGATAAAATTACAGGACCTATTGGATCATGGGAAGGAAAAAGAAAAACATTTGCAAGAGGAAGTAGAGGAAGCAAGAAAAAAATGTGCACAAATGAAAGAAGACCCACACAATGCAAATGATAAAATAAAAATTTTGGAGGATAGATTGAAAGATAATATGAAAAATACAACGAAGTATATACAAGAAAACATTTGGCGGCAAATAATGCAGAGGAGTGAGAAGTTGTGTGAATGGTTTCAATTGATTGAAAGTATGCGACAATTTTTTAAAAAAATCAAAGGGCACTATGAGAAGAGCACACATGTTTATTCAAAAGAGGAAATGGCAAAAAAGATTCTGAAAGTATTCTACAGTTCTAGTGACAGCTACTTGGCATCCAAGGGAATTAAGAGCCACATTAATGCCACAGTTAAGACATCACCTATCATTCAAAAATGCCAGAAGCTAAGGGAAACATTAGAAGTTATGGACAATTGTGGAAAAAAGATAGTGAAGCTGCAAGAAAAGAAAAATAATTTGATTAAACTTGGTTTGCCTAAGCCTGTTGACACATCAAATAAATTCATTGGAGAAGAAGCTTACAAAAAAAGCATGGAGATAAAAATGAAGTCTGATTTAGACTTGCTTCCAAAGGACACAACTCCCAAAAGCTTTTTGGAATTCATCCAACCATTTACAACTCTAAATTCAGTATTGGATGAAACAATGATGTCAAGTAAATTTTCTAAATATGGAATGTTGATGAAGTTGGAGTTGACTTTCCATAGTTTATAGAATATTGACCTTCCATCAGACGAAGAGTGGAGCACCCTACAAAAAATGGCACAAAATTCTTAAGAATCATAGTATGTATTGCACAATTTTTTTCTTTTATTCTTAATTTCAAGGTTTTATGTTTTTTCCTGTTTGCAATTTTGCTAATCCAGCCTATGAATCTATGATGCACTCGCTATTGCTATTTTGCTAATCCAACCTATGAATCTATTTTATGAATAGGAAAAAAACAACACTCGCTATTGCTATTTTGCTAATCCAGCCTATGAATCTATGATGCACAGTGCAAAACTTCAGCCAGTAAATTTGTATTCTCAAATTCTCCCTTGCTTTAACATTTACGCATTTCTCTATTTATGATTAGTAAGTTTTAGGCACTGCTATTATCTATGTTTAATTTGTCATGGCGTGAATTAATATTTAATTTTGAACTCTGTTTTTTGAACATGACACATCAAACATGTAGTAGATGATAAATTGCTAATACGGCCTGTGATGGCCATATAAATATGTGTTGAGTTTGTGATTTTGATGTTCAGTGTTCACATGTTGCAAACTTGCAATTCGACCTGAAGCTGTTGTTGCTCCCTTGTTTCTATAAAAGGGAATTTAGGGTCTTTTGCAAAGGGTTCTGAAACTTTGTATTCACTTTTGCAATTGGCATGGAGAATCACACAGATTGGTGTATTACTATTGAATGAATTGCATCATATGGCTATATTTTGAAAGAATTAATGAAAATCTAAGTTCTCGACATGTGTATTACTATTGAATGAATTGTATCATATGGTTCTGAAATGTATCACACAGATTTGAGACTCAAACATGTATAAATAAACAATAAACATCTCTATATCAATAAACACATTATGTTTTTTTTTAATTATGCTATTTTAAATCTGGAAATAGAAAGTTGAAAAATACAATTACAAATCAATATTAAATTCTAATTGCAAAAAGTAATATGCTTTTGTAATATGAATGATGAGATACAGTAATAAGATTAATAAATACCAATCTCTTACAGTTTCCATTCATCCTCATCAAATTCAGTGCTTTCTTGATTGTCATCTGTGGTTTCTTCACTCTGAGTCTGAGTCTGTATATCTTTGCCAAACTGCATCTCAATGCTACTAGTACATCTAGTAGTCCCACTGGCACTTTGGTTTGAAGTGTTGCCCAAACCTCTTCTTTCACATTTGGACCTCTAGATTTGCAATGCCCTATCGTAAGGAAAAGTGTGGACATCATACCTAGATGTATAGAGCCTCAAGCAATTTTCCAAATTTTTGTCTAGTTTGTTTCTTAGCTTTGATTTTAGGAACCCCAAAGCACTGAAAACTCTCTCATCTTCCATTGAACCCAATATCATGGTAAGATATAAATTAGCAAGCTTCACATATTCTGGCATTGAACCACGCAAGGATGCGTTCTCAGCTATATATTTCCAAAGCCTTGTTACTGATCCCTCTTCGTGGGGGTTCTCCATTTTGGCATATTGTTCTTTCATAGTGTATGCAAAATGAGATGATTGCTCTCGAAGATGAGTTTTGTCTAATATTCCATTTATAGTTACTCCATTAAATTCTCTAGATATGCAAAATTGTTTTACCAAAGTCAGTAGCTTACTTCGAAAATCAGATGCACTATCGAGGCTCTAATAATGAGGAAACACAATAGACATGGCTTCAAGTAGGTTGTCAGAAGGGAATCTGCTTCTAATTTGTGAGGAAAGATCATAGGCAATTTTCTTCACAGAAGTAGTTACAGTCTCAACAATCTTGTCGAAATCTTCCTTTGTAACTCTTGCTAGTTTCTTCCTGGGGCGCTTTCCTAGTTCCTCAGGGTCGACCATGGCATAGAAGTGCATTGGTATCTCAACTCCCCATACATTGGCACATACCTCCCCGTCTGCACCAATTTGTAAAGAGTTATCAGGATTGTTCAAATCTGTGAGTGTCCGCCACTTAACAAATTTTTCATCAGATAGTGTTGGTTGATTTCGATAGAGATTGTCGAGGGTCATGCATGTCATCTTACACTATGTAGCATATTCTGCAATATACAGAGCTCTTTTTTTGGTAGCCTTCATAATATTCTTCATTTCCTCTAGCATGGGTAGAAGAGCTGCTAAAGTTAAGAGTGTCTCTAAATTACTTAACCTGCCAAGAAGTTCAGGAAATTTCGGTTGATCTGATTCATCACGAGTTGTGTGAAAAAGTCCAATCAAGGATGGATATTCTAAAAACACTCGATGCGCTAAAGAGATCCATTTGGTATCATTATCCTTGAGAAGCTTGTTCCCATCAGTTAATCTATCAGCAAAGTGTTGAAATTCCATAAATCACTTGGCACTTCGACAGAAGTGTGAGTAGAGCTCTCTGATTAAAATTTTAATTTTTTTAACCGAAGCAAACCTGCTCACAATTCCAAAAGCTAGATTCATTCTATGAGCCATGCAGTGAATTGCAGTAATGTACGGTGCAAATGAAGTTTCAATCTTTGTACAAAGACCGTTCCTGTGACCTTGCATTACTGAAGCTCCATCTGCTCCAACACAAACCAATTTTTTGGCTACCGTCATGTCATCCATACCTCCATATTCAATTAAACTTCTCTTTACTAGTTGAAATAATTTTTTTGCTATCGCACTCTCCTTCATTTTAGCAACAGATAGTAGATGAGGTTGGCGGGTATGATTCTCTATAGTATAAACATGCATGCATACCCATGAAGTATTGTCTACTGCAGTAACTTCGTCTAAAGAAAATGCAATGAAGTTTGACTCTCTTATTTTTTCCTGTACATCTTCTTTTTCAACCTCAGAAAGACAACTTGCCCATTCCCATCCACTGTTTACTGACCAGTGTCTATTAGGATAGTTAGGAACTTTCAAAAAGTGTAATAAACCACTAATTGATGGGAAATCTGTCATAACATGCCCTCTGCTCAAAATATGAAAAACAACGCTTAACTGAACAACTTTTCCCAGTTGTTCTATTTGCATTGCTTTTCCAAAAACAACTTCAATAGAACCTTTAACTTCAGCAGGCTTCATCTGTAATTTCTCATGAAAATAATACTTTTCAGCATTCCTCACATGCTTACATTCATCCTTTGTTTTCCATCTTATCACTGATTTTTCAACCCCGTCTATCATTTATTTTTCATAAACTTTACCCATATGCTTTTCTATGGTGTCAAATTTTAGCTGCAACCTAATTTCCTTGTTATGTTTCCAAGTGCAAATCTTACACCTGCATTCTATTGGAGGCTCGCCTTCAATTGGATTCTCCACTGGTTCAATGAATGGATACTTTGATGCCCAATTAATTTGAAAATTCCTCACTGACATATCCCACTCCCGATCCTTTTTTGATTGTGGTTCACCCTTTTTTGATATGGCTTTTCTTTTCCCCTTCCATGCATTATCATCAATGGCATTATCACCCAAGTCGATTATATCATTCCGGCTAACTTGGGTATCTACCAGTTAATCTTCTTCAAGATCATCCTGATCTGAGATATCAGGTTCACCGTCATCTTCAACATGCGGTGCAGGTGGCAAATTTTGTACTTGTACTTGTGATGATGTACCTTCCTGATTTTCACCAGTACCACAATCTTTTCCAATGCCAAAGTATGAAGACAACATTCTGATTTTTGTTGGCCTCTCCTGGCCTTCCCCATATTCAGGTTTCCTACCCCTCTTCCTGTTCGACGTCTCCAACGAAATAAAGACTGCCAAAAAAATATCAATTTACTGAAGAAGCAATAATAGACTATAATGTATAATATACCACTTCAAAAATATGATCTCTCACCTTTAGGCTTTAGGTCACTAGCAGTCGCCAATACAGTCAACAACAATGATTTTCCTTGGTCTGAAACTTCGCTATTGATCAGAATTCAGAGCCTAAAACCCACCAGATTGTGTTGAGATAGATATGATCTTTGCATGTATTTATACCAATCCTTATATGGTGAATTCCGCGGGGATTTTATATGGTATACAAATATTTGGTGAATCCCGCGTAACTATAACACAACTTATGTAATTTTCGAGGCGATTATAGGTCATCCAAATACAACTTATGTAATTTTTGAGGTGATTATAGGTCGTCCAAATAATAGGCGAATACAATATAGTTGGCGAAAGTTGGGGTGAATGGAGACACACGTCGGCAAGATGTCAGGCGAATTGGGTCCCCCTGGCTAACAAATCTTCACATGCCTATAAGGGAATTAAGGTCATCTATTAAGGAAACCTCAGAGAGTGTAGGTGAAACAATTAAATTTACTATGTGTCCACCATATATTGTATTGGTGAAATCATCGCATAGAAACATTTAATTGCATAAAACATATGGCGATCGAGCCGTGACTTTGACGGAAATTGATAATGTTCTGGCGACATGGCCACCCCCAGACGGTACAAAATATTCACCATTTCTGACATGGCCGATGTGAAAAATTTGCCATTGGTGAATATTCACCACTAAAGTAATCTCTGACACTCTTTGTGTGAAAGGGAATTACCATTACTTACAAATTCTTGAAATATGTTAACATTGAATTATGTTTTTGCTATAGGTTTAACTCTTCTATTTGTGTTCTAAATCATTAAACAATCAGCTCCCATTTGTTCTTGAGTGGGAGCATACACTTTTTGATTTGAGGGATTCAATAAATTACCTAGTGAACATCTTAAAGGGTCAACAAAATGACCATCACAAACCCTTACTGGTATTGAAGAAGAACCTTGACACAAAGAGTTAAAATGCTGTAAATTTTTTGAATGCCTTTCAACTGTCTTAGGATCCTCAAGAATAATATTTTGGTTCTAGGATCTAAATTTGGAAATGATTGTTAATTTTTTACATATACAATAGTAGTGTAACTCAAAAGTACAATCTACGAATGATGACTTTATCTTAATTCCATGATCCACTCCCTCCAAGCTCCAATTTTAAATTAGAGTTAAAGTAATCATCAATTAATACATTAAAGTATAATACACTACAATGATTAACCAAAAAAGTGTTGATCATGATCCTCCATAAAAATATTATCAACACCTACAAATACATTGAGTTAATTATAAAATTAATTTCTAAATTAAAGACTCATAATTGATTGAAGTTCATTTCCTAATTTACTTACCGTTTCCACTTTTCATTGTGTCCATTATTGTTATTGTTTGATTAAGATCAACAAAAAATGGTTGCATATTTTTTTGAGTGTTTTGTTGACCATCTAAAGTTGCAATAACATTCACATTTAGCATATCAACATGTATAAAATTAATCTATAAATTAAAAACTCAAAATTATTGAATCTCATTTCATAATTTCATTACCATCTCTAGCTTGCATTG
Organism: Cryptomeria japonica; assembly: GCF_030272615.1. Classification (NCBI taxonomy): domain Eukaryota; kingdom Viridiplantae; phylum Streptophyta; class Pinopsida; order Cupressales; family Cupressaceae; genus Cryptomeria; species Cryptomeria japonica. Next base: position 274,412,153 of record NC_081410.1, on the reverse strand, counting down.
CATCAACTATTGTTGTTGTTGTTGTCTGCTTCGGATCAATAGAAATGGGTAACATAGATTCTTGATTTTTTGTTGATCATCTAATGTTGCAATAACATGCACATTCAATACATCAGCTTAGATAAAATTAATTATAAACTAAAGACACAAAATTGATATATTTTTTAATTCATAATTTTGTGATGATATCTAGTTTCTATTGCATCCATTGTTGTTGAAGTCTGGTTAAGTTCAATAGAAAAAGCTAACATATGTTGTTGATTTTTTGTTTGATCATCTGAAACTATATTAAACTGCACATGTAACACATCAACTTAGATATTGATGGAGCGCGGGAGAGCGGGAGCGGGAGGGGTTTCCTGCGTAGGAGTTGCAGAAGATGAGGAAGACGATGCTGCGGATGAGGATGATGTCATCCCTCTCCTCCTTTCACCTTCTAAGCCGTTTGATGGGGCTCTTTGTGGCTCTTCTTTGCTAGAATGGTGGGTGGAGGAGTTTGGTACTAAGGAAGGAGTGCAGGCTGCATTAGCAATGGAGGCGTTTTGGCAAGGGTTTTTTGTGGCCTCTATTTTTGGTCATCAGGGGTGTGCGGCTGTTCCTGTCAATGGCCTTTTTTCTGCTCTTTGTTTGGTGGGGGGTGTTATCCTGATGGTGTTTGGGCAGATCTGGGACCTTGGCGGATCTCTTGTGGAGAGGCTCTATGTGTTCTCTCCTCTCCTTTGTGCTGAGGATTTGTTGTTGTTCTGGCCTTTGGTGCTCTGGTTCTTCAAAGGAGCTTCCTTTTTCGATTCTTCTCTGCTAGGCTACTCTCCCATGGAGGTGGAGAGTTGGCTTTGGTGTGAATCTTTGAGAGGGGTTTCTTGGCTCTTTCTCTCTTCCCCTCCTTGTCTGTTAGAGGTGACCATATTTCCTATGGAGGTGGATATTTGGTGGAGGGAAAAGGGCTAGTTTTTGCTTGCTGCTGGAGAGTGCTGGTTTTTGTCTTTCTGCTTCATTCTTCGTCCTGTAGAGGTGGAGCTCTTTCCTATTGAGGTGGAGAGATGGGATGTTGGGGATTTTCAACTTTTGGTTCTCCTCTTGCAGAGTTGTCTTTGGTGTGAACCTTTGAAAGAGGTTTCTTGGCTCTTGCTCTCTTCCCCTCCTTATCTGTTAGAGGTGACCATATTTCCTATGGAGGTGGATATTTGGTGGAGGGGAAAGGGCTGGTTTTTGCTTGCTGCTGAAGAGTGCTGGTTGTTGTCTTTCTGCTTCATTCTTCGTCCTGTAGAGGTGGAGCTCTTTCCTATTGAGGTGGAGAGATGGAATGTTGGGGATTTTCAACTTTTGGTGCTCCTCTTGCTGTTGGCTATGGATGCCGGTTTCTTTTCTCTTGGGAGTCTCCTTGGGTGGGGCTGGAAGTTCTTTTTTCCAGACTCCCAGCTTGTCTCCTGGACTGGTTCCTTTTTGTTGTTTCTTGGTTTGGCCTCCTTCCTTCTGGTTTTTGGGGTCTTTGTTCCCCCCTTTTCTAGTTGTGGGCTCCTGGTTTATCCTATAAGCAGGACGGTTGCTAATAGTTTTAAAGGGCATAGTTTGTCTTTCTGTTGTCTTTGGTTTGGGGAAAATCATGTGTTTGGAGTTCTGAGCTCATCATTTAAGGTTGAGGGTGCCTAGAAAAACCCTTGGTTGCTGGTTTTGGGTTCCATTTTAAAACCCAGTTTGAAGGTTGAGGGAGCCTTTCAAAACTCCTACTGGCCAGATTCAAATTGTTTGAATGTCTGCTGTAATCTGGTGTTGTTATTGAAGGTTAGGGGTACCTTTCAAAACCCTGATAGTTGGCTGAGGGTGCTTGGTATACCCTCGATTATTACTGATTCGTGCTATAGTTTGGAGTTGTAGCTTTGTTGGGTGTGGCGTGACTATGCTAGTTGTTGCTGGTTTTAGTCATCTTTACTAGATTTTGGCTGCGGTTTTTCATAGTTTATTTCTTTTAGCAGCCTACTTTGTTGGGTTCTAGATCCCGGTAAAATCTATTGGGTTTCGGGTCCCCTCAAAACCTGTTTTTCCCCTAATAAAAAACACATCAACTTAGATAAAATGCTCAAGTATAAAATTACATTATGTAATTAATCTAAACAATATTAAAATTCATAATTACCTGCAACAATTTGTTGAAATGTCTAAGTAGAAATAAAATGAAGCATTGATGCTTGATCTTTAGAAATTGTATCTTGTTTGATTGGTTAAGTATAGAAAAATGGTTAGAGATAGGAACTCAATATTTTTTAATAAAATTAATAAAAACATTTAATACTTAATAACTTACTATCTATAACTTGTATTTCATCTCTTAGCATTTCGTTTAGATCAGTGGAGAAAGACAATCGATGTCGTAGAGTACTTTCTTGATCATCCAAACCTACAATAAATATATATTTAACATATGCAATAAAAATAAGAAGTATTACTACGTCAAATACTCAAATACCTTTGAATAAATGTCCTCACCTTGGTGCATGATAATATCTCTTTCTTCTTGTATTGATATGCCTAAGCAACTGGTGACCTTTTTTTTTTCTTTTGCTTTCTACATCTTATAGAGGGGAATTAAAAAGTTTCATGATCTTTGGCTCTTTCATTTAAGTTTTGAGATATGGCATTGCGTCTTTGATGAATAGAACAATGATTTTGCATTTTGCTTGGACTAAACCATGGTGATATTCATCTAATAGACATGTTCTCTGAGTCGGGGATTGATTTAAATTTGGAAGATGAAGCAAAAGATGCATTGATATCTTTACTCAATCTCTCAACACACTAACTAAAAATATTTTTTTCATCTTCACTAGTTGGTTACTTTTGGAGAAATGAATTTAAATAATCAATGGAACTTTGAAAGTTATCATTGAAAGTATCAGATGATTTCCAACCATTTGTAATAGAAATAATAGTGATTACATCAATTTCAATATTTAAAAACTTTTTATATTTCATTATATAATAATGGTTTTGAAATTTACTAGTTCTTTGAGCTTCACCAACGACAACCCCAAGCACATCTTGATCTTCTGAAGGTATACAACCATCTACGATTGAAATAATAATTAATCAATGTTAAGAATCATAAAATCATTTAATATTTTACTATAAACATCATATCAACATTACCAATGGTTCTAATTTCATGAATACAACTCCCTATAACTTCATCATTATCATCGATCAATGGAGTAACAACATCTATAATTTAATAAGATTAATTTTGTTAGTGTTGAAAAAATTATAATCATTAAAAATATAAATATTAAACTTAAATATGAAATGACACTTACCAACAACTTGATCTTGTTCATTTGGTTTGTTTCTCTTTAGAATATCTAAGACGTTCAACACATGTTTGCATGTGTTTCCTCTTTTTGCCCAGTCACAATCACACACATGCAAATTTGGTCCAAATTTCCTAATAAAATACCATTTTGTTGGAATTGTTTAGCTTCTTATCTTATATGTGTTAGGGAGGAGATCATATAGAGAACAATCTAAATCAAAGATTTTATTTTCTCTCTAAAGTGGTTATATAATATATTTCCTTTTTGAAGTTTGTTAGAAATCGAGATAACTACAAATATCTTTTATTTTTGTAGAATGGCTCTACCCTATGTAGAAGTGTATGAATCAGCCAATCCATTCTCTTTATGCATTTCTTAGAATGATCACTTAAATAGTGATTCTTGATGTGGGAGTGGTATGACTCTATAGAAGCATTGGTTTCTTGATTTGCATGAGAGAAATTTCAATTTTTTTTGCTCAAATTACTATATAAAAACAACTAATGATGTCTTAGCATATACAATAAACAACTTAAATTATGAAAATGCATAGAAACCATAATTGATAACTTCATTATCTTACCAACACGACTCTCATCATGACACCAAGTATTTTGACAGTAATCAATAAATTTCCTCTCTTTTTTAAAATTCTCCATGAAAATTTTAATCAGGTGAGTTGTGATGTCTTCATTATCACTTATTGTATACATTATCGCACCCAATCTATCAAATATATGTGTTACAACATCCTTATTACTGGCATACCTAAATTATATAATAGAATATCAAATTATGATGTTGATGCATGTACTTTACCATATGTTTTAATTGAAGATTGACTTACCCATACACATTCTTCAACCATGCCCTACATATAAGCCAAATGCATAACAATACTTGACAATTAAAGGATAACATACAAGTTACATTATCAAAGTTCATAAGTAGGATTCTAACAAAATTAATTGTTAAATTAAAACTAGTTTATGTTGAAATTAGGAAATATAACTTTTGATAAACTAAATATTAAGAAATTACAATCTCGTAAACATAAACTAAGACTAATAAAACATATTTGCTTCAATCTTGACACTAGCATCATCTGTCATGAATACTTTGACATGCCAATCTTTATATATATTTTCCCTCTTTTGTAAACCTCCGTTATTTATATTCTCAACTTTATTTCTCAAAGATATGTCCCATGCAACAAGCACACCAACCTCTTGTTCATCAAATACAAGTAAGGTATATAACTAATACTAAACATGAATAAATCATTGATAGATTAATTTTTCAGATAAAATAGACCAATAACTGAATTAAGACCCATAAATACAATTAATATGGTTCTACTTACTCCATATTTGTTTGCTGAGAATGTGGAAGATTTCCCTTGCAATAATTGAGTCATGTGAATGTTTCACCATCATCTCTTGCATCCATGGTGTTTGGATGCCTATAATAAATAGAATATTTTCCTCATTGCTTGGTGTTTGATAGTAGAAGAAGTTTTCTTTCTCCTCTACATGCCACAAATATACACTTTTTGCATCATCTTCATTTTTTTGTGATCAAAGGGAGCATACTGTTTTCTATGCATTCAATACATCTTTCCTCAACAAACACGTGTCCCTCTTATTCATCAACTTTTTTAGACCACAATACAAGTAGTGTTTTTTGCATATTGTGTCAATCCCCACACCCATCAACAATAAGGATTCAATATATGATTTACATTCATTTGATAATCTCGGTGTGACACTACTCCTTGGATCACTAGAAGGGTCATCCTTTCCATGAAAAAATTCACCATTAGCATCTCGAGGCTACTCATTATATGTAATAATTACAACATTTGGTCTACCATACATAACCCTAACATAAACATGGCTTTGACATCCCCCTTTTTGAGTAAAAATTCATATCCTTTGCATGTTTTCAGGTTTATTCTTTTATCCTCGAGCCCAAAAGCACAATGATAACTTATTATACATGTATAAAATATATATTAATTGATATAAAAAATTATAAATATAAAAGGTGTCATGCTTGATTAATTTATTAAATCTAGACAAACCTTAAATACATCTTGGTGGTGTGGTCAGTAGGTTCTATCAAATTGTACTCCTTATGCTTTTTACATATAAATTGTGTCTTTGTGCCATCCAATAAACCTTCACCTTTGAAAAAGTGAGGGAGTATCTCAAGAGGGATAGCAACACATAAGTCTATATGTCAAGTAGTATCATCTCCAACAGGTGTCCCTTCAAGGTCATCACTTGAGAATTTATTTCCTTTGTTGGGGATGTCTTGCATATTTAGCTTGATGAGTGATTCTCATTTATTCTTTCTACTCACTATGAATAATATTAAAAAAGAGTGTCCCTCTATCTTGTTCAAATATGTAAGAACAACTACATTGATACCATTTTATTTGTATCAATATCCTTAACAAAGATATTTTACTAATACCAAAATCATATAAACACCATCATATCATCAATAAAATAGAATGCCATATCTCATGGTTGAGACACCTAAACCTTAACAAGAGGAGAATTTTAATCTAAGAAAACAAAGACAATACTTTTTATTTTATAGCAATGATTCTTTTAGATTTTAATTTTTTTTGTGTACTTACACTATAAAGAAGACAAAAGATTAAAAAAATCTATGGCTCAAGGGATGAAGTCCCCATTTGGCTTCAAGTGGGGAGGTTATAATCTAACATGACAAACACATAAGACACAACAACAACCCTATAATTATTCAAGTGGGAGTGACAACCAAACATCTTAGGCTTCTATTTATAAGCTCTCTAAGTGAAATACGTGAAGTAAGGGCCCATTTACATGCACGAGCCTAGGAGGTCTCTCCTAGTCTCTTCACCTCACAAGTATTGGTGGACCAAGGGTCTTGGGGCTCTGCTAGACCCCACCAAAAATTATGGTTGAGGTCGTCCCTTGGGGTGATTAAATTTCTAAGTAGTCCTCATAAAAAGAAAGAAGTGGTATTTTTGATTCACAATATCATGCAAGAAAAGAGCATACACACACACTCCTTCAGGATTAAAATACAACACTTCTTTAATTAACAAAATTGAAATGTGTATGGTTCATTTTAATCCCTCAAAGAAATAGTTTGAATAGACACACAAACAAAGAAAGAAAATATGATAAGAAAACATGCAAAATAAGACATCAAACTAAAAAAATAACCAAACTATTAATATCCTTTATAAAAAATTTGAACATTTTAAAAAAATCATAAATAGTGGAGTTAGTATGCAAAATTCAATGTAGTTTAAAGATTCAAGATAAATAATATTCAACAAGGAACACACTCTAGACAAATTTACCTGAATTTTGGTGTGCAATATGAGGAAAAAACTGGGTCCACTATGTGCGTTTCGAACTAGCTTTCAAATGCCTACAAATAATTAAAAATGTGGTTAATTAGTGGTTTGAAATTTGTTGACATTTTCAAGCAAACAAGTTTTTAAGCATTTGATATATATGAAACCCAAATTTGATTAACTCCTAATTATACCTAGAAAATAAAAAAAGTATAGACATGTGGTAGACAGGCAGGCTTTACAGGGGGTTTCGTCCGGTTTCGAAATATTTTTAGGGATTTTTTAAGAGCAATTCGCGTCATCACATAGGGAGCTTAAACCTGTGAGGACATAATGGAAATGGGAGAAAGCATAACATTGGGAAGCAGACGGGAATTTCCAGTTATGATAATCGATCTTTTGTTGAAGTGGTGGCCGCGAGAGTCAAGGACACTTCTAGGGCATCCAACCCTGTCAAACAGGCGGGTGCTTCTGCTATCTCTGGCAAGGACGTGACAATCTCGAGCAATAAAGCCCTTTCTATTTCAGGTTTGGAAAAAGGTAACATGACAGATGTAGCCACGATGAAAGAGGTATGGTTTCTATGGCCATGTTTTGATTTTAGAGGTTCTTTTGTGGCAAATAGGGCCTCCAAGTTACACTCCGTTGCTCTTTTGGGGGAATTTTGGGGCCCTCAAACCAATTTGTCTAAGTTGCATTCTAAATTGAGAAAACGTTGGCCTGCACTAATTTGTTTTTAGTTATTATCATCGAATTCATGCGTATTTGTTTTTGAATCCCCCCATTTTAGGGGTGACGTTCTTGCGAATTCATTTCATTGGTTTGGTAATATTTTGATTAGGGTTTCTGCTTGGAAACCCTTTTTTGTCCCAAATTGGGTCAAGCCTAAAACTCTCCAGGTTTGGTTTGGATTGCCTCAGCTTCCCTTTGAATTCATGGACCCAGAAGTGGTGAAATCTATAGGAGACGACTTTGGGAAGTTTTTGACATCTAAATTTATTTTTGAGGAAGGGAAGGTTTTGGTAAAAATCTCTGTGTTGGTTCCCCCTACTTCTGTATGCCCGATTTCATGTAATCTCAAATCAAATGAGGGTATTTGGAAACAATCTATTGTGAAGATGGATAATGATCTTACTCAAAATTTGATTGTTGTGGACGCCCCCCTATTCTTGGACTTTTGTAATTATAACTCCAAAGCTATTACAAACAATAAGGAAAGTTTGGATGTTCCTCTGAATCCCGTCCCTGTTAAAGCCCCTCCTATTTATGTCTTGGTTGAGTCTGATTACCAGTCAAAGGAGGGTCCCAAGAATGTAGTTCAATCTCTCCATAAAGCCTCCACTGATAAATTGGAGAGTGTTGTGAACACTTTAAATCAGGTTGGTTTGGAAGGGTTTCTAAGCTTGTCAGCCAAGCCCAAGGTGGCAATGCTAACCTAGTTAGCTAGACATGTCCTCCCCCCCCACAAGGCCCCAATCATTGTTCTGCTTAGAAGGGAGGGCTAGATGGCAACTTAGGTGATGAGGTCTTTTGTTCTTTAGAAAGGTCAGGTGGTCATATGGATATTCCACATAATATTGTAGGTTCAGGGAAGAATGCCCCAGTTGAGTCTATTCCCTTTAGTCATGATGATGCTGTCCTAATTCAAAAGGTAAAAGAGTTAGCATATAGTGATCCTATCAAGGAGTTTGGCAAGCCTCAGGAGTCTCTAGATATTTCTCCAGATGAATACACGGTTCAAGAAGTTGAGCATTTGCTCAATTCTAACAAGGATCATTTAGAGGAGGAGGTCTCGGATAAGATTATGTGTTCTATTAAGAACGATTTGGATTTAATTCATAAGAGTTTGCCTCTATCCCCTTCCTTTAATCCCTTGGAGGTCCCTATTAATGTTACCCAAGATGCTTCAAATCGGGTGGTTCCCTAGGAATTGGTGGCTTCTCCTCGGCCGACTTCAGTTAAAATTCCCATTTCTCCTCCTATTGCCCAAGTTGAGATGAAATTCTCTATCTCTGTTGTATCTCCGAGCAGGGGTAAACCTCCAAAAAACCGCAAAAATCAATTGGAAATTGATGCAGGCATTCAACAAGTTTTGTCTGCTTCCCTTGGGGTTAAGAAGGCTTCAACCTTGTCTTCGAGTAAAGGGAAAAACAGTGGCCATGGCTCGAGCTCCATCAAAAAGAAAAAGAAGTGTGTAATTAGTCCTTCGATCACTAGATCTGTGGCGGTTAAGAGGAGCTTACATAAAAGCTTTGGGGAGAACATTTCTTCCCCTAAGGATGAAAAGAGGGGAGTGTTGACCTCCCCTCGAGGGCAATGGGGATCATCTCATGGAATGTTAGGGGCTTAAATGCCCCTAACAAGAGATGCTTGATCAAGTCTCAATTAGACTTGGTTAAGTGGGATATAGGCATGCTCCAAGAGACTAAGCTCTCTTTGGAGAATTCTGAGTTTGTATTTTCTTCTTGGAAGAGGTGGAAGTTTCTGTCTTGCCCGGCCTCTGGGGCATTGGGAGGCTTGGCATTGTTATGGAATGATTTCGTGGTTGATGTAGAATTGGTTGCTTCTGCTCCTAATTGGATGTTATCATTAGTGTCATACAAAGATTCTAGGTTTAAAGTATGGGTGTTTAATATTTATGCCCCCTCAGGTGTCTTGGCTAAATACAACCTTTGGCGAGAACTCATTAGGGTTTCATCCCCCCTTAGGAATCATTCCTTTATTATTTTTGGGGGGGATTTTAATGCAATTTTGGATTTAGGCAAAAAATCAGGGGGTATTTGTCCTAATAAGAATTCTATGGATGACTTTAATGCATTCACTTCTGATATGTCTCTTTTTTATTGTAAGCCAAATAATGGTCTTTTCACATGGATAAAAATGAGGAAGAATTTCTCTCAAATTGCGGAAAGATTGGATATATTTTTACTTTCCTCCAATTGGTTCGATTCAGATATTGAGTTTTTTTCTTCTATCCTTCCCCTAACTGGGTCTGATCATTTCCTGGTTTCCCATTCTGTTGTAAGAGATAGACCTTCCCACAAATTGCCTTTTAAGTTTGAACCCATGTGGTTTAGGGATCCTTCTTTTCTTTCCCTCCTGCGACAATGGTGGGGAGAGGCTCCATTCATTAGAGGATCTAGAATGTTTCAGATTGTCAAGAAGATCAGATTTCTAAAAAAAAATATTAGGGAGTGGAATTCTCTGCATTTTAAGAATATCTTTGAAGAAAAGCAAAGGATCTTGGATATGATTGATGTTTTGAATAGGCATGTGATGCTTCATAGTATGGGTTCTAGGGTGTTTGATGAAATTAAGTCTCTTCGGAGTGAGTTAGAAGAAATTTTGGCAAGAGAGGAGGTATATTGGAGACAAAAATCTCGGGAGCTTTGGTTAGCTGATGGGGATAAAAATACAATTTTTTTTCATGCTACCACTAAAATGAAAAGGGTCAGGAGTAGGATTTATTGTATTTAGGATTGCCATGGGAATATTCTCTCTGAGGCAGGGGACATTTCTAGGGAAGTGGTAAAGTTTTTTAAGAATCTTCTTTCATCTGAGAATATCGATGTCTCTAACAATATCTCTTCTCACATTCCCTCTCTAGTTTCTCCCGATGATAATAGAATGCTAATGTCTCCTTTTTCATTAGATGAGGTTAAGGGGGCTATTTTTGCTATGAATCCGGATAAGGCACTCGGGCCTGATGGATTCACTCCTTTATTCTTTCAGAAATGTTGGGATTTTGTGGGTCGGGATGTTCTTTTGGCTCTTGAGGAAGCTAGGTGAAATAGGTCAATCCTTAAAGAAATGAATACTACCTTGATAATTATTTTACCTAAGAAGGAGGACCCTAAAACTTTTGTAGATTTTCATCCTATAGCTTTATGTAACGCCCTCTACAAGATCTTTGCCAAAGTGATTTCTATGAGATTGGCCAAACTTTTACCAAAAAAATCTCCCTTGAGCAAGGAGGTTTTGTTCCACAAAGGGAAACTTCTGAGGGGGCTATAGTTGCTCACGAGGTTTTACATTCGATTTCAGTTTAGAAATATCCTACCATGATCCTTAAGATAGATATGATGAAGGCTTATGACAGGGTCGAATGGAATGCGTTAAAAGTTGTTTTGTCAAGGTTGGGTTTCTGTTTGGCTTGGACAAAATGGATCATGTCTTGTATCTCCTCGACTAGATTCTCGGTTCTTGTTAATGGGTCCCCTTGTGGTTTCTTCCACTCTTCTAGAGGTCTGAGGCAAGGGGATCCTTTGTCCCCTTTCTTGTTTATACTATTAGCTGAAGCTTTGAGTTGGGCAATCAGACCAGTCTGAGTGAATGGTTTATGGAAGGGTATCAAAATTCAAAAATTTGAGCAGAGGATTTCCCATTGCCTTTTTGTCAATGACACCCTTTTGTTTGGTAGTGTATCTTTAAAGGAGGCTAGAATCATAGATCAAGTGGTTAGGAATTATGTTTCATTTTCGGGTCAAAAGGTCAACAAGGACAAATCTAAGATATTCTTCTTAAACACTCACTCTTTGATTCAGGATAAGCTTCAGAAGTTTTGGGGTTTCCATCTTGGGGATTTCCCTTGCAACTACCTTGGGATCCCCTTTTTTGTTAAAAAGGATAAGGTGGGCTTTTGGGACAAAGTAATTTCAGGGGTTTCAAAGAAAATCTTGTCTTGGAACCATAAATGGCTCACCATGGCTAGGAAAATTGTTCTGATTAAGTATGTGTTGAATGCGGTACCAATCTATTTAATGTCAATTCTAAAAGCTCTCAAGGTTGTCCTTGTCAGTTTAAAGGATACTTTGAGATCTTTTCTTTGGAATAATAATAAGGATGGGAAATCTAGGATCCCCTTGTTAGCTTGGGATAAGGTCTGTCTTCCTAAAGAGCTTGGGGGGGCTGGAACTCGAAGTTTGGAGAATCAGAATCTGGCTCTGGGGGCTAAGCTAGTGTGGAAATTGTATGATAAATTAGATTCCCTTTGGGCTAAGATCATGTTTGCCAAGTATCTTCATAATGGAGTTAGAGAATCTATTTTTCACGCGTCGAATTTGCCCTTGGGGTCGGCTATTTGGAATTTTTTGGTGAGATGTAGAAGTGTCTTGTTGCCGCATCTTTATTGGGTGGTGCATAATGGTACTAAAGTTAGATTTTGGGATGAGGCTTGGAATGGCTACTGTCCTTTGGATTCCATTAGTAATTGGACCCCATTAAAATCAATCCTTCTAGATAGATGGGGTTTTTTTTTGTCTGATTATTTTGATGTTGTACATAATGGGCAAGTGAAGATGGCTAAATGGAAATCTATTGATTGTCTGAATGTTATTCCCAGCTTGAAAGCAGATTTTTGTACTATCCTCAAAGATAGAATTATCATCTTGTCTGAGAGGGAAGATGAGCTTATTTGGACTAAGAGCACATCTGGCAAGTACTCTGTGAAAGATGGATATAATTTCCTTATGTCGGCTAAGGACTTTTCTTCTTGGCCTTATAAATTATTCAGGCATCCAACTTGCCTCGTGAAGGCTGGAGCATTTGCTTGGCTTGCTGTACAAGACAAGGTTCTTACTGGGATGAGACTGGATAAGATGGGTTTGTCTGTTGTTTTCCCTTGTGTTTTGTGCAATAAGAATTTGGAATCATCCTTTCACATGTTCCTTCATTGTGATTTTGCCTTTGGATGTTGGCAATGACTTTTTGAGAAACTAGGTTTGTCCTTTGTTATTGGCAGTGAACTTCTCTCCCACTTTAGAGCCTGGCCTATCTTGTTCTCCTCATCCTTTTATGCCTGTCTTTGACTCATCTCTCCATCGATTATCATTTGGAACATATGGTTAGAAAGAAACAATATGATTTTTAGAAAGTTATCTACTTCGCTTTCTAACATTTTAGTCAAGATAGAAGCTTCTATCTTGGAGGTGGCTTTGTCATACATTCATAAGAATTTGGAAAATTTGACATCATTCTCTCATTGGGATAGCAGGATTACAAGGACATAGAAATCTCTTTCTGCCATCCCCTCCCATGGGTCTGTTGCAAGAGGTCTGGCTATTAGTAATAAGAGACTTGCTGCTAGATGGGATCCTCCTCCTCTGGGTCATTTCAAGCTTCATTTTGATGGGGCTTCTAGGGGTAACCTGGGTTTGGCTGGGGCCGGTATGGCCATTTTTGACCACAATGCAATCCTAATAGCTGCTCAATGTCATGCCCTTGGTTCTTAGTCAAACAATTTTGTTGAATGCCAAGCTTTGTCCTTGGGGATTGATTTGGCTATTTCTTTAGGGATTAAAAATCTATTGATTCAGGGGGATTCGATGACCATCATTCAAAGTGTTTTGAGTTGTAAGAGTAATTGCTGGCACTTGAAGTACATTATAGATCATATTTTGGAGAAATTGTCCTTCTTTGATACTTTCTCATTATCTCATTGTTTTAGAGAATTGAATAAGCTGGCAGATTTTCTGGCTAATATGGCAATTGACACTGGTGCTCATTGTAAGATTGTGGAGGTGTGTGATATTACTCAAGACATTCTTCTCAGGTATTTGATCTAACCCCAAGGTTTAAGGTAATTGTCTTGAGCTATTTTTCCATTATCTCTTGAGGTATACATGTTATCCTCTTCTCTGATAAGATTGTATTTGTACCACATGTATAGATTGGAGGATGTTTTTGTTCACATATGGTGTATTCTTACAATTCTGCATTTGGGTTAGATGTTGATGTGTGTATCTCTCATGAGGTGTGGGCAGGTAAACTACAATTTGCATCTCATCCTAAAGGCTAATTTATAATCTGCTGAGGTATGGGCTCTAGGCTTCTTGTTCTAACTATGGGTTTATGGCAATTCATTTCATTTTATCTGTCTCTATTACTTCTTGAGGTACGCATGTTATCTTCTTCTCGGTTCAGATTCTATTTGCACCACATGTGTAGATAGGTGGATTATGCTATTGTTTACATATGGTGTGTTCTTAAAATTTGCTTATGGGCTAGATGATGGGGTGTATATCCCATGAGGTATGGTTAGCAAGTAATTTGTAGTTTTTGTTGTATGCATGTTAATCTAAAGGTACAGATGAATTTCTATCAAAGGTCGAGGAGAGGGTTATTCCTCAAGGTTATGTATAAGGCAGTGGAATGCATTGTATAGGTTGATATCTGATATTGATACCGTATTTTGTCCTTGTGTTATTTGGCATTGATAAAGACATTTATAGGGTGGTGGCATGTGTGATTTGTGCAGTCTTTATTTTCAGTCCTTTATAGGATATGTCATGCTTGTAACTTTTTAATATTTGGTACGATCCTAGGTATTTATTACTTGATGTAAGTACTATATCACTGGCCACCTTGTGTGTGTTTTGGCCTTGACAAAATTGGCTTATGGGATAATCATTGTTGAGGGTGGCGTCCTCGCTTGCTGGAGACACATTTATGGGTGTTAGTGTAAGGGTTGTTAATTCGTGTGAATTGTTCTAATCAAGTAAGCTTGCAATGGATATTTTGCATTGTCATTATGGAAAGTTAAGGGCGGTTTTTTCATTTATGTTATATCATGCTACTGTCAAAGCAGTTTTTATGTTATGTTTTTCGTGGCTTTTTCGGAGCCCTTCCTCCTGCAAATGTCTTCTTCTTTGTCCATTGGTGTTTACAGAGTGGTATTAGAAGCCCGAGTATTGGGGGAAGAAAATGAGGACAATTCTGTCAAGCTTGGTAAGGTTTTAACTTGTTTACTCCTGTGGTGGATTTTGAATTCTGTAGGCTTTTGGGGTGTCGATGGTTGCAAGTTTGCCCTCAAATTTCTTATGATGAGCTTCTCTCTCATTTTGTTACTATTTGATTTGATGTTTTACTTGATTTAGATTTGGTCTGCCTCTTGGTTTCCACGTTTATTTTTCTGTCAGTATGCAATTGGGCATTAGTTTCTCCTGCTTTGGCTGTTTATCGTTTTGATATGGGGTCTTTTTACTATGGTGGCTTTCTTCCTCGCCACGAGCTTATGGCTAATGGCTGGTCTAGCCAATTACTGCATGAATTATGAATGGGTTTGATATGTGATTCCATGGAAGACACTCGGGCCTCCATGGATTTTCTGTTGTATTTGGCTCTTGATTAGTATGTGGATAGAGCTTGGGTTGTCTTTTAGGCATTACATTCGTTAATCACATTGGGCTCTTTATGCTCTACTCCTGCTTGTTTGGTTTTTCCTCTAAGGGTTATTCCACCTCCGACCTCACCTCATGAACCTCCGGAGGAGAGCTCTAGTTCTTGGTTTTTGGATATCTAACTATTTTCTTTTTGTAGTTGGTGGAATGGTTTTTGTTGTTGCAAGCTTGAAGTTTTTTTGGCTTCTATTATGCTCGGTTGATTATCTATGGCTTTGGCAGGGAATTTTATCTCACTTATCTTCCTGGCGGTCCTTCACAACATTTTTGATCTTCCCTTCATTTGGTGATAGTCTGGTTTTTTGGAATTGTCTTATGGGACCCTTGTAAAAATTGTAAAGATAGGGGGTTGGGGGGTCTATCTGGACAGAACATATGATGTAAGGGTAGTGCCTATTTTTATCTTTTTGAAGGCTACAACTGGAGGTTTTCTTGCGGGTTCTTTCCTTCCGGTATGCCTTTTTTTGAACCCGATGTAAACACTTTATTATTAATATATAAGTTTAGTGGATTTTCCACTTTTATTTTAAAAAAACAATAATAACACCAATGCTTCCAATATTCCATGCACTTTATGGGTAGAATTATCTTTGTAAATATATTTTTAAAATAATTTATTATTGTTTGAAAAGTAAACTTTTTCAACTTTTATATGCCTAAGGTTAATTCAATGTTGTTTTCTAAAATATATGCATGACATTTAGGAAGAGTGTGAAGTTTTTTTTGAATGACTATAGGGACTCTAGACCATAAAGGGTAATGAAGCTATGTCACTTTAGAATAAGTTTTTGAATTAATTTATTTGCATCATAATTTTGAATTCTAATCCCTCCATATTGCATAGAATCTAACATAGTTAGACTGTAATTGAAATATGATATTAAAAATTAAGAGATGTTAATGAAAATATAAATATGGATTAAATATTATAATATCAAAATATTCTTTTCTCACTTTCATGTCACCCTAAATGTCAATACTACTAGTAATGTAAATTTAAAATAAACCTCTATACTCAAATAGAGATAATTCAATCATACAATAATTTTAACTATTTTTAGAAAATTGTTTTTACATTCTTTGCCAATAACTTATTAAATTAGTATAAGAACTTATATTCATCTCCATTTAATTCACTCATATTATTTTCAATGTCAAACTTACTAAAATATCGTGTGAATTGCATTGCTATAAATTTTATCCAATTCTTCCTTCCTTATGAATCTAGCTTAGATCCATCATATAAATATATTCAAATTTATTATAATTATTTCTTTATTTAGTAAAGAGAGTTGATAGAGCTTTTTCTTCAAAGCATATTTTTTTCGGTGGATCAAGAAATATTGTGGTTAAATATATTTTAGGCTTGTTTTATCCCTTTTAAATAGAGTCAAAGTTTTCAATCTTTAAATGAGTGTATCTATTTATTTTTTAAATAAATTAGAATAGGAAGAAATATATTTCTCTTGAGTTAATTAATATATTAGAACAAGTCCCATACATAGTGGCAAGTACTTGCCTTTATAGCATCATAATAAAAATGCTTCTTGTAATTCTTAATTACTATAATTTTGAATTATTGTTATTTTAAAATTTTATTATTTTATTTATATTTTTGTAATATTAACTATAACTCTCACTTCAATAAAATAATATTAATAATTATAATATAATATAAACATTGGCTTGTTAATGGGCCTCTCGAGGTTGATTTAGATTACAAGGGGAAGGAAGTTGTTGATTGGATGAAACCAGATGTAGGATGGGTGAAAGTCAACTTTGACAGGGCGTCAAGATGGAATTTGGGCCCTTTGTAGGCTTTGTGGCAAGAAAATGGAACATAAATATTTTTGCAATTGGAGCTAAAAGATTGAAGGAAGGTACAAACAACGAAGGAAAAATGCAAGCGGCTTAATTAGCAGTCAACGTGGCCAATAAATTATCAGTATCACAATTACATTTGGAGGACGATTCACTAATTGTTATCAATGTGATTATCTAGGGTGAAATTCCAATGTGAAAATTAAATAAATATGTTAAGATTACAAGAAGAACTTTTAATAACTTTTAAGGATTTAATTATTACTCATGTTTTGAGAAATGGAAATATAGTGGTGGACAGGTTGTCGAAATAGGCGTTATCATTAATGGAGGAACAAATGAAATTTGATTCGGAGGATCTCTGAGAGATCCAACTTGATTAATAGTGATGGGTTGTACGTCACCAACTACAACAAGAGGGTTGGTGGAAAAGAGTTACAAGATGGAGGCGAATTTTATCCTAGTTACTACTAAGTAGCAATTAGCGTTTTTGGCTCAAATATTAGAGAAGAGAATACAAAGCATTTCCAAGCATGATGATCTTCTATTTGTGTAGATTTTGGACATTTTATTTAGCGAAGAATTTATGAGAATAAAGCACCAATATCAAACTAATATCGATATTATTTCATTGCTTGTGGTGTGGGGGTTGGAGCTAGGAAGCAAGAAGGATGTTTAGTGGGCCCTAAAAGAATGTGTGGATGATGAATGAACTTTTTGTTTGAGGCTGATTTTGGAGTGGGTGCATTTGGGTGAAGGTTTCATGGTACTGGAGGGCAATTGGTTGAAAATTGGAGATGAAAATCCACTGCTTCAGCCTTTCATTCGGTGGAGTGAGTCAAGTGATATGGATGAAAGGAAAGTTGAAGCTCATATTAGCTGGAGGCTTTGAAAGATTATATTTGTGAATGAAGACTAGAATGAGATGGTGTTGGTGCGTCGAAGGAGGAAAAAGGAAAAACTCATACGAAGTTCAAACTTAAAGATTATTGGGTCAATAGACCCTTTAGGAAAGCCAAAAAATAGTTTGTAAGGGAAATGGTAATTTTTTTGTTGATATGGAAGCCAGTTGATATGGGGAATGTTGCAATGTGTTAGATACTGATGTGATGGTTTAGTGTATGGTGGGGCAGTTAGGGTTTGTAGTCCTTTGAATTTTACAGTATAGACATGAATACTTTATTAAATCTAAAATTTAAATATTAATAAAAATAATATATTACCCATCAAAAAAATATAAAATAAACATTATAGTGAAAATATACATTTTTCTTAAGAATATAATCCTAATTTAATTATTAAATTGTTGGGTGAAAATTTTGTAAACTCGGGGAGGCTTTCAAAATGTGGATTTTCACCATAGTGTGTGAGACAATACCTCTCAGAAGGCAAGCTATGGTCTCTCCTATTTATAAGGGAAGGCTCCCCCTTTCTACTGCAATCTATATCTATTCTTAATCTACTTGCTAACTTTACACTAGTTTTAGGATGGTACAATAATACAATTCTCCTTTTTCAGAACAAGTATTTATCCAACTCCCTATCTAGAATGGATTTTCTCTTTTCACAACAAAATGATTCTAACTTGCAGTAACTAAAAAATCTATGCTAATTGGAAGCAAAATGTCTATGAAAGTAAAAGGCCTTCCGTTGCTTCCTTTTTTGAAAATGACTTAAGGGACGTGTTTCTTATATATAAGGAACTCAAAGTCTCTTTCAAATACTCAAATCCTATCATCAACTGTAACCCAAATATTGATTATAACTGACACCAAAATAAGATTCACAATATATTGTAAGCACAAAGTCTTCAGAAATATATCACAAAACTTTCTAATCTAACAAAATAACTCAACAAAGCACAAGGTCTTTGCCTTATTATCCACTTAATACAAATTTCTTAGTAAGATATCATAACACAAAGTCTACAATATTTTACTTTATCTCTTTTAACTCAAATACTTTTCACAAAGAAAGATATAATCTCAAAGAAAGTAGAAAAGAATGACATAACAACATTCCCTCACACAATAAAGCACTTCCAAGACGAAGATTGGATGCAACTTCTTTTATTCTTTGATTAAACTTATTGAATACACTACAAGCTCAAAGTCTTAGATATCTTTTCAATTCTGTAGAGTTTTGTCGTATTAGCAAAGAGATAATTATTACAAAAAGATCCCTCATATATATAGAAAAGGGATGATGCACAAAAATAGGAAAAAGTTACCTAAATGTGACCAAGTAAAAAGTAGAAACCCATTTGACGTAGGACACATGCATTCCTATATGTGTACTAGTGTATATATAGAATGACACCTAAGGTGTTTATAACTTATTACAAAATGACACTAAGAAAGCATAAAATAATCTAAGTGTCTGCATCTTCACATTGGTCTTGTTTTTAGAATTCTTCATACTTTTGTAGAGAAATTTTTGGGCTTCATCGGGTCCCTAAGTATGACTTGTGATGATCTTGACCTGTGTAATAGAATCACCCAAATCAATGCAACATTTATTATGTTTCTTTAATAGAGAATCTAGAAAATCCAAAATGAATTGTAGATCTACCAATTTATCGATAGAGGACAAAGAGAAGTCCTCTTTCTCAATTTCAGAGGTTAGCAAAAAACTAAACTCTTTGATGATTATATCTACATCAAGAGCTTTCTTATTTTCATCTAAGAAAGTGTAGGGAGTTTCTATTACTTTATCCATAATTTCTTTCCTTTTATCAATGCACTCCTTCTGAGCCTTTCTCATGTCCTTGATAAGACGATCTAGAGTATTCATTTGATGCCCTAATGCTTCCTACTATTCAACATACATATTCCGAGAAGGAATAACTCCATTATCTATAAGAACATCCGAGTCAAAATCTTCAAGTTTTAACCAAGTATCAAAATCCTTCTCTTGTGTTTCCAGCTCTTGAGAGAAGAGTTCTATACTATTATCCACTTCATTTTTTACAACTTCAAGATTCCTAACTATGGTAACAACTAAACTTAGCAGGCATGTTCCTTGATTGAGCATCCTGTCCATCCACTCATCCACTACCCTACTCTGTGAAGCTGCTTACTCGACTTGCTTCATGACCTGGTCATCAAGTGATGAAGTCACTGGTTTAATTGTTTCTAAGGACTTAGTCACCTTGATTAGAACAGTAGTAAGTTGTTCAACCTATGATTTAAGCTTATCTTTCTTCATCTTGTCCTCATCATATCTAGTAATGAGAGCATCTAAGGTCATTTGAACATCTCCTTTAGCAGAATCATGAGATTGTTTGCCCAAATCAACTCTACTAATAGTATAATCTGTGTCCTGAATTTGATCAATGTTCTTGATGGTAGGAGGAACAACAACTTCTGCATATTTGTTCTCAGCCTTCTCTACCTTTATCCTTGAAAAGGTCTTTGCTTTTTTTGTAGTCTTAGGCTTAGTGGAGACAAGTTGACTAAAATCAAAATCATCTAGAGAGACAACTTGTTTCTTCCTCTTAGGAGCATTGGAGAACAACCATGATGGTAGGGAAGAATCATCATCAACACCTGCAACTAAGGCCTGAGATGGATTTGCTTGTTCTTGAGTAGTAATAGTCACACTAGTCAAGGTTGTAGTGACAATGATAGGAATATTTTCAAGAGATGACTCATTAGGTCTAGGACCAGTTTTTGTCATGAATTCATCAAAGTCATATAACATAGTGGATGTCACCTCAGTCAAATTTGGAAAGGTAGATAAAACATTCTAAATGTTAGCATGAGGGGTATCTAAAGTAGACTCACTCATACTAGTGGAAAAAACATGAATAATTGTACTAGGAGTAAGACAAGTGACAGTAGATCCAAAAGGTTCCGACTCAACAATTGAAATAGGAATATGGACCATGGTTGAAAGAGAATGAGATACCTATGAATGGGACTCATGGGACTTATTTGACTAAGAAGTCTTGGAATATTCTGGTAATCCCTCTTCATCATATTCATCATCATGTTCATCATTATCTTCCTCTTCACCTTCAAGTTGATCCACATCAATAGGCTCTATATTAGGAGTTTCATCATCTGAATGCTCACCTTGTACCTCAAGCTCTTTTTTCCTCCTGAGCATTTGAAGTGGATGACTCTTCTTGGACTTTACCTTTGTTAAACCCAACTCTAAATTTTAACTTTGGAGCTTTCTGGGGAGTAGCCAAATCTTGTTTGTTCTTTGTGCTAATTTCAGATTTTTTTCCAACAAGTCTAACAATATCATCTTCAGAAACAATGGAGAAGAGCTTCAACTGGATCCTGCTAGTAAGCCAAACATTAGTATTCACAATAATAATTTGGAATCTATCCCTG
Organism: Cryptomeria japonica; assembly: GCF_030272615.1. NCBI lineage: Eukaryota > Viridiplantae > Streptophyta > Pinopsida > Cupressales > Cupressaceae > Cryptomeria > Cryptomeria japonica. Next base: position 274,391,146 of record NC_081410.1, on the reverse strand, counting down.
ATGGAAGTTTCTTCTTTTTGTTACCACTAAATAAGTGGTAAAGGTGTTCTTGAAACTTTCTTTTCTACATAGATAAGATTTAGAACATTACCATCATCTTCAAGACCATCTGAAATATTTGTAAGATCAAGCTCTCGAATTTGCTCCACTATAAGTCAACAATAATAAAGTTTCCTGATTTCATGTTTTGTCAAACAATCAACCCAGATGTCTTCAATGCGATGTACATGGACACATGCTTTCTTCAATTTATTCCTCATTCCTTTATAATCAAAGACTCTCCTTGACTTGAAGAATCATTTCTACTTCCATTACCCTTGCTTTAAAAATTGAATTAATGAAGTACCTACCAATAGTCAATGAGAACTTGAAACCTGCCTTGTGTGAACCAGACTGTGCTTCATGCATTGCCACCATTTGAGGATCCAATTCCATCAAGATAATTTTATCTGATGGATACCTTGGTAGCATGAAAGGTTCACCATTAAAACATCCCACCTTTAGGTAGGTGAAAGTAAGTAATTGGAGGAACATACACCCATATTGGTTCACCACTTCCCATGCATGATCAGACACTCTTTTGTTGTATAAATCTTTTTTTAGCATGCACATATGATAGCCAAAGAATGCATCATTCACCCTTCAAAAATGATGAAAAATATTTTTCAATATCAACTAGGAATAATATTCATACACAACAACTTGCCTTTTGACTCCTCAAGTAGACAAACCTCAAAAATGTCTCATATAATCCAGTGCATATACCAAATAGGATGCCATATAGAATTTGAGGGTAGTTGGTACCTTAGTGATTTGTTCGCACAAAGCATCACTTATTTGCTTACCCCAATATATTCTCTCTTTATTTTGCCTACTTATATGGATGTGCTGATACATCCATTCATAATAGGCATCTGAAGTAGGAAGTCCCTTTACCCTACTCAGAAGAGTGACCAAGTCATTGACCTCCTCAATAAGATCACTTCTATGGAAGGTTTTTGGCCACCGGGCAATTGTAGGTCTTGAGGTCTTCAACCAGTTATCATTTATATTTCTTCTACACTTATTAGAATTCCTATCATAATAACTTTGTGTTGATTGCATGGTGATATCAGAATACTTCTCAATGTTTGGACACTTGAAGATAGTGTCGAAAAATTCCTCATAAAGCCTAATAAGCTTTTTCCCACTAGTAGCTTTCACACTTCTACTAATAGGATCAAAATGATTTGTAGCTGCAAGAACAAATTCAGGATCTTGAGCTGACATTGGAAATGCTGAGACAAGATGATGTTGCTATTGATAATAAGCTCCATTTTATAGTATGAGGGTGGTTGCTCGATCCTTTTGAGAAATTATGCTATGTCCACATGACCTATTTCAGTATCCCTTATATTATCAATATTTGAAGATACCGATGAAGGTGGAAAGACCGGATGTGGATCTTTCTTTTTGAACTTCATTGTCTTCTTGCCTGGAGATGGTTTTGTCACCTGTACAAGAATGGCACTAGAGCATAGAGAAATCATTAATACTCAATAAAAAAAATCACCCATCATCTTGATCATCAAAACTAAATAGGATCATGTATGTGTTGCATTTGGGGCCATTAGGGTTTCAAAAACCCTCATTGCATCATAACAGATCAAGTGTAAATCAGGTCTACGAACCTTATTTACATGTGTGTGCATTTAGTGTAATTTGGGTTCATAGACCCGATTTACACTTAAGGCTAAGTGTAGATCAAAAGTGTAGTTCAATTATGTAATTTCAAACTACACATTAAAAATGGGAAGGATAAAACTAGGTGTAGTGCAGACCTATAGACTCAAACTACACTTGGGTAAAATAAAGCATCAATGTAGATCGAATATGTAGGTCCAAACTACACTTAAATAGTGCATAAGATGGATCAAGTGTAGATTGGATCCATAGATCCGAATTGCACCAGAAAAAGAGGTCATGGTGTAGGTCGGACCTATGGATCCGATTACTAGGAAAGTGGAAGTGAAAAGTGGTGATGTTCAAGTTTGTAAACCCGAACAACACTTGTGATATGGTGCAATTCAGGTTTACAATCCTGAACATAACCTCACAAATGACATTGGGCATGAAAAGAAACCTGGTGCTATTTGAGTTTATAGACCAGAACCACACCATGTGAATGGTGTTGTTCGGGTCAGTAAACCCGAACAACACCTCACAAGCAAAGCGCAAAGCAATGATAAAACAAAGTGGTATTCAAATCGATGAACTCGAATACCACCATACATTGGTGTGATTCAAGTTCATCAACCTGAATGCCACCAAGAATAGGGCAAAAACCAAATGAGGAATGATGTGATTGGGTTTTTCAAACCCGAACACCACCTCACAAACAACACAATGTGGCTTGGGTTTGCAGACCCAACCACACCAAATCAAATAAATGAGACTCAAAATAAGGGAAAGGCAACCCAAATAGGGCACAAAAGAAAAATGATAAAACATTAATAACAGGTAAAGCCATGGAAAAAGAAAATCACTGGTAAAACTCTAGGAAACCCTGCAATTTTGGAGGAGAAGAAAGACCCACAAATTCACCTTCAAGCAAAACGATAGATCAATCAAGAGATAATGCAGGTTAAAGAGATAAAAAATGCAATAAAATACTCCTAAATCAAATCAATAAAGGAGTCATTTAATTCATCATGGAGTGCAATTAATAGGTGCAAATCGGGTTCATGAACTCGATTTGCACTTAAGGCTAGGTGAAGGTGCATTTTGGGTTCATGAAGTCAATTTGCACCTAAGTGTGTAAAGGGAAGAGCATAAAGGAAAATGTGTAAATTCGGTTTATCAACCCAATTTGCACCTAAAGGCCAAAATGGTGTAAATCAGGTTCATAGGCTCGATTGACACCTAAAACTAAAAGGGAAGGAGTTTCTAAGAATACCAAAACAACAATCACGCGTGAGTTGATATAATCATCTCAAAAAGTGTGCATAGAGCATTTGAACTACAAATGGGCCAAAAATGTGTAGAGTTACCCCAATTGTTATTAATGAGTCCAAATTGGGGATAACAAAAATCTACATAATTATAATTACAATAAACAAGGAGTGCATGTTGCTCTCCTTGTGATAAATGAGGATTTTATCTTGGAATGTCAGGGGCTTAAATGCTCGTGACAAAAGGGGAAGGATCAAGAATTTTTTTGATTCTTCAAAAGTGGACATCATCTTATTGCAAGAGTCTAAACTTTCTCAGGATTCTTTTGATAACATAATTTCCAAATGGTCCCTTTGGAAAGCTGTTCATGTTCCTTCTTTGGGTGCTTATGGTGGTCTTATAACTTTATGGAATCCTAAATCAGTCAAAGTTGAGATGTTATATTTTGCTTCTCATTGGTAGTTGTTAAAGGTTGACTGGTTTGAAGTCTCTTTTGTTCTGTTTAATATTTATGGTCTGAATTCTCCTTCAGATAAAACTGACTTATGGGATTCCTTATCTAAATTGTTTTTGCGATATGATGATTTTTTTATTGTCCTTGGGGGTGATTTTAATGCTCTCCTTTCCTTGAATGAAAAAAGAGGGGGTAATCCTACAGCTCAGAAGGTTATTAATGACTTTTCTTCCTTTGTACAAAACAGTGCGTTATACGATATTTTCCCTTCTAATGGTTCTTTCACTTGGACTAATAGGAGATCTAAATGCCAGATTGCCTCTCGCCTTGATAGATTTCTTATTTCCCTAAACCTATGTTTGAGCAACTTTTCCTTTTCTTCTGAGATTCTTACCTCCTCAGATTTTGACCATTTCCCAATTTTGCTCAATTTTGATAAATTGGATCATGTTCCCTCTGTTAGACCTTGTTTTAAGTTTGAGAAAATGTGGTTCACTCATCCTCATTTTATTTCTTTATTAAAGCAATGGTGGATAAGTGCTCCATTTTGTAAAGGGACCAAGATGTTCCAGTTTTATTCCAAACTGAAATTCATGAAATCTCAAATTATGGCTTGGAATAAATTGGTCTTTAAGAATATTTTTCATGAAAAAGAGGTAGTTGCTAATGATTTGAAGGTTGTTAGTGAGGAGATTATTAGACATGGCACTAATTCCTCCACTAATGATGCTCAAAAGAAATTGCAAGCTTACTGGGAGATCCTTTGCTCCCGGGTTGAAATCTATTGGCAGCAAAAGTCTCGTGAGGTTTGGCTTAAAGAAGGTGATAGGAATACTGCCTTCTTTCAAGCTGAAGCCAAGCTTAAAAGAGCCGCTTCTACAATTTTTAGTATTAAGGATTCTAAGTCTAGTTATGTCCCTAATTCAGATCAGCAAATTAGAGAGGAGGGGGTGTCTTTTTTTAAGGAATTGTTATCTCCTTCTCTTTCTTCTTCCTCCATGGATCATCATGTGGATTTGCTTTTAGATTCTATCCCCTCCTTTGTTTCCCATGAGGATAATGACTTTCTTATGGGGCCTTTTTCTTTAGATGAGCTTCATTCTGTTGTTTTTTCCATGGCCCCTGACAAAGCTCCAGGACCTGATGGGTTTACTATCTTGTTCTTTCAGAAATGTTGGGATTTTATTGGTTTTGACTTATTAACGGCTTTGGAAGAGTCTAGGAGGGGTGGGTATATCCTTAAAAAAATTAACATCACTTATATTGCCCTTATCCTAGAATCTAAGAATCCCCAAACTTTTGCTGAATTTAGACCCGTTTCTTTGTGCAACTCTATTTACAAAATCTTCACCAAGGCTATTTATTTAAGACTTAAAATTCTCCTTCCTCATATCATCTCTCCTCAACAAGGAGGTTTTGTTCTGGGTCAAGAAACTCATGAGGGAGAAATTGTTGCCCATGAAACTTTACATTCCATAAATTCGTCCAATATCCCAGCTTCTATGGTTAAACTTGATATGATGAAGGCTTATGATAAAGTTTGCTGGGCTTTTTTGCTCAAAGTTTTGAGAAAATTTGGTTTCTTTGAAAGTTGTTGTAAATGGATCAAGAGTTGTATTTCTACTGCTTCATTTTATGTCATCATTAATGAAGCTCCCTCTAGATACTTTTCTTCAACCCAAGGTGTTAGACAAGGAGATCCTTTATCTCCTTTCTTATTTATCATTACGATAGAAGCTTTTAGTCGATTGGTTATTAAGAAAAGGGATCTGGGCTTTTGGTAAGGGGTATTAATTCCTAACTCTGATATGTCAATCACTCATAACCTTTTTGCTGATGATACACTTTTATTTGGGTCTTCTTCTATTCAAGAGGCTACTCATATTAAATTTATTCTGGATACTTATACTGCTGGATCTGGCCAACAGATTAGCCCCCATAAATCCAAGATCTTCATTTTTAATACTCCTCAGTTGGTGGCCGATAAACTTGTGAATATCTTAGGTTTCCCAGTAGACTCTCTTCCTTCTACCTATTTTGGGATTCCTTTCTTTATGGGATATGCTAAGTCTTCTATTTGGAATTCGGTTATTGAGAGACTTAAATCTCGTATTTCTGCTTGGAAGGCTAGGTGGTTGTCTCTTTCAGGTAGGATACTTCTCATTAAAACGGTCCTATCTACCATTCCCAATTACTATATCTCGGTTCTTCAAGCTCCCAGACCAGTCATCTCCCAAATTGAAAAGATTATTTGATCTTTTCTTTGGAAAAACAACATGACAGAAGATAAAAAGATTCCACTAATTTCTTTGACCAAGATATCTCTTTCCAAGCAAGTTGGTGGTGCTGGGATTCATGACTTATCTAAAAGAAATAGGGCTTTTGGGGGCAAACTAGTTTGGTCTATGTATACTAAGCCCCAATCTTTGTGGTGCCAAATTATGCAGGCTAAGTATTTGGATTCCCAGAACCCTGCTAGGATCTTCACAATTTCTAATCCTCCATAGGGGTCTGCTATTTGGAAATTTATGATCTCATGTAGGGAAGTGGTCTCTAATTTTCTCTCCTGGCAGGTCCATTCGGGGGAGAATATTCTTTTTTGGAAAGACTCCTGGAATGGCTTTCCCCATCTTTCGCAGCATGATTCTCTTGTTTATGTTTCGGTTGTTCTTTCTCAATCATGGGGAGTTAGATTGGTTTATTATGTAGATAGTGTTGTTCTATTTTCTCACAAGGTCTCATGGAAGGATCCCTCTACCCTGCCATTGTCCTTGCAGGAAATTCAAAAATTTAAATATGTTTTGCAAGATCGAGTGGCTTTCCTTTCTAACATCAAAGAGCAACTTATTTGGTGCCCTTCTAAATTGGGAAACTACTCTGTTAAAGAAGGATATTTTGTTGTTCAACAAATGGCCAATCAAAATGCTCCTCATTGTGCCTTTTTGTTCTGTTGGAATAACTCAGTATTACCTAAAGTTGATGTTTTTTCTTGGCTCGCGCTGCAAAATAGAATTTTGACTAGTGATTGTTTAGTCAAATTTAATATTGCAGCCTCCTTTTCTTGTGTCTTATGTGGTAAATCTCTTGAAGATGTCAATCATCTTTTTCTTCATTGTGAGTTTGTGAGTAGTTGTTGGCATTTTGTCCTACAAAAGTTATCTCTTTCATTCCCTTTACCTTTATCTTTATGGGACATGTTTTAGTCTTGGCCAGTTTTGTATTCATCTTCTCTATTTGCTTGTTTGTGGTTTATAATTCCCTCTTCAGTCATATGGGCCATTTGGTGGGAAAGAAACAAGCGCATTTTTAGATGTGACTCATCGGATTTATTGGTTGTTCTTGGGATTTTGGAAAGAAGTATTATTGAGCAAGTTAATGCTCATGTCCAAAAATATTTTAACATGAATTCAGAGTTCTCTTCTTGGGATAATTTTATAATCTCTTCTTGGAAAAGTATCATTATTCTTGTATCACCTGCCTTTCCAAGGATTCAGAAAACACCTATAGACAGAAATTCCATAAAATGGCATCCTCCTAATGCCCCTTTTTGTAAATTGAATTTTGATGGATCCTCCCGTGGTAATCCTGGTGATTCAGGAATAGGGATAGTTTTTCATGATCATTTGGGTTCTTTATTAGCATTAAAAGCTATGCCAATTTCTCCTGGCATAAATAATATGGCCAAGGCTTGTGCTCTTTTAGAAGGTCTTATTATGGCTAAGGATTTGAATTTCAAATACCTTCATATTGAAGGTGATTCAACTATTGTCATTAATGCTTGCAAGGCAAGAAAAGCTGATAATTGGCATTTCCGGTATATTCTTGAACAAATATGGACTCTTCTTGATACATTTGAGCACCTCATCATCTCACATGTTTATCGTGAAGGTAATGCATTGGCTGATTGCCTCGCTAATATGGGTTGTGACAAAACTGTTATTGATTCCTCTCGATTGGGGGGTGATTTGATGAGCTTCCCAAACCTATTAATTATAGCCTGTAGAGAGTTGAGGATTTAATATTTCTTATTATATGATTGGTCGTTTATACGAGTTGATATTCTCTTCTCTTAGTGAGGTATTTATTTTCATAATTCCATTTGGTTTTGATTTGAGTTACTTTGCTTTACTTGATCATCACTTGGCATTCATTAATGATGAGTTTGTTGTTATTGATGTTGTTCATGTGTTTGGTACTCTCTTCTGGTGCGAAATCTGGAGATATTTATTTTCACATTGGGAATCTGTCCTTCATATGTCATTTAAAGTTTGACGTAGCGTTGTTTTCATGATTATCTCTGTACACCGCTTCTTTTGGTTTGTCAGTTTTTTATGATATATCTCCTCTTTCTTTTCATTTACGACATAAAAATTTTGGGCTTCATTTCTCTCTAGCATTTCCGCATTCACCTCTTCTCCTTTGGCATTTGTCTATAATGGCGGACTGCAGATCTGATGTCGTTGGTGTTACTCATGTTTTGGAACCTTACGTTTCTTGTAAATTCTCTGTGTTCTGTAGTATATATATTTTTTGGTTGCAGTTGTTTTTTGGTGCAGAGGCATGTCAATTTTGATTGCAGGAGTTCTTTGTTGCAGGGCATTCAAGATATCCCAAGAACTTATTTTGTAAATAAGATTGCATGCTCCTATTCTGTAAAACGAGCTTGCATGCTCCTATGTGTAAAAGAGCCTGCATGCTCCTTTGCTGATCTCTATTTTGTAACTAGCTCCGACTAGAGGATTGTTCACTACTTCTCTTCTATAATCATGTTGGTGAGCAATGACCAGAGTTTTTCTTGCTGGTTCTTTTCTCTGGGAGCTCAGTTTGAACCAATTTTTAAATATATTGTAAAAATTATTTATTATTAATAAAATATATCAAGTGGCATTGCCACCTTGCCAAAAAAATAAAAAAAATAAAATTAATTTTAAACTTAATTATTAACTATTAGTTAAAGATTATATATTATTTTAATTTAATTTATGTAATATTAATTATAATTGATCTTAATAAAATAACTATTAATAATTATAAAATTATATAATATAAATAATAAAGTGAAAAGAGGTAATTTTTAATGACTAAATGAAAAATATTTAAATTTATGATTAAATATTATTAAATTATATTATAATATTAAAATGATTAAAAATAAAATAATGGTTTTCACAAAGTATTAATAAAAATTAGAATGAATTTAAAAAAAAATTAAACAAATTATAACTATAAAATATAATACTTGGGTTTATTTTTTTAATAGAAATATTCGTTGTATAATGCTTGTAATGAAATAATTTAAGTATTTATTTAAATTTTAATTTAATTTAATTTAAATGGTGTAAATCAAATCCCTATACAATAGTTAATTGACTTTTTTACATATATTTTAATTTTTCTTTTTATTAAAATTTACATATGTTTTTAGAGAAAATTCACTTCATTTACAAGATTATCAATAAAAAATGAAAAAAATTAGTTAAAATAGAGATTTATTTTTTAAATATAAGAAATCTAAAAAAAGCCTATAAAATCTATCATTTATAAAAAATGCTCCTATAACATCAAATTTCTTCATCCAATCATATTGTAGATAAATAATTTCTAGTTTTAAACTAGTATATATATCTTAAATACATCTATCTAAAGAAATGGTGATAGATATCAATTGAAACTATTTTATTTACATTAAAATTTTTTTATTTCATTTTAAATTTATTTACTACACACAAAAATATTTAAATTACATTTTATCAATATTATTTATTTTTTCTCTCATACATTATCTAGTTTTTTATATTTAAATTTTAAACTTCTTATCATTGTTACAAAAATCATTACAAATAAAAATTTATTTTTTTAATTGTTCGCCATGGCATTCATGGCATTCGCCGTCTGTTTGACAATCCTGTGGCTATTGGTCATAATTGTTTTCAGGGTGGCTTGAATTTTATTATAGTTTTCATCCACATGGGTGAGCCTCTCCTCAAATCTTTTTTGTATTTGATCAATACCCTCCACCGCTCTATTGATGCAGTCCACCATAGAATTCTTCTCATATTTTTTCCAATGGCCTTTATCTTTCTGATTGTCCTAAACAACTTAACAATAGGGATAGCATCCATCTTGCTGCCCAAAGCCCTTTGGTTGATTCTGACCTCCTTTAGCTCATGAAAGAGCCATTTGAACAAGCTGAAAGTGTCACCAGAATATTTTCATAATCATCCCTCTTATCACTCAGTTCCATACTCTTCACATGGAGATCCTTAGTTGTATTATGTCCAGGCAGTGAGGGGGGCGATGAAGGGGCTTGTCAATGTTTTGGCTATCAGGCTTAATGCCATCCCCTGAACCACCCGCAGAACCCTCAAAGTTAGCATTGCTGCCACTAGACACAGGGGAATCCTTGCCAGATGAGGTGGAGGAAGAAAACATAACCAGTTTCTTCCGCACCTTCTTACCCTTACCCACAAAAAATTTGGACTTCGGGGAAATAACAGGTTTGCCTTTTTTATGAGGGGGGGGGGGGGAGTCCGCCTTAGAGTCCGAATTGAACTCCTCACCACCCAACTCCCTAGCAGAAGTATCATCCTCAGAAGAAGTAGGCATATAAATAGACGGGGCAGGGAGGGCACGAAAATGGGAATCAATAAGCACCGGAAGCTCTTCATGGAGGATAGGGAACTTAATAGGGTTCTTTTTATGGTCCCTAAAATTAGCCTTCATGGTAGACATAAGATAGAAAGGAAGGGACACCTTGACACCATAATGAAAATGATTCAAAAGCACAAAATAATGACCATAAACCCTAATAAATCAACCATCAAGGGTGAAGTATTCCATAATTACCTTAAGAAGTTTCGCATAGAACTCCTTGGTAATAGAGATATGTAAGTAGCTCACCATTTTTTATTATTATTTTGGCCCTCTCCTCTTCATTTTTGGGGAAGTTCAACACCGCCTCCTCTGAGTAGTTTTTGTCCCTGTAGAATTTCATCCCATCAACCAAAAGGCCTGTGACCTGAGCAATCAAATTCTCATCAATAAGCACCTTGCGCCCATGTAGAGTGATGGTGCCATCTTTCCAATGCTTCTCAAATAGGCAGTCACATCCTTATTTCTCCCCTTTAACCTCTCAATGTATGGGGTAACACCTCTTTTCTCCAGGATCCTCCAAATTTTCTTATCCTTCTTAAGCTTCACACAACTTGGAGGTTCAATTCTCTTCCTTGCCCCACCCATTCTTCTCTTCACTTTGTAACTGAAGATACTCACAGCTTTCAAACTAGGAAAGAAAGCCCCAAAAAATTTGATATCTACCCACAAAGCATGCGAGTTAACTCTGCCATAATGACACCATCCATTATAAACACATGCCTTATGCGGAAAGGTACTGATCTTTCTAGAGACATGTCTTGCAATGATGGCAAGGTTATTCATGAAATTAGGTACCTCGATTTCTATTATGAAGAGTAAGAATGTAGAGCTTAGTGTCCAATATTTCCTCATTGGTCCAGGTCAATTGACTAATACTTCTCACTCCCTTATTAGCTAGGTAATAAGCTACATAGTTGGATTCCCTAAAAACATGGGATATGAAATATTGATCAAAAGTATTAATGATTTCCCTAGACTTTTTAATCCAAACTTTGACATTCCAAGAAGGCTTAGAAGTACCTTTAAGATAATTAATAATGTTTTAAGAATCACCTTCCACCCACACATACTTGCAGTTGTTTTTTCTAATTAGGTTAAGACCTTGATAAGCTTCTATGGCTTCAACAAGGGTGGTTAGTCTGAACTCCCAAGGGGGGAACCACTGCTGAAACAATATTACGATTATGATCTTGCAACACTCCCCCACATCCTACCGACCCTGGATTACCCTTTGTGGCCCCATCAAAGTTAACTTTGGCCCAACCTTGAGGATGTCTTCTCCACTCCTGATGATTTTTGTTTTTACCATTGGGCTTTAAAGGAATGGGAACATCAATATGAATTTCCTGGGCCCTTGCAACCCTAATCTCATAGTCATTGAAATGCACACTGCTTTGGGAGCTAGGTTTGGGACAAAGATTAGAAAGATTATCATGGATGGCCCGATTAATTTTCTTGAAGACAACATCTGGTTGGAGATAAGCTTCCTTGAAAATACAATTATTACACTCCTTCCATATGGCCCAAGCCACGTGGGGAAACACAAAGGACCACAAAGTGTAAAGAATGATTATTAGTAGGCACCTTCCATTGAGAAATGAGCTCTTTGACCGAGCTAGGGAAGACCCAACAAAGATCTCAAAATGTGAATGACTGTTAAATTTAAGCTAAAAGATAAAAGTTTTTTATTAAGGAACAAACAGGTTTTGAAGGAACCCGAAACCCTTTAACATATCACATTACAAAAAAGATGCTTAAAGATATGAACATGTAATAGGACAACAACCAAAATACAACAAAAAACCAAGCACCACAAAAAAGACAACAAAACGGAAATTCTAGTTTAGATTTTTGAGGGCCTCAGCCACCTCAACTTCCAACTTGGTCATGTTGAGGGCAATCTTCTTCAATTTTTATATTTCTTGATTAGGGGAATTCTTCAAATTGGCCCTATTTCTTTTAGAAGGCCTAGAGGTGTCATCCTGCTTCTTCTTAAAGGTTTCAACATCAATCATAGTCCCTTCCCAATGTAGGCTTTCTATCTTTCCAACCATAGTATTGATAATTTTAGTAGAATCTTTTCCAATTTTTTGGCTATATGTCACCAAAAAGATGAGGTTTTCATTGAATTTTTGCAATTTACTTTCCACTCGTTTGAGTCTACCATCATACTCTTTTTTCATTTTCTCCTCTAAGAATGTGATTGTATTGTCATAGTCTTTCTTGAGATCATTCACTATGCTCACAGTTTTATGCATGGAATCAACAATTGCTCTCATTTGATCAACACTCCATTGTTCTGTTCCCTAGTTATCTTGTTTATTGGTCACTGCTCGGAGTTTCACATTGATTTCCTTGATTTGATGGAAGACCCACTTAAATTTTTTGAAATTGTCCACAATAGAGCCTCAGGCAATGGCCAAGACATCATCAGAGTTTTCTCTCTTCATCCCAAGGAGGGGGGAGTTAATATTGAGGTCATTGGGGAAGGGGGGTCTATCATTCCTCTTAGAGACATGTTTCAACTTATTTGGCATAGAATTATGGGAAGGCAGAGAATTCAAATTAGAAATGGGAATAGGGGATGCTTTGCTTCTTTTTGTCTTTTGGCCTTGCACAAAGATGAAATCTGACTCATAATTAGAATCATCCAACTTAGTATTCCAGTCATCCTCATCAAAGGGAAGGCTACAGATTCATCATTATTAGTTTGAGAGGAAGGGACAAGCATTTTGGTGGATAGAGAAGGAAGAGTCTTGACATACTCATGAATATGAAACAACAAAACCCTATGAAGAACATGGTTTTTCTTATGATACTGACATTGATAGATGAAAGTAGAAAGAAAGGGAAAGAGATCTTCACCTTGTGCCTAAAGTGATTTAATAGGACAATATGATGCTCGTAAGCCCTAGTATATCTACCATCTAGGGTAATATACTTCATAAAAACAAAAAGAAAAGAGCGCCAAATAGTTTTGATTTTACTTGTGTCATAGCTTCTCATGTCCACTTTGGCCAATTTCTTCCTTTCCTTCTCATCCATGGGGAATTTTTTAACCGCAACATTAGACATTTTCTTGTCTCTGTAAAACTTTGCCCCTTCCATGGACAGGCCAATAACCTCTGCAATTAATTTTTCACCAATCTATATGATTCTACCTCCTAACTGAATCTTCCCATCCTTCAAACCCTTAGCGAATTTTTTGGTGACACCTGCATCAGCCCCAACAACCTTTCGATGAAAGGGGTAAGGCCCCTACAATCCAAAATTCACCAAATGGTTTTATCCTTTTTCACCTCTTCACTATCTAGTGGTTCCACTCGTCTCCTCTCACCTCCCATGATCACATAAATGGTAAAGATGTGTAGCTAGAGAAAACCCAAGAAAAAGCTAGAAGCCTCCCAAAAAGCATGTGAAAATTTGGGGAGGAGCAATAAATCATAACTTTGATTACTAAAAGCTCGATCCATCATATCAAAAAGTGACATCAACAATCATTAAAAAGAGTTGGCTTGCCTAGCTTGGGACAACTCATATGACATTAAGGCCTTTACATCAACCGAGATACTATCCCCAAGGATCCAATACTTTTCATAATTGCTTCTCACTCCCATATTGGCAAAATAATTATCTAGACCATTCGCTTGGTGGTAGTCATGGGAGATTTCAATTTTATAACCTTATAATTTCCAAGGATTTCTCAATCCAAGTTTTAATAGTCCACGAAGGTTTTTGTTGTCCCTTTAAGAATTGAATAATATTACTAGAGTCCCCTTCAAGCCAAACTAACTTGGTGTTGATACTCTTAACCAACTTTAATCCATGGTAGTCCACTATGACTTCAACAAGGTGGTTAGTCTAAGATCCCAAGAGGAGTGCCACTGCTGAAATAAGCCTTCCATTATCATCTCTCATCAATCCCCCACACCGAGCTGACCTTGAATTTCCTTTGGCCGCCCCATCAAAATTAACTTTCACCCATCCAATAGGAGGAAGGATCCAATGAGAATTATTGCTTGTACATTTGACCAATATGGGAGTAATATACACATCAATTTTAATATTCCAATTGATGACAACTTGAGAATCATAGGAATAAAAAAATAAATTGTCCTTCCTCAAGTGATTAGCAACAACAAAATGAAAGTCTTCTATGATAGCCCTATGCATTTTGTTAAAGACTGCCTCCGAAGATGACTTAGAGTTCCTAAAGACTTCGTTGTTGTGTTCTTTCCATAATCCCCACACTAGGTGAGGATAAGACAGGGACCACAACATCTACAAAACTTTATTGGATGTTGGAGCTTTTCATTGAGAATGAAAGTGCATTGGAGAAGAAGGAAAATTCCACATCAGGTTCCAATTCTAAAGAAAAAGACCCCAAACCTCATGAGTAAAAGTGCAGTGCCAACACAATGAAGAGTTAGATTCAGCCTCCATCAAATAAAGATAACATCTATTAGTAAGGTAGAAACCCCTTTTATACAAATTATCAATGGTCAAAATTTTATTTTGAAGCATAATCCAAATGAAAATATTGATCTTCAGGATGAGAAACTTGTTCCAAACACTAGCCCAAGGGGAGGGGGGGAAAGGGTCTCAAATTGGAGCTCTAGGGTCGAAGCCACCAAGAAAACCCTCGAAGAAGTATGTTTCTAGATCAACTGATCCTCCTCAAATAGATTTGGCATATACGAATTCAAAGAAGTTTGTAAAGGCTGAAGATCAGGGGTTATTTTTTAAAGATCAACCCATTTATCTTTATCAATGTAGTCGGCTATGCTACTACAAGAAATAGTTTTGCAAGCCTCCATATAATTAATGAATGATGAATGATTTCATAGCTATTCATGGCCAATCTAGATGTCCTCCCAGAACTTAATTCCTCTTCAGATACCAATTTCAGCCAAACTCTAGAACTAACAATGTTCTTAGCTCGAACAACATTATTCCAAAGAGTTGATTCTGAAGGGATCTCATGAGACTCAATAAATCCCTGTATTGAATCAATATGATGCAAACATTTTCTTTTCCAAATGTCATTCCTCTCACCTTTCGTATTGAAGATTTTCCATATCTGTTTTGCAAGGAGTGCGTTGTTAAAATCCATTATATTCCTCAAACAAAGACCCCCCCATTTTTGGGGTTTACAAATAGATTCCCAAGAAACAAGAGGTATTCTCTTTTTATCTTCCACTCCAGACCAAAGAAAATTCTTCTAGATTCTTTCAATAGCATCAACAAATTTAGCTAGGATTTTAAACAAACTTAGAGCATAAATTAGAAGATTTTGGAGAGTATCCTTCAAAAGTTGAACTTTACTTGCCTGGCTCAAAATGGCCCCATTCCATCCCTCCATTTTTTTTATGGAATTTATCAATTAAAGACATCGAAAAGGAATCCGACACTTTGGAACAAAGTGGAGGTCCCAAGTAAACAACATGAAGCTTACCAATATCACTCCCCAATATATTAGATATTTTCTTTTGCCTTGCCTCAAGAGTATTGATGAAGTAGAGAGAACTTTTGGAATAATTTATCCATTGGCTTGAAGCACTGACATAATCCTCCAAAATTATTTGTAAAGAATGGGCTTCACCAACTGAAGCATCCCCCATTACAATTGTATCATCCATGAACTGTTGATGGGAACATATGAGCACATTAGATGAAGTTTTTAGGCCTTTCAACCCACCAAAACAAATCTTTTTGAGCATGAATCTCCCAAAGGTTTTTGCAACAAGGGTAAAAAGAATAGGCAATAAGGGTTCTACCTACCTAAGATCTCTAGAGACCTCAAATAAATGTGAAGGAGATCCATTAATAATCACAACCGATCTAGAAGTAGACATGAGTTGCCAAACCAAATTAAGAAATCTGTTGTTGAAACCAAAAGCCTTCAAGACCTTGATAAGAAAGTTCCAATCCACCCGGTCATAACATTTGGATAAATATAGCTTAAGAATGAATACTTGAGTATTGGAGGTCTCAAGAGAATGGATATTTTCATGAACATTTATAATGGAATCCAGAATTTGACGACCCAGAATAAATTCATTCTGTTGATCAACAATGAAGCGAGGAAGTACATTAAGCAGTCTAGAAGTTAAAATCTTCAAGAAAATTTTATAAATGGGATTTCACAGACTTATAGGATGGAAATCCTCAAAAGAATCCACTCCAAGGTATTTAGGAATCAAAACAATGAAGGTCGAATTCAACTCCTTGAGAATCCTTCTAGAGCTAAAAAATTCATTGACTGCATTACCCACATCCTTCACAGCAATGTCGCAAAAAATTTGAAAGAAAAACATTGGAAATTCGTTAGGGCCTGGAGGCTTATTTCCTTCAAATGAAAACACCACCTTTTTTATTTCTTGTAGGCAAGGAATAACCACAAGACATCTATTACAATATTCATCCACAAATCTTAGAATGGCCTTAATAAAAATTTTCTACTTTTCTTCATCCAAAGAAACATCACTTGATAAAAGAGTAGAGAGGAAACAGATATCTTCCTCTTGAATCTCCTCTTCCTTATAAAAAATTGTTCCATTTATCTTAATATGTAAGCTTCAGTTAGCATCCCTATATTTAAGAGTAGACATATAATAGAATCAAGTATTCTTGTCCCTTAAAGCCAACCATATTGATCTAGATCTCTGCTTCAATAAAGCTTCTTCTTTGAATATAATGTCATGGTTTTGAGTAAGAATTTTATTTCCCTTTGCCATATAATCCCCAATGTAACCTTCTCTTTTAATTTTATCTTGAATGTCCTTAAGATCTTATTGAATTCTGGCCTTGGATTGAAAGATATTACCAAAAAATTCTTTATTCCATTTTCTAATATTAGATTTGACTACCATGTTTTTTAGCTAAGTGGAATGTGGTCGTGCCATTCGCTTTAGTGCTCCACTATTCAAAAATTTTGGCAAAAATCTGTAGGTGTTGGGTCCACGTTTTTTTAAAACAAAAAGGTGGATATTTCTTACCCAAGATAGGATCCGCTTGAAAACAGAGAGGATAATGATCTGATCCAACTCTTGAAAGAGAATTCAAAGAACAAACATAAGGGAAAAACCAACCATTGGAGAGACAAGTGACTGATGAAGTCTCACCTGAATGAGGTCATTACCAGCACATCTATTTGTCCAAGTGAAAGAGGCCCCTCTTAAATCCATATAATTGGTACATTGATTATTTAAAAAATCCAAAAGATCCTACTTACTATCATCTTGAATCTGAGATCTGTCAAATTTCTCCATAACTTGAAGAGGAGTATTAAAATCCCCTATAATAATCCAATTGTCCTCTTGAAACTGAGATCTAAAATTTGCAATATTACTCCAAAATTTCCTTTTGGCATTTTTGTTATTAGACACATAGATATATGACAGGATCCAACTAATTCATCCCTAATATGTTTGAATATTAATGCAATGTGATTAGTGTCTTCCCAGATACTATTTTTCAAAGACAAAATTTTCATTCAAAAAGATAGCACAACTGCTAGACGCCCCATCTAAATTGTCACAATGAATTCCACAATTCTTGGATAATTTCATTCTCAAAACTCGATCTCTATGCATTTTTGTTTCGTGAATAACCATATTGCCAAGCCTATGATCCCTTATAAAGTTAGACAAAATGTCTTTCTTATGAGGGCTATTTAACCCCCTTATGTTCTAGGACATTATCTTTATTGCTTAAGAGGGGTGTTACTCAAACATATCTCAGAGATAGTTTTTTGAATCCAATCAGCCATGCTCTGGAGACTATCTTTCTCCCTATGCCATTTTGATGATTTTTTCCTAGAACTTTTGGTGTTCCCGCAATCCACTTTTGATCTATTTCTGGTGGATACACCTGAGGTCGATGTCTTCTTGCTTCTCTTTCTCCTTCCATTTGGGTAAATGGGGGATCATCATCCACCTCAGAATCCTCTTCACATCTATTCTCTTTTCCGATATCCTTGAGTTTGCCTTCACCCATTTTCTTCGATGAGCTCATTCTTTCTTTTTGAAATGGAGACTGTGCCTTGCGCTCAATCAATATTGTTGAATAAACATTCATCAAATTCATCCTTTGATCCCCAAACGTAGTCTTTACCATTTGTGGGGAAGATGAATCAACATTAGGTTCTTCCTGCAAGTTCCTAGGTCTCGCAAGAGAATGCTTTTTTTCTCCCATACAAGTGCCGTTCTCTGCCTCCCTATTGTTATCCTCAGATGAATACTCTGATCCTTTCTTTTCTCCCAGTAGGGATTGACCATTCAAATTCCTCTTAGAAAAAGGGAGATCAACCAAGATCTTCTCTCCTGATTCTTGGTCCCCTTCTTTATAATCAAGGGGGGTATTCCTTACAACATTATCATCCTCAATGGTAATTTGGGAATTTTCCCCCTCTATAACATTATTTTCTGAACCACTCCTTGGTATTGGTCAAGTGACTTGGTAATCATCTCCACCTCCTTAGATTTATCTCTCCATACCTTTTTCATTCCTTCAAATTTCTTCTTAGTGTTAATCTGAATTCTGAGAGGACATTTTTTAGCCCAATGACCAAATTTTTTGCAGTGGAAGCAAACAAAAGGCAATGATTCAAACTCAGCCATCTGCTCCTAGGTTCCCAACTTTGAAACAATATCAATAGAAGTAGGTAGATCCTTAGATTTTAGAATACCATCACAGATTTTGGTGTAAACCAACCTTTTCCTCACAATAGTCATAGGGTCAATAGATAGAATCTCTTGAAAGGATGCAACAATACCCTTAAAGACATCTTCATTCTTGTATTTGTTGGCCTAGTTTTTTGTTGCGTCAAAAGACTGATCTATCAATGCCCGATACAAACTTTAGAGATATGGATCACACGTTAGGTGGTTAGTCCCTTGTCACGAATCCTGAGGGGAGCGCTGACCATTTTTCCAACAATCTCCCTCTCAACGTTACCCAAGGGGATTTGAACCTGTGACCCAACACTCTGATACCATTTATTGGCCCAGTTTGCCATTGCGTTAGAAGACCAATCTGTCAACGTCTGATACAAACTTTAGAGATGTGGATCACATGGGAGGCAGTTAGTCCCTTGTCAAAAATCTTGAGGGGAGCGCTGACCATTTTGCCAATAGTATTCCATTGGTAAACCAGGTAAAAGAACCCACATTGGTACCATTTCAAAAGCTGAGTCTAAGAGATCTAACTTTGGAGACCATTTCAAAAGCTGAGTCTGAGAGATCTAACTTTGGAGACCATTTCTTTAAAGCTAGGGATGGTTTACTAATAACCCATGGTCCCCCACACAAAATGGCTGATAAATCCTCTACATAGGAGAACCCAAGGGATAAGAAACCTTTAGGTAGAGTAGACAACTCCACCTAACCTTGAAGAAGCCATTTTCTTCTAACAAAGGTTTTAACTGTCTCAATATTGGGTCTAGGATCCATAAATTTGTCAAGTAAAGAAGAACCCATCAAGGAAATATTATGATCTATCACAGAATTTGGAATTGAGATAGAAAAATCACTAGTCTTAGGGTTGGATATATTATTCACTAGAGTGAAAGAAGATTTACTAGTGGGCTTAACTTTGAACAATGAAACCTACGGTTTATGGTACAACCTAGGTCCATTCTCGGGTCTAGGCTTACCATTTCAAATCCTGTTGACCTGCCACACACACTTGGGCCCCTAAGCACCCGAGTCGAGATATTTGCATCTCCCTAATGGGAAAAACCAGAAATACCATCCAGATCCACATGAATTTCCTCAATTTCATCATGCTTGCCTCCCGTGTCATCTTTCGATTCCTTTTGTCCTTCATATGATCCCGAGCCTTTCACTGCAGACTCCAAATTCGATCTAGAACCTCCATCTTCGCCAAGACCTATTTTGAATTCTCCTTTCCCACCGCTCATGCTTCTCATGTGTAGCTAAAAGATAAAATTTAACATTAACACACTCACACCATTTCACTCCACACCTTGCTCCCATTGTAGAATGCCTATCGATATTTAATATAAACCATTTTATAAAAATCATGTTTATTTTGAAAACAAAAATAATATTTTTCTTTTGATTGGTGCAAAGAATCAGAGATATATATCTTAAGTGAATGCAATTGTACTAGCCTAAAGACAAGTACTAATATGAAAATAACATTTGATTGATTTGATTTAAAGTTCGTTTATGTTAATAGTGTTCTATGCTTTTTATATAGAGTTTACTAAATTTCTTTAGAAAAAAATGTAATAATTTTATTTTATTTTATTTATTTATTTATTTTTGTGTGGAAAAAATTAATAAAATATATCATTTTTGAGTTAGATTTGAAGGTTATTTGAATTGATTGAAAATGTATTTTTATAAGTTTTATTTAAAATTTTAGTATTACATATTTTAACATAAATATATATATTTATTTTATAATAATAAATTAGAATATATATCTTAAATACATTTATTATAAAGATATTAATATAGAGATACTTTATTTAAATTTTTTATATAAGTTGACATGTATCTTCCAATAATATTTCTCACTATTTTCTTAGATGAATTTAACATATTTATACTATTTTATCTATATGTAATAAATTATTTATTTCATATCTCAAGCACATAGCTATATGAAGAGTACCAAAGTTTTATGCAAATAATTTATTTCAATAATTTTATATGTTATTTTATTTCTTAATTTAGTTAGAAAATAAATTATTCTTTATACATAACTATTTTGGAATAAGAGAGTGTAAATATTTAGAAAAAGGGGTTCATGGTGAAGTAGGGTTTTGTAATTTAATGGAAAAAAAATATTTTGAAGAAAGACATAAATAGACAATTAGATCATTAAATAGATAAAAAGGCAATCATTTAATCTATTTACATATCTTTTAAATTGTACGATTAGCTCTGCAACTTCTCGCTCTGCAAGCTTTTGAATTTTGATTTTTTTACGTTCATGGTGTCTACCCAAGGTGGGGGCCAAGCTCCCCCACCAGCCGATCCTCCGCTAGATGTTGTTGTGGTGATAGTTCTTGTCATTGAATCCACTACTCTTTTTGATGACAAGGTACCCATAGGGGTTACAATGGGTTCTATCACCATCGGGGACCCTACAACTACTCCACTTGTGAAGGAGGTGTCTGCTAATGGTCCTAAAACCATGGTCTCTCCGGTTAGGCCCGTGGATTCCATTCCCAACTCCAAGGAATTTGTCGATAATGATGAGACTACTTCCAAGGCTACTGAGAAAGATACAGGGCTTCCAGATGGAGACACGCTTGTCACGAGTTGGAAGATTGTTCTTGTGGGTAGTCTTCAAGGTGGGGTGGACCCCAATCTTGTCCCTGATAGTATACAGACTAAGGATGGCACAACTATTGTGCTCCCTGATACAGTGATGGACCAGATTATGATCAACGTGAACAAATCTCTGGTGGGGAATCTTTTCTCTCTCAGACCCACTGTTGAGATGGTTAGGAAATGGGCTTTGACCAAATGGAAGCTCAAGGGCAGTGTCATTGTCAGCGCTATGCCTGGTGCTCTTTTTCTCTTCAAATTTACTTTGGAGGATGATGTTCTTAGGTCACTTTTTGGGTTCTGTACTTATGGAAAGAATCACCTATCTCTCTGTAGGCGAAAACCTAGTTTCAAATCGACTGCTGACCTTCATAAGTCTACTTCGGTTTGGGTGCATCTTCTAGGATTCCCTCTGGAATATTGGGATGATTCAACCATCTGATGGATTGGAAACTCCATTTGGCACATTGTGCCTCTGGATGAGATTACCAGATCTAAATCTTGACTAGTGTATGCTTGTTTCTGTGTTTTGGCAACGGTTAGTAAGAATCTTCCTAACTTTATCACTTTGAATTCTAAATTTGGTAGCTAGACTCATGCTCTGGTGTGTGAAAATGCTACTCTTTTATGTCAAAAGTGCTCCAAGGTGGGCCACTTAATCTTTGAATGTAAAGCATCGAACCCTAAGCCCCTCAAGCTTAAAGAACCTATGATCAATGAGGACCCCTCTAATGTGGTTGATTCGGTTGCGGTGGCTAACTACGATGACTACCCCTTTTAGGAGAGTATCAATAAAATTCTTAGCTCACCTCCTAAGGCGGTTGTCAGGATTTCTAATACCCCCTTGTCGGATTCGATTGTTGTTTCCTCTCAGGGGGCTATGTTGAGTGGAAAAGTGTTGGACTTGACTGTTGTGGTTCCTTCTCAGGTGGCTATGTTGAATGGATAGGTTCTTTGTCCTTCTGATATGTCGAGCTCTATTCCTTTATGAGGAATGACTCCTTTGGAGGAGGGAGAGATTACTGATAGGTCCTCAACGCGGGGATGCATTAAGGGGTTAGCCTTGACCCCCTCTAAGACTATATTCTTGAAGGACTCTCCAAATATAATGACTAGTGTGGAGGACCCCCCCGCAATAGTTAGAAACTTCTCTTCGCCTGGAGCATCCTCCAGTGGCTTCCCTCTCCCTGGTGATGAGGGATAGATCACACGGAGGCGAAAGACAAGAAATATGAAGACTGATGTTGTGACCGACCCAAAGATGGGTCACCCATCACAGAGGCTCTTTTGGAAAAAAAGGAAGCAACAAGGGAAGTTGTCAATGACAGACAATGGACCTTGGAGACATCTATTAAAGGTAAGAAATGAAGGCCCTTTCATGGAACATGAGGGGCCTCAACAACCCATAAAAGAAATACTACCTGAAGAATTGTATATGAGAAAATAAGATTGAGGTCCTCTTACTCCAGGAGGTCAAAATGTTTGACACCTGCTTTGCTAACATTGCTGGTAAAATATGGTTGGGTTCTTAGTTTTTCATTAGTGATGCCATTGGAGCCTCTGGTGGATTGGTCACTATGTGGGACCCCTTGCAGTTTTCAGGTAGTCTGGTTTCCTTCTCCCCCAACTTTCTTGCTTTTAAGCTATCTTCTAGTAATGGTTCTTGGTTTGTCATTAATGTTTACGCCTCTAATTATAGACTGGGCTGACTCTCCCTTTGGAAAGACCTTTCCTGTCTTGTTCAAAATTACACTGATGCTCACTGGATGATTGTGGGGGATTTCATCAATAAGAATGGGTTGCTTGATGTAGACTTAGTGTTGTTATGAGGACTTGCACCCGATGCAAATGTGAAAAACCTCCAATCTCGTGAAACAAGGGACTACTCTCAGGTTGTGGGTTTCCCATTATGAGAGTAGACCTTTGGATTATAGCCCGACTCTTGTTTTATCACCTAAAACTAACTGAAATATGACTAGAAAATGGATAGGAGGATATGTAGAAAACTAAAAATTTAACTACTAGGTTATCCACCAAAAGATAAAAATAATTCAAAATGCTCACAAACTCACAAGATACTTCAAATAATGAAGTTATATTGACTCACAACTCACATGCACATGCTTGCAAAAATGATTCTTATGAAAGGCTTCGACTTTCTGATGTATACAAAAAGAAAAACAATGAAGTTTTCACAATTTTAATGCAACAAAAAACAAACTCATTCACATACCTGCACTAAAACATGCTATTTATGAATCAAGCATAAAATGAATGAAGCAAAAATAAAGAGTTTCAAGATGAATTCACAATATCTTTAATAAATTACTCACAAATAATGGATAATGGAGAAGGAATGAAGCTTCTTTATTGATAAACAAGAGCTATCTGCATTACAAATCTGGAAAAACTCATAAGGAATGAGTTACAAAGCATGAAATCATTGTTGCCATTGTAGGTACAAAACTCAGAACTAGAGCCTAATGAGAGGGAAAAAGTGACTTATACAAAAATTAAAACTCCTCCAAAATTGCATAAGGAGTAGCCAAATTGAAAACAATCTCCTTGGGTGGATACAATTGAAAATCCCTCAAAATTAAGGATGAAAATGAAAGTGACAAGGAGTTGTACTCCTCAAAATCCTCTTTGACCATGACCTCAACCACTTGGACTATTAAACTGAAGTGGAACTCCTAATTAGGTGACAAATCACCCATTTTATTTCCACTTGCTTGCAAATTAACTAAAAGATGCCTAAACCTTCTCTTTGAGTTATGTTTTTTGAAAAATACTTACTAACATCCCTCATTCTTGCATTTTTCAAAATGTCATTTATTTCAAAGTGATTCATAACTATCACTTTTAAAATAAATATTTACAATTTAAAAAAACAAATGAAACATAAAACAAAGGGTGTAGGTAAGAAAACCCCACATGCTATTACAAATCTCTAGGTGTTTAAACTAAACTTAAGAGAAATGCAAGAAGCCATGACATGCAATATAAAGAATAAAGATCTTTTGTTAATAAAGGCAAGAACCCTAAAAAAAAGGCAAAATGATTCATCTTTCATTCCATTTCTTGCACTCTTAACTCTGAGGGCAGTCGACATGCTGAAGGTTAGGTTTTTAAAAAAAAAACTTGAAACCTCCCATTCTCTACTGCAACTGATGATTTTGAAAGCTTCTTGTACAAGAAAGCATGGTGAGGTCATTTCTTTTCCAGATCTTCTTTCATGAATTTCTCTCTACTTTGTGCTTTCATATAATTGTAACCGTGATTTCTCTATGAATGTCTTGATTCATTTATTTGCTTCTTCCTTCCTCTGTTGGTGCTCTTGCCACAACTACCATGAAAAGCTCTAGGGTTTTTAGATTCAAAACCCTCTATTTTCTGTTGTAACTTCTGATCTTGAAAGATCTTCTTCAGGAAAAAAACCAGGTAAGTTATGATTTTGTATATGATGATCTCTGCAGCTTTGTCTTGGTGGTGCACTGATTTGTATGCTTGAAACCCTCTTCTTTTGACTGCTCTAACAATGTATATTTAGCTCATACAAGGTTTAGATAGTGAGCTACGAATTTACCCACTATCTTAGAGCTTCTATCATACTTTCTTTGTTATTGGAAATGTCTCTTTGATTGTACGTTCAAGGAAAAAATTGCTCTTGTTTTCTCACTATTTTGAGATAATGGATACTCTCAAAGTCCTTTGAGCCAATGACTGCTATTGAGTTTAAAATGGGCTGTAACTGCACCTTAGATGTCCGTAAATGTCTTCTCTGTTATGGCTAATCTTGATGTCTTACTCAAGGCTTACACACTGCCTTTTCTTATCTTGAAGATGTATTCTTTGAGATGATTCTTGAGATCACTGTTAATGCTATGCTTTAAGGCATGCTTCTACAGGTCTAAAGACAATCTTGTTCTTGGCTTCTTTCTAACTTTTGATCACTGTCGTTCTGCCTATGTTCACACTGCCGAAGGACTACTCTTTTATTTCACTGTCATTATTTCTTTGTGCCTTAACTGTTAGTGAATTGTGCGCACTCCTTGGATATCTCTATGATGCAACATGCTATAAAATGCTGAACCTTGTCTTCTTCATTGTATATGATTAATTTTGCAGATTTAATATCACTTCTGAACATATAAGCTGCTCTTGTGTCCTGTATATTGATTGTTGCAGATCACTATTACTTGTATGGAAGATGGTTTCAAACCATGAATGGCTGTGACTATACCATTTTGTGTAATATCTTGGAGGTTTGATCATGCTCATCATTGTCTTTGTATTTATTGGTATGATGTGCTTGAAGCAATGAGACTTCATACTTTGAGGCTTGGTCACTGTTATTACAATATTTCATTACACTTCTTACTACATCCAACTCTGTGACTATGTATAGTGAACTTAGTGTGCTTTCTTGAATCTTTTGGACTTTAGGATTGCTGTCTTACATTCATATACTCCTTGAATTTGGTCTGATATGATCTCTTTCATGCTACCTAATATATTCAATCGAATGATCCTCTTTTTGTACTCAACATGGCTATCTTGTGAGATATTTGTAACAGTGATACCCAGTAACAAATGTCACTGAATTTGTAGAGATGTTTCTTTATCCCACTGTCTTTGAACCAATCTTTGAACTGTTATTTCTTGTCTTGATGTGATAGTGTTGTCATATTTGGTATTGTAATCACTTTCTCTTCACATAGGCTGCTCACTGATACCTTTTACTTATCCAATATCATGGTAATTTAGTATTGCAACTTTAGTATTTATCAGAGGTCTAACTTTGAAGTTTTGGAGATTTTTGATGCCATTCATCAATGCACCTATCTTCAATGATAGTGATCTATGTATTGTAAGGTATTCGAACCATACCATTTTCTATCGAACATTAAAACTCTTTGAATGAGTTTTCTCTAAATGACATGTCTTTGTCTTTACTATTACAGTCTCTTTGTGACTGCACCTATGCCATGACTGTTCATTGATTATCCTTATGGCTGCATGCAATTCTTCTGGAAAACCTTTTATCACTTCATGATTGTACATGGCTATTGCTGACCTTGAGAGTATTGTGAAATCTCATATGCATTCTTTGCGATTGTATATTTCTTGTGTTGAGGTTATCTAGAGCTGCTAGATTGTGATTACATTCACCATCTTGTATAAATTGTCTCTAAGGATTATCCCTTGAGTAAGAACTTTGACTGTCTTATTGAGATCATAATGCTAAAGGTGCTACATGGCATATAGGTTTGACAACTTCTATTTCTCCTTGATTGAGACTGTCCCTTTCAATTAGATAGTGAATGCTAAGATATTGCAATATGGTTTCAAATCATACATAATAGTATAATATGAGTGCTTTTGCTCTTGAGGGGCTGAATCTGAAAATGTGCTCTCTGAATGCTTAAGACTGCAATCTTATGGCTACTCATTGAGACTTCACAATAATGTTTCTATTGTCTTTAACATTATGAGTCTCTTATAAGGTGTCTATTTATTTGTCTTACTATCTTATGCTTTTTTGCATTACTCATACACAATGATCTCTTATTCTTTTCAATGCTATCAAAGGTAACTGCCCTTTAAACTGTATATGGATAAAGGTTGTCCTAAAAATGCTTAATATACCTTGTAGTTGTGCATATACCCTTATATTTCTTTATCCCTTGTAGTCACAATCTTTCATTCATGCTTGGTAATGGGCCTTCTCCTTTATCAAAATAGTGATAGGGCTATTTTACTGTCCTTTGATACACTACCACTTCTTTCATTGTTCCTTAGTGACTTTTTTTATTGTGCTAAGAAGTAGTTTTCTTTGATTGAGGTATCGAGGTTTTTCTTTAGGACACAATGGTTATCAGAGCATTATGATTGCTCTGGATAACTATCTGTCCTAAAACAAAATCTCGACACCTCTTTGGGACATTACTGATCAGAAACCTTTATGAGCTGGGCTCAACCCTTGTGGGAGTGACATTTTACACCACTCATAATCAACTGATAAACAACCATGTTACTTTCTTGTATCTGCACATGAAGCAAACAAGTTAGACAAAACAATGCATATTTGATTTCTTGCTAATGATCTGATTTGATATTTGTCTCTTGGACCTAATGAGATATTAGTTGTTGTGATGCACATGAGGGGTAGATTATGTATTTGTAGGTGCATATGCAGATAGTGAATGATGCTTCTCATTTCTCTAACACATTATCTTCTCAAATGCAAGTACCCAGGGGTAGCAAGGAGGCACAACTAAATGCAAGATGGGTGCGGGACTATAGATGCTATAGTACAACACAAAGAGGGCTCGTCATTCAGGCAATGATGAGTCACCCTTCCCTATTCTACATTTTTTTTTATGTTTGCATTTGCAAGTATATAGTTTATTACTCATTTGCACCACTAGTTAGTCTCATGGCTTGTGTGAAACATTGTACATTCATGTTAATAAAGATTAATTTTCACAAAAAAATGTCTTCTCTCTCTATTTCCTATGCATCTGCATACTGAAATATAATGATGCAATCTTTTGTTTCTTTCTTCTCATATGAATGTAATAACAACATAATAAAATGTACCTTTCTGGTTATGAAAACACAAAAATCTCTAGCTGATTGAGCTTGTTAGCGAAAATAGGTAATACTTATTTGGTCAAAGATTCACTTGGTCTAATCATAGGAAGGGTGAGGATCTCATACAAGTTAGACTAGAAAAATTTCTTATCTTTGGCAACTGGGGCATTGGTTTCAATGCGAAGCATTCTGCCTTACCCAGAACTGTGTCTGACCACAATCCTCTTTTTTTGGTGAGTACTCCCCAACATGTCAGGGGGGGTTACCCATTCCTATATGAAATTATGTGGACTACCCACCTCAAGTTTAAGGATTGTATTAAAATATGGTGGAACTGTCATGTCTCTGGTACGCCCATGTTTTGAGTGGCCCAAAAACTAGATATAATCAGAAGAATTGTGAGAGGATCAAACAAAAATACCTTTGGAGATATCTTTGTTAAAAAAAAGGAACTAAATATCAAATTGTTGGTCATCCAGGAGAAAATTGAAAAAGGGGATCTCCTTGAAGCCACCCATGGAGAAGAAGAAATTTTAAGGAGAAAATGGAAGGAAAACTCAACTAAGGAGGAAATATTCTGGAAGTAGAAATCTAGGGGTCAATGGCTGAAAGAGGGTGATAAAAAAACTACTTTTTTTCCACAGATCAGCAAGCATACATAAGAGAAGAAACCACATTACCTACCTAAGGAATGATCAGAACTAGGAAGTTAAAGATGATGATGGCCTTGGGAATATGGCCTCAAAGTACTTCTCTAAATTATTTATGGATGATAATAGGTCTAGGGATCCAATTTTGGATGAAACTCTCCTTCAATGCCTTCCCTCCCCCCTCACGAGTGAAGATAATGATCTCATAATGGCCCCAATCACTGAAGAAGAGGTGAGAGATTTTGTGTTCTCCATGGGGGCATATAAGGCCCCAGGCCCAGATGGCTTCCCTCTGGATTTTTTCCAATACTTCTGGGAAGTGGTTGGTGCTGATGTGGTCCTTGCCACTAAGGAATAATTTAAATCTGGCAAGCTTCTCAAAAAGTTAAATAACACCTTTATTTCTTTTCTTTCAAAAACTCATGAACCTACTCTTCTCAAGGATTTCAAACCCATCAACCTTTACAAAACTCTCTACAAAATCTTCTCCAAAGTCTTGGTTAACAAAATCAAGCCCTTTCTTGATAGTCTTATAATTCCAAGCCAGAAAGGTTTTGTCCTGGATAGACAAATCTTGGATGCGGCCATCTCCACTCATGAAGTCATCCACTTAATGAACAAAACTCGTAGGCCTAGTATGGTTCTAAAGAGGGACATCTCCAAAGCTTATGATAGAGTGAATTGGAACTTCTTATTTAAAGTCCTTCAAAAGTTTGGTGTTAGGGACAAACTGCTTAACCTCACCAGGGAATATATTACGACTACAAAAATACATTGTACTGGTTAATGGTGTCCACCAGGAACCCTTCAGAGCATCAAGAGGGCTTCTTTAGGGTGACCCTCTGTTCCGTTACCTCTTTATTATTCTGCTAGAGGCACTGGCTAGGAATTTCAGGTCACTCATCAATAAGGGAACTTTAATGGGCATCAAACCTACCTCTTATGTCCCCCCTACTGTCTTACAACAATTTTTTGATGACACCATCCTCTTTGGGTTATCTTCGGTTGTTGAGGCTAAGGGGTGTAAATCCTTCCTCAACCATTATGTGGACGCCTTGTTGACAACATATCAATTATGATAAAAGCAACATCTATTTTTTCCACACTGCTGACAAACTCCATGCTAAAATCAGTGGTATTTTGGGATATCAGATTACTTCCCTTCTAGGTACCTACTTTGGGCTTCCTCTTATTGTCGAGTAAGTCTCTAATTCTTTTTGGATTTCCATTCTTGAGAGAATCAAAAAGAATTTGGTTGGGTGGAAGGGAAGATTTCTCAGTAGTGCGGGGAAGCTTCAATTGCTGGCCTCCTCCCTATAGGGGATACCCATGTATTTCCTTTCCCTATTCCAAAACTCAACCTCTATGACAGACAAGTTAGAAAAAATTCAAAGAACTTTCCTTTGGACAGGTATGGAGGAGAAAAAAAGGCTTGCTTTAGTCGTGTTGGGATAAAGTCTACTACCCAAAAATTAATGGTGGGCTGGGGATCCACAAAATCTCCCTATTTAACAAGGCTCTTATGACCAAAATGGCTTTCAAGTTAACCTATGAGGATATTGAATGGGGCTATATTATGCGTGCTAAATACCTTTCCCAAGACAAATTTCATAAGTTCTTGGACTTGGAAGGGGTCCTTAGAGGATCCAAAATATGGAATGATATTCTTAAATGCAGAGTTACCATTACTCATGGCATGAAGTGGCTCATTGGAAATGGTAGAAACATTTGCTTCAGAGGGGACTGTTGGATTGGGGATAAACCTCTAGTTTCCTGCCCTTGCCTCAGAAGGATACATGGGATTGCCACCAAGTTTTTTGATCAGTGGGTCTGTAATTACTTCTCTAATAACACCTGAAAGGACATTTTAGCATGTTGTCACAATCAACTCCATCTACTGCATGCTTCCTAAGAGCTACATGACATGATTGGTATGATCAAATGACCACTATTCCTAAAAGAGAACAAATTTATTTGGAAATGGAATCCAAGTGGGGAGTTTTATGTTAAAACTGCTTACCACAGTCTTTTAAAGGATCTCAACTCATATGATTGGTGCAAACATGTTTAGAACCCCCACTTTATCCCCAAGATCAATTTCTTCTAGTGGAATACTCTCCACAAAAAAATTTTCACCCAGGATAATCTCTCCAAGAGAGGGTTTAAATTTCTGAACATATGTGTTTTATGTAAGATGGAAGAGGATAAATCTCCCCATCTCTTTCTTCACTGTGCCTTTGCTAAAATCCTTTGGGGTATGGTTTGTCAAAAAATTAACCTATGCTGGACTATGAATGAAAATATGACACATTTGTTACTAGAGTAAGGGTGCCCCACCTCCAACCATTTGGTTCAAAAACTCTAGAAGCATAAACCTTTGCACCTCAGCTGGTGCATTTGGAAGGAGAGGAATAACAAGATTTTTAGGGATAAGGAAGCCTCTGTGGAAACTATTTTTTGTAGCTTCCTAAACCTCATTTTAGAGAACATCTCGGTCACCTTGGTTAAAAATCCACCTTATCCTCCATCGATTAGTGATTGGGAGGTTTCTCTCCATTGGAACCTCCCTTGCTCCTTTGTTGCCTTTGACAACTCCTCTTGCCTACTCAGGAGGAATACCAAGTGGTCCCCTCCAAACCTAAGTTGCTTGAAGCTCAACTTTGATGGTGCTGCCAGACAAGGGATATAAGTAGGGAGAGGTATTAAAAGACCTCAAATTGGGGAATTAGTTGCTACCTATGCTAGTAATTTAAATGGTTGATCCAGTAATCAGGCAGAGCCTATGGCCTTGGCATGGGGTATTTATATTTCCCTCTCTATTGACATCAGGTCAATTGCCATAGAGGGGGACTCTAAAATTATCATTGATGCTATCAAAGGGCTTAATAGTATCAACTATTCTATTGATGGTACTATCAAAGATATTCTCAGTCTCATCTATGGGTTTAACTCTTTTTTCATCAACCATGTCTATAGAGAAGGAAACGGGGTTGTTGATGCTCTTGCGGCCCACGGTCTCCTAGATCAATGTCTCAGATGTTGGAGGAATTCTAATTCCTTTCCTTGTAGTGTTACCCCACTCCTACAAGGAGAGTTGACTGAAATTATCCCCCATGGATAAGCCCCTCGCTGATTCTACCTACCCTTTCCCTTGGGCTTGCAAGGGCCGTCGGAGGAGCGAATTTTCACATTTGAAAAATCTCAACCTTTGGTTGATGGGCACTAATGGTCAAATGAGGTGGACTGCCAACAAGGTGAGGAAGTGTGTTGTTTACATCATCATCATTAATTGGCATAGTTTCATTTTGTATCTGTTCATAATTTAATTGGCTCGTGTTATCACTCATATGAAAACTACAAGAAAATGTGTGTTCTCTGTGTTGGTTGAAAATTTTGTACACCTCAGAGGATGTGCAAAATTAAGGTTTCAACTACATCATGTGAGTGTAAAACTCTCCTAATTTAGGGAAGGCCCCCCCTTTAATAACTAAAAACTAATCTAAATTGGATGGGACACCAACCTTTCCTCTTTTTTTAGAAAAAAATTATATTATTTTCTCTTCACAGAAAATAAACAACAATTTTTTAAGAAATATTAATAGCAACTTAAGTCAAGACCAAGAGAAAAAATGAAGTTTCTTGAAAGCACAAAGACTTCCATCACCTCCTCTGGGACGGAAAAACAACAACCAAGCATAAAGTTTTGAGTTTCTAAAATCCTATCTACTTTTTTCAGACTGATAAAATAAGAACAATATACAACATATGGCAGCACAAAGTCTGTGAGTATGATGCACCTTCAAGTCACTTTAAATGGGAATTACTACAAGCACAAAGTCTTGCAACTCTTCTCAGATTTTAACTACTAACTAAACTAATTCAATCTTCAATATTTGTAGCACAAAGTCTTCAAATATTTAGAGTGAAACTCTTCTTAACAACTTTCCACAACTTCAAGAAAGTACAAAGAAATGTCCCAATATGATATAAGAACATAATGGACACAAAGTATGGCTTCAATACAAAGTCTAAAATTATAGACTCTTTGATATTACTTGAGAAACAACAATTTACAACTATAAAGCTCAAAGTCTCTATGAGTGCAAAATTTTGCAGAGTTTTCTTGGTTGCCAAAAAGATGATAATTACAAAGGGCACCCTTGTCTATATAAAGGAGAGGGGCTGAGATAAAAATGTTGGATAAGTCTAACCAACTGAGACTTATTCCACAACTAACTAACTATGACTTATTCGGCATTGCAAGTCCTATTGCATTTCAACTTGCAATGTGATTACATGTAATTACAAGTTACAACTTTGCAAGTGATGTGATCTCCTCTAATTACAATTTTTGACTTTACATATAATTTGTCAAAATGAAATTACAAATGCATAATTGAAACTAAGTGTCCAAAGACACGACTCTATTTACATCATCCTTTGTTTGATCTTCATGCTATTATAAGACACTTTGTGATTGAAGTACTCAGGTTTGGGAATGATAGCTTGAACCGGAACAAGAACTTGTTGTTAGAGATTGTTGGACATTGGTTGATATGTTGTCATTGATGTCACCATATGAGGATATTGACATACACAAGGAGATTGAGATTGACATATGGGGAGATTGTTGGATAGAGGAATATGTTGAATATATTCTCTATGTTTCTGTGTTGCAGTCAGATTGAATGAGTTGGTTTAGCCCGTGTGTTGCAGATGAGTTGATGCAGATTAAAGGGTTTCTCTTATATTGTATGTAGATGGTTCATTCCCATTTTCAGAGGTCCGCATAATGTTTTCATCGAACTATGAGATCTGGTATTGTGTTGGATTTTTCAGTTGTTCGTGTTATTTGGTATTCTGGTTTATGCTTTGTATTTATCTGAAATTGTAATATCTTTAGTTGTGGATGTGTGGGATGTATTCAAGATGTTGATGTGTGTCCTTTGTTCGATTGGTTCATGATTTGGAAATCCACAAGTGAATCTTTTAGGTTGCCAACTAGTTATGTCAGTTTTCTTGATCTCTG
The DNA here is from genome assembly GCF_030272615.1 of Cryptomeria japonica. Taxonomy (NCBI): domain Eukaryota; kingdom Viridiplantae; phylum Streptophyta; class Pinopsida; order Cupressales; family Cupressaceae; genus Cryptomeria; species Cryptomeria japonica. The sequence goes on along the minus strand of NC_081410.1, from coordinate 274,357,525 downwards.
ATAAAGAGATGATGATGATTCTAGTATTCTGAGTTGTTGCGGTTGTTGTGGTGCAATTCACATTGCTTGTGAATGTTTCTATATTGTGTTCTATGTGTATTGGTGGTCCGCATTGATTATTGTACATGTTATTGAAGATTTTCTTTGTCCAGTGATGTTCTTCATGTTATGCGACATTCTTGGTGGTTGTAGAATCTTACAGATGATTGAGGCATAATTCTTGGAGGTGTTTTGTATTTGCGGTATTGATTTAGGTCTAGACTATTTCTTAGCCGACATTGTTTTGATCCACATGTATTTTTGTAGCATTGAAGTTATTATTTTGTAATTTGTATTAAGGGTTTGTCCGACCTATATTTTATGGGTTGACAACTTGTATAAATAAATGTAATTTCATTGAGAGATATGATTCTATGTGCGAATATTGTTTCAATCATTCAGTAGCAGGGAAGTTGTATGAAGTTATGCGAAGAAGTGTGTTGCAAAGAATATTTGACAGTGAGCTTAATTGGAACTATACCCAGGCATATGGAGATACTATTTTCAGAGTTCATGTTATTTGGATTGTTGTTCAAATGCTTTTGTAAGTCAGTGAGCCTTCCTGTAAAACAGTGAGCCTTCCCTAAGGGTTTAGGGTTCCTCAGAAATGGTCCTACTACTCTAGATGAGATAAAGGAAGCAAAATTCAATATTAGAGCTAAGGAAGCATTGTTGAGTGCCTTGTCAGATTCTGAAATGACTAATGTGATGGAATTAGAGACTGCTCATGAGATATGGATAAAATTGGAGACCTTGCATGAAGGTGATAGTCATGTGAATATTGCTAAGTTTTAGAGCTTGAAGGGCAAATATGAGAACTTGAAGATTAGTGAAGATGAGAACATAATGAGCCTGTGTGTGGAATCAGATGTGTCGGTGGAGTATTAGAAGAAACTAAGATTGTTGCTAAAGTATTGAGATCCTTACCTCCTGCTTACAAACATAAAGCTGTTGCTATTGATGAGATCCAGATTGTGACAAATGTGACGAGAGACATGCTGATTGGTAAGCTTGCTAATTTTGACCTCAGTGAGTTTGGAGACTCTCTTCGTATGACTGAATCTGCATTCAAGCTACTGTTTTTGGGAAGCAGAGATATAATCCGAGAGAAAGTTCTACAAGAGTATCTAGATATAAGAAAGAGATGAAAGAGATAGAAGATGAAGAAAGAGAGTTTGAGGAGCTTGAAGCACTTATTGATAGAAGATTGCCTAAAGGTGCGAGTAAGTATGAAGGAAAGTTACCCCTTAAATGCTTTTCATGTAATAAAATAAGACATTTTGCATCAAGGTGTCCAGAAAGAGATAGAAATCCTAAGAAGCCATTTAAGCCATATAAGCCTAAATATAAGAAGAAGTGTTATTATGTTGCTGATGAAGGTGTGACAAATGATGAGTCAGATAAGGGGAATTCAGGAGATGAATTTGTGTTCATTGCTATCAGAGAAGATGATCCTGTAACTACAGATTCTACAAGTTGCATTAATGAGGAGAAAGCTTTAGATACTAAACTTGAGGACATAGATGAATGGGTAATTTACAGTGGTTGCTCTCATCATATGATAGGTGATAAGAGTAAATTTGTAAATTTGGAAAAGTATGATGGTGGTATAGTAAGATTTGGTGATAACAAAGACTGTGTAATCCGTGATAAAGGTTCTATTTCTCTTGATGGTAAGCACAATACTGATGATGTGTTATATGTTGAAGGTTTAAAGCATAATATTTTGAGTGTTGGTCAGATGGTTGATAAGGGATATAACTTTCAATTCAAGAATGACAAATGTGAGATCCTGAGTAGCTCTGAAACTGAGATTGCATTAGGTACAAAGACTAAAGGTAATATCTTTCACTTGAATGCTGGTGGCAAAAGTTATTTAATTGCTCACATTGATGAAAGTTGGTTATGGTATAGAAGAATGTGTCATGTAAATTTTGATTGCATGGTTAAGATAAGTTCTACTCAAGCAGTAAGAGATCTACTGAAGTTAATAAAGCCTTCTAATCTGGCATGTAAGGAATGTCAATTAGGGAAGCAGACAAGAGTTACTTATAAGAGCAAATAAAATAATTCTAATGGATTGTTGGATCTTGTGCATATTGATCTGTGGTCCTTCTAGAGTGAGCAGCTTGTAGGGTGATAGGTATTTCATGTTGCTGATTGATGATTATTCAGGAATGATGTGGGTTACCTTCTTCATGGAGAAGTCTGAAGCATTGGAGAAGTTAAAAATTTTCAAAGCTACAATTGAAACTGAGATTGGTTTGAAGCTGAAGTGTTTGAGATCTGACAGAGGTGGAGAATTCACTTTCGATGAGTTTAATGCATATTGTGAGAGTATGGAGTTAAGAGACAATTATCTACTCCTAGGACACCACAACATAATGGTGTTGTGAAGAGAAAGAATATACCAGTTCAAGAAGCTGCTAGAACCATGATGATTGAAGGAAATGTTCCACATGTGTATTGGAGAGAAGCTGTGAGTACTGCAGTATGCACTCTTGAACGGGTAAATGTCAAAGTTGATACTGGTAAGACTCCTTATGAGTTATGGTTTGGTCATGGCCCTATTGTTAGATATTTCATAATTTTTGGAAGTAGATGCTATATCAAAAGAGATGAAGATCTTGGAAATTTTGATGCTAGATGTGATGAAGGAATTTTTCTTGGTTATTCTACTCGAAGTAAGGCCTACTAGTACTATAATAAAAAATTGAGAATGATAGTTGAAAGTGCTAATGTGAAGGTTGATGAAGGTAATGTAAGACAAATTAGATCTTGCGGATATGATTTTGATGATTAGGATGCCAGTTCAGATAAAGGAAAACAAGTGCAGACCCAAAGTCAAGTTCAGATTGATCCAGAAAAGTCAAAGAATGAAGTGAAAGGTGCAAATGCTTGTGTAGAAGAAAGAGATCAAGAGCCTAAAATTCAAGAAAATCCTAAAAATCCCAAGTATGTAAGGTTGAATCATTCAAAAAATTAGATTATTGGTGATAAGAATAAAGGTGTGATGATTAGAAGAAGACTGCTGAAGAAATTTGTTTGATTTCTAAGATTAAGCCTAAAAATGTTGATGAATCATGTAAAGATGAAAATTGGATTAAAGCTATGGAAGAAAAATTGAATTAGATTGTGAAAAATGATACATGGATTTTTGTTCCTAGACCGAAGGATAAAAATTTAATTGGAACTAAATGGGTATTCCAGAATAAGTTTGAATGAACAAGGTGAAGCTGTTTGAAATAAAGCTAGACTTGTTTGTGAGGGTTATTCACAGATGGAAGGTATTGATTATGAGGAGACTTTTGCTTCGGTAGCTAGAATTAAAGCTGTTAGATTATTTCTTACCTATGCTGCTCATAAAGATTTCAAGGTTTATCATATGGATGTCAAATCAACCTTTCTTAATGGTGAATTGGAAGAAGAAGTCTACATTGAGCAACCAAAGGGATTTTAGCTGACAGATAAAAAGGACATGGTTTGTCGGCTGAAGAAAGAATTGTATGGATTGAAGCAAGCCCCTAGATACTGGTGTGCCAGATTGGATAAGTATTTGATGAAGCTTGGATTCAATAAAGGTACTGCTGACAGTAATTTTTATTTCAAGATTGATTAGAATAATATTTTGATTGTTGAAGTTTTTATTGATGACATTATCTTTGGAGGAAATGATTGCCTATGTAAGAAATTTGCCAAAGAGATGCAAAATGAGTTTGAGATGTCTATGTTTGGTAAAATAACATTCTTATGGGATTGAAAATTACTTAGTTGGATAAAGGTATTTTCATATCTCAGTCCAAGTATGTGAAGGAATTATTGAAGAAATTTGGTTTTGAGGACTCTAAACCAATTGGTAGACCGATGATGACTGGATGTAAGCTAACAAAGGATGATGATTCTCTGAAAGCTAATTAGTCTAGATATAGATCTATGATTGGTGAATTGTTGTACATTAGTAGAAATATGGCCAATAAATGACTACGTGACCAAAATGTTTAGTCACGAGACCAAATTTTAGCATTTTTTAATTAAAAAGCTATGAATGACTAAATAAATGACTAATTTGGTCATCGGGTGAGATCACAAAAATTAATGACTAAATAAATGACTAATTTGACAGATGATAGAGAAATTCTAAATAAATGACTAAATAAATGATTAAATAATTGTGTGGCTCTTCTCTTAAAGAAATTAGGTACTTGTGGAAATGATTTAAAAAAATGATCCTAATATTTTTGTTTGTAAATTATTTATTATTTAAATATTTTTTTATTTATAAATAATTTAAAAATATAATAAGAATAAAAGTAATATAACATGACACAACATATTCATTAATGGTGATCATAATTAATACCATCTTGATAAAATTTTAGGACATAGGACTCAAATTTGAGCTGAAATATTGACAAAAACAAATTGTAGAAATAGGACATGATGATGATTTTAAAAGACAAACAAAATCCCAATTTTGTTAAATAAATTTATAGAGTTCAATAACACATCAATCACATATAAGATTTGAATACTACAAGTAGATTCTAGCTACAAAGTATATATATATATATATATATATATATATATATATATATATATATATATATATATATATATATATATATATATATATATATATATATATTTGATTGGTAATGTTGTGATTATTTTTATTTATTAAGAATGCTTTTAACTAGAGCTACGAACCAGTGGGGGTCACAATGGGGGACCCCCTCCCCGAGGGATTGCATTATGAGGTATTAACACCTCATCGAAGATATGAATGCCACACACACACACACACACACACACACACATCTTTCCTTATCACTCCAAACACCTTATCTCTCCAAACATCTCCTTATCACTCCATTAGAGTTCTCCTTATCTCTCCAACACGGGCTTTGTCGCTCCTTAAACTGGCAGAGGGGCATCATGATCAACTAGCAGGTGGGCATCATGATCTTGGCTGGGCACAACAAACATGAAGAGACATCAACACCTCACCAATGAGTACACCAATTGCAAGTCACAGGAGCAATGTGGATACAGGAGCAACGTGGACACCAATCACGAGAGGAGACCAAGTTAGCCATCAAATACCGCTACAACACAATAACTGTGGTATGAACACCACCAAGAGAAAGTGTATCCACACAAGATGAAGGGACTCAAACACGGGACTGCTCTCTCAATAGGGCTCGTGACAACCGTCATGTTGTGGGGTCATCCCCAAGTATAATAACTATATTAACAAATCACAATCACCTTAGATTCTAAAGCAAGCGATAATTTATTAAATTTAACTAGGAGACTAGAGTCTTATCTTAAACCCCTAAGTGATTTAATAATCAACTTAGATTTTAATTTTCTTAACAATTACAATAATTACCATTATCTAAACTGAATAATTTAACCCTATAAAGTCATCACAACTTTTATAATTAATTAATTCACCCAAATCAATCTTCAATTTTGATTATATTATGAGTTAATTATTATTTCCTTATAGTATTTAAATAATTCCAAAATTATTTAAATTAACATTAATACAAATTAATTGTATTAATATTAATTATTTAACTAAGCAAATGAACATAAAGTTTCCAAATCATCTTTAAATTAACTAATCCATTAAATTAATATTTAATAAAAATTCATTGTTTTAATATTTAATAATAAGCAAATAAAAGTAAAGTACCATACATCATTAATTTAGCTAATTCATAAATAAAGTTGCCTAGAAAATAAATCTTCCACATTTGGTAACTAATTCCCCCTCATAAATTTAAATAATCATTTACCTCAAAATAAAAATGTAACCCCTTTAAATTAACACTCCATTAAAATTAAATCCACTATAGGAGTTGAGAAAATACAACACCACAGGAGCCCAAATAATCTCTGCAAGCTGAAAAACCCGTTGCAAGGAGAAGCAAGGAAGCAAATACAGAAAAACAAATACACAAAGAATATGCTCAAAAAGAGAGAGCTCAATATTCACAAAAACATGTAATGTGATTCTTACAATGAAAAGAAAGAACTCAACCTTTAATAGGTCAAGAAACCCTAAAAGGGAAAACCTATGTTTGTGCATAATAATTAATTAAAATAATTAATTATATGCACCTAAAGTTAGCTTAAGTGTAAAAGAGATAAAGAGAACTTAAATAATTAAACAAATAATGTTTAATTAATCAAGTAAATACCCGAATACTCTAACACCCCCCCTTAAGCTAGACTTAGGGAGAAGCTAAAACCTAGAACAACTATTGAAAGCAATAAAGATGGGTCCCGACAACAAGGCCTGATCAGGTACCCAAATACAATGAAATCTTTATAGACTGGAGAAGTAGAGAAAACCACGTGGGAACAAAACTCTACTCCAAAAAGAGATGGAAAAGAATATCACTGAAGCATGAAGAACCTGCAAACTCTGTCGAAAAATAACTGCTGATCTGGAGAACCTCCACTGAAATAGAACATGACTAGGTAGAGAAGACTGTAATTTGCATGAGTGCCCTCAAATGACACTACTCGAATTAGATGGCAAACAAGGCAAACATTGAAATCGAAGATACAAATGACACGAGAAACCAAAGCCTGAAGAGCTGATCAATCGAACCACGGAAGCATTAGAACCAACGGGATAAACCTCCCCATAATATGGAAGAGGGAGAGAGATAGGTACACTGAAAAGAACAACCAACAAGAACTGCATGACGAAGAACTAGGAACATCAAAGGTGCTGAGAAAAGTACAGGGTGTCATGGAAAGAACACTCACTTGACACACAACATGAGGTGAATTTCATGGAAGGAACACTCACTGGACAAAGGAAGATGGCAAACAACATGCAAACATCAACTCCCTCATGGCACTTTATAAGTAGTGCATGTACAACAAGGCACAAGATGTGCATGATCCCAAGTAAATAATGCATGATGACACTTTATCTTAGTGTATTTGCATAAATACAATGCTACAATGATAAGAAGACTGGAAATAGAAATGAGAACCAAAAATAGAGACATCCGACCTAGAGAAGAGATCCCAGAACCTGAAACAACCAAGATATCCACCAAAGTGCTGAAAAACCAAAAACTGAATAAAATATACATGGAGCAAAATCTAGAAACAAAACTCATATGGCTGGAAAGTACACAGTACACGCTTTCCAAAAATATAAAGTTTTCAAAAAACAGAGGTCGGATGATCATTCTATGGCTCCCGGAGTGCAAACACAAGACCTCACTTTGACTAGAAAAAAAATAGTCAAATAGAAAAATTGGAAAAAATTACCAACACCATGAGGTCAGGCTCAGAACCAGCTTTCTGACGCCTATTCGTTTTCAAAAAAATGACTCCGTATGCCCAAGATAGAGCCAAAAAACCAAACACCCCCGAAAGAGGCCAAAAAAGGAGGTCTGGTGGCTAGGCGGTGCTCTGGTGGCTAGTGGGTGGCACTCCGATGGCGGCCTAGTGGTGGGCCGGTGGCCGGGAGGAGCTCCGGTGGTGAGCTCGGGGAGAGTGGTGCTCTCGTGTGGAGCAGAGCCGCTGGGCGGCATGGCGGCGACATGTTTGGGCGGAGTGGGGGCCGTTGGGGTGGCGGGCTGGAGGTGCAGAGGGTTCCGGCGGCGGCGGGAGCTGCTAGGCCGCAAGGAGGCCGGGTGGCGGTGGGGGGTTGGGCGACGGGGGTTGCAGTCGGTGGCCGGGGAGCGGAGCACTACGGCGGGCGGCGAGTGGAGCACGACGGCGGGCGGCGAGCGAAGCATTGCAGCGGCGACGAGGTCGGGGCCGGCTGGTGGCGGAGTGACGACTAGGGGCCGGCGGGGCCGGGGAGCCGGAAGGGAGCTATGGCAGCTGGGGAAGCCGGAGGTCGGCGCCGATAGGGGCCGGGGGCTAGCAGGGAGCCGTGGGGGCTGGAAAGAGCTGAAGGATGACGATGCGAGGCCCGAGGCAGGGCAGCGACAGGGATCCGTACAGACACCTGCAGGGGCCCCACGGTACCCTGCGTACCGTGGGAACCCCCAAAAATCTTTCCAATTTTTTTTTAAAAAACCTAATCGCCTTTTTGTTTTTTTTGATGATGTTTTTAAAAAAAATAATCGAAATCTGGCCTGCATGCCGTAAAAAGGCAAAATATTTTTTTTGAATGTTTTCTCGAATTCCGTGCCAAGGTCATACGCCCTGGATCTGGAGAAAAAATACTCCTAGAGGCTCAGGAACCAAAATAGGTCAAATTTTATATGACCATAGGGGTTTTCGGGCCTTCTGAGTATGATGGTGAGGTCTGTTTAGGCCCAAAGTGCTCAAAAAAGGTCAAACCCTACGTACATAAAAAAATAAATTCCTGAAACCCCAGATCTGCTTCTAAAGCAAAAATGCGCAAAACAAGAACAGATAGCTGCAGATCTGAAGCTTTGATACCATATAGGAGTTGAGAAAATACAATACCACAGGAGCCCAATTAATCTCTGCAAGTTGAAAAACCTGTTACAAGGAGAAGCAAGGAAGCAAATACAAAAAAACAAATACACAAAGAATATGCTCAAAAAGAGAGCTCAATATTCACAAAAATATGTAATGTGACTCTTACAATGAAAAGAAAGAACTCAACCTTTGATAGGTCAAGAAACCCTAAAAGGGAAAACCTAGGTTTGCACATAATAATTAATTAAAATAATTAATTATATGCACCTAAAGTTAGCTTAAGTGTAAAAGAGAGAAAGGGAACTTAAATAATTAAACAAATAATGTTTAATTAATCAAGTAAATACCCGAATACTCTAACATCCACAACCTAAAATACAAACATTATAATAAACCCTTATTTGGAATGGGGTTTCCCCCCATTTAACTCCATTAACTATATTAAAAATACAAAACCCCTTTTAATATATTATTCTTATATTTTTAAAACATGTGGGTAAACCCTATTTAGGGTTCCCCCTTCTTTTTATAAACATAACTATGTATACTGTTTCTTTTATTATTTCCTTTTACTAACCCTAAGACGGGGAGGAAGAGGCGAAGGTTTTGGAAGGCCGAGCCTTCGAGGGAAGGCCGCTCCCCTATGGGTCGCGGCCCACAGTAGCGGTCAAAGCTGCCCCTATGGGTCGCGCCCCACAGTAGCGGCCAAAGCCACCCCTACGGGTCGCGACTTATAGTGCGACCAAAGTCGTCCCTGCGGGTCGCGGCCCACAGTGCAGCCGAAGCCGCTCTTGTGGGTCACAACCTGTAGTGGCGGCCAAAGTCGTCCCTATGGGTCGTGGCTCACAGTGTGGCCGAAGCCGCCCCTGTAGGTTGCGGCCCACAGTGGCCGCCGAAGCCGCCCTGTGGGTTTCGACCCATAGTGTCCCTTTGATGACGACCAAGAACTCCATATTTTTTTTACAGTTCTTTTTTATTTATTTAATATATATATATATATATATATATATATATATATATATATATATATATAGTGAAAATATTTTCTTCTACTATGTCTTCACAGTGGTTTGCCAGTCCAATATAATTAACAACAACATTTAGTAATTTTCATATATATATATATATATATATATATATGCTCAAAAATAAACTCACTCCAGTTTTTTTCTAGAGATAGTTTATTACAGCATTAGATTATATTTCTCTAACAACAACTTTAGTTTTATATCAATTTTCTATAAACCTTGTGCAAGTTAGAAAATATTAGAGAAAACTATAAAAACTAGATTTTTGTTTCATCATTCAAATAAGATATTAATTTGTATGAATTTTTCATATGTTCTATATATTAATAGAAATAGTTAGTTTTGTTTTCTTTATGAAGATCTATGAAGGCTTATGTGAATATGCAAGGTCTATTGCCACAAAATTGATGAAAGTTGTAGATCATCCAACAAACTATATTTCTAATCTTTGAAGTACCATTGAAGAGTTGATGTATTTAAACCTTAGGTGATTGACTGACAGACAATTTTTTATATAGAAATGACACCCGAGACCAATTAGATGGTGGTCATATGGGACTTTAGACACAAATGATCACTGTCCTCATATTGCAATAGCTCTTAGAAAACCTATTATAGTTCATTCTTCACTATTTAGAAAACTGTGAGCATAAATTTTTTTCATGTATAACTTGTGATTATTATGTACTCGTACAAAGTCTTTGCTAATGCATACATTGTACATTTGGAGTATCTGCTCATTATTATAGGGCTCTTTTTTCTTGCTTTCTATTTATAAATTGTTTAGTTATGCAATTGGTATTTTTATGCTGTTGTTATTATTGTGTGCTCATAAATCACTATAACAACAATCAATGACTAAATTAATGACTAAATATGTGACTAAATATATGACTAAATAAATGACTATAATGACTAAATATATGACTAAATTAGTGACTATAATGACTAAATAAATTACCAGATAACAACAATCAATGACTAAATTAGTGACTAAATATATGACTAAATGAATGGCCAAATCGATGACCAAATCGATGACCAAATCGATGACCAAATTGATCAACCAAAACGACCAGTGGTCACATGACCAAATTGATTTATGACTAACAATAAACTACCAGTGGTCACATGATCAAATTTAGTCATTTATCTACAATTTTTGGTAGTTTATTTAGTCACATATTGTTGTTTTTGTACTAGTGATTTGAGTCAGACTAGACTTGATATAATGAATGTTGTGTGTCATGTTGCTAGATTTCAAGTTGATCCTAAGGAATCTCATGTTATTGCTATAAAAAGGATATTCAAATATTTGAAAGGGACAATTGATTTTGGTTTGTGGTATCCTAGGAATGATGACTTTACCTCGAGTGCTTTTATAGATGCTGATTGGGCAGGTGATGTTTATGACCGAAAGAGCACTACTGGTGGTGCATTATTTTTGGGTAAGAAGTTAGTCTCTTGGGCAAGTAAGAAGCATAATGCTACTTCTTTATCTACTATAGAGGCTGAATACATTGTTGCTGCTAGCAATTGTACTCAGGTAATTTGGATGAAGCAGATGTTGAAGGATATAGGAGTTATTTATGATGAGCATATTGCTATATACTGTGATAATTCAAGTGCTATCAATATTTCAAAGAATCTGGTGTTGCATTCCAAAACAAAATATATATCAATCAAATTTCATTTCTTGAGAGAGAAGGTGAATGAGAAAGAAGTCAGACTGGAGTATGTATCTACAAAGGAACAAATTGTAGATATCTTTATGAAGCCTTTGCTTATAGATACTTTTTATTATCTTAGAGAGAAGTTAGGGGCGATTTCCCCTCCTAATGAGAACTAAGATGCATGAACTTGCATCAGTCTGGTGAACTTCACAAAGATATTTTATGATCCAGATGATGATTTAGGCTGCTGCTCAAGGGGTGTAGTTAGTGTTGGTGGTTCAGATGTACAAATTTGTGAAGCTAATTCACAAGGGGAGAGAATCCTAATTCCTAAGCCTTTTTCATTAATGTTAAAGGGGGAGAGAAGCATGTGAAAAACTCTCTGGGAGAGAAGGGAATTTTAAGATTTGAGTTGTTTGTCAAAGGGGGAGCTGATCCTTGTGACTTTGAGGGAGATTGTTGTGAATTGATTCATTTCTTTGCATTGATTGTTTTTCACATTCATATGTTACCATCAATTCCAAAGGGGGAGATTGTTAGAGATTGTTGGATATTGGTTGATATGTTGTCATTGATGTCAACACATGAGGAGATTGAGATTGACATATGGGGAGATTGTTATATGGAGGAATATGTTGAATATGTTCTCTCTGTGTTTCTGTGTTGTAGTAAGATTAAATGAGTTGGTTTAGCCTATGTGTTGTAGATGAGATGATGCAGATTAAAGGGTTTCTGGTATGTTGTTTGTAGATGGTTCATTCTCTTTTGTAGAGGTCCGCATAATGTTTTGATCGAACTATAGGGTTCGGTATTGTGTTGGCTTTTTAGTTGTTCGTGTTATTCAATATTTTGGTTTATGCTCTGTATTGCTCTGGAATTGTAATATCTTTAGTTGCGGATGTGTGTGATGTATTCAGGATATTGATGTGTGTCCTCAGTTTGACTGGTTCATGATAAGCGAATCTTTCAGGTTGATAGTCAGTTATCTCAGCTTTTTGAGCTCCCGTAAAGAGATGATGATGATTCTAGTAATCTGAGTTGTTGCGGTGTAATTCATGTTGCTCGTGAATGTTTCTAGATCATGTTATATGCTTATAGGTGGTTTGCATTAATTATTGTGCATGTTATTGAATATTTTCTTTGTCCAGTGATGTTCTTCATAGCGTGTTGCAGATGATTGAGGCATAATTCTTGGAGGTGTTTCATATTTGCGGTATTGATATTATATATCTTAGACGATAATGTTTTGGTTGACATCTATTGTTGTAGCATGTGAGGTTATTATTTTGTAATTTGTATTAAAGGTTTGGTCAACCTATATTTTATGGGTTGATAACTTGTATAAATGAACGTAATGATCATTGAGAGATATGATTCTATGTGCGAATATTGTATCAATCATTCAGTAGTAGGGAAGTTGTGTAGAGTTATGTGAAGAAGTGTGTTGCAAAGAAGATTTGACAATGAGCTTAACCAGAACTGTACCCAGGCATATGGAGATGCTATTTTCAGAGTTCATGTAATCCAGATTATTGTCAAAATATTTTTGTAAGTCAGTGAGACTTCCTGTAAGGCAGCGATCCTTCTCTAAGGGTTGATAGCCTTTATGGCTTTCTTGTATTTGAGCACTGAGCTCTAGGCAATGTGCCTGAATGCATGTGCATTCCCCATTGTAATATTTCATTTACTCCTAACAAGGTATTATCTCATTGTGGGTAGATTCCCATCGTGGTTTTTCCCTTAACTAGGTTTTCCATGTCAAAAATCTTGGTGTTATGTGTGTTATTTATGTGGTGTTGTTTCATAATTTAACTATTAATTATCATATTTGATTTGTGGTTTAAGTTGCACTAAGTTTTTCTACAAATTGATTCACCCCCCTCTCGGTTTGCTGCATTGTTGCCAATACTTGCACCCTTGATAGTCTTTGTGTCGTTGGCCAATGAACTTCAACCTTACCACATGCTTAGGGTAGTACCATTTCTTCAGGAGAGAAATTTTTCTCTTCATTGTGTTCTTTATCCATGCTTGATTGACTTTGTCATTGGATGACTTCTATTTACAAATATCTTCATGAGGATTATTCACCCTTGGGCTATCCCATGAATTACTGTTGTATCTCTTCTTCTTTTGTTCATTGATGAAGAACCCATAACACCTTATTCAAGATGAAATTGTTATAAACCAATGCCCATGCCTTGATTTGTTGGTTTGATAGATCGTGTGTGCAAACAAGACTGACAAGGGAAGGGATAAATTGATGCAAAAACGGACTGACAAGTGAATTTCGGGTTTGGAGGACTGCATTACATGTATGAAAAATTAAGAGCATTGACTTGCAATTGTGGATAATGAACATGCAACTTCATATGTGTAATGGGAAAATACAAGTTTTCACTTGTAATAGGATCCTAGAGACTCATTTTCAATTGTTTTTTAGTGTATTTTGGACCAATTTCGGGTTTTGGAAGACTTATTACGAGTGCAATGTAGGGAAAAACATTTACACTTCCACTTGTAATCGGGCCTTGAAGACCCGAGTGCAAGTAAGCATTTTGATTGGGTATAAGCTTGCAATCTTGTGGGAAAGCCTTCATAATCTAACCTTAGAACATGGGAATTTTGTGGAGGCAAGCAATGTTTTAAAACTTTTGAAATCATTTGCAATTGGGTCTCAGAGACTTGATTGCAAGTAATGAAAGCCATGGATAATGAACTTGCAATCACCCTTTCGTAACCCGAAATGAAACATGAGGGCATAGTAAGGAGGAAACATAAAAATAGGCATTTGCAATTGGGTCTTGAGGAACTGATTGCAAGTAACCAAGATTGCAAAGGGAAGAACAAACATTTGCAATATGAAAGGAAGGACTTGCAATCGGGTCTTGGAACCCCAATTACTAGTAATGACAAATTGCAAACATAAAGACAAAACATCCACATACTTGCAATTTTAGACTTAAAACTCGACTTGACATTGACAAAAATGTACCACCAAAGAGAGTTTAGTTGCAGTCAGGTCTTAAAGACCCAATTGCATGTATTATAATAGAACTTGTAATGATGCTCTAAAGACCTGACTTTGCAAGTAACTTGACAATTATAACAATGAACTAACTTGTAATCGATCTCAGAGGCCTTATTACTAGTAAGTGAATTTACTTGTAATGCCATCCAAAAGTTCCTACTACTTGCATTGAGGTCAAAAAGTTCCTACTTGCAGTGACTTTACTTGCAATGATAGCAAAAAGTTCCTACTTGCAGTGACTGACTTGAAACCTGAAATTGCACAAAAATCTAGGAAGATGAAGGCCAAAACTTGGACAACTATGAAAAACACACCCACTAATGATTTGGCATTAACAAATATGATTTTTTTACCTCGTAAAATGCATTTTAGTGACAAAAATGACATATTTTGAGTAAAAATTCATATGGGTTGTCAATTTTTTGAAAATCCAAAAATTGGGACAACACTCTGAATGAATTAACCCTAATGTGACACATGGATCTTGCATTGATGATTATTTCTTATGTCTCGACTCCAAGAAGGCTTTCTTCACGTCCAATGTCACATTGAAAGGTTTGATTTATCTCCCACATGTTTTTTCTTGTCTGGAGGATAACTATATCAATTATTTCATAGAAGGTTTGCATGATCACCAAATTTCTACCAAAATTTGTAACATTTATGTTAAGTGTAATTCTATTTTGTTAAAAATCTATCTTCTGGCTAAGTTATCTGCTTATACGCATATGTCTCAAACTCTTGAAAAAGCTCTGGCCACCAACCTCTATGATTCAGCCATAGGAGGTGACAAAGTCCATTATGAACTTGATAAACTTGATGAATTCAAGAAAGATGTTGTGGTCTGGAACTACTATGTGGAAGGAGGGATGGCATAATTCATGGAAAATAAGCATGATCATGACAAACAATTATCTATTCAGTTTGTAGTTTCCTGGAATAATAGAAGGGTTATTGTTGGAGGGATTTATTTTGAAGTCACCAAGGAAACCATTGCCCAGATGACTGACCTTTCTCTAGATGGAAGGTGGAAAAGGGAACCAACAGCGAGGGCTTGAACAAATTTTCCAGGGGTAAGGAAGAACTAGTTAAATTGCAAGGTGGGTTTGCTAGAGAAGAGCTCAAATACCCATGGGACCTGGTTTGCCTGATGATTATGAAGTATTTGACTCTCGAGGGCCACCACAAGGTATACTACTACTACTATCTGCCCTTGCTGAACTATTTTAGATATAATGATTTATTATGTTTTCCCTTTTATCTTTTGCATTCCATGGAAAATTCCATCAAGGAAGCCCTTGACCCGAAGATTGCTGACAAGCCTCCCATTCCCCTCCACCAAGGCCTAATTTAGAGGCTTTACCACTACCACTTGTCTCTCTACCCTCCAAGGAATATCATGCTCATCCAACCTCCACTACTTGTATCTCATCCCTTGGCGGCCTATGATAGTGACTTGTCCCCCTCCAGACTATTTTAGCTTTCTAATGAAGCTTTTGTTTCCTCCCCGATTCCCTCTTTCTTTGTTTCTATTACTGAGATGAGCCCTCCCACCTTCCCCACCTCCTCTACCGAGAAGAATAAGAAACCCATTTCCTACAAGGGAAAAGAAAAGTATCATGGGAAATGCAAGAGAATGATTATTGATAATTCTTCCTCTGAGGAGTCGAAAAAGGATAACTCGGCTCCCGAAATGAATGGCATGAGAATATCTTGCAGGCTTGCCTCCAGGGGTTCTATTGAAAAGAAGGCTAAACCCCAACTTGTAATAGACATTGAGGAAGACCTTGACGAGGGAAAGGATGGTGGCAATTTAAATGAGTTGGTTGGAGAAGAGATTGCCAATGCTTGTAGGGACATGACTGACACATATAACCCTGGGCCTCCTTTGGGTCTTGAGAACTTGAATCCAGACATTAAGGAACCTATTGATAAAATTGACCTTGTGGACCTAGACAAAATTATGGATATGGTGGACCCTGTTATTCGTAGGGCTTCAAAGTTGGATTTTAGGGCCTAGGGTGATATGAGGGTTGTTGTTGATGATGGGGTTAAAGACAGGAAGATCAATAGGGATGGAAAGGAAAAGGAAGGTGAGATGGGTTCGCCCAAAAAGGAGGAGCATAAGGATATGAAGGAGGAAGAGGTTGTGGAACCCAAGAGAAGCCCGAGGATGGATGAGGTACATGCCCTTAATAGCGAGGTCTGTGAGTTGTTGAACCACATTGACAACGTGGCGCCAATCTGGAAACTAAGAAGCTGAAAGAAGAAATCAATGAAATCAAATGCAGGTTGGACACCAGAGACAAACAATTGGTCATCATTAACAAATTTTGCATCTGGGTGCTTCACAACTCTACGTTGACGCTCTCCCTCCTGTGCAATAGGTCTACTGTGGATGAGGTGGAAAAACAAGCGGCCAAGGAGCTCTACAGGTTCCTCTCTGATGATTGGGAAAAGGTCATAGACATGACTGGGGTCTGTAATTTGGCCCCTTGGGTCTTAGGCTGTTGGTCTTTGCGCTTTTTGCTCAGGACTTGGGTTTTGGCCTTGTTGTTTTTTGCTACAAACTCTCGTTGCTCTTTATGTTTTTGATATTTTGAAACTGTTATAGTGTTGTTAAAGTGACATTGATAGCCTATGGCTATGTTAAGGGTCAACACCCTGATTAACGTTGCTTTTTAAATCGAAAACATATATTTTATTTTTACTTTAAAGCTATTTTATTTAGATAGAAACATAAATTTTTATTTTTACTGCAAAATTGTTTTATAAAAAATTTATTAATATAATTTGTTATATAAATACAAATTAAATTTAAATAATAAATTTACTTTATATTTAATAAATATAATTTTCCAAATATATATAGAAAAAAATTCAAATTAATTATAATTTAACAATTTTAAAACACGAATTTAAATCTAAATTTTAATTTAAAATCTTTTGGTGTGGTGCATTTTCTCTACCCAAGCCTGAATAAAAAAATATGAAATTTTCTTTATTCTATTTGGTGAAATTATCTTTATAGAAAGAACATAAAGAGTAATCAAAAGTTAAAAGATTGGTTGTTTCACTGCTAAATTTACCCAATTTCATTGTGAATTGAATTCATTTAAAAAATTAAAAAAATGATAAAATTATAAAGATTTTATTGGTACCTTTCCTTTCTACAATCCTGAGTAGTTGGACCCAAATTACCTCTGAATGGTTGCCATAACAGATACAATAATATATTATTAAGCACATGATAGACATAAATGAAACAAGAAAACAAGTCTGTTTATATTCACCTGGTAGGATCAAAAATGTATTGCAGTAGAAACTCTTGTACCATTCATAGCCAAAGCAATCTAGGTTCAAGTTAGAGAAGGGACTTGAGGAAGAAAGTTGTTTTGGCAATAGTGATTTTAGAGAGAGAGAGAGAGAGAGAGAGAGAGAGAGAGAGAGAGAGAGAGAGAGAGAGAGAGAGAGAGAGAGAGAGAGAGAGAGAGAGAGAGAGTGTTTTTGGACTAGTTGCATGCATTTATTTTATACCTATTTTGTACTATGTGTGAATATAGATATACGAAAGCTTGCTGTAGGAAACGTCCAGTCAAAAAATCCTCCAGATTGAAGGGGTGTAATAGAGAGATGATCAATATATAGATGGCTACCCTTTATTACTATTGCAATTAATAAATTAAGAAGAACACAAACCTTGGTAAAATCGTAGATGTGAAGATAACGAGCCCTTCTATTGGGGTATGAAAAGGCCAAGGTACTAGTAGAAGGATCTTTATATGGACAAGATTATGGATATTGGTAGTCAAAATGGAGAGTTTGATGCATCATTAATATGGTTCAAAATGCAATACCCCAAATCCTAAATGATAGACCATCTACCAACTATAGAGATGAATATACTGATAATGTAAACTACCTTAATGAATTTAGATGAATATGAAATAGAAATAGAGGTAGAGGTTGGGGCCAACAGAGAAGAGAATATGTAACTTGTTGCAAATACAACGAGACAATATACTATTTTAATGAGAACATAGATAGGCAAATAAAAAATTATGTGGATTTTTTTAAGGTTCTCTATGTGATTCTATCGAGTGTTTAAAATAAACCTAATATTATGCAAATGAGCAAGCACCTACAAAGAGTAAGTATATTTTAGGGCCAAATGCAAAGAGGGGCTAAAGCCTCAATGAGAGTTCCAATGCATAAAGATCTCAAAGAACTAAAGTCGAAGACAAAAAAAGAGTTAAAAATTACCTCAATTCACAAGGAAGAGAGATTAGAAATTGTATTCACTAAAGAAAGAGATCTGATAAGAATCCATAGATACGATTAAAAAAAGAAAAAGAAAAAGAGAGAAAATATTGTCACCTTGGATTAGTAGAGGTAAAGGAAAATCAAATTTGGAAAATTCTAATGATGAAGAGAAGAATTATCCAGCAAAATATAGGCATGTTCTTATATAAATAATGAGGAATACCATGAGAGGGGAGAAAGGAAAGGGGAGTACTACAAATCTTATTTCTTTAAAAAAGAAGCACAAACATAAAGAGATTTGGAAAACTTAGTAGAAGAAGAATATATAATGGAAAAACTAAGATGATTTTCTAAATATTGAAATAGATATAGAGAAGATGATAGAAGAGGGCATGTAAGAAATGTGGTAAAATCCACTAGAAAATTGAAGAATAGGTTTTCCTTTATAGAATTGGAAGTTAATAATAAATGGATGAAAATGTATTGATAGACCTAGCCAAACATGTAAACATCATGCCTAAATAATTTGGGAGGATATTGGAAGACTAATCTACATGATATTCCCTATTCCATATCACTAGATAATAGTACATTTATGAATTTCATTGGTATTTCGATAAATATTGAAATGAACCTCCCTTTTCATGAACAAAGCTCTTTCTTTTTCACATTTGCTTCCAAAGGTGCATTGATCATTGGATGAGTAGCAGTCTTCTTTAGAATATGAACTCTTCTTATATGAAATTTTTTATTTTTAATCTTTGACTTCTTATAGTTCTTCTAATAAGATTTGTATCTTTATCTCCATCATTGCTTACCCTATAAGGAAATTTAGCCAAAAAAAATGACCTAATTCACCATAAATGAAACATTTGAAAGGTAAATTACCTTTGTATTTTATGGAGCCTCTTTGCAACTTCCTTTTAAAGTTATCTTCTTTTGGATTTGAATTATCATTGGAATGAGACTCTTTAATCTTCTTGGATGCCTTGAAAACCACCTCTTTTCTTGAAGATTTATCATTCACAATTTTCATTGCATATGTAGTTAGTATTCCACGTAATTCATCCATAGTCAAGTGTTTAGATCTTTAAATTCTTCAACTACAAAATCTTTTGAATCAAACCTTGTGTAAAGAGATCTGAGTACCTTTTTCACAATTGCTACTTCTTTCATTTCTTCACATCCTTTAATGTTGTTAAGAAATTCATTAACTCGAAGTAGAAATGTAGCAACACTCTCTTATTCCTTCATCTTTAGGCTATTAAATTGACCTCGGTAGGTCTAAATCTTTGCTTGCTTGTGTTGTCTTGATGATGATTGTAATGAAATCATCATATGTTGTCATTGATGAAACACACACACACATATGTTCATATTGTCTACCGGTGTAACTTCAAAGTTGTTTACACTACAACCCGTATACGAGAGGTTTATATCTAACCGGTACTTGTTGACAACCGGTATATGCAAAAGGGACAACCAGTGGATATACATAACTCGACATCAACATGAAGATCTAGAGGAGACTATCATAGGAGTATCGGGATAACGGTTTATATGATTAACTCCAACCGATATTGATTGTTCCAACCGGTATTCGTTGATTGTGTGATGAGTTATCACAAGTCATGATGAGTTATCCTTACCGACTAATTTTGGTGGTATTTTTGTGATGAGTTATGATCACTTGACCATATACACTGCACCTAGGTAATTGTGCTATGATTTCTTGAGGCCGACATGAAATCTAAATGTCTATTTATTGACATCACAATTAATTATTTCATATGAGCGATAGTGATATGTTATTTGAAAAGGTAGAAGTGTTTAGTTGCAAAGTATGTTGGTAGAGAGGAGTTAAGTGTGCAGAACATGATCTATACAAGCAAGTTGTGCTATTACTAGATCACATCACCTGTTGTTTTCTAACCACTGCAACAGTCAAATCCCCTAATCGGGTAAGCTCTAACAAGATTCATTGTTCAAATCCTCTAATAGGGTGATCCATTAGTTTGGATTCAAAAATCCTCCACCGAGGTTACTCCTTATAGGGTATAGCTTTTAATTAAGCTTTGGGATCTTTAACAGGATTCACTCCTAGTGGAGCATTTTTGTAGACCCTAACCGGTTAGTTATCTATTACTACAGATAGTTAACTTGTGATTCCCATCTCACCATGGTTTTTACCTATTTGGGTTTTCCATGTATAAACGTGTTATAGTGGATGTTGTTTTATCATTTTTGATTGCATGCATATTGTGTAGCAAACTTGTTAAGTTTATCTACTGGTTAGTGTTTGAAGTAGTATCATTTTTGATGTCACTGATTCACCCCCCCTCTCAGTGCTTTACAAGTCCATCAATTGGTATCAAAGCCTAACTTCCTTAAAGTCTAATCACTTGGAAGGAAACCCTAAGGCTACCATGGGGGATATGAGCTACTTTGAGATGGCTAGAGAGCTTGAGGCAAGTAGGAATGAGCTTGAAACCCTAAGGGTCAAACTGAAAGCTTCTCAAGTTAAAAGGAGAGAGCTAACTGAACAAATGTTAGAAATATTTGATATTAGTTCTTCAGATGAGGCCAATATTGATGCTTTAGCTGAGGAAGTTGAAAAAATAAACAGTGAAAAGCTAAATATGAGGAGAGAGCTAGAAGGTCTTACTATCCACATGAGTCAGGAACTGGAAGGCAGAAGAGCTGCTGAAGATCTTATCAAGGAAAGGGATCATGAGATTTCCAAGATCAAGTGAGAGAATGCTATGTTGCATGAGCATTTGAATGCAGAAAGAGAAGAAAAAGAGAACCTACAACTAGATCTTGAATTAACATCATCTCTGAGAGAGAACTTGTCAAAACATAATGAAGATCTCAACAGATAGCTTACTGAAGCAAATGAGATATTGGAGAAGTTCAACATAAGTTCTATCTTGCTGGAAGAACAAATTCAGTCACAAAGAATGAAGGGTGACACCTCTGGACTTGTTTTTCACACATCTGAAAAAGGTGAATCCTCCGGTACCAAGAGAAACACTCTTAAGAACAAATATGCTCCTAAGGTCAAGAAACCTACTGGTAAGAAGGTCTTTAAACCTGTTTGTTTTGTTTACCATAAACTTGGTCACACAACAAATGTTTGTAGAGACAAACCTAACATAAATGCAAGCTACAATACTAATGCTAGGTATGTGTCCAAGAAATTTGAAGGTCATTGCTTCACATGTAGAATGTATGGACATAGATCAATTGAGTGTAGATGTGGAGCAAATAATCTTGTACCACATATGCATCCAAGACCTAATTGCAACTGGATGAGAAATTTTGACAACCGGGTCAACATGAACTGGCAAAGACCCTACGGCAACCGATTTAGTCCATTTGAGATGGAAAAGGTGACAAATGTCATTTGCACCATCTATAATAACTTTGGTCATGTGGCTATGAATTGCGAAAGAAGAACCAAGAGAGGTAATGCGAGACCATGGAAATCATCTGGTATGGCCTGCTATCACTATAACAAACCAGGGCACTTGGAAATTTTTTGTAGATCCAGAAATAGCAAACCGGTCAATCCTTCTAAGGATCAGAAAGGAAAGCAGAAAGTTAATGTTAAAGAAATTAGAGAAGAAATGAATTGGATATGGAAGAAAAGGAGTGATGACTCACCTAGAGAGGAAATTGTTCCTTCACCAAGTGTGGAGAATCCTGCACCGGTAAATTAAGCCTTTTCAATATGGCCAAGGGGAGCATAACAGTAAAACCACTTCCGGACCCCTTGAAATGAATGAGCAGTAAGAGAACTTGAATGCAAGAAATTTTGATAACTTTTTGTTAATCTGTTATCAACCGGTTTTACATCTATGTATCTTTAAGTGGTGAAATTAGGGTTTGTAACCCTAACAGGCGAGCATTTAATGCAGTAGGTAAAAAAGGATAAAAGCAAGTTTTCTCTTTGTTATTTTTACCCTAACGCATTTGAGAAAGAAATTGAGCACTTGCAGAGCTAAGAAAGAATTTTTGGCTGATATTTGTCGAAGCTACGTTGTGATTTATGTAATCAAGCTGATTTGAAGGTTGCAGAAGATTGAACTGGTGTGCACTTGGGAATTCAACCGGTAAATGAGGTAGTGTGCGTGAAATAAGGTATCTATTTGAATAATCCTGCTTCGAATCTAGTGTATCTGAAATGGCATCGTCTTCTAAACCAGTAGAGAGATTAATCATTACATCTGAACCTATGGAAGTTGTTGAAGTGAAACAAATTGTGTCATATAATGCATTGTTAGATGTTCCTAGTGGTGTCATAGTTAAAGGAGATTTGTCCAGCTACATTGATTTCAAGATTGAGGATCTAGGATCATTATCTATTTACACTCAGTTAAAATCCCTTTGCGATGAGAACGAGAAGATTCAACAAGAATATATTAGGGTTTATGAGAAAGGTTTTCATAACGCTGCTTACTTTCTTGAAGATTTTGAAGAAGAACACATTCAAATTATTTTGAGTCGAGTTCATGGGGAGAACATGTATTTGGAAAGGACTCATACTATAACCAAGGAAGCCATTCAGGCTGTAATTGGTTTTTACTCAATTGGTGAAGTACCTGTGCTGAGGCGTATTTCAAAAGAGACAATATACACTCTAACCGGATCAACATCTGATAAGCGTGATTTTTCTGTCAATAATATCAGGGACCTAGCGGTGAAATTGGCAGCTATGGTTATAGGCTACCAGGTATTTTATTCTAGCAGATTAAATAGTGTTCCATCAACAGCAGTGCATACTGCTTACAAAATGATAACTGAAAATGCAAATTATGAACTATGTGAGGCCATAAGGAGCCAATTAATGCTAAATCTTCAGTCTATCAAGAATGACAGTAGTCTAAAGTTCAAATTTGGACAGTTACTGATCGGTATATTCTTTTATTTTTAAAATTTCCTACCGGGAATAGGTGATCTTGAGTGGTCTAAGGATCTACCGGTATATGCCCAGATCAAGAAAAGTATTAAGGCTATGAAGAACACCTTTTCTGCTGCAATGAACAAATACTTCAATGAGTTTCAGAAGAAAATGAGCATGAGATTGAGATTTCTGAAGATGTGGTAAAACAATTTTCCAAGGATATTGTTTTCACAGTTACCACTGATTTTTGTTTGATGGAGGCAATTGAGCCTAGAGAAGAAGAAATGGAAGATATGAGTTATGAGGTTAACTATGACTTACTGATTGGTTATGCTAATAACCTGTTAGCATATCCAAAGGATAAAAAGAAGGCAAAACTGGATATTGTTGTAGTCTAGACTGCACAAGCTAAAACCAATATTGCTCCTACCACAAGTGGTAAAGGTAAGAAAAAGAAGGTTGAGCAAGCACCTTTGGTGATGAAGAATATAAGGGTGACACAGAGTGTCCAAACCAAAAAGGAACCGACACCCAAACTTTATGCTAAGAAGGAGAATGCATCAAAGAAAAGAGGTCGAAAACTAATTCTCCAAGCAGAATCTGAGGGAACTGACATTGAGGAAGAACCCAAAAAGATGAAAGCAACCGATAGAGTGGCTAAGCAAGAAAAGGAAGTGCTGAAGGCAACTATGCCTTTTGATATCTCTACTTACAAGCTTGAAACCCACTTTGAAAGAACAATGAATACATTATGGAGAAACAGATTTGAAAATGTCAAAGAACATTTTGATTCTTTTAGTGAAGATGAGAAGGAGCAAATCATTCAACAGGTAATGAATCATTTGTGTCATTACAATAGATTACCACATGATCTTGAAAAGGATATCTCTAATTCTTTACACACTATTCTTTTGAATAAATGGGAGGAATCTGTAAAGATGGAAAAATAAATTATTGATGAGATATTTGTGCAATATTTTCCTAAATTATCCATGGATGAACTGCATGTATTGGTAGATAAGTATAAAATTCATTTTGCTTTCAAAGCAAGAAGATTGAAGCTAATGAGTGGAAATAGGCAAATTGTTGAGAGGGAGGCTCATCAAATAACCTGTAACATCCATATATTCTTCTAAGAATGAGGAAGATGCTATTGATTGACCTGAAATGGATGAAGAAGAGATTGTACAAGCTGATGAGGTCTATCCTATCAAGAAGAAGGATGACACTATTATTCAAGTTGTTGATGATATTCGAGATACAATTGATCTATCTGGAGACATAATTGCACCAGATATGGAGCCACCTGAAATCACTAACTTACATGTTACTTTAGTTGAGAAACCGACAACTCAACCAAAAGTGGATATTCCACTTGCAAAGGAACAACCTGGGAAAACCCAATCTCCACTGGTCTCACTAAATACTAAGAAGGAATCTAATGAAAGCGTTGACACGCAGACTTATGAACAGGAAATAGAGAAAGCCCAAGAGAAAGCAATTGTCAAGGTAACATCTTCTGAACCGACAAAAACTTTAGTCTTACAACAGACTGATGAAGATGATGATGACTCATTAGGCATCTCAGGGCTTATAAATGTTGATAATATGAGTGCATCCGAAATGATGAAGATTGCAACTATCATGCAATCTATAGCACATAAGAAGAGATTTAAAGAGCAAAGAATGGAAGCTGAAAAAATTCAAAATGCAGTAGATATTCTATCTAGTCTACTACCAAAAACTTCTACAGGACATTTGACAACCCTTATCAGTAAACTTGGTCAACTGGTCACTGATGCATCTGACCAAATTAAGTCACTTGAAGAAGAAACACAAACCTATGCTGAGAAAAGTTACAAGAAGAAGTATGGAGAGCAACTTACAAAAGAAATTGATTCAGGGAAACTTGCTCTAACTTTTAACAAAGATTTATTGAGAAAAGCAATTGAAACAGGAGGAAAATATCTTGCTTCCACTTCTAATGTTTCATTCTTATATTTTGATATCACAAAAGGGTGAACAAAAACAAAGAAAGAGTTAGAAAAGATATGCAATGCATATGTCCCACTTCAAGACTCTATTTTTTCTTTTAGAAAATCTGTGGATGATTTGCACAACAGGTTGGATATCTATGATCATGAGCAAGCAAAAAGACTCCAGTCATTAAAGGAATTGAAGAGTCTACTCACCTACCAAGTGGACATACTACAGAGAGCCTACACAAATGCAGAAACTATTTTAGCAACTCTAGAAACCTGTACACTAGATTCCATGGAAGAGTTCAATACACATATTATGTTTACATTTGAGTGTACTGAGAACATGCTAGAAACATGGAAAAATGCCATATCACAGTTGAAGAGGAAATTTAATGTTATTTTCATAAGACTTGCATATGCACGAACCTTGATTCAATTTTTCAAGTTTTTGTAAAACATTGTGATACAAACTTTTCTATATATATATATATTTTGCTTTTCAATTTGGCATTGTTGTCAAAGGGGGAGTAGAAATATGTATGTGTGTTTTTGAAAATTTTGTATGATGTATGTAGTAAGGGGGAGCATGAACATGTGTATATGTGTAAATGTTTTTTAGAACACTTAGTGGTATTACTGCAAAATTTTCTAAGTGTTGCCATCAATGCCAAAGGGGGAGATTGTTGGCTTGATGATGATTGTAATGAATTCATCATATGTTGTAATTGATGAAACACATACACACATATGTTCATATTGTCTACCGGTGTAACTTCAAAGTTGTTTACACTGCAACCGGTATACGAGAGGTTTATATCTAACTGGTACTTGGTAACAACCAGTATATGCAAAAGGGACAACCAGTGGATATACATAACTCAACATCAACATGAAGATCCAGCGGAGACTATCACAAGAGTATCAGGATAACGGTTTATATGGTTAACTCCAACCGGTTTTGATGTTCCAACTGGTATTCGTTGATTGTGTGATGAGTTATCACAAGTCGTGATGAGTTATCCTTATCAATTAATTTTGGCAGTATTTTTGTGATGAGTTATGATCACTTGATCATATACATTGCACCTAGGTAATTGTGTTATGATTTCTTGAGGCCGACATGAAATCTAAATGTCTATTTATTGACATCACAATTAATTATTTCATATGAGCGATAGTGATATGTTATGTGAAAAGGCAGAAGTGTTTAGTCAGAGAGTATGTTGGTAGAGAGGAGTTAAGTGCGCTTAACAGGATCTATACAAGCAAGTTGTGCTATTACTAGATCATATCACCTGTTATTTTCTAACCACTGCAACAGTCAAATCCCCTAATTGGGTAAGCTCTAACAAACTTCCTTGTTCAAATCCTCTAACAGAGTGATCCATTAGTTTGGATTCAGAAATCCTCCACCGAGGTTACTCCTTACAGGGTATTACCTTTTACAGGGTATAGCTTTTAATTAAGCTTTGGGATCTTTAACAGGATTCGCTCCTAGCAGAGCATTTTTGTAGACCCTAACCGGTCAGTTATCTATTACTGCAGATAGATATTTTGTGTCCCATCTCACTGTGGTTTTTACCTATTTGGGTTTTCCACATATAAACACTTGTGTTATGGTGGATGTTTTACTTATTGTTGATGATGTTTTATCATTTTTGATTGCATGCATATTGTGTAACAAACTTGTTAAGTTTATCTTCCGGTCAATTTTTAAAGTAGTATCATTTTTGGTGTCACTGATTCACCCCCCCTCTCAGTTCTTTACAAGTCCATCAGCTTGAACTTGCCGTATCCTTCATAAATATTGTGCAGCTTATCCAACACTTATTTTGTGGTCTTACAATGCATTATCTTGACAAATTCAAAGTTAAATAATCCATATAAAATAGTATTTCTCGTCCTAGCATTATTTTCACAAGCTTTCTTTCCAACTTGAACTCTTGGAGGATTTTCTAGAATCTCATAACCATATGTAACTACCTGCCAAACATCAAACCTCAAAGCCACCAAATAGGATTTCATTCTTGCACTCCAAAATGCATAATTGGATCCATCAAATTGGTTGTGCCTTGTTTTAAGAGAGACCTTCTTAAGCAATTGTGTGTGCCATCCCAAATCTACTCCAAGTTATTTTAAGCTTCTCTAAGGAACTTATCTTTCATACCAATTGTTAAGAACATGGATATACTAAGAGGGGGGTGGATCAATATATGCCAAATTTCAATTCAAAACTTAAAGAAAGATTAATAACATTATCACATCTCATATTATCATAAGAAATACTATGCAAGTGAGAAACACAATCACACATAAACATGAGAGAAACCAAATTTACATGGAAACCCAAATGGGGAAAACCACGGTGATAATAGTTTCTTGGATCTACTACCCAAATCCAACCTCACAAAATAATAAGGAACTTACAATGAATTTGCAACCACCAACCCACAATAATTTCAACCTAAGAAAGGGGACACCAATCCCCAATTAGATTTGCAAGAACTAACCTATGAGAGACACCAACCCCCTAATCCAAAGAACTCAATCCCAAATCAAGTTAATGATGAACCAATCTTAAATACAAATAAGCTATAGGAAATACAAGTTATATGTCATGTGGACCTTCCAAAATAAAGGCTCATCATCTATTTGATTTAATCTACTTGAGAGCACTCTCGTAATGTGTATAAGATGTACATCCCACTTTCTACAAATTACAACAGATATGCTTCTTTTTATTGAGTATAGAACCTGCACAATTCTACCACAATATCCACACATAGGAATGGAAATAATTGACATTTTATACGTATTCCAATATTGTTTACACTTTGATGTCATCCTAGAACTTAATTTCAATGTTTTGAAGTTGGCCAAGGATAACATCCTTTATTCAGACGTGTAGTTAGTTCAATCCCAAAGCCAACATGTTATACTAGGAGTAAGATCACACTATACATTACCCAACATGAACTTAGTTGGTCCCAAACTACATTCTCAAGATTCCTCTAGCTAAGACACTTACCTTCCTCTAGTGTATCAAACATAACCTTTTTCACAATCAGTAAACTGGCATGGTGAAAGCTTTGTCATCTTTAACTTTTTGAATATAAGAGCAATACCTATGAAACTCTAAAATGTTTGTCTTTACATATAGCCCTACTTATCTTCCAATCTACAAGCCAAAATCCTTTATTACAGTAGAAAGCCATATCACAAATATCAAGAGTACAACTGGATGCATATGCAGAGTCTGATCAATAAACTTAGTTATTCAATGCAAGCACTTCTAGGCCAAGAAGATGCATTGGATATATAGGAACAACTAATACTAGTTGATGCAGGAGCATCCCCGGTCGATGAGAAATCTTGCATCAACAAAAAATATATCCTTTCAGTTTTGTTCTTGTTTAGTTCTGTGCAGTTTTCTGTGTTCTTACCGGTTGGTACCGATAGTTGCTTGTTTTTCGTGTAAAATCTTATTTTTGGTTTCTAGGCTAGTTCCTGTGCTTAATTCCAGATTTTTAGTTCATTTGGGTTCAGTTTCGGTCAGTTATCGCTTTTAGTTGACTGTTTTTCGGTTCTGGGACAACTCTTGTGCTTACCAATTGGTTTTCCTTCATTATCGACATGATTCTTGGTGTGTGGATCTATTTTGGGTATTGTTCGATGTTCTTTGGCGTGTGGCCGACCTTCCTATTGAACTGCACCTCTTGGTTGTTATTTTCGGGAAAGATTTCTTTAATTCTTAGGGCCGACCTAATCACACGTTTCATTTTCCTCCATTGGTAAATGTAATCTTATGAGGCCGACCTAGATATGTTCCGCTGGGTATAAATATGTTGTTATATAATCATTTGTAGGAGGCAAAGGAGGTATATTTGAGAATAAGGATTGAGATTCACATTTTGTGATCCGATTGATTCTTAGAGTCCCGATTGGATTGTATTTGGCTGATAGCCTGCATATAATTGGTTAACTACCTAATGTTCTTTGGTGATTATATGATGATGACCAGATGGTTGCTAGATCTTCTAGATAAATAATATGATCTGTTTATGTAATCTTGTTATGTTTTCTTGCTGCTTTAATTGTGTTTCTCTTGCTACATAAGCCGATTGATTCTCTTTGAGGGTTTTACCGGTATGGCTGCATAAAGTGGTATTAGAGCTAGTTATGGACTGGCTGGTGGAAGAGTTGTTTGGGAACATTGATGCATTCCTTTGGGTGGACAAATCACCGATTGGAGGCAGGCTATGCGTGTGTTCAATAGATCGCTGAGGGGAGGCAATTAAAATTGGTAGTCAGATCACCGAGTTGAGGCAGTTCACCGGAGTGGAAGAGGAGATGCTGCCTAGAAGGACAAACCCCCAGAGGGTAGAACAGATGACGAAAAACTTCAAGAATGAAGTGAGGAACAAAATCCAAAAGGCTTTGGCTAGTTTGCAGAGAAACTTTGAGTTGGAGGATGAATATGAGGAAGCCGGTGAAGAGCTTGAAGAAGTTGAATGATCGGAAGATGAAAGAGAGGAAATATTCTTGAGAGCAGTAGTGCAAGTGAGTAAAGTTCATAAAGTTGAAGTTTCCAACTTTTTTAGAATGCTAAACCCAGAGGATCTGATCAATTGGATCAGAGAGTTCAAGGACTACTTTGAGTTTGAGGATGTCAAGGACCCATAGAAAGTCCGATTAGAACAAACTAAGTTGAAAGGGAATGCTTCCTTATGGTGGAAAGAATTGTAGAAAGATAGAGTTGAGAGTGGTGAATTGAAGATCACCCGGTGGAGACAGATGGTTGCAAGATTGAAGGCCAAGTTCATACTGAGAGACTATGAATTGGAGTTGTTCAAGAAGTTGCAAAACCTGAAACAAAGAAGCATGACTATGAAGGAGTATACTGAGGAATTCTACAAGGTGGTGATTAGATCTGGACATAGAGAGATGGATAGAGAAAAGGTGGCGAGGTACATAAATGGACTTGCATTTAACATTCAGGATGAAATGAGTATGTTGAGGGTTTCCACAGTTGAGGTATCTTACCAATATGCTTTGAAGGCTGAGGAGAATATGATAAGAAGACAACCGAATAGAGGGAAGAAGAAATTCAAAGGATAGATGAGTGATAGTATGAAGAAACCAGTTGAGGAAGAAGAATCAAAGCCTAAGTGGAGTAAAGAACTGGAATAAAAAACTCGGAGGAAAGCTAGTAGTAGTATAGGTAGAGAATTTCCTGGCAAATGTTTCAAGTGTGAAGAAACCAGACATAGATTCTATGAATGTAAGAATGGAATGGCAAGAAGTTGTGTGGAAAATGAGGAATCGGAAGGTGAAGGTACCGAATCTGACTATGCACTGGAGCAAGGAGTATCCCTTATGTTCAGAAGAAAGGATACCAAATCTACTCAGAAGAAGAATCTTTTCTAGAGTGTGTGTAAATCAGGTGGTAATTATTGTAAGGTTATTGTAGATAGTGGAAGTACTTAAAATTTGGTATCTAAGGAGATGGTTGTGAAGCTTGGATTGAAGAGGCTTGAGCATCCTGTTAATCTCAAATTCTGATTTCCCTCTTATCCCCATGTAAGAAAATGAATAACTCTGTCTGCATATGAAGAGATCAAGGAAAAAAGAACCTTAGAGTAACATATAACAAGGTTTTGAGAACCTTCTACACTTTGAACTTATCCAAAGTTCAGGCGGGTATACCTTTTGTGAATACTTTCACACTTTTAAACGAGATCCATAGTAAACCAGTGTCAAAAACCAGTGGATTTCATCACCTCAACATAAACTGAAATATTTGAATAAAAACTTATATACTTCTTCAGTATTGATCTTCAAGAAAATTAGAAAGAATCCCACAGCAAGTACCAATGCCTTATCCAGGCTACAGAGTCGCCTAAACTAAGCAATGATTTTCAACAACTGAACATTCTAATACACCTCATCATCTTAGATTTCATGAACCTCATACATGCATAACATATACATAGATCCTTTCCCATTTATCTAAAATAACTCATTAGATTCATGGCAACAGACAATAGATTTGCTGACAGAAATATTCCTTGCACATTTAATCCCTCTCCTAAAGAGAAAATCCAAAAATAATGTCTATAAGACTGCCTTACAATCCATGCTCATTCGAACAACCCTAGATTATCCAAATGAAACCAGCAAATTACAGAATGCATACCAAAAGACAAAGAAATTTTAGGCCTAAAACTTTGATTTATATATTCATATTCATTCTTGAAAATATTACATCATCCAGAGTCATCTCCTTGAAACCTGAAAAAAAACCTAAATATATTTTGCCAGAGTTTCTTTACAAAATTCTTGTGGTCCTTTTTTCACTAGTCCTGGTATCCATTTATAACATTATGGATGCATACAAGCTTCAGACATTCCTAAAAAAGTTTGTTACAAACCGCGATACTCTCCAAGAAACAGTTACAAGTCTTTTTCAATATCAACAGCCTGTTCCGTTTGTTGTTCAGCTGCAACTTTTTCTATTTGCTTTGGAGTATCTTCTTTTTGTCTGATATATTTGTCCTTCCACTCTTGGAACACATCATCACTTGACCAAGGAAAGCTAATAATCTTCTGTTTCATCCCTTCTAGCCTTTTCCAAGTGACCCTTAACTGCACAATTTCTATTTCTATGAAACCATAATGTGATTTGACCTTTTCAATCTCTTCAATTGTTTGGACAAATAAGGATGTGTCATCAGTGTTAATGATTTCCTTTGGGACAATTTGTGGTCCAACTCTTCTAGCCATGCTTTCTCCTCTTTCAACTAAATTGGACCAACAAAACCCCTTGGAAACAATTCATATTTGCGATCTGAATATTATTTTCTATATAGTTGGGCTTTTCTTTCTGCACCTACCCTTTCCTCTGAGAATATATTCATTTCTTTTATAAACTCACTAGTGGACCTAAGATTGTCATTTGCCTTTGCATCTGTATGGGATGAACACATGAGCTCTAACTCCTTACCTCTAGGCATCCACTTATTAAGAATTAGTTCTAAGGTGGTTTCATCCTCTCTTTATTCAATCAGAATATTCAGGATCCTTTTCATAGAAATGTGTACAACAGAGGCCTTGACCGAATCAACAAACTTCAAAATTGTGGCTTTTACCTTTTCTTCATACTTGCTTACAAACAGTGTTTGATCTTGTTTCAACTTTTCCAACTCATGTTGGATAGTTTCAGTTGATTGGAAACCATAAAGCATAGGAGAAGAGGGATATTCTATAATGGGACTGGTAGGTGGAGGTCTTGCTGGAGAGGAGGTTATCATGAGAGTAGAGGATTTACCTGGATGGTGCTGACGTGCCAACTGACTCTGAAGTCTAGCAATAATATTGTCTCTATTGGCTACTCCTTCTTTGGCCTAATTGTAAGCCTTTAAGATGGTTTCCAATTTTAATTGGAGATTAGCCTTCTCTTTTGCCTCATTTTTTGCTACTACCACACTGAATTTTGCAGTTTCCAAGACTGTGCTTGCAGCTTCCACCGCCCTTGTATCTTGGACTCTTTTTACAATCATGCCTCCTAGGAGACTAGAATCTGATACACCTTTCCTCCTTTTACTCTCATCCTTCTTCAGTGACCACATGACTAGAGAAGCATTATCTTTGCTGAAGGTCACTCCTTCCATGGGTTTGGTTTCCTTCCTTACTACTTCAAGAACCAGAGCATCAACTATATCCCATTCTGGGAGGATTAAAACACCAACCTTAGAAACCATCTCTCTTCCCTTCTCAGGAGTAATAGTCTTAAACTCTTCAATCATTTCTTGCTTCACCTCTTCTTCCACTTGAGTTACATCTCTGTGAGGCTGTTCACTCTTCCTTTGCTCATATCTGGCTTTGAATTGTTCCATATTTTACTTCCACACAAATTGTATGAAAGCCTCTATTGTAACAAAATTACTGTCAGCCAGGAATTCCTCACTGGCTTGCTTGACAGTAAGGTCTAGCTCTTTGCCCTTTAGCTCACCATTAGTCAAGTTCATTTCAGAACTAGGTGGCTCTTTTGGCATCCCCTCTTGGGTCTCCTCATATGTGGAGGCAATCTCCTTGAGACTCCCTAACTGTAACAATTGTTCGGCCACCGCCTGCTCATCTCCTATGTGGATAGGGGACTGAGATGGAGAATACTGAGGTTCACCAGTTTCAACTTCCTTCCCCACTCTTTTCCTTTTAAGGGAATCTTGGATGTCAATGACATCTTCAATTTCTCTTTTCCCTCTTGAAGTGGAAGGCTCACCTGTCACTGGCATCATCACACTATACTTTGATTTCTTATGCATCACATAATCACCAGGTGGGATAGCCTTAGCAAAGGCAGGCTTAGCTAGGACCAATTTAACCCTGTTAGGATCATTTTGCATTATAGCCTCCCTTTTTTCTTTCAAGGTTTGCATGAGGTCTTCAAAATAAAGAATCAAGAATTTGAGTTTTTCCTCAAAAGGGTTAAAGCTAGAGAGAGGGTCATAACTACTATCAAATTGATGAATAAAGTCAAGAGCCCTTTTATAAGTAACCCACTTCTCCTTCCTCAGTTCCTGCTCATCTAAATTGAATTCATTCCTAATTAAATCTTCAGGGAACTGAAATTGGTGATGCCTACCTTTACACACTACCCTCTTTCTAAACATGCTGTTAAAAAAGTCCTCAGGGTTTGGACATCTTGAAACTGCAGTTGACAACCTATATGGCTTAAAGAATTCTTCAAAATATTTCCAGCCACCTTTAGTGATCACAAAATGATGGGCAATGGTAATGGTTGGGAAAATGGTCCCTTTACCCCTATTTGTCAGCTTTGCCTCTTGTACACCTCCAATTTGCCTCAAGACTTCTGCAATCCCTATCTTCAATGGGACCTGATAGGGCAATAGATAGGGAGTACCTTTGAAACCATACACTCTGAAAAACGGTAGAAACAGGGTACAAATACATATCTCCCCAATTGTGAATAATCTTAATACCCTCATCAAACTATTTAGGCTCGAGGAATTCCAAGAGAGCCTTAGGAATCCTAGGGTTTTTTGTGCACAAAAGAATCCTAATTTTAGATGCAAATCATCTATCAAACTTTAGATAACTAGCATCCTCTCTATCCCAGGATAAAACAGTGCTCCAAAGTTGAACAGGCATCTCTTCCTTATCTTTCACCTTAACCAAATCCATTTCCTTTGCAAAATAGTCAGCACCCTTGAACAAAAACATGTGCATTAGAAGAGAATACCATCCAAACGGTCTGTCCACCTTACCATTTTTTATCCCTACTAGCCCTGCATGAATTGCATCAGTAAGGTATGCCGCATAATCAAATGTTATTGCCAGAGAGGGGTTTAGAATCTGTGCAATCATCAACATGTAATGGGTTGGCATGTTTTTCTCAGCATCTTCTCCAAAAATCTGACACAGTGCCCAATACATACCCTTAGCTCTTAGAGTAAACAGATTCAGGGAGAAGGGTTCCATTGTACTGGGGCCTGCAACTGTTAACCCTCCTATTTTAACAAAGAACTCTTTCAATGGGCCACTCCTAAGGTGATCCCTTTGTGCATCATAAACTTGAGCTAGTGATTCAAAATCAATAGGCTCTAACAAATTTGAAGCCTCACTGAGCTTAAACACATTTTTGAATTCATCATCTTTAATTTCAATCAGGGCTGATCCTTTCACATTCCTGATACATCTAGCTATAGGGTCATAATTTTGGGCAATCAAAGTCAACAAATCTACATCCATGAACACACCAGGAACTATAAGCTTCCCCACATCCAATTCCCATATGCTATTTAAAGGGGCAAGGGAATGTCTTTGGCCAAAACCTACTTTGAACAATCCTAAACCTGACAGCCCTATTTGTGGGTCCCTTAACCAATTACCTTTATCAAATAAGCCATCCCCAATTCTTAGACGAGGATCCTTTGGTACCAATTCTTTAGCTTTAGCCCCGACATTGGTTGACATAGTTAACTGTTCCAAAAAATCATCACAAATGTTCCTATCCTGGTAATTCACTTTTCCTGTCAACTCCCTTCTTGGTGCCATCTTGATAATGCATCTATATCAATTGAGACTTACACAGACTTCTAATGAAACAATTCACACAACAATCACTGACTTCAGACCAAAATTAGCAAGAAAAAGCACAAAAAAACCTGTTATTCGCTTGAAGAAAACTGCTCTGCACCAATTGCTCTGCAACAGACTCGTTGAAATGATGCCAACATTTAAGTTGATGCGGACTCTAATACGGCAAGTTGGCATTGAATTTTAGAAATTAATCCCGCATGCTTCAGCCATCACCTTAGAATTGAATTCACAAATCGAATTCAAAAACGGGCTCCAACGGATCATAAATTCTCTGAGTAGTTCCTTTGTTTCGTTGTTTCCCATTTTCGCAAAGCTTAAAACCTCCACACTTTTCTTTAGCAAAACAATGACAACCGCTGGATCACGGGAACTTGCACTGCTTTTATTCCATCCGGTCTTTCTGTGTTAGTGACGGGCCCTACCTTCTTTTCGCTATTTCGCAGGCCTTAAAACTTGTGCAATTTTCCTTCGCGAAGCAACGCCGACCATTAGATCATGATCTACCTGCCCGATCTTTATTTTCTACAACAACCGTCAGTCTTTTTAACTAACCTCACATCACCTTGATGGCTAACGGTTTTCGCCATTTTGCAGAGACTAAACCGCAGGTATCTTCGGGCTACAAAACAACGACAACCGTTGGATCGACTGCGAGATGAACGCCTTTTAATATGCTTTAGACCTTTCAAGTGGGCCCTTTAACTCGGAGACCACTTGCTTTATCTCGTCACCGGTTAACAAACGCCACGTGGTAGTCGGCCATTTGCTTAGGAAGTTCCATCGGGTTCCATTCTAAAACCGCCACGTGCTTTACTTTACTATTCTCCACATAACTACAGGTTGAACCAAGGCAGACCCTCAACTACCCTTCAGAGCCACGCGCACTTGAAAAGTCACCATTACACTCCATGGAACAAACCATCTGTCCTGCCATGTCATCCATCATGTGACTGCCACATCATTTCGCTATTTTGCGAACATTAATCTCCACTTGAATTTAGGCCACGAATCCATGACAACCGTCCGATTAAATCATACTTAATCGGCCTTTAACTTTATGACCTGCCTGTCCTTCAGGCCCACCGGCCCCTTTCACCATTTCGCAAAGCTTAAAACTCAGGTTACTTATCTTCATGAAGCAGCGATATTCGTTGGATCTTAGGAACTTGCTCGTCAGTTATCCTTGCTATGACCACCTTGCCCGAGCCCACCACCTTTTCGCTACTTTGTGAAAGGTAGAACACATGCATCTTCTGGCCGTGAATCAACATGAGCCGTTGATCTTTTCTAAACCTATCATCCTTTAACCAAAGAAGTCGCTCACCTCTGGGACCCACCAAGTCTTTCGTTGTTTCGCAGAACTTATATCACATGCATCTCGGGCTAGCGAATCAACGCGAGCCATTGGATTTAAAGCAGCATGCAGTCCTTTAATCTGATGGTCAATCCATATGGTCGGGCCCGCCTAGCCTCTTTGCTATTTTGCGATCATTAACTTGCTAGCATCTTCGCCTAATGAAACAACAACAACCGCAAGATTAACAATGAGTTGCACACCATTTAAAAAGCCCGACAAACATTAGAACAAGACAAAGGTAAAGGTGCACATATTTAAAATATTAAGGGACCGCCTATGGAAAGAACTAATGGGGGGGACAATTTTCATGATAGACCGACCCTTCTTTAAGTGGTAAAAGTAACGCAGAAATAGAACATAAGGGTTTTTTCATAATGTAAGCAAAGGTTAAAACTCAAAAATCTTAAACCCTCTTCTGACCCAAGAAAAATAGAGGCAACAAGGCCATACTAGACACATTTTTGTAGACTTCTAGCCAACTATGGAACAAGAATATCCAATTTTAAATAGTGATAACACATCCTTGTCCTTATGAGGTAAGTTGGTTGCAAGATGATCAAAAGATAGAGATAAAGGAGCAGTGTTTGGTGAATTTTAATATTGGGCGTTTCAGGGATGAGGTTTTGTGTGATGTTGTATTTATGAGTGCTTGTCATGTCTTGTTGGGAAAACCTTGACAGTTTGATAGAGGATCTATTTATGGCTGTAGAAGAAACCTAGTCACTATTGAGAAGGATGGGCAAAAGTTCACATTGATCTCTTTAAAGGAGAAAGAGAAGGAGATGAAGAATATGAGTCCTGAGAAAAGTTGCAGTACTGAGAAACTGGTGGCAGAGGTTATACCAGAAGGTTTGAAGAAAGATATGATAGAACCGGTTGCAAAGGTTATACCAGAGGGTGACATGATTTTGCAGAAGGATCTGATAGATGAGCCTTATGAATAGATGGAGCCGGATGACATAGAGCTTATGGTGACAAACCAGATGAAGTCTTGTGGCAAAAACAAATCAGAGTTGTAGAAGAAAGAAGGCAGTAAACAAAGATAATATACAAATCTAAAGCAAAGGAAGAGAAACAAAGAGAGTTAGGCATTAGAGAAGCCAGTTGAGGCACTGAAGGAGCTAAAGAAGAGGTTGACAGATAAGGAAGATGTTTGGATTATAGATGAGTATGGGGTCTTTATTCCAAATCCTTTTAGATGTTCATGAGTTTCCTCTCATGGTACATCTTTTCCTACCTGCGTTGTCTGATGCAAGAGCATCCCCGGTCGATGAGCAATCTTTCATCAACCAAAAATATTTCCTTTTTGAATTTTTTTCTTGTTTAGTTCTTTGTGTAATTTTCTGTGTTCTTACTGGTTGGTATCGGTAATTGCTTGTTTTTTGTGGCAGATCTTAATTTTGATTTCTAGGCTGGTTCATGTGCTAAATTTCATATTTTTAGTTCATTTGGGTTCTTTTCTAGCCAGTTATCACTTCCGGTTGATTGTTTCTGGGTTTCGGGATAGTTCTTGTTCTTATCGGTTGGTTTTCCTTCATTACCGACGCAATTCTTGGCGTGTGGATCTATTTTGGGTCTTGTCTGATGTTCTTTGGCATGTGGCTGACCTTCCTGCTAAATCACACCTCTTGGTTGTTATTTTCCAGAAAGATTTCTTTAATTCTTAGGGCCGACCTAATTACACGTTTCATTTTCCTGCATTGGTAAATGCAATCTTATGAGGCCGACCTAGATATGTTCTTGTGGGTATAAATATGTTGTTATGTAATCATTTGTAGGGGGTAGAAGAGGTAGATTTGTGAATAAGGATTGATATTCACATTTTGTGATCCGGTTGATTCTTGGAGTCCCGATTGGATTGTATCTTGCTGATAGCTTGCATGTAATCGGTTAACTACCAAATGTTCTTTGATGATTATATGATGATGACCCGATGGTTGCCGAAAGTTCTAAAGAAATAATATGATCTGTTTATGTAATCTTGTTATGTTTTCTTGCTGCTTTCATTGTGTTTCTCTTGCTGCATAAGCCAATTGATTCTCTTTGAGGGTTTTACCGGTTGTGGCTGCATCACTAGTACATAATGATAATAGTAAGAGTGTTATCCAATCATTACTATACTATTCCCTTCATTGTTCTCAAATACTCTGACATGACATAATCACCTTGACATTAGCAATATTCATTGTGTTCAATAGTTACGAATAAGGTACATACGCTATATAAAGAGTTAGGCTTAAGATATTTGCACTAGCATGAAACAAAAGGGGAATCAAACAATTGGTGTTGATTCATCATAGGGTGGGGAACTCGACAAAGGCTTGGGACTTAGGGAATTAGGCATATTAAAAGTCAAACAACACAATTGGGAAATAAAAGTGACCTTAGGAGTAATAGGGTAATAGGACAATGATAACAAAGGTACAATTTGTCACTTAAGTGACTGGTCAAAGACTAAGGCAAGAAAATTGTAAATTAGAAATAAAGCAACCAAGCCAAATAGGGTTTACAATTTAAGTCATGGCATATGAATAAAACATTTCAAAATAGTAGACATAAAATTTAAAATGCAGGGGTTACACCACAATTACCACAATAATACCCCCCAAAATTGCTTAATCAAGAATTGCGCCAACTATATATGATCAAATGAAACTTTATGCTTAGTGCAATTATAGGTGTTACTTTCCAAAAATATTAAAGCGGACATGATTTTAGTGCACGTAAATACTAAATTAGGTCGTAAAATCAAAGCACAATTTATTTTTTAAATGAGATCTATTTGATCACACTATTGCAAAGTACAAAAAAATTATGTATTAAAAAAAATCACCAAAAAACGTTGCCATAAGATCAAGAATAAAGACTTGAAACTTTTTAAAATGAGAACTACTCAATAATACCTATGACAATCTACAATTTTTGGAAAAAATAAGAAACAACATAAAAGATGATTATACATTATAAAGAGCACAATTTTTTGTCCTACATTAAAGAAAAAAATGTTTGCAAAAAGGATGTCCTGCACCTGAGTTATGGCTTTGGAAAGTTGGCATGCAAAAACCAAACTATCAATAGAGAGGGGAGGCAAATATGGGTTTCATTTTGACATCAATAGGTGGATTGATGACACCAACTAGTGATTTTTTGATATCAATAGATGATTTGATGATGTCAAAAACTAATCTAAGATTATGACAAAAAGATAAAGTTAGTTGCTAGAATGATGACACCAACTCAATGATTATATGATATGTTATTCAATTTAAATAATACTCTACATAATAAGAATATTTTGGCAAAATATGGAATATTCTATCATTAATTTAAGAAAATCATCACTTGTGGATATACCCAAAAAATTCCTTTAAAATATTCGTTGTTCCAACAAATTCACTTGTCGTGGTAAGATGGTATGTGATGGGACCATTGGTTTCTATTAAACTACTGCATGACTAGTGCCTCTTGATGCCAATGTCATCATTTGGACAAGTATGGTACCTTTCTTGTGTAGGGCTTGTATTACCCTACATATGTGTAGAATACAATTTTTTTAAAAATATGAAAATAAATAAATTAAAAACTAGATTATTTTTTCTTGACTATACTTATGACATTAATGTCTATATATGTAGCTGTATGGTAGAATCTTATTTTATTTTGTAAAATATTCTTCCCACGAATTTGCATAGTTGAGGAGAGAAATTTGTTTTGAGAGCCTTAAGAAAAGTAATAATATATTGATAATTTAACAACCAATATTAAAAAATTTGGGCCCCATGGATGCAATGGTGGGGTCTATTTTTGAAACAAAATACTTAAAAAATGCAGCTACCGTCTAGATCTAGAAACCTTCTCTCAAATTAAAAACCTTACAAATATGGCTTCACATGTTTAATTTGGATGAAAAAAAGGTAAAATTTACTTTCCTAAACACTTGAAAGCAGTGGCAAGCTTAGATTTGCACAAGAAGTTCTAAAATAAACCTATAAAGAAAAGACACAAAGAGGATCCTCCCAAAATTGGTATTTCTATCAAGTTTTTTTTTAATTTTTTAGATCATCATTCAATGCAAGAGAAGAACATACTGAAGTTTTAAGATCTACCAAGATTTGCAACTTAGATATCTCAATTAAGACTAACAAGAAGGAACCCCACAGTCTATGATACCGTGTAAGAGTTGGTATAGATGCTCTATACCATGCAATATACACCCAAGATCTAGGAGTTTCTATGAAAGCACAACAAAGATTGGATATCATAGGATAATGATATACTATCAAAGGATGCAAATGCTCAAATTACATACAATGGATTAGATTGATCTAGATTACAAAGAGAACTATATAGATCAAGGTGAGATATATGATTAAATTACATTATGACATATTTCTTTTCTTTTTTTATCGGTAAATTTGAGTATATTTTATTAATATGAGAGTAATTTAAAGGTTACAAAATCTCAAAATCAAGGATTAACCCCTATATTAGTCTTTGCACATAAAAAACTAACTTCTATACCACTTGAATCCCCAAGATACCCTACCACTAACCATACAACACTTGAGATGACACTATACCTACATACAACTATTAACCACCCACCTCCAAGATGTGGCTTACTACCACAGTTACATTGTATCAAAAATCAACCAAAAAATAGACCCAATGACCATCCATCGAATTTTGAAATATAAACTAAAAAAAAATTGTAATTTTTTTTTGTTTTTTTACCCAGGCCATTGACCTAGAAATCCTCAGGAGAAAATTTGGATTTTTTCTCTAAGCTCTTCTTCTTTTCCTCTCACACCAAATGAATCTCCACCTCCTTCTCATGGATGTAATCCTTCAGGGCCTCCCACCCCACACGTGCCTCCTTCATTCGAGCCTCACAATCAACTTTGTCATTCCAGAGGATAAAGCGTTTAAATTCAACATTGACACCATCCTACATTATTCCTTCTCCAAATTTCCTCCCTAATCCTTTACCCACCTCTGCCCTCACCTTGATAGAGGTCATCCCACACAATGAATGATCAGGAACACATGCTCATTCGAACCACACCACCTCCTCCTTTGAGCCAAAAACTAGCCCCCATGCAACTACCAAAGAGATAGTGTTAGCATTTGTTCTGTAGTGAAACTCCAATTGCAAATACTCCTCACCAAGTAGGACTTCCATAATTTGCTGAAAGGTTGGATCATCAAACTTGAATATGCCTCTCAGCCTTTTCTCAGAGATCTTTCCAAAAAAGGTAAGTTGTTGTTTAATGGAATGGTGCAAAAAATTCCCCTCAATGCTCTCTAGTTGTTACTCCCTCACTCACCCCCTGTCACAATCTCAAATGCTTCCTCTGCACACCTTTACTTGGGAAATGCAAAACGAGTGCCCACCCTTGCATTTAAAATGCACCACGTCGCCCCTAGTTAAATACAAAATTAATAATGATTAAATATTACTCACTCGACAACGTACTACTCACCCATTGGCCAAATCCAACTCCACACCTTAAAAATCCTCCCACATACCTTCCCTACCCACCTCATGCAATGATGTGGCTGATTTAGAAATTACATCAGCCAACTCATTGCCTTCTGTCAATACGTGAGATATTTGAAAAGAGTTAAAGGTCTCCAATTCCTTTTTAATTAATTGAATGTATTTATTGATTTTCCATGAAGTTGCCTCACCTTTTTAATCACATTTACAATTATTTGTGAATCATCCTCCAAATGTAAACAAGAGATTGATAGTCGTTGCACTATCCTCAACCCCCATAATGCTACCTACAACTCTGCTTCATTATTCATACCGTCCACCAATCTCCTAGCCCCAATGGCCAGGATGTCCCCATTCCAATCCCAAGCAATAAATCCAACTCCCGAAGGCCTCAGATTACCCTTTGAGGCCTCGTCAAAGTTCACCTTCACCAAACCATTCTTTGGATTTTTCCATACTATTCCTATCCTTATTTCTTCTTTTCCCAACTT
This sequence comes from Cryptomeria japonica, assembly GCF_030272615.1. Classification (NCBI taxonomy): domain Eukaryota; kingdom Viridiplantae; phylum Streptophyta; class Pinopsida; order Cupressales; family Cupressaceae; genus Cryptomeria; species Cryptomeria japonica. Next base: position 274,314,703 of record NC_081410.1, on the reverse strand, counting down.
CTTTTCTGGATCCACTTGAGAAAGCCCACTAATGAGCCATTATGACATATTCTTAGTTTCATGACTTGAGACATAAAGATATAACTATCCTATGTGTACCCTAAGTAAACTTAATTAAGAAGTGTGAATATGATATCTAAGGTGATGAACTAATTAGGTAAATATCCCTTTCACATCAACAATTATAAATTCCTAAGTATTCTTTGTCACAAATTTCATGATCATTATTGTATAGAGATGCATAACTCCATATTCTTTGATTCAAATTTATTTTCTTCTCTATGAATTTTTACTTTTTTGCCAAAAAAAATACGTACTAGTTTGGGATATGGACTAATATCACAACATCAAACAAAATATAAATTAGTAGTGTTGGAATGGGACTAGTCGATAGGCTGATTTGGATATCAATTGGTGTAGTTTTTCATTTTGTTTGATTGTAATTTATATTAAGGTACACTCTTTGGAATACCCTCCCAAGTTTAAGTTTAGCTTAAAGAAGGAGATGAAACCAAGTCTCACAGAGTTGGCCTTTAACCATGCATGATTTGTTGCTGAGATGATTTCACTTGCATGATAGCAACCCTAGCCTTGTGAGTGAGATTTAGTTATAAGAAGTGGAGAAACAATTTTTGGACCCCATAGCATGTGATCCATTCAGATAAATTTTGTTGGTGTATAGGTTTTTATTTTCCTAGTGGGATATTTATTTTCCCTTAGACATGAGTTATTTCTAGATTTTAATTACATGCTTAGGTTAATAAAGCGAGTTAAATTAATTAATAACTAGGATAAGATGTTGAGGTGTCCCTATCTTTAAAGAGTGGAGAATTCCTTAAAGGGTGGATCATTTACTATTTTTAGACTACTCGATGGTCACACCCCATTGATTGGATATTCCACCTCCATCCTTTCCCTAGTTCTATATAAAAACATTCCCTAGATTATATTTGTATTCTATTTTATTCTTTACTTGAGGTACACTTTCATAGGCTTGAGACACTATTGCCTTGTTGTAAGTAATCATTCTCATGCACCTTTTATTTGAGCTCCGAATGTAATATTTTAATCTTGATATTTATGCACCTCTTGGAATCATGGGTTTGAAATTACTTTATTTCATTTACAATTGTATAGCTTATCTCTCTAGCAAAAATATATTGGCTATGCATCTATTTCATATTTTTGACATGGTATTAGAGCTTTGGTTTTGATATTTTTTGAGTACTTAATTCCTAATTAAGAGATTGAAGTTTTTTCAAATTCTCTTGCATTTTCATATGATGTTGAGATTTAGAAAGGGTTTACAGACATATCTTAATCATATATTTGCATGTGTTTTTGGTGATATCTAGTGATTGCAATAATTCTTACTATTGTGACAACATGTTTTAATGTCCAATTGCATCCAAGAGGCTTGAGAAAGTTAGATTTGGCTTTTGCTCCACTCTATTTTTCCACCACATGACATAGTAGAAAATAAGGGTTTAAAATTCAACATTGTCTCTCCAAACTTATCACCCAAGTCTCTATTTATTTCACCTATCTGAACTGTGATAGGTTTATCTGCAGACAACACTACCTTGCCTTTGCCGGGAAATAAATTTTGCATATGGAAGAAGATACATACCAGTATTGAACCATACTTGAATGATTGCCTTTTGTCCTTCTTGATTTGGCTCATGTTCATCAGGAATTGACTTCTTATCAGCTCACAAATGTCGTATGTTGCATCCTCCTTGATGATTCGGTAAGCTACATGGATAGCACCGCTCGACACAATGTTCACGCGGCTTGATTGATAAACCCTATAGGCTATCATTGCAGATGCAAACCTCACTTCTGCGTCCTCAATGTGAGTGACTGTCATTGCTCTTTTGTCAAATCAGGATTCATTCAACCAAGTGACATCACTAGATGATATTGTCCTTAGGGTTAGTGCTTTACCTGTAGCGCTAAACCCTGTTACTCTTTGGGATCACCTCCTTTATGATTTTGATTGGTGCTTCATTTACCAACCATAGAAACTGGTCATGCACTCTACTTAGCACATACCTAATCCAATTGACATGGAATTGGTTAGGAATATCAACAACATACGACAAACCCTTTGTCTTTAGATGAATATGTTCTACCTTGAATAAATCATTGTCACAAAACCTTTTGAATTCATCTTGAATGAATTTGACTCCAAGTTCTTCAAGCTTACAATGGATGAAATAACGTATATCTTCAACTAGTAACACATTAGAGGGCACAAATGATAGGGCACCAGTCATATCGATCTCTCTGACATTCATAGGATGCAGCTTGAACTCGGGTTGTGGTTCCTTAACTACCTCAACCAACATAGGAGTCGAGACGGAAGCTGCCATGATGAATTAGAACATAATTCACAGATTAACTTCTTGTACCATTTTTGCTAGGGCTTCTGATCACCAAAACTTCACTGCTTGATCTCCAAAATAAATTTGCACGTAATGTACTTAACGGATTTAGAAAGCCTTTGGTTGCACTAGGAGCTCACAAATGCACAAATGAAACCAAGGTAAACAAAATGAGCTTTCATTTCCTTATTTATTTGTTAAGTTGTTCGGTGCGCTTTTACAACGGTTAAGTTGTACGACCTCAAACGGTAATATTTTATAATTTACTGGTGTTACTTCCCTACCAGTAACAATACAACCTTTAACACCTATACTCTTAATAATTCACCGATGAAGAATTACAAACAATATGCCAAATTTTTTGCATCTAAATAAGAGTTACCTCACTTTGGTTTCAGGGAATCAACCATGATTTTCCTTTTTTGTTTTAAAAGACTCCCCCTGAGCATCAATATGCTTATTTTAAAGAAGAACTGTCATCATTGGTGGATGATGACTTAGTTTTAGAATGCTTCTCTCCTTCTTTGCTTGATTCCTTCTTAGTCCACATCTTTTTCATTTCATTCTTCACTTCTTCAATTGTCTTCTTTCGTTTCAAATCATTTGGCCTTTTCTTCTTGCCAAACTGGTTCCTGTCTTCAAATCAGTTATAGGATTGGTTCCTGCACTTTTTGGCTAAATGATTGATGTTATGGAAAATGAAACAAGCCATACCAGTTGTTTTCCATGGTCCTGCATTATTTCTCTAACCCATTCTCATCCTGCAATTCGCTGCAACATGACCAAATTTCCACAAGTGGAACATGTGACATTGAGCTGATTACTCCTTCTATTAGGGCTAACCGGTTTGGGTGGAGATCTTGATGCATTTTTCTTGAAGACGCATTCTTTAGCTTTGTGTCCATATTTATTGTATGTAAAGCAATATCCATGAAAGCTTCTTCTACTGGACATGCTGCTTGATCAAGATTTACACTCATAAGCAGTGTGTCCATACTTGTGACAATTATAGCAATAACCATCAAAGGTGAATGACTTCTTATGACTGACCAATCGATATTTACAAACATCAGACTTATGACCTAGTTTACCACAATAATTGCAAGAAGATTTAGAAAACTTCATACCTTTTATACCTGATTTGTCCCTTTTACCATCCTTCATCTTCTTGGGATTCGATGATTCTCTTATTTCCTCTGGACTTGTACCGAAGTAGCCAAGACCGGTTGTCACCTTTGTTCTCCTCTGAGCTCTTAATTGTTCATCTATCTTCTCAGAGTTTTCATTAAATTTTCTCAGCTTTTCATTTCTCTCGTTTGTAGCTTTCAACTCATTTTTGAGTTGTTCAATCTCCTTCATCATCTTCTCCTTTTCCTCTACTTTGTCATGCAGATGCTCTTGCATGACTGTGTTCTCTTGAGTAAGAATTTGTATTTCTTCATCCTTTTCAATGATGATTGCATCATTCTCTCTTAGGGATTCTTCAGTAAGCCTTTTGGCTCTTTCAGCTTTTGACTGTGCTTATTCTGCATTTATCTTTCTTTCCTCTGCTATCCCGTTGGCTTGTAATATTTCAGTCATTCTCAGCGCCTGAATTTGATGCTCTCTTTTTAGATTTGTGATTTCTTCAGTTTGCTTCTTGTTCTTTTCCATAAGCTCTGAGACTGCCTCTTCTGCTTCCTTAGATCCACTTTGTTCAAAGAGTTGATCTATGATATCCTGACTCTCATTAAGTTGTAGAGCAAGTTCTTTCCTTTTAGCAAGTGATTTTTTCAGTCTATCCTTCAGCTGAGTAATCATCTCATTAGCTTCATCAAGAGGCTTCTGATATTGGTATCCTTCCATGATATTTTCCTCAAGCTATTAAAATTTTCTTTAGAGGACCTAAGCTCTGATACCAATTGTTGGTATTAACCGTGACTGAGAGGGGGGGTGAATCGGTAAAAATAGTTTATAAACAATAATATTCCAAACTGACCGGTCTGCAACCACACTTTTTAAATTAAATTAAAACATTGGATTAATCATGAAGGTAAGAACATTGAAGGAAAGAGATTTGCATGCATCAAATAAACATCGCATAGCACCAGAAATTATACGTGGAAACCCTCGGTTAGAGGGAGAAAACCATGTTGGGGATAACCCACAATCTCTTTTACTTCTATAAAAAGAGTACCCAGTTAATAGCTTACAATCTTGTTCCTTTTGAGAACATCACCCTGTTAAAGATGATTGGTATCCTGTTAAAAATACCTTAGAATTTGTTAGGATTCACCTTGCAAAGTGATTTTACACTTCTTTCATGGAGTGACCCTGTTAGGGGATTTTACAAACAGAATTGGATAAGGTTCACATTGTTAAGGGATTTAATCTGTTGCAATGATTAGAGAGAAACAAATCATTGATCCGATGATGACACTTTTCTATCGAATGGATATGCTCTATATTTGCTTCAATCTCTGCTCGGTGATGACCACTGATTCATTAAGGAACCCTTCTACCCTTAGCTTGTTCTTCACCTTACTCTGATTTTCAATCTCTTCTCACTCACAACTCCCATGACACACACCAAAAAATCAAGATGAAAAACATGTATATAGCTATATTCAATCTTGGCGCTAACTTTCCCTCAAAAATTCAAACTCAAAAATCATTCTATGCGCCAATCTATTCGTTCTATATAGTTGTATCAGTGAAACTATCCATTCATGCCACAAATCTCGCCGGTTCTCTAGCAAGCACTCCAAATTCAACTAGCTCTTTCTAAATTTGTTGGATCCACATGTTAGCAAGCCAAACATGCTGGTGACTACGCGTGCTTATCCTTTTCACTTCGCATGCTTATCAATCACCATTATGATCTGCTATTGGTTGCTTCCTTTATATTGGTGAACCTGCTTCACTCAACTAAACTACCAGTTGCTTTCTGTAAGCTGATCTCTACTCACTGGTGGAAGTCTTCAGTCCCCTGTTTCTACCAATCCACTATAGCCCTTTTTCGATTGATTGTGATGAAATTAGAGCCGGTATTTGCCATCAATGATAACCTCTAAGTACCTCAAACTTCATCATGCTCACCATGATGCCAACAATCTCCCCCTTTGGCATTGGTGGCAAAACATGTAGCTAGATTGAATTGGAATTCTCCCCTTGTTTCGGTTCTCCCCCCGTTCTCTGCCTTCTCTGCCTCTACTGGTGGTATTCTGACTATTTGCATTCTTTTTCTTTGTATACATAGTCCTTCCTCCTCATATGTACAATCCACATTCATTTATTCTCCCCCTTTTTCTAACAATGACAAAGGATAAAAGAATCAAAGTATAAAAAATAATTCATAAGGGTGAGAGTAGATAAAAAATATCTTTGAAATTGACCTTAGCAGCCTTCAAAGTAGATTCCCATGAAGGCTTCACCTATTTCATAGTGTGGATTTGTCCATGTAGATTTGTGACAAAATCCTCCATATCATCTGCTGTCTTACAATCAGGTGAACTAATGAGGCTTTTTGCTTCTTTTACATTCCCTTGCATTAAATCAATGATGGGTGCAAGGTAACACTGTAGCTCTAACAGGTTGAGAGCTCGTTCCTCTTTTAGAAAGTTGATTTCATGAGTCAACCATTTGACTTTTCCACTGAAAGTCGCTAGAAAGCTTGTAAGAGGATAAAACGTACCTATCAAATCTTGGATTTCCTTTTGAGTATGCACTCTTTTATCTTCAAGATATTTGATGAAATTGATGAGGTTTGATAATTTGACCAATAATTGGCCAACTTCCTTTAAGATATTCACCTCTTCAGTGTTGTTAGAGAGAGCAATTTTGTAAATTGATATTTGTTCCATTAATTTGTCACCTCTCCTAGTTTCATACTTCCTAGCTGCAACGTTCTCCAGATTGGTTACCTTTGAACCAATTGCATTGGCAAGAGTACCCAATTGATCAATGATGGATGTATTCTCATCAACAACAATGTCAGGAATGAGATCAGATAGAATTGTCTTTGCAGTATTAAGAATTCTTGCCTTCTTTTTCTTTGCTCTAACTTTGGCCTTTTCAACTTGAGTTCATAGTTTTTTTTAAACTTTCATTAACTGTTTGGGGCTCATCTTCTTGGTATCTATTACTAAGTCATCCTCTTCTTCCTCCTCATTTTCTTCTTTAGCCTCTACCTCAGAGCTGGCTGAGATGGTGAGTTTATCTTTCTTCTTCTCACTTTCCGTTTCTAAATCTAACTTCCTTTTCACCTGAAATGGTAAATTTAAGGTCCAATGACCCTACAATGTTGCAAAATGTTAAAGGGAAGGTTTACCACTCATAAAAAACTACATTCAAAGAGATATTTAACAAAAGGATATTGTATTCTATGATACAATAGGTACGTAGCAATAAACAAAGCTTATAGCATATAGAATTAAAGAATACAACCCTCATATCAGAGACTCAAAGAGGGTTACATGAGTAAATCCAAAAACACAACTCAACATGATATCTATGTTGGTCATGGTTGGTCATTGCTGCTGCTAGGATATGTTGTTTTCATTGATGTCAACATATTCCTGGGATTTATTTAAGTGTGATTGGAAAGATTTTCTGATCCGGTTTTGTAGTTTGGTTTTGCTGATCACTGTTTTGCAGAGGTTGATATTTGCTCCGTTATATTCTGGTATGATCAGATCTGGTGTTGAGCCTTTGGTATATTATTTGGGATGGTCTTGTGTATGTTCATTTTAGATGGATCATGATTTGGTGCTCCGCAAGTTATCTTTTTTCATGATAGTTGCTGATTGGTTGTGTTCTTGAGCTTCTAGACATTGACCGATGAAGATTTGATAAATGGTGTTTGTGCAGCTATTCTGGATGGTTCTAACATGCTTTCTAGTATTTCCTAGTCGTGTCCTATTTGTTTTGGTGATCCACATTTATCGTTGTACAAGTTTTTGGTGGTTTCTATCAACCGATGATGATTTAAGTGTTATGCGGTATTTATGGCAGTGTAGCGTGTTGCGGTTGATCTTGGCATGATTTTCGGTGGAGTTGATCATTTGGGAATTTTCTTTAGGACCATGCTATGCTATGTAAATCATTATATTGGTTCGGTGGTCGATCCTTGTATTGTTTGATGTAATCTTATAATTGTGAGTTAAGGGTTAGGGTTTAGCCAACCTTGTTATCAAGGTTGATGATTTGTATATATAGGTGAATTACTCATGTAGTTTGGGTGTAGATATTGTGTTTGAATTATCAGAGAGAGATTTGTGATTTATCATCTGGTGTTGAGTTTGAGGTGACATTGGTGTTGCAGAGCAGACATTTGTGCTTAACCAGAATTGTAATCAGGCATTTGGAGATGTTATTCTTTCAATTCACTTCTTTTGGATTGTAGTCCGAATCTTATTGTAAGTCAGTGAGACTTTCCTAATGGTTGTAGCCTTCCGGATAAATATCTTTTGAGCAGTGAGCTCTAGGCAGTGTGCCCGAATGCATGTGCATTCCCCATTGTAATATTTTCACATACTATTACAGAATATCATCTTATTGTGGGTAGGATCCCATCATGGTTTTTCCCTTAACCGGGTTTTCCACGTCAAAATCTTGGTGTGTGTTGTGCTGTTAATTTGATTATCTGTCTATTGTTGTAATTGGGTAGATCTATTATTGTGCTTAAAGTTTTATATTCTGGTGAAGATTGATTCACCCCCCCTCTCAATCTTCCTTCTTGGCTACTGCTAACAAGTGGTATTAGAGCTAGATCCTTCGGTAGAAGCTTAATCTCCTGAGGAGATCTGAGATGGAAGCTCAAGGTATTATTTTCAAGAAGGACAGTCTAAGGTTTGATGGAAGCAACTATACTATATGAAAGAACCGGATGGAGGTGCACTTGAAATGTCTTGGAGAAGATTATTGGAATATCACAAATAATGCCTATGTTGTTCCTCAGAATGGACCATCTACTCCGGATGAGGTTAAGGAAGCAAAATATAACATCAGAGCGAAGGAAGCATTGCTTAGTGCCCTGACTGATTCAGAAATGACAAATGTTATGGGACTTCAGACCGCACATGAGATCTGGGAGAAGCTTGAGATTCTGTATGAAGGTGAAAAATAGATGAAAGTTGCTAAGTTGTAGAGTTTGAAAGGAAAATATGAGACATTGAAGATGGGAGATGATGAGAACATACATTCTTTTATGGCTAAGGTGAATAACCTTGTCCTAGGTATCAGATGTGCTAGTGGAAGCATTGAGGAAGATAAAATTGTTGCCAAGGTGCTGAGATCTTTGCCTCCTACTTATAAACACGAGGTTGCTGCTATTGATGAGATCCGAAGTGTGACTAGAGTGACAAGAGATGTGCTGGTTGGAAAGCATGCTGCATTTGAGCTGAGTGAGTTTGGAGAATCACATGGAAAGTCAGAGACAACATTTAGACCATCTGCATCTGTATTCGGTAAGAAGAAGTATGATCCCGATGAGTGCAGAATATCCAGATATGAGAGAGAGAAAAGAGATTGAAGAGAAAGAAATGGATCCAAATGAACTTGAAGCTTTGATTGCCTAGAGATTGCCTAAAGGTACCGATAAGTATGATGGAAAGTTGCCGTTGAAATGTTTCTCTTGCAATAAGATAGGACATTTTTCTTCTAGATGCCTGGAGAGAATGGCTAAGTATGAAATATATGATAAGTTTTATAAGCATGATAGGAATGATAGATATGAGAAGCATGAGAAGACTTATAAGTCTAATCAGAAGTTTAGGAACCAAAAGAACTGTTAGTATGATACAAATGAAGGTGTTAGAGATGATGAATTAGAAGGAGATGAAGTTGTGTTTATTGTCATTAAAGAAGATAGACCTGTACCTATTGATTCCACTATTTGTTCTATTGAGGAGAAAGCTTTGGTTGCTAAGGTAGAAGAAAAGGATGAATGGGTGATTGATGACGACTTTGCACATCATATGACTGGTGATAAAAGAAAATTTGTAAGCATGGAAAGGTATGATGGTGGAATAGTTATATTTGGAGATGACAAAGCCTGTATAATCCATGGGAGAGGTTCTAATTCTTTTGATGGTAAGCATAACACTGATGATGTCTTGTGTGTTGAAGGTTTAAAGCATAATCTTTTGAGTGTTTGATAGATGGTTGATAAGGGTTATGATGTACAATTCAAGGATGATAATGCAAGATCTTGAATGCCTCTAGTATAGAGATTGCATCTAGGACTAAGACTGAAGGTAACATTTTTCATTTGAATGTTGGTGAGAAAAGTTGTTTGATTGCTAAGATAGATGAGAGTTGGCTGTGGCATAGGAGGATGTGTCATGTGAACTTTGATTCAATGATTAAGATCTTTTCTACACATGATGTTAGAGATCTGCCTAATATTGTTAAGCCTATTAATCCAGTATGTAAGGAATGTCAGTTGGGTAAGCAAACAAGAATTTCCTTCAAGAGCAAACAATATACATTTGATGGACTGCTAGATCTTGTGCATACTGACCTTTGTGGACCTACAAACGTTAAGTGTGTAGGTTGATAGATATTTTATGCTTCTAATTGATTATTATTCCAGGATGATGTGGGTTGTAGTTTTGAAGGATAAATCAGAAGCATTGGACAAATTCAAAATATTCAAAGCTAAGGTGGAAACTAAGTCTGGATTGAAGGTGAAATGTCTAAGATCTGATAGAGGTGGAGAATTCTGTTCTGGTGAGTTTAATTTATTCTGTGAGTTGCATGGAATTAGAAGACAATTGTCTGCTCCTAGATGTTGACAACAATCAAGAAGGAAGACTGAGGGGGGGGGAGGTGACTCGGTCTTCACCGGATCACAACAAATTAAACTCCAAAACATAAACTGATAAAATGCGGTAATAAATAGATAAGAAAATTAATAACACAACACACAACACCAAGATTTTTGACGTGGAAAACCTGGTTAAGGGAAAAACCACGGTGGGAACCTACCCATAGTAAGATGATACTCTGGAGTAGTATGTGAAAATATTACAATGGGGAATGCACATGCATTCAGGCACACTGCCTAGAGCTCACTCCTCAAAATATATATGCCCAGAAGGCTACAACCTTCAAGGAAGTCTCACTAACTTACTATATGATTCAGACTACAATCTAGAAGGAATGAACTGCAATCATAGCATCTACAAATGCCTGATAACCATTCTCGTTAAGCATAATTGTCTGCTCTGCAACACCAAACACACCTCAACACTTCACCGAATGATAAATCTCTTTTTCGCACAATCACCTCTCTTTGATAATGCAGACATAATACCGACACCTAAATTACATAAGCATCTCACCTATTTATATAAATCATCAACCTTGATAACAAGGTCGGCTAAACCCTCAACTACAAAAATTACATTGCACGATACAAGGATCAACCACCGGACAAATATTATGATTTACATTACATAGCATAGACCTAATTAAAATTCCCAAATGATTACATCCACCTAAAGTCCCGCCAAGATCAATCGCAACACGCTACACCACCAAAAATACTGCATAACACATAAATCATCACCGGTTCATAGAAATCACCAAAAAATTGCACAACGATCAATGTGGATCGCCCAAAAAAAAAGGAATGACTAGGAAACACCAGCGAGAATGTTAGAATCATTTGGAATAGTTGCACCACTACCTCTTTTCAAATCTTCATCAGTCAACGTCTCAAAGCTTAAGAACACAACCAATCAACAACTATCACGAGGAAATATAACTTGCGGAGCAAAAAATCACAAACCATCTAAATTTAAGATACACAAGATCATCCCAAACAATAATCCAAAGTCTCAGCACAAGATCTGATCACACCGGAATATATCAGAGGAAATACTGGATTCTGCAAAACAGTGATCAGCAAAACCAAACTACAAAACCGGATAAAAAACTCTTCCCACTCACCGGAAAAACTTATAGGAATATGTTGACATCAATGACAACAACATCTCCTAGCAGGAGCAATGAACAACCAAATCTAACAATGATAGGGAGCTTACTAGGAAAGTGCTCACAAGGCTAATTTTGCTCGATAAGGGTCAATTTATTACCCCAAAGACTTGTAGAGTTTGTTGTGTATGACTACTCAATCTGTCTTGTTGTTGTATTGCCAAGTATTCCATGGTTTAATTGCCTAACAAACTCCCTTTTTGGTGATGACTCTCGCACATGCACAGATCTACTCAAAATGCTTATTCCTTCCAACTACACTTTCTCATGCTTGGCTCTTGGGGCCTTCAACCTTAGGTTTCAGAGTGTACTAGGGGTCTTCCACATGGAAATGTAGGGGAAGCAAGGTATTGTTCACCTTTGAATGCTCATAATGTAGGGGCAGCAAGGTATGGAAATGTAGGGGCAGCAAGGTATTGTTCACCTTTGAATGCTCATAATCTTGCTTGAGGTCTATAGCCCTTAACTTGCTCAAATTTATTAACAAGGCTCAACTACCCCCAAATGAGGCTGCACATTGTCTAGGAGTCCCAAGTACACTTGTTGGATTGCTTGGATTGATCTCAATATGTTTCATAAGTCTCCAAGTTTCATTTTTCCATCGGGTTCATGCATTTGACAAAAACCAGTCATTTGTGTGTTATGCAGTCCTAGAGGGCTACTAGCCCGTAGAGGCCTAATTGGCCTTATTTTGCTCCTACCGGTCAACGATGGTCATTTTCTCCCTCAAGATTGTTTTGAATGATGTATTAGGGGTGTATGCTCAAAGATTTTCAAGGTTTAGCCCACTGTTAGTGCAGATTTAAGACTGTCCACCTTTTGTGGCATATTTGGAGGGTTTGGAAGGGTTTGGAGCAAGTAATGTTAGAAAGTCTCTCTAACTCCACTCTTCAAGCCTCCACAGTGGTTTAGGACCTCTGCCACATCTTAAAGAACCTTCCCCTACTTTTTTCCTGCAAGTAAAATGTCAAACACTTGGCAAGCAAGAGAGAAAACAGTGAATTGCCTCTGTCACTATCTTTTTGTTGCCTTTTGCCAATCAACTGCTGCCATCACTTTAAACCTGCACAAAGAAGAATTTGTATAGGGAAAATACCTCAAAGAGGTCTGAGAAGTACTAGAGGAACTCCTATTACATTTCCTTTTCTATTACAAGGCATACATGATGCTTTTGGAAGCACCCCAATGGGCATTTTACAAAATACCATACACAAAACAATGTACTCACTGTTTGTTTACAAAAATAGGAATATTTGATAAAACAAGATAAACCAACAAACCAAGGTGATGCTCAACACTCTTGAACATACTTCCAGATCACTGCCTCATTGATTTGTTCATTCCAAATTACTTTTGGATGACAATCTTGAGTTTTAACCATGAACTAGCCTAGTTGCTCCAACTTGCCTAGTTCATACTCAAATGCATCTTCAAACCACTTCTTTGGCACAAAAAAAAATATATGTACATTATATACACATGAATAAACTTGGAAAAATCCATTGGAGGGATCCCATACCTGGATCAACCAAGTTGATGCATTTTACAACTCCAAACCCCTAGCAGGGCAGCAGGTACCTAGTTTACAAATATTTTTGTACAAACACCTTGCAAATGAAAAACCAATTAAACAATTACATAGGAAGCTTTATTACATCAACATTTCAACTTACAATAAGCTAAAATACAAATTAGAACAGCTACAGTATGGACTGCTCTTCAAAAGGAAGGAAACACAGTCATAAAAGCCAAAAAAAGCATGATTTCAATTAGGATTCTCTTGTAAATACAATCACCAACCCTTCCCAAGGAAAAGGGAGGCCTTATATAGTTTCTCTAGTTGGTTTTCACACCCTTGTATGGACATGAGGCTTCAATAACTTCATTTTTCAAGAAAATGACAATTTTGACAACTTTCTTAAGCCAAAATGACAACTTTTCTTGCTCAAAAAGGCATTTTTGACAACCTAGCCTTATCAACTTGCCTAAACAACTTAGACATGCTTAAAAAAGCTAAACAAACATGTTTCAATTCTCTTGAAGACATTAGGAGACCTTTTTGGCAATTTTTCACATTTTTGCCAAAAATTGTCAACTCAAGGCCTAAAAGGCAAAACTTGATCTCTAGAGCCCAAAATGAGATCAAAACCACTAAACATGAGCCAAAACAACCTAAAACAACATAATCAACCTAACACAAGACTTTACAAACACAAAAGCATTAAATACTCAAAAATGGGAGTTTTACTCAACTAGGTGCTCCTGCACCAAACAATATCCCCAATAATCCAACACTAGAATCCCTCAGCAAAATGGAGTTGTTGAGAGGAAGAACATAACTATTTTGGATGCTGCAAGGACTATGCTGATTGAAGGAAATGCTCTGAAGATCTACTAGAGAGAAGCCATTGGCACTGTTGTTTACAAATTCAATAGAGTTCACATCAAAGGTGATACCAATAAGACCCCTTATGAGCTATGGTTTGGTCATGTTCCTAATGTAATATATTTCAGAGTATTTGGTAGAAAATGTTATATCAAGAGAGATGAGGACATAGGAAAGATTGATGCTAGAAGTGACGAAGGTATTTTCTTGGGATATTCAACAAAGAGAAAAGTCTACCAATGCTATAATAAGAGACTGAGAAAGATAGTTGAGAGTGAAATGTGAAAGTGGATGAGAACCTTGGGAAGGAGATCAGAGCATGCGGTTATGATGATGGTCAACATGATGTTATAGCTCTTGTTCAGCCTAAAGAAACTAAGCTGAATGATCCGGTAGAGACTGTTAATCCAGATGTTGCTGCTACCGGTGAAGATGTTCAGGAACCTGAGAATCAGAACAATCAGAAGACTCTGAGGTATGTAAGACTGAATCATTTTGAAAATCAGATTATTGGTGATGAGAATAAAGGTGTGATGACTAAAAGAAGGCTAGCTATTGAATAAGTATGTTTGATTTCTAAAGTTGAACCTAAAGATATTGCTGAAGCCTGTAAAGATGAAATTTGGATGAGAGCTATGGAAGAAGAACTAGATCAGATTGAAAATAATACCACTTGGGAACTTGTGCCTAGACCTAAGGATAATAATGTTATTGTTACTAAATGGGTATTCAGAAGTTATCAGAAATAAAGCAAGACTGGTCTGCAAAGGTTACTCACAACAAGAAGGAATTGATTATGAGGAGAATTTTGCTCCTGTTGCTAGACTTGAATCTGTTAGACTGTTGCTTGTTTATGCTGCTTATAAAGATTTCAAGGTTTATCAGATGGATGTCAAATCAACCTTTTTGAATGGTGATCTAGAAGAAGAGGTTTACATTGAACAACCTGATGGATTTTCACTATCGGATGATGGAGACATGGTATGTAAGTTGAAGAAATATCTTTATCGATTGAAACAAGCTCCTAGATCCTAGTATGCTGGATTAGACAAATACTTGTTGAAATTGAGATTTACAAAAGGTGCTGCTAACAATATTCTGTACTTTAAGATAGAAAATGATAACATCCCGATTGTTCAGGTCTTTGTTGATGATATAATCTTTGGTGGTGATGACAACTTGAGCATGAAGTTTGCTGGTGATATGCAAAAAGAATTTGAGGTGTCTATGATTGGTGAAATGCAATTTTTCTCAGGTTTACAGATTGCACAGACTGCAAAAGGTATATTCATATCTCAAACTAAGTATGTGAAATAATTGCTGAATAAGTTTGGATTAGATGACTCCAAATCAGTTGGAACTCCTATGGTGACTGGTTGTAAATTGTCTAAAAATGATGAATCTTCGAAAGCTAATCAAAGTTTGTACAGATCTATGGTTGGTGGACTGCTATATCTTACTTAGACTAGGCCCAACATTATGCATTCTATGTGTATGGTTTCTAGATATCAAGCTATTTGAAAAGAGAGTCATGTCACTGCTGTAAACAGGATATTCAGATACCTGAAGGGAATTGTAGACTATGGATTATGGTATCCTAGGAATGATGATTTCATGCTTTATGCCTATACTGATGCTGATTAGGCTAGTGATGTTGATGATCAAAAGAGCACTACTGGTGGAACATTCTTTTTAGGTAAGAAGTTGATTTCATGGGCTAGCAAGAAACAAGATTGAATGTCCTTATCTACTACTGAAGTTGAGTACATTGTTGCTGCTAGTAATTGCACTCAGGTGGTTTGGATGAAGAAAATGTTGAAAGGTATTAGAGTTATTCATGATGAGCGTATTGTTATATACTATGATAATTCCAGTGCTATCAGCATGTCAAAGAATCCGATGCAATATTCGAAAACTAAGCATATATCAATGAAATATCATTACTTGAGAGAGCAAGTCATTGAGGAGAAGGTGAAGCTAAAGTATGTATCTACAAAGGAACATATAGATGATATTTTCACCAAGACTTTGCCTGCAAATACATTTGTCTATTTGAGAGACAAGTTAGGGGTATCCACCCTTCCTGATGAAAACTAGATGCATTGAGTTGCATCAATCTGGTGGATTTTAGAGCCTTATTCTTTTATCTGGATTGATGATTTGGTGTTTCTCCTCTGCTGGAGTAGTCTGTGTTTTGTGGAGAGGAATTTGTGTTTCATATTCAAGGTGGGAGAATAAGTTTGGTTATCTAATTTGAACTCTTTGGCATTGTTGTCAAAGGGGGAGAAGATCATGTGAAAAATTGCTTTATCTATCTTGATCTTAGGGGGAGTTTGCTAGTGATATCTTTTTTCTTTACATTGACTATTTTTCACATTCATATGTAGCCATCAATGCCAAAGGGGGAGATTGTTGGTTATTTTTGGTCATTGTTGTTGCTAGGATATGTTGTTTTCATTGATGTCAACATATTCCTATGATTTATTCCAGTGTTATTGGAAAGATTTTCTGATCCGGTTTTGTAGTTTGGTTTTGCTGATCACTGTTTTGCAGAGGTTGATATTTCTTTCGGTATATTTCGGTATGATCAGATCTGGTGTTGAGCCTTTGGGATATTGTTTGGGATGGTTTTGTGTATCTTTATTTTAGATGGATCATGATTTGGTGCTCCACAAGTTATCTTTCTTCATGACAGTTGTTGATTGGTTGTGTTCTTGAACTTCTAGATGTTGACCGATGAATATTTGATAAGTGGAGTTTGTGCAACAGTTCCAGATAGTTTTAATGTTCTTGCTAGTGTTTCCTATTTTTTTTTGTAATCTGCATTGATCATTGTGTGAGTTTTTGGTGGTTTCTATCAACTGGTGATGATTTGTGTGTTATGCGGTATTTCTGGTGGTGTAGTGTGTTGCAGTTGATCTTGGCATGATCTTTGGTGGAGTTGATCATTCAAGAATTTTCTTTAGGACCATGATATGCTATGTAAATCATTATACTAGTCTGGTGTTTGATCTTTGTATCGTGTGATGTAATATTGTAATTGTGAGTCAAGGATTAGGGTTTAGCCGACCTTGTTGTCAAGGTTGATGAATTGTATATATAGGTGAATTATTCATGTAGTTTGGTTGTTGATATTGTGTCTGCATTATCAGAGAGAGATTTGTGTGGGAACAAGTGATGTCTCATTCGGTGTTGAGTTTGAGGTGAGATTGATGTTGCAGAGCAGACAACAGTGCTTAATTGGAACTATAATCAGGCATTTGGAGATGCTATTCTTTCAGTTCACTTTTTCTGGATTGTAGTCTGAATCTTATTGTAAGTCAGTGAGACTTCTCTGAGGGTTGTAGCCTTTCGGGCAAATATATTTTGAGAAGTGAGCTCTAGGAAGTGTGCCTGAATGCATATGCATTCCCCATTGTAATATTTTCACATACTACTACAAAGTATCATCTTACTGTGGGTAGGATCCCATCGTGGTTTTTCACTTAATCGGGTTTTCCACGCCAAAATCTTGGTGTTGTGTGTTATGTTGTTAATTTGATTATTTGTTTATTGCTGTAATTTGGTATATTTGTTATGGTACTTAAAGTTTTATATTAAGGTGAAGATTGATTCACCCCCCTCTCAGTCTTCCTTCTTGGCTGGTGCTAACAATCTAATCACAGTGCCATGAATTGATCATCAAGACAAAGAAATCACAGCAACAGTAACAACATGATTACCTTCTATCTAATATAGTCACTATTATAGCATAGAATTCATTTGAGGAATAGTTCAAGTAATAAAGAAACAAGAGTAGTCATAAGCTCCAGAACAGTCTTAACCCAAAGGAGAGTGCAGGTGCTAAAGATTAAAGGGAGAGTCATATTATTGTCTAAAAATTCCATGCAATAGATCTTCATAGAAGTTCATCACAAAAGAATCTCGAAAGGACTATGACAAAATAAATTGACTAGCTACAACAACCTAAATGTAGGTTTTTGTTTTCATAAAGACAAGATAAAAACAAGATCAAGACAGTCAGAGTCTACCTTATCATGCAAAACACAAAATCTACAATCAAAGGACCACAATATATTGTTATCAGAAGTCACTCAAAGATATAGTTGCAGATAACACAAAACACCTAAAGCAAGCACTAGGGCCAGCTTCAACAAGAGTTGATAATGCTTTCATGAATGAAGAAGTATGAATGAACAAGTCGACAAACTTCAAAGGTTTTACATATAGTGATTGAAGAACATTAGAAAACATATAAAGGAAAAACACAATCCATTTAAGAACACCCAGTAAGCCATCATCTACAAGAAGTAATAACGGGGCATAGCATAAAGAAGAAAATACAATCTCAAGAATCATACTTAGAACAAAATCTAAAAAATGAGTCTCAAGAATAATGTAGTTTGGGTAAGTAGATAGAGGTATGTAACAATGATAAGCGAAAAGCCTCATAATCCTTATGCCACAGTGGCCTTGTCATGAGGTCTATGATGAAATAGCAACAATCACTGTCAAACAACCGTAGAAGAACCTTCATCACAGAG
This sequence comes from Cryptomeria japonica, assembly GCF_030272615.1. NCBI lineage: Eukaryota > Viridiplantae > Streptophyta > Pinopsida > Cupressales > Cupressaceae > Cryptomeria > Cryptomeria japonica. The sequence continues at coordinate 274,296,407 of NC_081410.1, read as the reverse complement.
ACAAAAGTATAGACAACAAACGAAGTATCATTCTCATTCAAGGGGTAGCCACAAGATACTTACAACAGTCCTCACACAGTGATAATAATAGAGCTTATCAATCAAAGAATAGTGAATTTGTGAGATGCCCACACACAAAAATAACAGTCATAGTAAGGATGTTCAAAAGCACACTAAAAAGAAGTATGCAGTCCATAGACAGATCCCACAGAAGATATATACAATGATAGATATGGTTTTAACAATCCCACCGCTAAGAGCACCCATATGTGACAAAACAAGGATTCAAAGCATCACACACATCAAACATAGTGTTTGATAAAGTGCAATACATATCATGACAATCATTACCAGTAACGACAACCATGGAGAGCAGAGAAAAGCTCAAAGTGTCAATAAGGTGTGAAAAATGTACCAACACACAATTATTCACTCATCAGATTAAAGAGCAAGCATCCTTGATTATAAACCAAAGACTGTGACCTTTAAGGCATAATCATGAAAGGAATATAAAGTCATTAAGACTCAAGAGATCTAGTTTACACTATCCATCAAAAAACAAGAGTCAACACCTTAGAGCTCAATACATTAATACTCACCAAATAAATATAAAGGCAATAACAGAGCATCTAAAATAGTACTCAGGAACAACCCTACTTCATAAGACTGCCAAAATAGGAGGCAATCATGGTAAGGTGCAGATCTTAAAGCATAATGTCAACAGAGTACAATAAATCAGCCACAAAGTCTAGGTCACTATCATGCACAGTGAGCACACAAAGCCAAGGTGACCAAAGTGATCTGTTATAAGAAACAAATACCGCATACCAGAGAAGATAGGGTTTTCAAGAATTTTCAAGAAGTCGTCCATTAAGTAGTGATAAGAGAATCTTCCAAAGCTATCACATGAAGGACTGCCATATCACTCATGGATTGTCAAAAGCACAAAGAAAAGGGTTTCATGGAAAAAGATGAAGCAAATCAAGGGCATCTTATAGGACAATAAGCATATAGAGTAGTAAAACAAGTGATTTCAAAGATCCCATCACAAAGCATTCACTATCAGGATCTTAAGAGCAATGAGAAGGGGTTTAAAGTCTTCACCAATAAAGCATACTCCAATGAGAAGTCTATCCAAAAAATGTATTGAATTAAAGCTCATATGTATAGCCAATGAAAAGGGCACGTGACATGCAAATCAATATAGGTAAATAACAATGTATGAATCTTCCTAATAAGAGCACTCACAAAAGACAATGATTTAAACTGAGAACTTCAAGTCATAGAAAATGAGAGTTTGACAGTAGAATATGTCTTTCATCTTTCTTCAAAATCTGCCCCTATGTCACTAATTGAATATGAAAAACTATAGTAAATCCTTCAAAGTTAGAAACAGGTCAAAACAGAAAATAACAACCATGATTCAACCATCTATGCATGAAACACTCATAGTTCAAAGACCTAGAACCATGCACAAGGAACACGGATAATGATGCATACCGATTTTAGAAGATTAGAAAAATCCACTTCAAAGCTCATGTTCAAGTAGCAGCTCAAGCCCTAAATCCAACAGAGAGAAGACAAAGGTGCATGGCAGCAGAGCTCATTCAACAAAATTGCAAAGTGAAATAATACATAATTCTTTAGGGTTCGAGTATTTCCCTTTGGTTGCATGCCCTAATTTTATCGAATGGGCTTTTACACTTTTATTTGTTTTTTGAGAAAACAAATTACCATTAGGGTAATGACTTGAAATTCATTAGACCTAAGTGTATGTAGAGCCCTCATGCATAAGGGCTAAGAGCTTTTTAGCTCTTTATTATGGTATATTATAAATTAATATATATTTTAAATTCAGATTTAAATCTTTAAAAATATTAATTAATATATATTAAGTTATAAAAAGTGTTGATTTATATTAAATCTTTTTCTTAATAAAATTATTGTAAAAGGGAATTTATAATGTTATCTTAGCACTTAGAATAAAACAAATCGTTTTATTCTAAGTGTTAAAAATAAAATTATTTCAGAGATAAAAGAAAGCATATCAAAAGTATGCAGTTATCAGAGGGACATGCATTTTTAGCTTAAAGATATTTTTGGCAACCAATCATCATGAAAAATTTTCAGAGGAGGGGGGTTGCTTTTTTTTGGCTATATTTGGCATCAGGGTTCATGCAAATTTTACAAAGGAAAAAGTGCTTTTTCAGAGGAGCTATTTTTAGAATTATGCAGCAGTTTGAGTATCACTTTGATGCAGTTTGAGTTGGAGAGCTATTTTCATCATCAGAGAATGATTTTGGACAAATTTTTACATGTGTTTTGCAAGCTATTTTGGGTAAATTCGCCCAAGGGTTTTCTTCATGCAGATTTTGGAGCTTGTCCTATATATTATTCTCTCCTCTTCTTTATTCTTTCTGGTTCTTTCTTTTTTCTTACACATGCATCAAAAAATATTGTAGCTTAGTGTTTTTTCTAGTTTTCAGCATTATAATAGAGTTATTTTTTCAGTTTTCAATATAGAGTGCAGATTTCCTTGTCAATTATTCTTGTTTTCTTCATTATCAGATGAATGATTTGATAGAGTTATTGCGATTTTCTGAAATCCTTTGCTCACTCTCGTATATTCTTTGCAAAAATAGGAATATTTCATAGAAAATTCAGGTTGTGGGTTGTGTTCACTTGGTTTCCAATCAGTTGCATGTTGTAAAAAATCTTTTTTCCTTCATACAATATTGGATAATTTCAAGCCTTCACATGAAATATTGATGAATTTCATGATCTTATTTGATTTGTGAGACAAATTAGTTCTTATTGCAACTGATTATAGTTTTAGGACAACAAGTAGAATTGCATCATTTTGGTGTATCACCTCCATTAGGATAGGTTTTTTTTATTACATGCAAGCTTTCTATCCCTTTTCCCATAAAAAAATCTATTTGCAAGAGATTCATCATAAAGGAAGCCAACCTATAGTCTGGAGCATAGGCTCGAAGCTGTTTCCATGTTTCACAGGATTGTTGGGTTTCATACTTAGCATCATAGGCACAATCCTTCGTGACAAAATTTTTTGGCACACCCGATGGGACTCTTTGGATCATTTCAATCCAAATCTTTTCCACACACTTGTGATTTTTTGTGTGAAAATAAGAAAATCTAGTCTTTGGAAGCAAGATCTACACACACTTGGCGATTCTGAGTTCATATTTTCTGGTTTCGAAGGATGCAAGTGCTGGTATGTTTCAAGAAAGTAGATATATCTTGAATTCCAACTCTTTATATGAGTGAATATGTCTAATTTTTAGGGACAATACAAATACCCACCTCCATATTATGAAAATACTACTTCTACACCTTCTTATCAACAATACCCAAATAGCCACAATGCTGGTTTTAACCCAAATAACCATATTACAATAGATAACCAATGAGATAATCATACTTACCACTCACCCACCCCAGCTTAGCCCTCATGGCAACCTAATCATGCTTACAATCAACTTCAAGAGGGTTCATTTGATCCAAATCAGAATGCTTTAGAGTTCAGCGAGGTAAAAGACACATTGCAAAGTTTTCGCAATGAGCAACAATCAATCCAAATTATATTGCAAGTTGTAGAGAAACAGATGGATGAGATCAAGAGATAGGAAGAGCTTAATTTGTAGCAGGATGAGTGGGCTTATCAAGCCTACCTTCACGATTAAGAAGATTTGGCTCTTCAAGCCCAACTTCATAAACAAGAATTGGAGACAAAATGTAGGGAGTTTGCAAATTTCTTTACAAAAAAATTAATTACACAGCATAAGCGACATAAGGAAAATCTTGTAGAGGAATTAGCTACACAAAAAGATGAACATGAGGATAAGCTAATGACTACAAAAGAAGAGGTGGTGAAGTCTTTTCAGGATATATTACATAAGGTACCTACACAATCAACTCCTCTTCTTTCATTACAAGATTTTGTGCTTAAAAAAGAGGATAATCCAACTTGTACTTTTCCAAATCCATTCTTTGGTGTGGAATTAAATTTTGTGTTTTATGCAAAATGAGCGTATACCTGAGCAAATTCACATTATGATTTCCCAAAAGCCTATTGTTGAAATAATTCATCCTATAGAGGAAAAGCCTAGAATGTTTCCTTTCCCAAGTTTTAGAACCCCTGTTCTTGAGCAAATACATCCTTATAAAAATATCATTCAAGAAGCCCAAACAACTCCTTACATTCAAGATCAGCCTATAAAAGAAAAGGTTCCGGAATATGCTTTTCCAAGCTTTCAAAAATTTCTCCCTATGCAAGAAACTACATATGTAGAAAATCAATCCAATTAGCCCATCATTATTCAAGAGAAATATGTTGAAGAGCCAATCCTTCTAGATTTTTCCATCCAAAATCAACCTATAAAAGAGGAGCCTCGCAAGTTTACAATCTTGAGTTTTATAAAACCTCTTTCAGTTCAAGAACCTCAGAAATTCATTCCTAAAGAACCCATTGATGGCTTGGTTCCTCAAGATATTCAAGTCAAAGAACAAAAGAAGGACATGCTTAGTGAAGAAAAATCAGATCTTTCACCTATTGATATGCATGCATATGATATTCAATTAGATCTATTACAGGACAAGAAAGAGGTTACAAATGAAGAATTGCAGGTTCTAGATCTTGAAAAGGCTGATAATTGTCAAGTTCTAACTGCTTTGTTTGATGAGATACCACTTTTTGTGGAAAATGAAGTTGATGAAGCTCAGATCATAGCCATGCCAGCTTCAGGACAACAAGAAGAATCTCAAAACGTTGTTGTTTTGACCACTCCAGAGAGTTGCAACAAGATAATAGACAGTCCTCTTTTTGAACAAATTGAAAATAATGATGAAGAGGACTCATTCTGGGATGATTTGGAGGTATTTGTTTCAAATTTAGATATAAATCTTTCATCTCTAGAGGAAAGAAATAAGGAGCAACAATTTGTTGTTGAAGAAATAGTTGTTAATTCTCAGATTCAGGATGATTTATTTGTTGTACTCCTTTTGTTTGTTTATAATATTGAGGATAACATGTATGAACTAACAAAGATGGCAAGTTATGAGAAGAAAGAGCATGGAAATGGTATTAATAGGGTGATGGTACATGAAAAAATAATAGAAGACAACGTGGTAGAGAAGTTTCAAGAGGTGGATACGGAGGTTCAAATAAACCAAAATATTCAGCAAGAAAAGGTGGTGATTCAAGACACAATTGACAAAGAAGAGACCAACAAGGAGAGATCGAGTTTAATTCACACAACATTGAAAAATTCTTTACTAAAAATTTGTATTAAGAGGGAATCAAATGGAGAATGAGCATCAGGTTTTGATACTATACATACTTGACTTCACCAAATTAAATGTCATAAGATTGCAATTGAAATAGTGTGGAATTGAGAAAAAATAATCAAGAATTGATCCTAAGAATTCTGTTTAAACTTGATTTTGACTATTCAATATTTGTTTCTACATTCTACGTGTTGACACCTAAATATTTACCCAGGCCTAATCTAATCCACCCCAACATATAGTCTATTTCATCACCTAGTCCTTATTTACCTTTAAAGTTTTCACTTAGGCAGGGCAATCCAAAATTTTCACAGACGTAGTACTTGATTACGATTTGTGAAACAACCATCAATATTTTACAAGCTAGCTCTTCGAATTTATAGGGGGGTGGATAAGGAAGACAATTAAAAATCAACTCGTTCCTACTAAGACGATACTCCAATGCAAAGTTTTTATAACACTTTAAATTCCCTTTCACAAAGATAAGAAGAAATAGACAACTTTCTTGAATTGAGCACAACACACCACAAACTCTTCATAGTTGGAAGGAGAACAAAATACACAAGGTCACATTGACACAGGATAAGACATTCATATCCTTTTTTAGTGGGGAGTACCTATCTAGGTTCAATGAGTGAGGACTTATTTCTATTATCTCTCTTAATAACTAACCAATAAGAAATTTTCTTCACCAAAATGGCATGATCTAGTTTCTAACCATGGGTTATTGTGAAAAATAAGAGTAAAAATATTTTACATGATCCATAATCCATAAGTTTATGCTTAGAAATTATAGATCCTGAGACTCATAATGATTAGTGCTCATACCCATTTTAAAATGACATAGAGCATTTAAGAAAAATATTAAATGTAAATAAACACATGAAAAGGAAAACTTGGCATAATCCATTCTATTTGGTTTCCATTAAGAATATCATACAAGTCTAATTTTTAGAGTAGTAGTTAATGAATTTTGTATTCTTTACATAAAAATGATGGACTAGCGAAAAGGTGAATGGTTTCTTCCCCAAAAGATCTCTTTTACAAGGTGATGTAGGATTATATAGAGCATCCCTTTTTGATTGGGACAATGTTTGCAACTAAATAATCTTCTTCATATTTGTCACATGTTGATGATTGTTATGGAGATCATTGTAGCTACATTAATCTTGTGATATAAATATCATTACTTTCCTTTTATTTGTGCAACATGGGTACCACTTGAAATTGTCCATTACTTCTATAGCAACTACTCAGAACGATCTCTTGCATCACATAGCTATCTTCTATATATTTGCATGTGCACCCTATTATTTGGGCATGTTGTGCATTCTAGTACCTTTATGCTTGTGAAACAACCAAAATTGCCCCTTTTTATCCACTACTGAAATCAGAACACTCCTAGGCTTCTACCCTAGTGACAAGTGACATCTTTTGCTTGTGAGACAAGCTTACCTGCTTTCTCTTGCGACAAGTGGAGAATTGGAGGGGTTTATTGATATCTTTCCTCTTTGATTTTTCCCAAAACTCCATGTTGTCAACACGTGACATTCTCCACCATGAGTATTTTGAAAACCAAAAACTTTGCGAGACTTGTGCATGTTAACACGTGGCATATCTGTGCATCTTTTAAAGAAGTTGGGAAATCATTTTGGACTATGTGGGAATGACATGTAGCTTGCCTCGTGCAAGCTCTACTTGGTTAAATGAAAGAATGAAAAGCGAGTTGGAGAGGACGCTGCTTGGGTGGAAATAAAATCTCTTCGAAGGTGAGATTGTGGCATTATTTTTATCAATGACTCAAGCATAAACCCACAAGGCTGTAAATTCATCTATAGTTATGGTGACTCACAACAAACCTTCACCTGCAGAGGTGAAACCTATGATATCTAATTTCACAAACCAACAAGCCACCAAAAGGAACTTTCCATCTTGTTGATTAATTTTAGATAATCTTCGATTGGTTCTCAATGATGAATCATGGGGCTACAAAATTATCGTCATTCAACAACCCATTATGGGATACTTTGATCAGATCCCTTGTAACATTTATTTAGATGACAATCTAGCTGGCATCTACCTTCATTCCATGTCAATTCACCATGAATCTGTATATGCTTGCCTGATCTCACAACTTCCAACTTTCTACAAATAGGACTTTAATTAGAAAATCATCAACTTTTAGATTAAAACCATGCAAATTTAACACATGACCCTACACATTTCAAATGATTGTTAGCATTGAAAAAACAAAGATATTTGAATTTGAGAACAAACAAATGTGCCCCCAAAAGAATTCCAAATAAACAAATACATCTTAGGTAGAGATGGACTTCACAAATGTTATCACAACTTAGGCCTATGCGATGGGTGTAATCTTTCCAAGAAAGGCAGACGTTGTGAATAGCTGGCCTATTTATGATTCACATAAGAATGACATGTGGCAAACATGGAGGTAGAGCTAAAAATTTGAAGGGCCACAAAATACATGGTTTGCATTAGTACGAGAAGTACTACATGCTAAAGGGGCATGCTTTCCTTGGAAAAGAGGCTTAAACAAACATAAAGATGCTCTATTGTTCATGGACTTTTGTCACACTCGACAAACTAATGAAACATAAAAGGAGTTCTTGCCCACAACATGATTGAAAATGGGGTGCACCATGAAAAACCCACAACACGTTGCTATTTAAGAAAATAAAATGAACCCATGCATTCGTTAGGCAAATTTATGAAATTGGATTTAGAAAATGTTGCCGAAGATAAATAATTTCTTTTATAGAGAGCTCACATAATAATAGGATGTCGTGACATAGTGCACAAAAATTCTAATTGTTGGTGTAATTAATTATAGTGACTTAGGATAATGCATTTCATAGTAGTTTGGGTATGAGACACTTGGGTGTTTGTGCCACATTGGGATAGTGTGTGTAGGAGAATTTCCACCTTTTATGGTGTGATCTTGTTATTACTCTATCATATCCACTTATTGTGGAGTGATAATTCCACTTTCGGTGAGTGATCCACCTCATGTGGAATATTTTATTGTTTCTTCTACTGACCATACCTACTTCCTACCTACCCTTGTTTCTTATTGAGCCACATGCCATGTTTGTGTGCTCAAATATCCATATAGCCTTGCCTATATAAGCAAACTCATATTCATTGTAACAACAACTATTTGATCTATTGATCATTTATCTATTGATGAGAATACAGTTTATTCTTGTCCTATATTTTATCTCTCTATTTTTTACTTTTTATTAAGCTCTTGATCTTGGCAAAATCTCACATGGTATCAAAGCCATTATAGCGTCATTGATTCATCTTTGAGAGGCATTATTGCGGCGTCAAGAGGCAAATATAAGGAGCAACATCTTTTGGAGGTGTCCTAGACCAGATTCGACCTTGTCGTTGAGTCCGGGTGACTGTTTCCATGAATTTTGACTATAAATTTGCCTATATTGAGTGAAAGTCAATTTTGGGGCTTGGAGGAATTTTTTAGCCAATTTGGCTACGACATGGATTTAAAAAAAATTAATAAATATTTTTTTCATTTTCTACGAAATATTCTCTTTCAATATTATCATTCACAGTTTACCCCACCCCTCGGCCCGATCGTACCCTACAACACCTTTTTGTAGGGCCTGTACATAGTCCACCGTAGGGAATTGTGGCCCCATCGCTCAGTGCACCGACCGCTTCGCACCTCCGATAGCCGAAAGACCCCAACCATCCTGGCCTCTGCTCTGACTCTGGCCGCTGCTGCACTTCCCCGACGCACTTCCTTGGCTACCTTCTCCGGCGACCTCCCTCGGCTCCGACAGCTGTGTACCTTCCGCCACTAACAGCTTCTCCCATCGCCTATTGTAGCCCTGTCGAGCCTCCTCTGCCACCTCTTAGCCCTCTGGTTCCCATCACTGAGTCTCCAACTGGCCTGCGCCTCCCGTTCCATCGACCATACCGCCAGCAACTGCTACTCATTTCTCGGCAACGACCGCTCATCTCCCCAAGCGCCTATCCCTTTGTCGACCGCTCTTGGCGATAACCTAGACCGACACAACCAGAGCCCCGTGACTTGCCTGTTGTCCTCTTTCAGCGTCGTGTTTTGTGTTGACCCCGCGACCTGCCTGCTTGCTCCTGTTAGTGACCCTTTTCTTTTTTTTGTCACTTGTGCCACATGACATCTATCCATTGGTCCATGCAGTGCCCAGTTGGCACCTAATCATCAACAACCACATTAGCGTACGCTGCCCAGTCAGCCTGACCGTACTTGCCACATCATCTTTTTTTGTACACTACGTACAACACTTAGCAACATCTGGTTGGTCCACATCCGTACAGTACAGACACCACACACTCAGGGAGGAAAAGTTTTGGCGATGACCATACGACCATCAAATTTAACATAGTGGTTAGCTGACATCATCCTTTAAAAAAAAATTATCAGCCCCCTCCCGTTGAGCTTTTTGATTTTGCAGTTCAACTTCAAATGGCCATCTCTTGCTCATTTTTGCTCCTTTTTAGGTGCAAGTTTTTTTGAAATGGGCTAATTTTTCATGTACTTTCTCATGGTGGCATTATTTTATGATTTTTGTGGACATATTTTTTAGAAATCTTAGTTTTTGGTGACTATACTTGTCGAATCCCCATTTCTACAACTTCTGAGACTCTGTTTGGGCTCATACGAACTCTTTTTCAGGTGTTGTTTTTTTTGAAAGTGCATAATTTTTTGTCTACTTTCATAATCTTCTATCATTTTGCAATGATTTTGAGTAGAAATTGTACTTTCAACATAGGGTCCTTTTTGGCCAATTTGGCACTTGTATTGCATAGATCTATCTTGCTAGTCTTTTGCATTGTAGTTCTTAGCCTATTGGGGAGGTTGTAAACAAAATCATAAGTCCACCTTGCCATTGTTTGTAAGTGGCCTATTGTACACACACTACATATAAATTGCCAAAATCATCATTTTTTTAAAAAAATTTTTGAGGGTGGTGGGGGGGGGGGGGGGGGGGGGTACTTTGATTGATTGAATTTGGGGGGGGGTCTCTTGTGTTCTTTCCTTTTTGCTGCTATGGGTTCTCCTAAGTTTCCTCTTTTAACTCCTCATAATTATGCTACCTGGAAAATTGATGCATGGAGTAAGCTTATGGAAAAAGGATTAACTCATTACATTGATGGAACTATTGCTGCTCCCGCTGATCCTAAGGTTGATCATGTTGCTCACTTGGATTGGATCATTAAAATAATCATGAAAATTGGTACCTTAAGAAAGTATGTATCAAAGGATCTCATTTTTCATATTGAGAAATGTACTCTAATCAAGGATTCTTGCCAAAAGTTTCAAGACTTGTATGGTCAAGTTGATGATATTAGGAGATATCAAATTGATAGTGATCTCACCATGTTAGATCCCAAGAACTTTGATATTATACAAGATTATGTCACTAAGACAAAAGAGTTGAGGGTAAAACTCAAAGATTGTGGCATTGATAAGAAGGATACTCAATTGATCTTCAATTTGATGGGCAAACTTCCACAAGAATATGCAACATTTGTTTCTAGTTTCCAAATCCATAGGATGACAGTGGGTTCAAGATACACAATGCCTACATTTGATGCTTTCGCCGAAATGTTGATGATGGAACAAACTAAGTTGATAAGCATGGGCATTCTTAAGACTTTTAAGTCTCAAGCATATGTGGTAACTAAAGGGAACAAAGGAAATCAAGGAAATGGTAATCAAAGCCTAAGGACAAGGCATCACCTTCTCCACACCAAGGAGATTCTATAATACCCTAAAAATAGTCATCTAAACCACGAGCCCCTAATCTCGACAACATCACCAAGGTCCTAACCAAAGGCAATTAAATCGATCTTGAGCACACAATTAATTTCTTAAATCATCAATGTCACATGGCAAAATTAATCAACCAATATTAATTAAATATTTATTTAATTGATTGATCATTCCAAGTAAATCATTTTAAACAATTATCTTATTTATTTTATTAAATATCCTAGCATATTTAATTAAATAAATCAATTTGCCATTAAATCATAAAAAAAGAGGAATTAATTTGAGAAATAAATAAAAATTGTCATAAATCTTCAAAAAAGGAAATAAATCAAGAAAAGAGGAATTGGAAATTATGAACACAAATCTTCAAAAAAGGATATAAATCAAAAAAAGAATTAATTGACAAAAAAAGAATTAAAATTTGAGAAAAGAAATCAATTGGAGATAATCTTGAAAAACAAATTAAAAATTGATAAATAATCTCAAAGAAAGCAATTAAAACAATTAAATATTAAAATTGAATGAAATAGAGAATAAATCAATTTTTTTTTTCTGATTTTATCTTAATTTTAGTTCAATTTCCTTTAAAACTGAGAAAAGCATCCAATCACATCAATTCACCTGGATTGTGCTTCCTCTTGAAAAATCTTGACCGCTCATCATCATTTGATCTCAGTCGTTGGTTTCTTTTTGAATTTTCTATAAATTCAGGCTCTCATCTCTCATTCAAAAAATCCTTGAGCATATATTGTTATTATGTTGTTTTTGCTCTAGGTTCATTGAGATATTTCATATTAGTTATTTCATATTGCTTAAATCATTTAGCTTAAATATTCATATATTGCTTAAATCATGTTAGATTAATCTTGCATATCTAGCTTAAATCTTGCATCCATTTAGCTCATATTCATGCTCATATAGATTAAATCCTTCATTTAGGTGTTGTCTAGTCATTGGATAGCTTAGCAATCCGAGAGCAATCTAAACTCGCATCTACTAGAAGGCAATGGCTCGATTTGTTATGGTTTTATTATTCATGCTTATATCTGTCTAACCATACATCTAATGACTTAATTGAAGTGTTGTGTATTCCACATATAGATACAGGTCCACTTTTCTCACACACATTTTTGGTGCCCACGATGGGGCTTGAACCCACGACTACAAGATTTTTAATGTTTCTTGAACAAATTTAATTTTTGGTTTTTATAACTAATAAACATGTGTTAAATTTGTAAATAAAAATCTTTCTTTTTTCTTGTTCTTCTGTGATAGTCAAAAATGATCTCGGTTTGGAAGGCATAACCTTTTATTGAACCGTTGGATCTAATCTAATGTTTGATATGTTGTTTAAAACCAAGTTTTCTATATTTCACCGAAGCAATTGTCTTAATTATTTCAGATTTGAAAGTTATTATTGACAGAGTGCAGTACTATCATTTTACTTATTCTTCTGTGACAGTAAACAATGGTCTCTGTGCGGAGGGCATAACGTTTTATTGAACCGTTGGATCTAAACAAAATTTTAATAGGTTCTGTAAAACCAAGTTTTCCACATTTCCATCGAAGAGATTGTCCAAATTATCTCTGGTTGAAAAGTTATAAATGCCAGAGTGCAGTACTATCAAAACTGTCATAACTAGGATAGTCATAAAAAAATGGAAATTCTTGTTAGATTAGTTTAATTTACAGTTTGCATGCTAGAATTTTATTTTGATGATTTTTTTAATATTATTTTGGAAACTAATTTTGGGCTTTTAATATTTGTAGGATGCTTGTCAAAGAATCTATCAATCAAACATACGCCTGCCAAAGAATCAAGAAGAAAATGGCTACTGACATATTGGTTTTGCAGGCTGCCTAAGGAGAATTGACTAAACATTGTGTACTCATTTAGTATTTTCTTAGGCACTTACATTTCTATCTGGTTAAAGAACAAATCTGTCTTTCGTGTTTTCAGAAAAATCTAAGAGGTAGGAGAGTATGCTCTTGTATTTTATAAACAATCAGAAATCTAGATCCTCGAAGCTTTTTTCTAAGTTTTGAAATTTGTGTACCTTTGGCGGGCCTATCACAGTGGAAAAAAGTAATCACCCTGTGAGAAGGATCCAAGTGAGTACAACTGGACCTGAGCATTCCAACTCACTATAATAAATAGGCCTCTGGTGATTAAAGTCTCAGAGGATGGGATTATTTGAGTTTTCTCTTTGAGATCTCTCATTTCGAGCATTTTGTAGGGCCTCGCGGTCTCAATCACGTTTACATGACTACAACTTGTTTCAGTACCTTGTTGGGCTATAGGCCTCAATCATGCTTGCGTGACTTCAAGGGGTAATTTCAAACAAAATTCTAACTACGAACTATAAGATAGAAGCTACCTGATTCACCTCCGAAAGGTTGATAATCTTTGTGCAAGAGAGATAGTAACTCTCCCAAGACACTTGCCATATCGTGCCCCCATTAGTGTTTGGATTCGGCTAATACGGTGTTGAGAATCCATTGCGTGAGACTTAGCGGTCGTATTCTGATTAGCTATTGGGTGTGTACCTAAGTAAGCAAGCAAAGGTTTTCTTCTCTAAGCCAACTTCCATAGGGTTAGCGTGCTATGATTGAATTATTATATATCTTGCATATTTTCTATGTTTTCATCCCTAAAACTAAAACTAGAATACCAAAACTGGAGAAAACAACAAACAAAATCAGTGATCAAAACTCTGCCCATGTCACAAACTGGTATACCTTAGCTATCAAAAATTTAGTCCACCTCTAAATTGGTCATCGCCAGTCATTTAAACATCAGTCCTTATCAAAAACTAGTAGTTGTTAGTCATTGAAACTTTGTCTGTCAAAATCTCGTCTCTGTCCAATCCTCTGTCATATGAATTCCTGATCTTGTCAGTCAAAATAGTCAAAGTTTCCCAGATCAGTCTACAACGAGCATAAAACTGGTTATCGTAATTCAAAGCATAAACAATCTTGATAGTGTACCCTTGTCATTGCGTTGCACGATTTTGTCGATCATCTCTCAGCTAGTTCAAACAACATCTTATCAAAACTAAGTTAACTTAGATAACATCTTACACAGGATAGATTCTTCTCTCAATCACTACGTTAAATGAACAACTAGCTACAATTTGATTTTGACTTCTGCAACACATCTAGCTCTCAGTCTCGTTGATTGTAAATGCCCATTCAAACCAGAAGCTCTTCTAAAAATTCTGACAAAAGTAAGAATCCCATGGCTACCTTAGCTCAACAAATTTAAGATCTCAGAAGAGAAATATATGATATTCAAGCTCAATGAAAAGATTCAATGACCCCTCTTGAGATAAAACTTGATGATATTAAGAACACTAGACTTCCATAAATTCTAAAACAATTACATAAGATGGAACAAGAAGTAATTGACAATCAAAAGCCAAATCTCAAACAAGCTCACAAGACACCTTCACCAAGACATAAAGACATTTCCTCCAAATATCCCCTAGATAGATGGTTTACACCTTTGGAGCAATCTATTGAGTCATCTTTGGAAGAGCTTCTTAAGAACAATCTTATCATATTGCCTAAAAAGACTACATGGGGATGCGAAGTTTAGAGTACTTACTGTGCATATCATAGGCATAACAAACATTATACTTCAATGTGTATGGTGTCATTGAAATTGAAGATCCTAATGACTCGCCTAAAGAAAAAGAAAGAACTACTTCTAAGCATGATCAAAATCATGAACCTATGTCTAGCAAGGCTCCATATGTGGCCTCCATCCCTTCCATGATGCCTTCATCTCCTAAAACTTTTCAGCAACAATCCATACCATCTCCATCAAACAATGAAACTTCTCACGTTTACCTTCAAGGGCTATCTCCTATGGAAATCCAAGTTAATGCTACAAGTTCCTCTAAAGATTTAAAAATCCCAGATCCTATGCCATCATGCACTCCAATTCCAAACGTACCCACTCCAGAGAGTCCCACTCAAAATGCTTCCCCATCATACCAAAATATGGAGACCTTCCAAGAATCCCCTATGCCTATGCAAAATCCTATCCATTCCTTAGAAGTGGTTCCATGCCAAGAGGATAATTTAAAGAATGAAGAAACAAGTCCTATCATAAATCAAGATCAAGACACCAAAACTCCTCAATCCCATCTAATGATTGAAAAATATCCCCTCTCCCTAGAATCCCATGAGGATACCATTATACCTTTCCATTTCTTCCAAGAAGATCCCCTTCCATCTCAAGAGCAAAGCATCCTTCCTAAGGAAGATCATGATGCCTCTTCCACCTTTTCAAATGGTCCTATTCAAAATGAAGAGTCAAACACCCTTCCTACTCTATCTAATGGTCCTCTTCCATGTCAAGATCAAAGTATCCCTTCATCTTCTTGTCATAATCCTCCATATTCACCTCAAGGATCCATCATGCCTACAAATCCCTCTCGTGATCCTATCATTCCTTGCATTCCACCTCCATCTCATAATGGACTCGTGCCTTCTTTCCAAAGCAAAGTGTATCCTACATGTCAAAACATTTATAAAGCCAAAGGGGTAGATCTCCACAAGCAAGAACCCCTCCATATTAAAGAAAATGTTAAAGGTCATGGCCTCATGGACATTTCTCAAGATGTTGGTATCCCTCATAAATCCTACATTTCTCTAGTTAAATCCAAATATACACTTTCCCCATCATCACTTCCATCCATTCTAGGTCCCTATATCCCTCCATCCCTTATGCAAGATCAACAAAGGCACACATCTTCGAGTACCTTCCATCCATCTAAAAGACCTCCATATCATTCCTATCTATCCACGCATCTCCCTCCAAGCAATTTGGATGCCAAGCATAAAAGTCATAAATCAAGCAATCCACATGTATTCAAGGATCAACATGTCAAAACAAAGAAAATATGATCCAAAAAGAAAAAAGAAAAATACAAAACTCCACAAAGGCCCATAAAGAAAGAAGAAAAGTCAAAAGCTATATGGGTTCCCAAGGCACTTGTACAAGCAATGCGCTCTAAATACTACAAAGCTTGAAAAATCAAAAACCATGTGGATCCCTAAGCAACTGCTTGAAGCACAACAGTCTAAAGAAAAATTAAAATTGTCATCCAAAATTGTTGTTCCTCCATCCAAACCTTCCGAGTCTATTCCTCCATCACCTCCTTTATCCATTTTGGGTTCTTATGCCCCAAAATCTATAACCTTTCCTCCATCCAAATCTCAAAATCTGAGATTCACTTCTTTTCCATATACCCACCATCCCTCAAGGCATGTGCAAATGTTGATCTTTCCAGCATTTCCATCTATCCATACACAGTTCTTCCAACATCCCATCCATTATCCAACACCTCTTTTTCACCCTTCCATCCCTCTTATCTGACCCTTTGCATAAATCCTTGCCCTAGTTTCATTTTATTATCTTGCCAACATCTTTGAGCATACCTTCATAGCCATGGTCTATTGCAACTCATATTCTAAGGGTACCATTCAAAGAAGCGAGACGATGGGGTCCTTCTTCCATCCCCTATCATGCCTCCATTATCTTCTAGAAAAAAAACATGATGAAAAAAAAAGAGAAAAAAAAAAGTAAAGAGAAATAAATTCGTGCTTGAGTGAAAACCACTTCTTGTGGTACCTTGGGCAAGTACCATAATGAAAACCTGGCAAAAAGGCATCATGCGTAATCCATTATCCTTTTGCACTTTACATTGGGGGCAAGTTCCATCCATGTATATCCATCTCTTATCCTTCTTCCTCCATTATCGTTCATCCTCCATTATCCCTCATTCGCTCTATCTACATTCATATCCCTTTTCCACCTTTGATCTTGACAAGGTTAAGGATTTTTACAGGTTTTGTATGTCCTATATATTGCACTTGACCCACAGCCTTTAGTTCCTATCCATTGCTCGCTTACATCCTTCATTACCACCTTTGATCTTGATTATCCTATTTGTCCCCTATCTAGATCTTGATCAACACTATGGACAAAATGCAAAAACATGCTTTCCACAAACCTCTTGACATGGCCACTTCTTTGGACCATATGGCTTCGTTACGCTATATCCTTGCTTCATTGCACTATATCCTTGCTTCGCTGTGCTATATCCTTGCTTTACATTGCCAAAATCATTGCTTTACATCGCTATATCCTTGCTTCACTGTGCTATATCCTTGCTTTACATTGCTAAAATCCTTGCTTTACATCGCTAAAATCCTTGCTTTACATTTCTATATCTAGACCCTGTGCTTGGATTAATGTTGTGAGATAGTCCTTGAAAGCGTCCACCATCATTTGCTTATACATTCATGTACTCAAAATCCCTTTTGCCTTGCTAGACACTAGGGGCAAACATTAAAAAATCCTAAAATATCCTGAACAAAATCCTAAAAATCATAAAATGTCCAGAAGAAATCCTAAAAATTAGAAAAAGTCTTGAAGAAATCCTAAAAATCAGAAGAAGTCCTGAAGAAATTAAAAAAAAAACAAAAAAAGAAAAAAAGAAAAAAAAAAGAGGAAAAAAGAGAGAAAATGCCCTGGTGAAAACCTGGTAAACAGGCACCTTGGTAATAAAAAAATGATGAATCTCTACCAAGCAGGTGAAAACCTGGCAAATAGGCACCTCTTGTACTCAAGCGCTCCATCTATCAACGCAACGTTGACATTCTCGCTTTCATGTATCTTTGCTTTCGGCTGTACATATCTTTTAGTCACTTTTGTGACATCCTGGTTCTTTTAAAACCCTCATGGCTTGAAACTGATCAATGTACTAGTCTTAGGTTAATCGCCAAAGCACACTACATGTCCTAAGCAATATCCACCAAGTCATCTTTTCGTCAGTGAAACCTGGTCGTCCACTCTGAGTCAGTCACCTATCTCCTGACTACTGAAGAGTTTTATCACTGAGTAAATAAACAAAACAACATAACACATAACAATCACTAAACAGTTTGGGCTATGCACGGAAATTTTCTGTGTGCTGTCTTTTATTGGTTTTCAATTATTATTCCCTTTGAGTAACTCGAGGAAGTCTATCTTGACTACGAGTAGCAAGGATTGGGGGTATAATATCTTCGTTTTTTTTCTGCGTGTAGAAATGATTCTGATGATCTGAAAACATCTAATCAGCTGGGTGTCTGTGATAAGTGCCTTCACATTAAGGTGAAATTGCCACACATACCTTGACTCCGCTTATTTGAATGCTACAGGGAGGTTGCCATCATTTATTTGTCTGTTTTGAGGGAATTTCTTTATTGCACATGATATGAACAAAAAAAAAGTGTCATTCCGGACAAGATAATTAATATTGCACATGCAAAGAAAGAAACTCTACTCTGTCTGTTGTGGTTGTAAAATGCTCAGTGATGAAACTTAAGCATTTCAAATCTAGTGACTAAGTTTAGGTTGCATTTCAATGTGCATCTCATCTTGCATTTCATTTTGCATTTTGTGAATTTAGAGTGATTTCGGTATAATAACAGCGCTCTCTTTATCTTCTGAATGAGAGTTGGAAGCTTCATCATTTGTCAGCTAAGTGGTCTCTTTTTCATCATCGTTTCTCCGATCAAGTACTTGTGTATTGAGATGTTAGCTGCATACATGAGCATCTTATATAGATCCATACATTTCATTTTATACTTATTTGCATTCATATTATTTCATGAAGAAAAATAAACATTTGCATTACTCATTACTCATTTTCCTCATTTATTTGCATCATCAATTTTTTGCATAAAAAGAAACAAAAATAAACACCCATATTTCATTTACATTCAATCATCTATACTGAAAGGTTATGCATACATATAGAATAAAGCATATAGAACATCTCATAATCAATCAATACAAGTACGATGAAATCAAATCAAGAACTCATAAATCGGCTGTCCTAAGTCCATTTTCGGGATCGAAATCTAAATCTGATGTCAATTCTCTCATCAAAATTTCACGACGTTGACCACTTAGCACTTTCATCAACTACTCATTCTCTTCTTCAATTTATGCTCAATTTCTCGTTAATCAACGTTAAATCTCAATTTAATTCTCACATTAACTCTGATTTTAATATTCAACATTAATCTTTGTGCTCAAATAACTTATAATCACTCAAAAAATTGCTTAAAATCACTACGCAAGCCTCACTATCTTTCGATTTCGCTCCTGAGGGGGCATACTCGTGATCTTATGACCTCACATCTTCAATGTCGAGAAAATTTTCAAATCTTCATCAAAAGTTGAGCAAAAAAAAAAATCTTTTCAACTAAAAAAAATCAAATAAGACCTCATCGCTAGGGGCATCTAAACTTCATCGCTTTATATCAATTTGAGATTTCTCGATCATCTGAATTAAATCAATCTTTAGGGGCATATCAGTTTTATCGCTTCATATCAAGCTGACATTGTCTTTGTCTGAATCAATCTCTTAACGTTAATTAGTTTCATCGCTTTTCATCAAGCTGATTATTCCTTTAAATTCAATCAAGGGTTTACAGAGTTTCTTTGATCACACGCTCAATCTAAGCAAGTGTTTAGTTTCATCGCATCAAATCAAGGTGGACAGTTTATCTTCGCTCATCGTATCTTGATCAATCAAGTTCAAGATCGGTTTTTATCTTCACTCGCTGTGTCTAGATCAATCAAGTTCTAGATCAGTAAGATCCGCTCTCTATCGTTCCTAGTTCAATCAAATTCGGGATCGGTATCGCTTTAATCAAACTTTGTTCAGTTTCATTGCTTCAAATCAAGCTAAACACCTCGCTTTTCATCTAGTTTGTGATCAATCAAGTTCATAACTGGTATCTCCTAGACATCAAATTTTCTATGAACCAATGCGTTGCTCGCACATTAATTCAAAGAGGGGCAAATGTAATACCCTAAAAATGGTCATCTAAACCATGAGCCCCTAATCTTGACAACATCACCAAGGTCCTAACCAAAGGCAATTAAATCAATCTTGAGCACACAATTAATTTCTTAAATCATCAATGTCACATGGCAAAATTAATCAACCAATATAAATTAAATATTTATTTAATTAATTGATTATTCCAAGTAAATCATTTTAAACAATTATCTTATTTATTTTATTAAATATCCTAGAATATTTAATTAAATAAATCAATTTGCCATTAAATCATCAAAAAAGATGAATTAATTTGAAAAATAAATAAAAATTGTCATAAATCTTC
This sequence comes from Cryptomeria japonica, assembly GCF_030272615.1. Classification (NCBI taxonomy): domain Eukaryota; kingdom Viridiplantae; phylum Streptophyta; class Pinopsida; order Cupressales; family Cupressaceae; genus Cryptomeria; species Cryptomeria japonica. Next base: position 274,276,102 of record NC_081410.1, on the reverse strand, counting down.
AAAAAAGGAAACAAATCAAGAAAGAGGAATTGGAAATTATGAACACAAATCTTCAAAAAAGGAAATTGTAGGATTTTGCCAAGATCAAGGGCACAATGAAAAGCATAAAAGAGACAATAGAATGACAAGAACAAACTGTATTCTCATCAATATACAAATGATCAACTGGATTAACCAATACAATGAATAGAGGCCTCCTTATATAGGCAAAGCCATATGGATGTATGAGCACACAAATATGACATTTGGCTCAATGAGAAACAAGGGTAGGTAAGAAATAATAAGGGTAGGTAGGAGAAATAATATAATATTCCACAAGAGGTGGATGACCCGCCGAATGTGGAGTGTAACAGCAAAATAAAACCACAAAAGGTGGAATTTCTCCTACAAGCTCTATCCCTAACTGCACACTTCCTTAAGTGTCTCAAATCCAAACTACGAAGAGATGCATTATCCTAAGTTAACTTAAGTAAGTGTAATAATATCCATAATGAATATTTATTTACACCAATGCCCCCCCTTAAGTGCAACTTAGGGGAATGAAGACTCAAGTCAACAATGCAAGATGGGTCCCGGCTACTAGGCCATGATAGGTACCCATGTACAATATGCAAATGCAAGCAAAACTATGCAATGCAATCTCTCACAAACAGAGAAAGGGAGAAAACCCAATGGGAAAAAACTCCCCCCCAAAAGAGAGATGAATGTACAAAAGACTCTCAAAGAAGAAGGACAAAACCTCAAAGAGGAAAAAATCCCCCCCATAAGAGAGGAAGAAGAAGTCAGCTGACCCCCACTAATGACACATCCCGCACCCCCAAGAGAGCTCGCAACTGCTGGAACTTACTCTCAGTGAAAGGTTTGGTGAATATGTCAGCAACCTGCTCTGCTGTAGGACAATACTGCAAATCAATGACCTGCTCCTGGATGAGCTCTCGGATATAGTGCATATGAATCTTGATGTGTTTGGTCCGTTGGTGCTGGACCGGGTTCTTCGAGATTGTAATAGCACTCTGATTGTCGCAATGTAGAACTGTCGGCCGTGGAGTGGTGAAACCAAACTCTGTGAGAATCTGCTAAAGCCAAATGGTCTCAGTCGCTGCGTTAACAGCGCCTCGATACTCAGCCTAAGTCGAAGAGAGAGCAATAGCAAGTTTCTTCTTGCTCTGCCAACAAATGGGGCCCGAACCAAGGTGAAAACTGTAACCAGAAGTAGACTTACGATCAACTAGATCGCCAGCCCAATCGGAGTCTGTGTAACCAACCAAGCGAAGTCCTATGCCTCTGCATAGTGAATCCCATAGTAATGTGTACCCTGGATGTAATGAAGGATGCGTTTGGCTGCTTTCCAATGAAGCTCATGTGGTTCCTGCTTGAAGCGGGAAACCATGCCAACTACAAATGAAATATCAGGGCGTGTATGAGTCAAGTAGATGAGACTACCCACAAGCTGACGATACAAAGTGGCATCAACTGGTGGAGAAGAACACTGAGTCTCAAGCTTGACTCCTGAAAGAAAGGGAGTCAGGGCAGGCTTACAATTAGCCATATGAAAGCGTGCAAGTAGATCAAGAGCATACTTGGGCTGCGATAGTGTAATCCCAGAAGATGACTGTGAAATCTCTATCCCGAGAAAGTAGTGCAAAAGACCCAAGTCATTCATAGCAAATCTGTCATGCAAAGCAGATTTGACCCTGCTAATGATGGATGAAGTACTCCCTGTAATGATCAAGTCATCAACATAGAGCACAAGTATCAAGTGAGAGTCATCCTATCGCAAAATGTAGACATTCGGATTAGAATGACACCTGGTGAACCCTGCGGAGAGAAGAAAGGAAACCATCTTGGCGTACCAAGCTTTGGGGGCCTGCTTAAGGCCATAGAGAGATTCCCTTAGTCTGCAAACCAAGGAAGTATCCTGGATGAAACCCTGTGGCTGCTCCATATAAATCTCCTCATCAAAATCACCATGAAGAAAAGCACTCTTCACATCCATCTGATGTACAGCCCAACCATGAGCTGCATCAATAGCATGTGTCAAATGAATGGAGTTCATCTTGGCTACGGGTGCAAAGGTCTCAGTATAGTCAACACCTGCAACCCGCGAGAAACCTTTGGCAACAAGCCGAGCCTTATACTTATCCACACTACCATCCACTGCAAACTTGGTCCGATAGATCCACTTACATCGAACGATCTTTCTCCCCTTAGGGAGATGGACTAGATCCCATGTGTTGTTCCTCATCAAGGAACTATACTCTTCCTCCATAGCTTGGTCCCACTCAAGAACCCCTGATGCTTCCCTAAATGTCTGTGGATCGGAAGCGGTAGAAATGAATGCATGTGGAAGATCCTGATGTTGTGATCGAGTTCTCTGTGTATCCGAAGGATCCCCAACAAGAGAACCCGTGGACTCAAGTGTCTGTCGAGCCCAACGAGGTCTAGGTGGAGGTGGAGAACGAGGCTCCTCAACTGCAAGTGGACCCTGCAGAGGTGGAACCCTGCGAGTCGGAGTTGAGGGAGTCTCATCATCTGAATCACTAACATCACTATCCACAATGGAGGAAGGTGGAGGAGGTAGAGAGGCTAACCTAGGAGAGATTTCCTCAAAGTGAACACTCCTCTCAATGAATACCTCATGTGTCTTTGGATCCATCAATCTGTATGCCTTAACACCCTCAGGATATCCAACAAATATGCAAGGTCAACTTTGAGGTTCCAATGCCTTGCGTTTCTGTGGAGGTATGCGAGCCCATGTTGGACACCCAAAGACTCTGAAATGTCGCACAATCGGTTTCCTACCAGCCCAAGCTTCAAAAAGAGTAATACCTTGTAAAGCTTTGTGAGGAACCCGATTCTGGATGTGTGTGGCACAACTGATAGCCTCTGCCCAAAAGGCGGGATCAAGAGAACGTGCATGTATCATACAGCTAGCCATTTCTTTGAGAGTTCTATTCTTGCGTTCTGCAACCCCGTTCTGCTGTGGAGTGTATGCTACAGAATGCTGAAGATCAATCCCCTCAAATGTACAAAAATCCTCAAGTCTCTTGTTCACATATTCCCTTCCATTATCTGTGCGAAGAATCTTGACCACTTTCCCTGATTGCTTCTCCACACGAGTCTTGAAGTCCTGAAATCTGTCAAATACTTCACTCTTATGAATGAGAAAGTAGACCCAAGTGAAGCGGGAGTAGTCATCAATGAAGGTAAGAACATAGCGGGCCTTACTGAATGAAGGTGCTGGAAATGGACCTGCTACATCACTGTGAACAAGTTGAAGAACTTCTAAAGCTCTCCAAGTTTTCCCTTTATCAAACTTCTCTTCGGGATGCTTGCCCATGGAACAACCTAAACATACACCCTCTGAAAAACTAATTCGAGGTAGACCTGTGACCATGTCTTTAGTGCTTAGCTGCTGAAGATAGCGGTAGTTGAGGTGACCAAACCGCTCATGCCATAGCTTACTTTCTGAATTTGAATGAGTAAGAAAGGCCCTAGAAGGTGAACTTGGCACAAAGTGGGCAAATGAATAAAGCCTTGAGTTGTCATTGACTTGTCCCACTGCTACCAAGGCATCATCATCAAGTTCCTTTACCACAACTGAATCTGGTGTAAACTCAACCTTTTTCCCATTCCCATAGTGAGTGATTTGGTAGATGGAGAGAAGGTTGGTAGATAAGTTAGGAACATAGAGAACATTCTCAAATGTTCCATCATCCATGTCAACTGAACCTTTCCCTTCAACCTCTACTTGTGTGTCATCACCTATGTAAATGTGAGGTACCTTAGATGGCTCCAATGAAGAAAACTGCTCCTTTGTAGAACCCATGTGATATGAGGCACCCAAGTCAAGTATCCATTGCTGTGAAGAACCTGTTGTAGCCACAAATGCTTGCCCTTTTCCCTTAGACTGTGAGGAAGAGGAAGGAGATGAATCCTTCTTTGTGTAGGCGGATGGCAAGTTGATGTTGTTTTTCTTGAGAAGATTGGTTAAGTCATCAACTTGCTTTGCGTGGCATTGATGCTCATCATGACCATACTTTTTGCAATATGCACAAGTTGGTTTATCCTTCTTAGGTGGTGTCCCCTTCTTAGAAGAGGATGAAAAATCGCCTTGTGATGGAGAGGATGATTGTCCTTTTTCCTGGTGTGGCTTAGACTTGGATTGCTTCTTCTTCTTGTTGGAATCTTTGCCTTGACTTCCTTGATTTCCTTGATTTGCTACCAAAGCCTTGGACTTTGAAGACTTGAGAAACCCCATGTTCAACAACTTAGATTGTTCCAATATCAACATTTATGTGAAAGCATCAAATGAAGGCATAACAAAAGAAATCCCCACTGTCAAATGATGAGTTTGGAAGCTAGATACAAATGCTGCATATTCTGGTGCAAGCTTGTCCAACAAGTTGAATATCAATTGAGCATCCTTTTTGTCAATTCCACAATCCTTTAGCTTTGCTCTTAGCTCATTTGCTTTGGTGACATAATCTTGGATTGTATCAAAACTCTTGGGATCTAAGTTGGTGAGTTCATTGTCAATCTGATAGCCTCTGATTTCATCAACTTGTCCATACAATTTCTGAAACATATCCCAAGCCTCTTTAATTGTTTTACACTTCTCAATGTGGAAAATGAGGTCATCTGATACATACTTGCGTAAGGTTCCAAGAGCCATGCAATTCTTTGTGAGCCATTCTAATTGAGCAATTGGATTAGCCTTAGGATCAGGTGGTGCTGTTATTGTTCCATCTATGTAGTGTGTGAGACCCTTTTCCATTAGTTTACTCCATACTTTAATTTTCCATGATGCATAATTATGTGGAGTTAATGGTGGAAACTTATTAGGACTCATTGCAACAAGAATGGAAAGAGCACAAAGAGAGACACAATCACACAAGACACCCCCCCAAATTCACTCAATCAAAGAACCCCCTCCAAATGTGATGATTTGACACTTTATAAGTAGTGCGTATACAATGGGCCACTTGCAAAAAATGGCAAAGTGGACTTCTGATTTACAATTTTACAACTGCCTCAATAAGGCCAAAAGAGTCTCAAACTGATAATGCAAGAGATCTAACTAAGATCCAAGCAATTTACAAGTACCTAATAGGCCAAATAAGACCAATATCTGAAAGTATAATTTTCACTCAAAATCTCTAAATCTGATCATAGATTCTGAAAGTAGACGAAAAAATAAGCACTTTAAAAAAAATGGCACCTGAAAAGGAGGTCGTATGAGTTCAAACGAGGCCTTTGAAGTTGCAGAATTGAGGATTAGACAGGTACAACTGAGAGAATCCAAAAATTCTGAAAAACCTATGCACCAAAATCAAAAAATAACTACACCACTATGAAGATCATGAAATTTTAGCCCATTTCAAAAAAAATTGCACCAAAAAAGGAGCAAAAATGAGCAAGATATGGCCTTCCAAAGTTGAACTGCAAAACTGAAAAGCCCAATGGAGAGGGGTCAAATTTTTTTCAAAAAGTACTGATGTGGTGCTGACATCAACAAGTCACTATGTTAAATTTGACGGTCGTATGATCGTCACGAAAACTTTGCCTCCCTATTGACTGGGCGTCCATACTGTATGGACTGCTGACTGTGCAGGTGACTGTGTAGACCATACGGATGACGTGGCACTGTACGGAAGACTGCGTGGCGCAGTGACTGTGCAGTACAGACTGTATGGATATGACGTGGTGGGCAGATGACTATTTTCCTGCGGGCCAGTGGCCGCCTGCCACGTGGCGGACGCGGTTACCGCCTGGGTTAGGTGGTCGCCGGCGGAGGAGGTGGCCGGAGCCGAGGGACCGGTGGCTGCCAAGAGCAGGGAGGACGGGAGCTGCCGGAGCCGGTGGGCGGGGGAGACGCCGGGAACCTGCGGGCACTGGCGGTGGCAGATCTCGGCGCGGGCGGCAGTAGGAGGACCTGCACGGCGGCGGCGCGGCGTTCGGAGCGGTGCTGCAAAACCTGCGACACGCAGGTACAATGTATGGGGGGGTTTGTGGACCCCCAAACAAAAAACTTTTTTTTTTTTGAAATTTTTCGATTTTTTTTTTTTGAAAAAAAAAAATTCGAAATCCGTACGATAATAGCCAAAATGGGGAAAAAAAAAATTTCACCAAAATAGGTCGACTTTATAGTCGGAATTTATGGAAACGACCTCCCGGATTCAACGGTGATGTCCAAATCGCTGTATGATGCCCCCAAAAAATGAAGATCCCCAAATCCGAAAATAGAAGCCTTCCACGATGTCTCCAAAAACCGATCAATGAAGCCCCAATAGCTCTGATACCATGTAGGATTTTGCCAAGATCAAGGGCACAATGAAAAGCATAAAAGAGACAATAGAATGACAAGAACAAACTGTATTCTCATCAATATACAAATGATCAACTGGATTAACCAATACAATGAATAGAGGCCTGCTTATATAGGCAAGGCCATATGGATGTATGAGCACACAAATATGACATGTGGCTCAATGAGAAACAAGGGTAGGTAAGAAATCCAAAAGGTGGAATTTCTCCTACAAGCTCTATCCCTAAGTGCACACTTCCCTAAGTGTCTCAAATCCAAACTATGAAGAGATGCATTATCCTAAGTTAACTTAAGTAAGTGTAATAATATCCATAATGAATATTTATTTACACCAACATAAATAAATCAAAAAAAGAATTAAAATTTGAGAAAAGAAATCGATTGGAGATAATCTTGAAAAACAAATTAAAAATTGATAAAGAATCTCAAAGAAAGCAATTAAAACAATTAATATTAAAATTGAATGAAATAGAGAATAAATTAGTTTTTTCTGATTTTATCTTAATTTTAGTTCAATTTCCTTTAAAACTGAGAAAAGCATCCAATCACATCAATTCACCTGGATTGTGCTTCCTCTTGGAAAATCTTGACCGCTCATCATCATTTGATTTCAGCCGTTGGTTTCTTTTTGAATTTTCTATAAATTCAGGGTCTCATCTCTCATTCAAAAAATCCTGGAAAATATATTGTTATTGTTGGTATTTTGGTATGGTTTTGTCGTTGATGTCAACACCTACTGAAAACTAGCACTTTGGAGATCCAACAACATTCACCGGCAATCAAGTAACTATTGCACAGTTACTGGTATATGGTTCATCGGCAGGATATAATGATCACTGACACTTGGAATGATATGGAAGACACTTGGTAATGTCGAAGACATCGTGTGGACACTTTGTTTTGAAGAATTAATCATTGGTATATTCATATTTACATATTTGTTTTAATCGGCAAATAGGTCCAGGGTTATCTAGGGTTACATCGGCAGGTTTATCTTTTCCAGATCAGCATGGCACGCTATGGAGATGATTTATTATTGATGTAAATGCATTAAGCCGACATGTTTAATCGGTTATTGCATCGGATATTATATTGTTTGTAAAATATTTTTTATTGTAATATCTTGTAGAGCCGACCTACTAAAATTGGTCTTAGGTTATGGTATAAATGTAAGATCTTATTTGTAAGATCAAATGTGGAATGCAAAAAAGAATTGTGTGAAGGTATATGCGAGATTAAGCAGAGGTATATACGAAGACATCATTTGAAGGTGAAGCTAGGTTTTTGTAGAAGCATATCAGCATTACATCGGTACTGAATCCAGCATATGAAGATGCTATTTTGTGCAGTACATTCTTATTGGATTTAACCATTCAACTGTAGTCAGTGTGACTCCCATTTTGTGATTGAGCAGTGAGCTCTAGGCTGTTGGCCTTTCTGCATGTGTAGACCCCATTTATGTACACTTACTATCTACAGTAGTATCATCTGATTGTGGGTAAGGTTTCCCACCGTGGTTTTCCCCTTATAGGGTTTCCACGTACAAATATTGGTGTTATGTGTTGTGGATGACTCTATGTTTATGTTTCATGCATTAATCTCTACCGGTATAGCAATTTACTGTTAACACTGACTACCGACACACTTAACTAGTTTACCAGTATTAAGCATTAAGTTGGTTAATTGGTTTTTGGTTTAAATTTATTAGACAACTGATTCACCCCCCCCCCCCCCCCCCTCCTCGCTTCTCAGTTGTCTCCGGGACCTAACAATTGGTATCAGAGCCTAGTCCTCTTTTGCAGAAGTTTAACAACTTGAGGAGATCCAATGTCTACTAATTATTTCAGGAAGGACAATCCTAAACTTGATTGAACCAACTATGGGATATGGAAGATCGGGATAGAGACAAATCTGAATTGCATTGGTAAAGACATCTGGGAAGTTACAAAGAATGGTTATACTGCTGTTGTAGTTGGTCAGACTGCTCCAACTACCTTAGCTAAAGATGAAGAGAATGATTGCAAAGCAAGAGAAGCACTTTTGAGTGCATTATCAGATTAACAAATCATGGGATTATCAGATAGGTCTACTGCTAAAGCTATTTGGGATCATTTGGAAATACTAAATGAAGGAGATTCCACAGTCAAGATTGCAAAACTTGAAAGCTTCCGAGTCAGGTATGAACATCTGAAAATGGAAGAAGATGAAAGAATTTCTGCTTTTATGGAAAGAGTAAATGAAATTGTTTTGGGTATTAAATGTTGTGGAGGAACCCTGAGTGAGGATGAAATTGTTTCAAAAATCTTAAGAGGATTGCCACCGGCATATAAAATGAAGGTTACTTCTATAAATGAGTTGAGAACAATGCCTAATACATCAGTAACTAGGGATACATTGATTGGAAAACTTTCAGCCTTTGAAATTGAGGAATTTGGTCTTGGTGCTACTATAAAGACTGATTTGGCCTTTAAAGCATCAACATCATCTGTTCCATCATTTGACAAATCAGACTGGAAAGCCTTTTATGCAAGAGAACTTGAAGAAACTAGGAAGGAGAATGAAGAGCTTGAAGAACTTGAAGCACTATTTGCAAGAAAAATGCCAAAAGGTCCAGTTGGAAGTAAGTATGAAGGTAAAGCACCCTTTAAATGTTTCAACTGCAATAAGATTGGTCATATGGCTTTGAGATGCCCTGATAGACATGCTAGACTAAGAGAAGAAGCTAGAAGAACATACAAGCCTAATTCTGAATATCAGAGATTCAGATTTAAGAAGAACAAAGAGAAATCTTGTTACATTGTTGATGAAGGTGTGACTGATGATTCTGATGAGGATCCAACAGACAATGGATGGGTTTTTGTTGCTATAACAGAAGATCAACAGGCACCTACTTCTCAACCAGTAGAACAAGCCCTAGCAGCTAAAGTTGAAGTAAAGGATGAATGGATCATTGACTCAGGATGCTTACATCATATGACAGAAGACAAAGGTAAATTCTTGAACTTTCAAGAATACAATGGAGGATTAGTAAGATTTGGAGATGACAAAGCCTATTCAATCAAAGGTAAGGGTTCAATATCTCTTGATGGTAAGCATAATACTAACAATGTCTACTATGTTGAAGGATTAAAGCATAATCTTTTAAGTGTTGGTCAATTAGTTGAGAAGAGATTTCAGTTACAATTTAAAAATGGAAAATGCAAAATCATGAATAGAATTGGTTTGGAAATTGCAATCAGTAATCAGACTAGAGGTAATATCTTTCATTTGAATAACAGTGAAAAAACATGCTTGATTGCACATATAGATGAAAGTTGGCTATGGAATAAGAGACTATGTCATGTAAACTTTGATTGCATGGTAAAAATCAGTACTTCTAAGGCAGTTAGAGATCTACCTAAAATTGTGAAACCTCAGAATACAATTTGTAAGGAATGTCAATTTAGAAAACAAGTTAGAGCTAGTTTCAAAAGTATTCCAGAAAAATCCATTAATGCTCTTGATTTGATTCACACTGATTTATGTGGTCCAGCTAGAACTAAAAGCTTACAAGGTGATAGATATTTCATGCTAATTATTGATGATTATTCTAGAATGTGTTGGGTTACTTTTCTCAGAGAAAAATCAGAAGCACTTGGAAAGTTCAAACTGTTCAAAGCAATGGTTGAGAATGAAACCGATAAGAAAATCAAATGTCTAAGATTAGATCAAGGAGGAGAGTTCACATCTAAGGACTTTAATACATTCTGTGAAGTGAATGGAATCAGAAGATAGTTATCAACACCTCGGACACCACAGCAGAATGGAGTTGTTGAAAGGAAAAACAGAACTATCTTGGATGTAGCAAGAAGTATGTTATCAGAAGCAAATCTACCACATGTGTATTGGAGAGAAGCATTTAGCACTGCTGTCTATACATTCAACAAAGTTCACATCAAAGGTGAAACCGGTAAGACCCCTCATGAATTATGGTTTGGTAATACTCCTACTCTTAAGTATTTTAGAATTTTTGGAAGTAAATGTTATATTAGAAGAGATGAGTATATTGGCAAATTTGATCCTAGAAGTGATGAAGTAATATTTCTTGGTTATTCATCTAAGAGCAAGGCATATAGATGTTTTAGTAAGAGATTGCAAAAAATTGTTGAGAGTACAAATGTAAAGATTGATGAACAATTCAGAGGAACTTCAAGGTATATAGACTCTGAACTAACAACAAAAATTGTGACAAATGAACCTACACTAAATCCACTGGTACAAAATGAAGATCCAGTTACTCCGGTATCATCAGAGGATTCTACAGTAATTGAAGAACAACATCAAACTAAGACACCCCGGTATGTAAGATTGAATCATTCTAAAGATCAGATAATTGGAAACAAATTTAAAGGAATTATGACAAGAGGAAGATTGGCAAATGAAGAAGTATGTCTTATTTCTCAAATTGAACCATCATCTATCAATGAGGCATGTGAAGATAAATTTTGGATTAAAGCTATGGAAGAAGAATTAGGACAAATTGAGAAAAATAATACTTGGACATTAGTTCCCCGGCTTAAAGATAAAAATGTAATTGGAACCAAATGGGTATTTAGAAACAAACTTAATGAAGATGGTAAGGTTGTCAGAAATAAAGCAAGACCAGTGTGTAAGGGATATTCTCAGAAAGAAGGAGTTGATTACAATGAAACCTTTGCACCGGTAGCCAGAATTGAGGTAGTCAGATCATTCTTGGCTTTTGCAGCTCACAAGGACTATAAAGTTTATCAAATTGATATTAAATGTGCATTTTTGAATGGAGATCTTGAAGAGGAAGTTTATATTGAACAACCCGATGGATTTTATTTGACAGATGACAATGATATGGTTTGCAAGTTAAGAAAAACTCTGTATGGATGACATCTTGATTATTGAAGTATTTGTTGATGATATAATCTTTGGAGGAGAAGATGGATTATGTAAGGAATTTTCTATTAAAATGTGGCAAGAATTTGAAATGTCTATGATTGGAGAAATAAAATTCTTTTTAGGATTGCAGATTTCACAGACTGATAAAGGTATATTTTTGAGTCAATCCAAGTACTTGAAAGAATTACTAAAGAAATTTGGGATGGAGAACTCTAAACTGGTAAGCACACCTATGACTACAAATGACAAATTATCTCAAAGGGATGAATCTACACCTGTTGATCCAACTAGATACAAATCTATGATAAGAGGTTTACTGTGTTTGACACAAACCAGACTTGATATTATGAGTGCAGTATGTATTGTTTCTAGATTTCAAAGTAATCCTAGGGAAAATCATGAATCAGCAGTAAAAAGGATTTTTCGGTACTTACAAGGCACAACAAATCTTGGATTATGGTATCCTAGAGATGAAAATTTTGACATATGTGCATACATAGATGCAAATTGGGCAGGAGATGTGGATGATAGAAAAAGCACCACTGGAGGAGCATTCTTTCTTGGAAAGAGATTAGTTTCTTGGTTGAGAAAGAAACAGAGTTGTACATCTTTATCAACAGCAGAATTAGAATATGTTGCAGCAGCAACTAACTGTACACAGGTACTATGGCTTAAGCAAATGTTGAAAAACATTAAGGTAAAATGCAAGGAACCTATTACTATATATTGTGATAACATTGCAGCAATCGATATATCTAAGAATCCGATATTACATTCTAAAAAAAAACATGTTTCTATCAAACTGAATTTTCTAAGGGAAAAAGTTGAAGAAAAGGAGATAAAACTGGTTTATGTGAATACCAAAGAACAACTTGCAGATATTTTCATAAAACCTTTGCCTAAGGAGACCTTTGAATATCTCAGAGATCAGCTTGGAGTCATACCACCACCAGTAGAGACTTAGACAGTTGATGATTGTCATCAACCGACAGAATTGAAAGACAAAAATTTTACTCCGGTCTTTGATGAGGAAGCTACTTCTCGGGGGGAGTAGTTGGTATATTGAATTGATTGGTATTTTATATATGAATTTGACTTTTGTAACTTTGGCATTTGATGTCAAAGGGGGAGAGATATCTATGGAAAAACACATTATCTTTTGAGGAGAGATTGGTATTGAAAATAAATCTTTGGATAAACACATGTTGCTCCCAGGGGGAGAGATTGTTGTTTAAGGGAGATTGATTGGTTTTTAGTATTTGACATTTCTATTTTGGCACTTTGAAGGTTTTTCCATCTTGTATTGTCATCAATACCAAAGGGGGAGATTGTTGGTATTTTGGTATGGTTTTGTAATTGATGTCAACACCTACTGAAAACTAGCACTTTGGAGATCCAGCAACATTCACCGGCAAGTAAGTAACTATTGCACAGTTACTGGTATATGGTTCACCGACAAGATATAATGATCACCGACACTTGGAATGATATGGAAGACACTTGGTAATGTCAAAGACATTGTGTGGACACTTTGTTTTGAAGAATTAATCATTGGTATATTCATATTTACATATTTGTTTTTACCGGCAAATAGGTCCAGGGTTATTTAGGGTTACATCGGCAGGTTTATCTTTTCCAGATTAGCATGGCACGCTATGGAGATGATTTATTATTGATGTAAATGCATTAAGCCGACATGTTTAACCGGTTATTGTATCCGATATTATATTGTTTGTAAAATGTTTTTTATTGTAATATCTTGTAGAGTCGACCTACTAAAACTGGTCTTAGGTTATGGTATAAATGTAAGATCTTATTTGTAAGATCAAATGTGGAATGCGAAAAAGAATTGTGTGAAGGTATATGTGAGATTAAGTAGAGGTATACATGAAGACATCATTTGAAGGTGAAGCTAGGTTTTTGTAGAAGCATATCAACATTACATCGGTACTGAATCTAGCATATGAAGATGCTATTTTGTGCATTACATTCTTATTGGATTTAACCATCCAGCTGTAGTTAGTGTGACTCCCATTTTGTGATTGAATAGTGAGCTCTAGGCTGTTGGCCTTTCTGCATGTGCAGACCCCATTTATGTACACTTACTATCTGCAGTAGTATCATCTGATTGTGGGTAAGGTTTCCCACCTTGGATTTTCCCCTTACAGGGTTTCCACGTACAAATATTGGTGTTATGTGTTGTGGATGACTCTATGTTTATGTTTCATGCATTAATCTCTACTAGTATAGCAATTTACTGTTAACATTGACTACCGATACACTTAACTGGTTTACCGGTATTAAGCATTAAGTTGGTTAATTGGTTTTTGGTTTAAATTTATTAGACAACTGATTCACCCCCCCCTCTCAGTTGTCTCTGGGACCTAACAGTTATTATGTTGTTTTTGCTCTAGGTTCATTGAGAATTTGCATTGAGATATTGCATATTAGTTATTTCATATTGCTTAAATCATTTAACTTAAATATTCATATATTGCTTAAATCATGTTAGATTAATCTTGCATATCTAGCTTAAATCTTGCATCCATTTAGCTCATATTCATCCTCATATAGATTAAATACTTTGTTTAGGTGTTGTCTAGTCATTGGGTAGCTTAGCAATCTGAGAGCAATCTAAACTTGCATCTACTAGAAGGCAATGGGTTGATTTGTTATGGTTTTATTATTCATGCTTATATCTATATAACCATACATCTAATGACTTAATTGAAGTGTTGTGTATTCCAGATACAGATACAGGTCCACTTTTCACACACACAAATTCACCCTCTTCCAAGAAGGACAATTCACCAAAGAGGGAGAGACCTACTTGTGCCTATTGTGAAAAGGTTGGTCATGAGGAGCATCGTTGCCATTCTAAGAAGATTGATGAGCTCACACACATCTTCAAAAAGCACAACATTGATTTGCCTAATTCCTATAAGAAGGAGGATTCATCACCTTCTACTTCCTCGCATTCAAAGGGGAAAGGGCAAGCATTCATGGATTCTACAAGTGGGAAGACTCACTCTTTTGGGACAAGAAAAGGAAAATCTCTTTGTGCTACTACATGTCATGATTCAAAGAGATGGCTTCTAGATTCAAGAGCTTCTCATCATATGGCATCTTCGTAGTCTATGTTCTCTACATTTGAGCTTTGCACCATGCCACAAATTTTGATGGGCAATCATACATACATGGATGTGATTGAGAAATGATCTATTGCCATTGGGGAGGTGATACCCTAAAAATGGTCATCTAAACCATGGGCCTCTAATCTCGACAACATCACCAAGGTCCTAACCAAAGGCAACTAAATCAACCTTGAGCACTTAATTAATTAACTCTTCAATCATTAATGTTAAATGGTGAGTTAATCACTCTATATTAATTAAAAATTTATTTAATTAATTAAATCATTCCAAGTAAATCATTTTGATCAATTATCCTATTTATCTAATTAAATATCCTAGCATATTTAATTAATAAATAAATTTGCCATTTAATTACAAAAAAATGAATTAATTTACAAAAAAAGAAAATTAATTTACAAAAGAGAGATTTATCACAAAAAGAGGAATTAATCTGCAAAAGAAAGAGTTAAATTGAAAACAAAAGAAAATAATTAAATTGAAAGGAGAAATCAAACTTAAGATATTTCTTTTTCTAAAATTGAGATGACTTGAGAAATCAGAAAAACAATTAAATTGAATTAATCATTTTCTCTAAAATTAAAACTCAAAGCTTTTGAGTAAATAAGTTCAGTTGCATTGAAAAAGACTTCTTCTAAATAAAAATCTTGAATAAATTAAAGAAAAGTGCATGGAATCACGTATTTTTATCTCAAGTGCATGGAATCAACTAAATTTAATCTCCAATGCAAACTTAGACTTATAATCTAAATGCATTCAATCAAACTATAATTGGAATCTATCTCAAGATTAACTTAATCTGATCTCTCAATTATTTCAATTATCCTGAAATGCACTTTTTCTTGAGGAATCTCAATCACTCATTGTTAATCGATCTTGACCGTTGGTCTCTCTTTTGAGTCTCTATAAATTCAGCCTTCATCTCTCATTCAAAACACCCTGGAGATTTATTGTTATTATGCAGTTTTTGGCTCTAGAGTCATTGAAGATATTGTGCTTTGATATTATTGCATCTTAGTTTATCTTTTTTGCATATTTAGTTTAATTATGACTGCTTGAATTCATATAGCTTAATATTCATTCATCTAGCTTACTATTAATTTATCTAGCTTATCTTGCATCCATTTAGCTTATTCGCTTGCTCATATAGATTAAATCCTTCATCTTGGTGTAGTCTAGTCACTGGTATTGCTTATACAAATCTGTGAGCAAGTCTATACTCACATCTTTTAAAAGGCAATAGGTCGATTTGTTATGGTTTTCATATTCATGATTATATCTGTCTAACCATGCATGCAACGACTTAATTGAAGTTTCATGTCTTATAGCTTGCAGATACTTATCCACTTTTCACACAAATAGGGCATAACTCCTTCAATTACGTGTTGTGTGTACCCCACTTGACAAACAATCTACTTTCCATCTATCAAATCACACATAGCGCAACTAAGAGAATTGTGGAATTCACACCTCAGTCAGTTTTCATTAGAGACTTGGAGACTAGAGCTATCATTGCGAATGGGGTGGTTGATCATGCATCTCAGTTATACTCCTTTTCAGATTTTGTTGATGAGGATGATTTCACATTTGATGATTCTACACATGATGATTTAGATTTTGAGGAGAACTTGGGGATGCTCACATGTGACCCCATTCTTGAGCCTTGCATTTCATCTCCTCCGATTGATATCACATCACCTCTTGCACCTGATGATGCAAATAGTGCGACAATTTTGCCTTCTTGTGATTTAGTGCAGCAGGATATATCTTTTCTTCCAGCTTCAGTTTCATGGGATGAGTACTTGACATACATTGTAGGTTTATTTGTGGAATCCTACATTGCAGATTTGGGAGACATCATTGATGACATTCATCTTCTCTTTGATGAAGATGATCCTTCTTCTATTGTTGCGAGGGAACACTCTAACCCTCTTGTTCATTCTCTACATGATCATTCTTTTAAGGTTGACATGATTGTGGATTCTTATGTACAATAGTTGGAGGAGGTCTCTTTATTCTTTGAGGAGACATGTGAGTCTTTGGGACTTGTTCTACTTTCATCTCCACTAGATCTTGGAGTGCCTTTTCCAGTAGTGTGGAGCACTTCACCACCTTTGGAGGGGGTATCCTTCACCATCGACATGGGGACACTTGAGCAGTTTTCAGAGACTTCATTCATTATGAGTTTTTTTCCTACTTCTTCCCTTCATGATTGGGGAGACTTCATGGATACACCTTTGGTTTTGTTTCTTCCTAAGGGGAGGAATATTGTTCGACGTTCATGGAGCAGTTTCTTCATACATCTTCAAGCTTCTACCATTGGTGAAAATTCTACATTGAGGAGGGGCTACCTAGCTTCTCTTCTTCTCTCATATGGGGGGGACTTTTTCCTCACATGGGGTTTTGTCCTTCACATACCTTTTTGAGAGTTCTCTTATATAGTTTTCATTTGTCTTTTGGGGGAGGGTTTTTTCCCATTGGGTTTTTCTCTCTTTCCCCGCTTTATGAGAGATTTCATTGCTTTGGTTTCTGTGCATTTGCATTTGTACATGGGTACCTAACATGGCCTTGTAGTCGGGACACATCTTGCATTGCTTAGTTGCATTGTAGACTTAAGTGCATTCCCCTAAGTTGCACTTAAGGGGGGGTGTTGGTGTAATTAATTATTCATGTTGGATATTATTACACCTTAGTTAAGTTTACTTAGGATAATGCATTTCATAGTAGTTTGGGTATGAGACACTTGGGTGTTTGTGCTACATTGGGATAGTATGTGTAGGATAATTTCCACCTTTTATGGTGTGATCTTGTTATTACTCTATCATATCCACTTATTGTGGAGTGATAATTCCACCTTCGGTGGGTGATCAACCTCATGTGGAATATTTTATTGTTTCTCCTACCTACCACACCTATTTCCTACCTACCCTTGTTTCTTATTGAGCCATATGTCATGGTTGTGTGCTCACATATCCATATAGCCTTGCCTATATAAGCAGACTCATATTCATTGTAACAACAACTATTTGATCTATTGATGAGAATACAATTTATTCTTATCCTATATTTTGTCTCTCTATTTTGTACTTTTCATTTAGCTCTTGATCTTGACAAAATCTCACACGAATCGTTTTGGTGCGTGTATTGCGATTCATTCTCATTTCTTTCTAGGGATGTATAAAGAAGAAACCACACCTTCATTAAGCTACGCAATGGGTTCATCCCTCATAGCCAACTAGGATAGAGCCTTGTTTCCAAAAGATAATCCATAGCCTCGACAAGGATATCTCTTTGATTTTCGTCATACATAGCTCTACTACCAGTTGAACGTGTATAATTCCGATAGAGTTGCTTGTACTTCTTGAGCACAAACTCTTTATCTCAAATTTTTATTTTTCCTTTTTCAAATTTAATATGCTGACAATGAAGTGAGGTTGCCAGGTTGGAAATCAAAGTGGCAGTGAGGGTAACCTTGATATTTTTCACTTAATGAAGACACCAACTTATATTGTATTTTCTCCCTAAGAAGCATTTTAAATTTGATAGTATTATTGAATTGCTTAGATGTCACTTCTTACTTTGACGCAACAATCTACAATAGGGGTCATACTTGAAAAGAAAGCCAAAATCTTTGTTAATCTTAAGCCAATCACATGTTCTAAATGAGAGTATTAATGCATTGATTTCCTACTTGTTTTAAAAGAAAATTTGCCTCATATTATCCTTGTTGTCAATCGATAGGACTTTTGAAATAAATGCTTTCCAAGTACAGACGCATCACACATGCCAACTTGGTGCCTCAAATTTCATCTCACATAATAATCACTTGCCTTAATCCGTAGGTGAATAACTGCTCACTCATGTGAAAGGTTTGGGTTGTTTATAAAAACAAAATTATTATACTAAGCACATCATTTCAAATTTAGCCTTTGGGCAATAATATAGACAAGTCTTGATGGGTACTCTGGTTAGGCTCATTGCCAACAAAAATCAGCTAGCATTTCTAAGAACAATTTCAGACCAACATCTACAAAAAATAACCAATATGAAGAACAATGTGGTCTTTGTTGGTGTAAAATGGGTTCTAAGAGAAGACTTCTTAGTTTGTGAAGACAGGTACCAGGTGAACACAAATATTGTATGGATTTTGGGAGAATAATTCTTAGCCTGTGAAGATAGGTATCGGGTGAACACAAATATTATTTCCCAATTTTTGGCCTCCCTTTTTGAACTTGGGTGGATCAAATGTTGATATTGCTAAGCTTACAAAGGCCCTATTTGGCAAAGACTACATAGGTGGTTTGGAATAAATCTTGGAAGTAGATTAGAATGGATTTGAAATTCCAAGTGTCAATGGCTTGAGGGCTTTTGTTGATGAGGATTTTGTGGTGTCTTGGTTGTCCTTTCTATCAAATTTCATAACCACCACCATTGAATAACATCAAGAGCGTCCTACCCCTACCTCTTCATTCCTACAAATGGTAATGGGATGGAATCCATCTATGGCATGGCATAGTCAGAGGAGTTCAAGAATATGGTTTATCGTAGGAGATTTGTTGTAGAAACTAATAACAATGAAGAACCTAAGGATTATATTTGTCATGAATGAATGATGCCCTTTTGTTTTTCTCTTTTTGGTCCATTTTCTTGTCTTTTGACAAATTTTTCTACATTTAGGAACCATTTTGAAATTTTACAACTTGTACAAAGGGTCATAACATTCAAACATGAATAAATACATGTATATCTTATAACAATTTTGAGAAATTTAAAAAAATTGCATGGACTGTTCATAAATGCGCATGATTTATATTTTTATTGCAAGCACTTTCTTTTCATTTATGTTTGAAAAATATTTAAAATTGACCATTGATTAACAATGATGAATTTTCTTATAAAATCTTGTAAACAAAAAGAGTTAGTCCTTAAATATTAGGAATAATACTAGACATGTATTTTTTCAGAAAATTAATAATTATCTCTGTAATGCAAATTTTTAAACTAGGGTTATGTCCACTGGGTACAACCATTGGTAGCAATTAGAAGATACCTGCGACTGGATGATGATTGAGGATTGATAATGTCAAGTGAGTCCAAATCTTGCTTAGTGAATAGTTTTACCTTGATCACCAGTTGTAAATGTGGCACTTAATTCATGCATATGAACATCATTATCTACGTTAGTGCTTGTCATCATATCAACTTCACGTGTTGTATCTTACAGATATTCATAAGACTAGGACCCACTTTACCTTTCTCCTCTAATTCAGTTGAATTAGATGCAATCTTTCTCTCACTAGCCAAGGTTCAAGTCTGAAAAAACTACTTGTTGAATGTCAAAAACCAGTAGCCTAACCACCCATTGGACCACAAAGTTTCTCAAAAAAGGAATCACAAAATGTGTGCACGACTACACTTAGGGTAAGCTAAAAACTAAAACATACAATTTGTTAAGGAGAATGTAGTTGTTAACCTAACTACATTTAAAAGAAAGAAAACCTACCTACTATTTACATGCTTTTCAAGCTTATAAGGAACTAAACAAAGCCATTAAGTGGCTTATTGAAGTAACTTCCCTTATTGGCCAGCTTAGGATGCTCCTCCTCCTATGTATGTCTGAGTGACTTTAAAAGAAAGAACAATAAGCAACTAATATGTTGTTGGAAAACTTTTTGAGGAATGAGAGCAACGAAGCTTACCCATTTGGGAATGTCATCCTTTCATAGTGAATGAGTAAGAGAATCTTTCTCTTCTTGATACTCATCTTCATTCTCAGAAGTATGCATGACTAGGGGTGACTTGCAACTCTCTTGTTGAGCTAGATGCCCGATGGGGCATTCTCTGGAATGTGTTAAGCCCAATAATTTAAGATTGAACTCATAATTGCACTTTGCTTTTATTGAGATTTGTTGATCCATTGGGACTAAAATAGGTAACTTTGTTAATGGTGTGGGAGTCTTCTCCTTTTGTTGTTTCTCATGCCTTCCTACCATAGGAGATGATTTCTTAATGTCAACAGACAAGAAGAAGTTTTCTAAATCATCCCAAAATTGGGCCTCATCAATTTCTTCCTTGCTTTATTCCTTATCAGGAATTGCTTTCACTTTATAACAATCTTCATGGTAGCTTGGAAAAACTTCTATTTTTTCTTCTTGGGATGTAGGTTCTATTGTGACATTTTTCATAGCTAGGCTGAGAAGTAATACCATGCCCATCAAAAAATTTGTTCTTAAGGACAAAATTGTCTTCATGGCTATGTTGCTTGCTTCCATTGAATTTGCATAGACACATTCTTTTCTCTATTTGCAAAGAAGAAAGGTAGGTCATCTAGGAAAAGACATGAATTGTGTTCTTCACTTTTTCCTTTAACAAAATTAGCACCTTGTTGTTGCAATTTCTCATTTTTAATTTTATTTGGTAGAATAGGAAATTTTTCTCCCTATAGACCTGTGGGAACTCACAGCCAATAGGTTGATCTAGTTCTTTTGTCTATTCATATAGACATTCAACCTTCCAAATAATAGGTCCACCATTGAAGAGTGATATTGTATTATGACAAGGGAATTGAAGGGTAAATGTTTTTTGCATAAAAGGCCAAGAGGTCTGTTGTTATATGGAGCCTAATTAGACTTAGAGGTTAAATTTTCCCTACTTCTATCGGCGCGGTTTCCCTCCATATTTTTCGATGGGGGTTTGGGGGTAGCACCCCCAAGATGGGGTCGAGGGGCAGCACCCCTTGCGGGGTCGAGGGGCAGTGCCCCATGAGGCCAAAAAGACTTATTATTTTATAAAGGCACCAGGTGTTATTTTTCTATTGGCTGACATGTTGTAACCCTAATTTTGTAATCAACATAAGTATTGATAAAAAGGCTAAGGGTTAGGATTTTCTATAGAGAATTTTGTAGCATTTTGCAGTGGTCTTGAGTTGCAAGGGGATTGCTAGTTGTAATCGGTTTTGATTTACTGGATAATAATATTGGACTG
This sequence comes from Cryptomeria japonica, assembly GCF_030272615.1. Taxonomy (NCBI): domain Eukaryota; kingdom Viridiplantae; phylum Streptophyta; class Pinopsida; order Cupressales; family Cupressaceae; genus Cryptomeria; species Cryptomeria japonica. The sequence goes on along the minus strand of NC_081410.1, from coordinate 274,254,730 downwards.
TCTGTTTGGTGGATGTAGCTCGAGATTGGGTGAACCACGTTAAATATTGTCTCTTTGTTGTTATTATTTCTGTGTTTTTCATTCCCGTGTTAAATATTTATCTGCATATAATTGATGTTTTCTGCATGCAATTTCTAACAAGGTCTTATTTTCTTGAGTGGAGATAGTCCCTTGAGAAAATGGCACTTGTGATGTAGTGAGTTGAGAGCTTTTGGGACGAGATGTTTTATCGGAGATCATCTCCTATTTGAAACTTGGGGTTACAAACTTAGGGGTTTTAGGGGCTAATTTTTCCTTCTACAAGAGTTGCTCCTCTTTTTAAGCAACATCTTATTGAGCTAGTTTGGCCTCAACTTGTTGTTATAGCTGAGCTTGGCTAGAAAGTTGGTCTTGATATTATTGTTCTTCCTTAATACACCTTAATTGTTCTAAGAAATTCAACATCATCACTCTAGTATCAGTGTTACTAGATTTTTGACATTTTGAAATTGGGTGAGCGAATGAGCATGTGGATAGGGGATAGGATATACCTCTTAGGCTTGTTAGTAAACACATTTTGGTTGTCAATAAGGTTGCATAGGGGTAGATAAAAACCAAGTGTTAAAAAATAACTCATAACTTGTTGTAGCAGAGGGATAAGGAGTGAAATCAATTATACTACTAGCCTTGTATGGCCAATAAGGAGATGTAAAGTGTGTATTCTCATAGAAAGGTGGAGGAAAATTATAATATTCATAACCTCTTTCCATACTAAGGCATGGGAAAAATGAAGGATTTACAAATGATATGTTAAACTAGAGCAAAAGGTTCACTCAAGATTTAAGAATCGAGTACATACCAGTAGAGTCCCAAATAATTTGAAAACTTGTAGAGTCACCTAGTGTTCATGTTTACCCGTTCAAGGTTGAAAATGCTAAAGGATACACCAAATATCTAAAGATGGAAGTCCTTTTTGTCTCACCAAGTGTGTAAGAAAAATTGTTTACCCCCAAAGCTTACACTTAAAGAGGGTACTTTGAAAGTTTCACATACGTGGGACATGATTGTGGTATGTGAAACAACCTCTGAGATTTTAGAAGTTGACTCTTTGGATTTCTGGGGGATGGAAAAGGAAGAGAATTAAACAAACTATTCCTACTAAGATTATGTGCTAATGCAAACATTTTACAACACTTCAAATTCTCTTTTATAGAGACACCACGGAATAGCCAACTTTCTCAAACTGAGAAAAATACACCACAAACCCTTCACCGTTGGGAGGAGAATGAAATAAACAAGGTCACATTGACATAGGATACTACATTCAAATCCTTCCATTGGAAGTACCTGTCTAGGCTCAATTAACATGGGCTTATTTCTATTATTTCTCTTAATAACCAACCATCCATAAATTTTATTCACCGAAATGGCATAATCTATTTTTTGACCATGGGTTTTATGTAAAATAGAAGAGTAAGAATATTTTACATGATCCATAATCTACAAGTTTATGCTTAGAAATTATAGAACTGAGACTCATAATGATCAATGCTCATACCCATTTTAAAATGACATAGAATCGAGTACATACCAGTAGAGAGAGAATTTAAGGAAAACATTGAACACAAACAAACACATGAAAAGGAAAACTTGGCACAATCTATTGTATTTGGTTTCTATTAAGAAGATGATCATACAATGCTAAGGTATAGAGTACTTGCTGCTGAATTTTGGTATTCTTTACATAAAAAAGTTGGACTAGAGAATAGGTGAATGGTTTTTGTAGGCATCTAAAAATGGGTAACTCTTGTGGTACCATACTTTAACATGTCCGCGTAACCTTCTTTTAGGGTTTTCACATCTTATTAACACTTCTTCTATGTCATGCATTCGATCTTTATCATTTGTTGACATCTTGTCATTCTTTTGCATTTCTTCCCCCTTCAACTGTGTTTCCCGCATTTTTAATTAGGTCTTGTCGACATCATCTTCAAATTGTAATCTTTGGTCGTAATCAATCCTATCATGTAATTTGGACATCGTTAACCCTTCTTGATGTTTAATTAGAGTTTTGTCCTTGGTCTTTATCATCTCCTATCATCTTGGATCAATTATCAGTCATCCTAGATCATGTTGAATCTGTTATCAATCATCATCTCTCGTCAATTTGGAATGATTAGTCATTGGTCCTCATCAATTGGCGCCTATCAATTTAATTTCTTTGTCAATATTGGTCAATTTGTCAATTGATCTTGTCAACAAATATCAGTCATTTTTCAACATTGGTCCTTTATCAACCAAAATCATGATCGAACCTACATTAATTGCTTATTGTCATGACCTAATTGATAGTCCTTTCATTTCTATTTCATCTTCTAGGGTTTTATGATTTATTCATTTAATCATATTCATCATTTCTCTTCTAGGTTAAATAAATTTATTTATTCAATCTTAAGTCTCCTCTTGTCACAATTCAATATTTATTTAATTGGCTAATTGAATTTCCTCCCTTTTTGTGAATTAATTAATGAATGAAAACTTATTAATTAATTCACCTAATTTCTATTTCATCATTTCTAATTTTTCTAATTTCCTAATTCCTAATTTCCACCTCATTTTCTAATTTGCTAAATTCAATTTCCACCTAATCAAGTCCTCTTCTAGTTGCTCCTATTTTTTGCTTCCTTTGTCATAAGTTGGAAGCATGATTCTCTCAATTTGTCATGTGTTAAAATAGAAACATGTCATAACTCTTGACATAGCAACTTGTCCTCACACCTTGCATGGGAAATTTGTCATAGTCATGACATAGAAGGTTTCATAAGCCTTCTCTTTTCAATATGATTTTCTAATTTCAATTAAAATTACCTCTTTTGAGTCTTCCATGCTAATTTCATGATTTCTTCAATTTGTCTATAAATTGATCCCTCTCATCATTGATAATTAACCACATTTTCAAGTATCCTCGCACTATCAAAATCAATCTTGCTTCATGCTTTTGTTGTTGTGTATTAGGATTCATTTTCATAAGCTTTTAGGTTCGTGGTTGCCTAATTGTATGCGTTGATGCCTTCTCCTAAATTCCTAGTTACATTTTTTGGTGAACCCGACATGAACACATAAATCTGACAATTTTGTGCATCTAATATTTGCATGCAGATTTTATGTGTTGATATATATTTGCATGAAAGTTTTATGCGTTGATATATGTTTGCATGCAGGTTTTATGTGTGTATTTGCTCTTGCATGTAGGTTTTTGGTGCTAATATGTTGTTGCATGCAGGTTTCAAGTGTCAGTTTGTTGTTGCAAGCAAGTTTTATGAGAGGATCTATTGTTGCATGTGGGTTTTAAGGATTCTAAACGATGATTTATGCATGATTTATTAACATGCAATAAAAAACAATTCTTCACATAGTTTAATTAAGAGGTTTTAATGAGCAACTATTATTCATATAGCCTAATTAGGAGGTTTTAATGAACAACAATCATTCATATAGCCTAATTAGGAGGTTTGAATGAAGAATAATTCCTCACATAGCTTAATTAGGAGGTAAATCAACAACAATCTCTCATTATAATCTACTAAGGGTTTCAAAATGAATCATCCCATAGTCTAATTAGGGGACTAAATGAACAATAAATTCTCATTTCAATTCATAAGGTGTTAAAATTAACCCCACAATCGTCTATCTAGATTTCTAAGTAGGGGTACAAATTGGAATTTTATTGATGATTTGTGCAACATATTGGTATTTGTGGGCAAAAAATTTCATTGAAACTACTAATTGCTTTGGTGCAGGACATGATCAAAGAATCTTATCAAAACTGAGTAATTGTGATTTTTAGAGTAGTTGCACACTTCAATTTTCTAAGGTTAATGAGCACCATGTTTGCCATGCCTAATTCTGTTTTGTTTATGTGTTTTTAGCTTTAGAAGTGAACTTGCCTCCCGATTTGCCTGGCACTTCGCATAGGCATTGGTGAGAGGGAACGACCCAAAGTGGTGACAAGGATAAGGCCAAGCCTCTTCCAAACCACTCTAAATAATTGTGGCTAGAATGAAAGTTGTAGACAACGAGTGCTGGAATGGCATAGCAATGATTAAATTCGTTGAATCTATGCCCACCCGAATGGATGCCCTAACTAAAACCTTTGTGCTTAGAGACCAAAAACCTTCTAGTCATTGGTACAGGAGGCCGGACCTCTGATGTCTTCTCACATTTTCACGGCTCTTAGTAGAAATACAAAGTTCGCCATGGAGAGTTTTCATGGGAACTGATGCTTGGCGACCCCGAAGAAGTGAGTGTTGTGGAGGGGAGCCAGTGGGGTCAAGCATCTAAGTATCCACTTCGAGTAGGCGTAGCTGGGAAACCAAGTGAGATCCAATGACTATTGTCCTTTCTAGCCATAGGATTTATTGTTGAAGGTGCATGATTGTCTTGGGTCCAAGTCAAACAAACATCTTGTCTTCCATACTTGTTAAAGGTGGAATCAAAAACAATTCTCACAAGTGGTCATAAAAAACCTTGATTTTCAAAAGTAAACAAATTCCAACAAGTCAAACACAAGTTTCAAATCAAAACAAAGTTCAAACAAAGGTCCAAATTTTGTCCAAGTATTCATCCAACATTTGAACATGGGTTGTCAAAACATTTTAAATCCTTGTTTCAAAATTCATGTCACTTAGGTTAGGTTTTGCATAGTTCAAACGTTAGGTCTTAGAACCCATAGGCATTATTTTCCATTTTAGTCCCTTTCATTTTAGTGTCCTCATTTTTCACTTAGGTTCAAAAGTCATTTCTCTAAGTCGTCCTTTCATTTTCATACCTAAGCTAGGTTTTCACCTAGGTTGCATCTTGCATTATCCTTGTCCTACCCATACTAGGTCTTGGCTTAGGTTGCATCTTGCATAATCTTTGTCATACCCAAATTAGGTCTTTGCCTAAGTTGCATTTTGTATTTCCAAAGTCATTGGTCCTCACATATCCATATCACATTGGCTTATCATTGCATAGTCCAAACCCTAGTCTTGTCTTAGCTTGATCTTGTCATATCATTTCATATCTCCAGGTCATAACACATCTTGACATCATTTTCATATCATATCTTGGATCCATACCCTAGGTCATTTTCATTATCATTGTACTCTTCCATTAGGTCTCAAAATCAGTTGTCAAACTTGCAAAATCAAAACTCTAGATTAAACCCTAAGTTGTTGTTAGGGAGTCTTGACCTTGTCCAAAATTTTTCCTTTTGTTGACATCATTTCGTCAAACCTAGCTTAGTATCCAAGTGTATAGATACGAGATTGTCATTTGTCCATTGTCTTTTGGTCCTTATCCTACTAAGGTCTAGACTTCATCTCAATTTCCCAAGGTCAAGTCTTTAGGCTAGCATTTCAAAAAGTTTGTCTAAACCTTGAAAACCTCAAAACATAGGTTGCATTATCATTTGATAAGGTTGCACTTGTTGGCATTTGCATGAAGATTGCATTAATGATATGTTATGTTGTCATTGATGTCAATTAACCGGTAATGATATTGTTGATATTGTTGTAATATTGTTTTGTAACCGGTAGGAAGAATTGATGGAGTGAACTGGTAACGGGTGTAAACCCTATCTATTGATGTAACTGGTAAACCTTACCTGTTGTTTTTGATAAAACCTAACCGATTAAGTTTGGTGAATTGGTTATATTAGTTTATGTGTTGATAATGAGCGGTAATGATTATGCCACATATGATTATTGTATGAAGACAATTTGAAGAGATTTTGTCGAGTTGTTGTAACGGTTTTTGTCTAGGGAATGAGCAAATGTATTGCACATAATGCAAAGCGCGTGATGAGTTACTAAGTTCGATGAAGCGGTGATCAAGGAGTGATCAAGGTTTTCTTGATTGATGTGCAAAGATTGCTATGTAATCCAATGGTCATACTTGAACCGATTTGTTTCTAATCTCTACGAGAATTAGGTTTTTGTTATGTTACCGACTTAATTGATTTGTTTATAAGGTTGATGAAGTTGTTTAGTTTAATGAGTTGGCAAAGAGTTAGCAAAGATCAGTTGAGTGTGTGGTTGCTGAATTGGATGGTGTATCTGCAGTTTGAGTAAAGGCAGATAGGGGCATGAAATGGATCTGATCAAGCAAGTGTAGTGCTATTCAGACAGATCAACAAACTCCTGTTATTTTCTAGCAATTACAGCAAAATTGAAATCCCCTTATCGGGTAAGCTCTAACAAGCTTGGTGTTATTCAAATCGTCTAACAAGGTGATCCATTAGCTTGGATTTTCAAATCCTCTACCAAGGTTACTCCTTACAGGGTATTGCTTCTAACAAAGCATTGTAGTCAATCCCTTAACTGGGTGATTCCTAACAGGATCAGTTCTTAACAAGACTTTTATAAAGCTTTAACAGGCTAGGCTCCTAACAAGGCGAACTTCATAAGAGTTCAGATAGTTATCTTGTGAGTCTCATCTCATCGTGGTTTTTACCTATTTGGGTTTCCACGTCAAAAATATTTGCATCAAGTGTTGAATGTTTTTGTGGTTATGTTTCTTATGGTTGATTTACTTAACTACTTAACTACTTTGATAAGTCATGATAACCGGAAGTATTGAGAAATGAAGTCTGTTGACATATGAAAAAGCATTTGGATGTTTATGAGTTTGAAGTTGTTTACTGTTAATTTGTTGTAACAGTCAACCGATTTATCTTATGAGATTTTATCTTGATAGTGGTATTACATTGATAGTTCTAAGTTTACTTTGAGAGATTGATTTTTTAGATTGGTGAAGTTAGTATCAGTTTTTCTATCTACTAATTCACCCCCGCCCCTCTTAGTAGTTGACCGTATTAATTGCATTTCATTGTCGTTCCAAAAATTCCAAAAAGTCCAAAAACATAAGTTGCATTATCATCCATCTAGGTTGCATTAGTTGCATATCATTATCATTCCAAAAATCAAAATCCCAAAAATATTGCATTGCATAGTGACATGTCGATTGAAACAAGGTTCCAAGCTCCTATGATGCAACAAAGTTTGAAATATCAACCGATGATTGGTCCAATGAATAACACAATGCAATCAAGTTTTAATCCAAGGCAATCACAATTCTACCCAACACAACAACAAGGCAATATAATACAACTAAAATTTAATCCAAATGTTGGTCCATCTACAAACATGCTACCAGAATATGGAATTGTTCAATTAGGACCACCACCATAATTTGAATCAATTTTGCAACCAGGATGTGGCAATGTTTTACCAATTCCGCTAACAAATGTGTCACCAGTTTTTTATTCAAATCAGTTAAGTCAAGGTCCCTACCCACAAAGACCCTTGGTAGATGGTCAATGCATATTTCATCCATATTATGGTTATAATTGAATTCAATCATTACCATATTTCCAAGAAGAGGAAGATTCAGATGACGAATCATACACAGATTCTGAAGTTATTGAGGCAATGAACAATCCCGAGTTTGTGGAATTTTTGGACCAAGTAATCTTAAGTAATCCTCAAGAATACTTGCCACAAATTATAAGAAACCTGGCCTCAAGTCCTGAGCATCGATATTTCATAACTGATGCACACCTACAATGGGCCTTGGCATGTGAGAAAGCAAATTTTGTCCCACAACAAGTTCAAACAAATCGAGTCCAGAATCACATTTCAGAACAAGAGGCAAAAATTCCACTTGTCCAATACCAGCAAAAAATTCAACCTATGTCTAGCAATGGCTCACTCCCATATAAGCAAATTGACTCTCTAGTGGAATCTATTCCTACACCTTTTGAAGCTTCGCAAGAACCTTCCATATCATCTCCTAAATCTTCACAAGAGCAATTTCCACCATCACCTCCAAATGATACACCTAATAATGCATCCTCTCTAGGGTTGTTTGCAAAAAAAATACATGCTACTCTATGTCTTTATACAAATCCCTTGTACTATTTGGAAATGCAAGATTCAATGCCAGCGGATGCTTCTCTTTTAGAGAGACCCATACGAATTCCATCCCTCTCATGTCAAAGCATTTATTCCTTGCCAAACTCCCCCATGCATGTCCAAAGTCCAACCCTATGTCAAGAGGATGATTCAGACTATGAAGAAATAAGTCTTGAAATGAATCAAGATCAAGACCCTAAAACTTTTCCATTGCCTAATCCATTTGACCAAGATCTCATTTCCTTTGATGACCCCCCTATTCCTATCCAAGAACATGACACCTTTTCAAATCCCATTGACATTCCACTCCTTGAGCAAGACCAAGATGTCCCTTCTATTTTTCCTAATGATCCCATTGAAATTCAAGAGGAAAGTACGTTTAAAGAGGAATCTAATGATATTCTTTCTTGTCAAGATCAAACTATCCTTCAGCTTCACATCCACCACAAGATGTTGTCATCCCTCCATCTCCATGTCCTAATCCTCCATATACACCCCAAGATCTCATTTCTTTTGATGATTCCATTTTCCCTCCCACTCCATCTCATGAGGAGCCTGTCATTGATCTTGATCCCTCACATGATCCTAGTCTCCCTCATGATCCCAATCCCCCTAGTGATCCTGATCCCCCTCATGATTCTAACTTGGTGGTGCAAGATGTTCATGAACCCCCTACATGCACAATGGGTTCTTCCACTTTGGTCAAATCTGATCTGCTTCACGATCCCATCATTCCTGTCATATCATGTCCCCCTCATAATAGACTCACATCTTCTTATCAAAGCAAAGATTATCCTATGGGTCAAAATATTTATAAAGGTAAAGGGATATACTTTCACGAGCAAGAACCCCTCCATATCAAATAAAATCTTATGGTCATGGTTTCAGTGGCATTCCTCAAGACGTTGGTACCCTTGTGAAATCCAACATCCCTCCTATATCCAAAAATATCCATTCCCCTTCATCCCTTCCATCCATCTTAGGTCCTTATATCCCTCCACCCATTACTCAGGATCAACAAAGGCACACATCCTCGAGCACCTTCCATCCATCCAAAAGACCTCCATTTCATTCCTATCCACACACACATTTCTTTCCCTCTCCAAGCAATTTGGATGCCAAGTATAAAATTCATAATTTTAGCAATCCATATATGTTCAAGGATCAACATGTCCAATCTAATAGACATGTCAAAAAAAAGAAAAAATATGATCCAAAAAAAAAATATGTCTTCTTTGTTCTTTGAAACAACGCTCATAATCACATTGTCTCAAAGAGAGGCAAAATGTAGGCATCTAAAAATGGTTAACGCTTGTAGTGCCATACTTTAACATGTCTGTGCAACCTTATTTTAGGGTTTTCACATCTTATTAGCACTTCTTCTATGCCATGCATTCGATCTTTATCATTTGTTGACATCTTGTTATTCTTCTGCATCTCTTCCCCCTTCAACCATGTTTCTCGCATTTTCAATTAGGTCTTATCGATATCATCTTCGAATTGCAATCTTTGGTCGTAATCAATCCTATCATGTCATATGGACATCGTTAACCCTTCTTGATGTTGAATTAGGGTTTTTTCTTTGGTCTTTATCATCTCCTATCATCTTAGATCAATTATCAGTCATACTGGATCATGTTGAATTTGTTATCAATCATCATCTCTCGTCAATTTGGATTGATTAGTCATTGGTCCTCATCAATTGGCGTCAATCAATTTAATCTCCTTGTCAATCTTGGTCAATTTGTCAACTGATCTTTGTCAACCAATATCACTCATTTATCAATATTGGTCCTTTATCAACCAAAATCATGATTGAACCTACATTAATTGCTTATTATCATGACCTAATTGATAGTCCTTTCATTTCTATTTCATCTTCTAGGGTTTTATAATTTATTCATTTAATCCTACTCATCATTTCATCTTCTAGGGTTTTATAATTTATTCATTTAATCCTACTCATCATTTCTCTTCTAGGTTAAATAAATTTATTTACTTAATCCTAAGTCTCTTCTTGTCACAATTCAATATTTATTTAATTGGCTGATTGAATTTCCTCCCTTTTTGTGAATTAACTAATGAATGAAAACTTATTAATTAATTCACCTAATTTCTATTTCATCATTTCTAATTTTTCTAATTTCCTAATTCCTAATTTCCACCTTATTTTTTAATTTTCTAAATTCAATTTTCATCTAATCAAGTCCTCTTCTAGTTGCTCATATTTTTGTGCTTCGTTTGTCATAAGTTGGAAGCATAATTCTCTCAATTTGTCATAAGTGTTAAAATAGAAATATGTCATAACTCTTGACATAGCAACTTGTCCTCACACCTTGCATGGGAAATTTGTCATAGTCATGACATAGAAGGTGTCATAAGCCTTCTCTTTTCAATTCAATTTTCCAATTTCAAATAAAATTACCTCTTTTGAGTCTTTCGTGCTAATTACATGATTTCTTCAATTTGTCTATAAATTAATCTCTCTCATCATTGATAATTAACCACATTTTCAAGTATCCTCGCACTGTCAAAATCAATCTTGCTTCATGCTTTTGTTGTGTATATTAAGAGTTATTTTCATAAGCTTTTAGGTTCGTGGTTGCCTAATTGTATGCTTTGATGCCTTTTCCTAAATTCCTAGTTACATTTACATTTTCTTCCCCAAAAGATCCCTTTTAAAAGGTGCTCACGAGCTTATTAGAGCCTCCCCTTTTGCTTGCAACAATGTCTACAATCTACAACCGAATAATATTTTTATATCTGTTGTGTGTTGATGATCATTATGGAGATCGTTGCAGTTGCAGTTGCATTAAGCCTGTGATCCAAATATCATTACTTTTCTTTTATGCGCATGACATGGGTGGCACTTGGAATTGTCCATTATTTATGTTGCAACTTCTTGGGTGGATTTTTACCATCTATTTGCATTTGCCCCTTTCTATCCATTGTCGAGATCGAAACATTCCTAGGCTTCTACCTTGTTGACAAGTGGCATCTTTTTGCTTGTGAGGCGAGCTCATCTTCTTTCTCTTGTCATATCCCGCACCTTGGACATGTGGAGCATTGGTGGGCTTTATTAATATTTTTCCCTCTTTTCTTTTTGCCAAAACCCTTCGACGTCGACATGTGGCATTCTCCATCATGAGTATTTTGAAAATCAGAAACTTTGCATGGCATACCCACGTGTCAAGAAATCATTTGGGAAGAAAATCGTGTAGGAGCGACATGTGGCTTACCCTGCACAAGATGTACTTGCTTAAATGAAAGAATTAAAAGCTGCTTGGTTTGAAACAAAATCTCTTCAAAACTGAGATTGTCGCATTGTTTCTATCAATAGCTCGAGCATAAATCAGCTACCAAGCATAAACCTATGAGGTTCTAGTTTCATCTATAGTCCTCATTATCTAGTTCATTTCCTCGCTTAGTCTAATTCTCCTTCACCTAAATGTCACACTCAATTAAATAATTCATGTTATTTAATTAAACACCTTTTCCATCTCTTCACAATAAATCAAATGAATAAATAAATATTTATTTCCACCTAGTATCCACCTCACCCATATGGCTAAAATAATTAAATAACATTATTATTTAATTAGGTCTATATTCCCTCAACTAAAATAATTAAATAACATTATTATTTAATTAGGTCTATATTCCCTCAACACAGACCATTAATAAGGAGGATGCAAGAACACTTGTCCTTATGGTTCCACTATTCCCTAAAACAAGCCCAAGAATGTAACTTCACTAGGTGCACATGTTCCTTATTTCTCTCATGGTCAAAACAACTTACTAAAATTAGCAAGTCAATCAAAGTTGTTCAGCTTATGACTACCTTCATCTCATCTCTTTGTATCCTCCTTGATCCCATGTAAGTTCCCTCAATAATTCTCCACCATTGATCTCATGTTTTGATCTTGACCATCCATTCATTCTTCCAAAAATCTATAAACCCAGGCATTCATATTCACTTTTCATCCATTATCTTTTGTGCTATGTACATGTTATCAAAGTAGGTATATATATATATATATATATATATATATATATATATATATATATATATATATATATATATATATATATATATATATATAGGTAACTTTGAGAAAAGGAGCACCCAGATACCATCAACTGGAGAAAATATTTCAACAATCGAGGGTTTGGTAACATTTGATTTTGATTGATGTTATTATGTTTTATTAAATTTTCTTTTATTGAGCTCTATCTAGAGATTTTGCTTTAGTTTTAAAGGAAATTTTCATTCTTGTTTTCCTTCAACTACATTTCATATTTTCAACATCACATTATGCTATCAAAAGTGTCCTGCTATCTAAATAGACAATGTTGTGTCTTGATGTGTTTGCTAATGAACCCAAAAGAATAGGATAAGTTGGTTCAAATGGGAACTCCCAAATCTTCCAAGTCTTGTGCCTTTGTTGTAAATCAAGGCATTAAAGATTAAAAAAGATAATGGAAAATAGTCTAAGAAACAACATAATTGAGGAGAGAATAATTCAAATGGATCTTCATCTAATTATAAAGTGTACACTGAATCTTCTTCAAATCAAGAAAAACTCAAGAAGAAGAAATTTAAATGAGCTTATTATAAGAAACTTGGTCGTGATGAACACAAATGTATAAAGAAACAAATTAAATACCTCACACATCTTAAGAAGACCAATAAAGAGGTCATTGAATTTTTGTCATCATAAAACTAAGAATCTACTAAGAAGAAGGGAAAAGGTCACATTGGTTTTGCTTATACATAAAAAAAATAATAAATAAAAAATTGTTTGTGCTTCTAAAAGTATTGTATTAGGGAGATAGCTTCTAAATTTAGGAGCTTCTCATCATGTGGCTTCTTCATATTCTATGTTCTATTATTTTGAGCCTTGTATGATGCCACCTATTTTGATGGCTAACAATGTTGGCATTCTACAATCTTATGAGAATAGTTGATGTTATCATTGATGGCAACCATCTGGCAACCATCTGGCAACCAACTGGTATTCATCTGGTAAGCCACCGACAGTTACCGGCACAGGCAATAGACTTCTACATACACCGACAGACACTTCATTGCCAACAGCAACAATGCTTACCAACACTCTAGCCGACAGGGAATAAACTTTTGTTCATTGTATTTTAATGTAATTATCTTTTGTAAAGTTGACATGATACATTATAAAAGAATCATATATGTATGAGATCTTGTAAGTTAGATGTATGAGAGAATGAATGTAATGTATAGAGGAGAGAACAAATTTTGTATAAGGTTTTGGTTATAGACTGAGCTTAAACCGGTACTGAACCTGACATAGTTGATGTTGATTTGAAGTAGTCAGTGTGACTCTTATTGAGCAGTGAGCTCTAGGCAGTTGGTCTTCCTGCATGTGCAGGCCCCTCATTGTGAGTAATATTTATTCATTGGCTAGTGAGTGAATATTGTGGGTCACAAATCCCACCGAGGTTTTTTCCCACATTGGGTTTCCTCGTTAAATATCTTGTGTTATGGTGTGTTCTCTATGTTGTCTGTGTTATTCTTATTTGCTGCATTAATTCTTATTTACCAGTACACTGTTTTGGGATGCAAAGTTATTAATAATTTTAAATATTCTGTTAACCAGTTAGACACTGATTCACCCCCCCTCTTAGTGTCCTTGGGACTGTCATTAATCCTAACAAACAATACATATATGAATATAATTGGGAATGGATTTATCAATATCAAAGATGAAACTTTCAATGATGTATTGTTTGTACCTCATTTTTCCAATAATTTTCTTTCCACTTATCAAACTACTCACTTGGAGCAAGGAAGAAAGTGGAATTCACCCTTGATTTAGTTCTCATCGGAGATTTGGAGCATAGAGAGATTATTTCTACTAAGTTGCTTGATCATGGATCTTGATTTTACACCTTTTAAAAAATTTATCCTTGATGATGGCTTTGTTCCTTTAAATGATTATCACACTTCTAATGTTGATCTTGATTTTGAAAAGAATATTGATTACTTGAACTTGGGTATACTCACAAGTGATCTGGCTATTGAACCTTTCATTCATCATCCTCCATCTATTATTGCTACTTTAGAAATCAAAGTTTCTTCAACAAAAGAGTCCAGTGATTCTTTGCAGTAGGAAATACATAGTCTTTCAAATACATCTTTGTGGGATGAATTCTTAGGTGTTCCAAACTTGTTTATGGAATCTTATATTGCATATTTAGGAGACATTATTGATTTCATTCATCTCCTCTTTTATGGAGTTATTTTTTCTTTAATTGTTGTGAAGGAACACTTTGACCCTTTTGTTCATTATCCACATGATCATTCCTCGTAGTTTGAATGAGAGTAGATACTTTGGAACAACATTCAAAGGAGTCATCTTCGTCTTTAGAGATGTATTTATCTTTGGATTACAATCTGCATTAGTTTTTAGGGGACTCAAGATTGTCATCTTCAACGATGTGGCCTAGAATATTATAAAACAAGGTGACAAATCTTTCAATATGAACTTTAAATTGAATATTATCACAAATGTGAAACTACGATTTAACACTTATCAAAGTGATTGTAGAATCAAAACAAGAGAAAGAAAACCGTTTCACATGGAACACCAGATTTATGTAGAGAAACCCTGTCAAGAAAAAAACCCACCACAAAAAGAGACCAACCATTCATGAGCAAGATGACCAACCCATTATACGTGATCCAAGCACCCCTATTGATGACATTCCTGATATTATTTTGGATGAATGGGCAGTTGAGAATCTTGAGGAAGATCCTTTTAAAAATATGGATGAGGTAAGCCTTGGAGTCTATATGTTTCATGAACAAGGTTTTGTTGTCCCAAATTTGATTAAAGATGCTGGACAACAAGATAATCAACATCAAGATGAGCTTTGGAAGCTCTATTTTGATGGGTCAAGAAGTAAGAATGGTGTTGGTGGTGGTTGTATGTGGTTTCCCCTACCGATGATAAATATTATGTAGCTTTTAGGTTTTCTTTTAGTTGCACCAATAATACAATAGAATACGAGACCTTAATTCATGGTCTACAATGGGCAAAGAAGAGAGGGATCAACTGTTTGCAGGTTTATGGTGACAGTGAATTGGTTGTCAACCAAGTAAGAGGTCTCCATACCACTAATAATGATCTTTTGAAGTCTTATAAACATAGGGTATGGGATCTTACTGAAGATTTCCAAGCTTTCAATTTGCTGTCTATTCATAGAAATTTTAATAAACATGCTGATAGACTTGCTGCAATAGGGGCATAGTATGATATTCCAAATGATATCAGCAATGTTAATGAACATCAATATGTAAAAGTGATTGTTAGGTCTTCCATTCCTAACAATGTTGATCATTGGTAAGTTTTTGATAGTGATCAGTGTAAGGAAGTTAAGTAGCGGAAACAATTTCCTACACTAACCTTGAGAGGAGGGTAATGCAAAACTTTTTCAGATCGTTACAACAGTTACAGAAAAATAGAAATAGATATAATAGCATTCATACCACAACACAGTGATTTACGTGGGGAAAACCCTTTCGGGAGAAAAACCCCACACTCCAAAAGCAGCTCAATATTTTATTCAGCAATCAAAAACAGATTACAACATACTTGCAGAGCAAGCTCTTCGTAGGAGTACCATTAATCAGAGATTCAGAGGCAACTCAATAGCCATAAGACTCTCTTACACCCAACCTCTATCTCACACACCTCATAAATAGGAGATACAATACAAGAAACCGTCAAACGGTATTACAAAACCATGGGCTAAAACCACCCAATAAGGTGTAGCCGACCTTATCTCCCTTCTAGATGCCCTATGACATGTTAAAGCACACATCAACACGTGTCGCTCCCTTTTACAGCTCATTTATGTATCCGATACAAATTATTTTTCCTATTTCAGGAGTACAAACTTCCAAAGGCCATAACTTGAGAACCGGGTGTCCGATTGACGAACCGTTTGAAGTGTCGGAAAGCTCGCGAAGTGCTCTATCACCTCGTAACTAGTTGTGCCGGTTACGACCACTTTTTAGGGCGTTTCGGAGCCTCTAAAGCCCCCAAAATTAAGTTTAAACATTTTATCACACCCCTCCAAGACGAAAACTTTAATATCTTCAAAACTAGTTGTGACCTTGCGACGCAACTTTACCGGAATGCTTATCTAGCCAACCAGAAGCTTCAGGGAGAGTTTCGCACCATTTCGTGCTCAAATTAAAACTTACTATAAATAGTAACCTCGCATAAATGCAAGGTTGAGACACCATTTTTCCCAACAAATCTCCCACTTGTCGAACACCTTGCAGGAGCGGAAGGGAATGTCAACACAATGAATCAATTGCTAGGGGCCATAAGGCCCATAGACTCTGAACACCATCTGAACTTCTCTGTGCTCACAGCCTTAGTTAAAGCATTTGCAACATTCATCAATATTTCCACCTTAACCAGCTTCACCCTACCATCTTCGACCATATCTCTAACAAAATGATACTGAACATCAATATGTTTGGTCCGGGCATGAAATTTCGAGTTCTTAGCTAGGCTAATTGCACTCTGACTGTCACAGTAAACTGTCACTGTACCTTGTTTTATTCCAATATCCAAACACAGTCTCTTAAGCCAAATGACCTCTTTACAAGCATGAGTAGCTGCCATATACTCTGCTTCAGTAGTGGATAAAGCAACCACAGCCTGTCGCTTACTCATCCAGCTAATTGCACCACCAAACAAAGTAAACACATAAGCACTGATGGATCTTCTGCTATCAATATCACCTGCCCAATCTGAATCCACATAACCATGGATATCAAGGGAAGGCATGTCTCCAACTGAATTACCATGATAACACAAAGAATACTCTGAAGTACCCTTCAAATATCTGAAGACTCTTTTGACTGCATCCCAATGAACTCTACCAGGATTAGACATATATCTAGAAAGTACTCCCACTGCTTGGGCAATGTCTGGTCTAGTACAGACCATAGCATACATCAAGCTTCCAACCGCACTCTGGTAAGACACTCTGCTCATGTCTTCCATCTCCAATGGGGATGTAGGACAATCTGAAACAGATAGTTTCGTTCCAATTGTAAAAGGAACACTCAATGGTCTACAATTCTGCATGTTGAACCTCTGTAACACTGAATTCACATACTTACTCTAGCCTAGCCATAGCTTTCTGTTCACTCTATCTCTTCTAATTTCCATCCCAAGAATGTGCTTTACTGCACCAAGATCTTTCATTTCAAATTTAGCAGCGAGCTGAGACTTCAGTTCTGAAATCATACCTTTCCCTTTACCAATGAATAACATATCATCAACATACAATGCAATGAATAAGAAATGATCACCATTAGATTTATAATAAACATAGTGATCTGATTTAGAACGTTCAAATCCCAAACTCAACACATATGTATCAAATTTCTGGTACCACATCCTAGGACTTTGTTTGAGGCCATACAAAGATTTCTTCAATTTACAGACCAAATTACTTTTGCCTTTCACCACATAGTGCTCCGGCTGTGTCATATAAATATCTTCCTCCAAATCACCATGAAGGAAAGCAGTTTTCACATCCATTTGCTCAACCTCTAAATCATAAGCAGTAGCAATAGAAAGCTAAAATCTAATGGACGTCATTTTTGCAACAGGAGAAAATATCTCACCGTAATCAACACCCTCAACCTGAGAGTAGCCTTTTGCAACCAACCTTGCTTTATACTTCTCAATGCTTCCATCTGAACCAATATTTTTCTTGAACACCCATTTACAACCAACAGGTTTTCATCCTTCAGGCAATGGTACAAGATCCCATGTATCATTCTTTTTCAAAGCTGCCATTTCTTCCTCCATAGCAATCTTCTAGGATTCTGTATCATTCATACCTAATGCCTCTTCTACAAATTTCGGTTCATCCACACTAGTATTCAGAGCAAAAATACATCTCCAATCATTAGGTGAATACCTTTCAGGTGGTTGTCTATGTCTTGTAGACCTTCGAACAAGCTGAGTTGGAGGTTCTTCCTCCTCTTTTGAAGATTCAGAGCTAGACGATCTCTCCTCAACTTCTTGCCTTTCTAGGGGTCTCGATTCAACTCTTTCAGGTGTAGAAGGAAGTTGAATCACATCTTCTTTTTAGTCTGTTTTTGCTGCAATGTAACAGAAGGAGACTTAATTTCTCTAAAAATAACACTTCTACTGTGAATTGCCTTTTGTGCAACAGGGTCCCAAAGCTTGTATCCTTTCACACCATAACTATATCCGATGAAGATACATTTCACAACCTTGTTCTCCAACTTTGTTCGCTTCTCCTTTGGCACATGTGCATATGTCTCGCAACCAAAAACTCTAAGATGTCTCAATGAAGGCTTGTGACCTGACCATGCTTCCATAGGCGTTTTATCAACAAGAGCTGATGTAGGAGACCTGTTAATCAGGTAGGAAGCAGTGGCAACAGCTTCAACCCAAAACTTTTGTTCGAGACCAGCACCACTCAACATACTCCTAGCCTTCTCCATTAGTGTCCTGTTCATTCTTTTTGCAACTCCATTCTGCTGTGGAGAATACGAAGTTGTCTTCTGCCTATTAATTCCACAGTCTTTACAAAATCTATCAAAATCATTAGAGCAAAACTCACCGCCATTATCAGTTCTCAAACATTTTATTTTCTTTCCAGTCTGCAACTCAATCATTGCTTTACATTCTTTAAAATGACTAAAAACTTCAGATTTACTCTTTAGAAAATAAACCCATGTCCTTCTACTAAAATCATCAATAAATGAAACATAATATGTGGATTTTCCAATCGAAGAGACATCTACTGGACCAAACACATCAGAATGGATAAGATCCAAAACACCACAAGTTTTATGAGAACTCGAGTAAAACTGAACTCGGTTTTGTTTTCCATAAATGCAATGCTCACAGAAATCAAAGTCAAGATTACAATCATTCAAACCTTCAACAAGGTTTTTATTTTTCAAGGTCCTTAGACTCTTTTCTCCAATGTGGCCAAGTCTCTGGTGCCATAACATAGTCTTCTCTGCAGGTAACTTTGCTTCAGACGAAAGAGCACCCTTAGGTACCCAAAAACCATTTCCATCTACTGAAGGTGAAACCTTCAAATCTTCCAGTGAAGTATCCGTAGATTTACTTTTTACAGAAGTGCTATTACACTCAACAGTGTATGCTTCAAGCTTATACAAAGTGCCAAACCTGACACCTCTAGCAACTACCATAGCACCCTTAATCATCTTACATCCTGCTTCAGAAAAGACTACCTGCACACCCGCATCTATCAGTTTGCTCACAGATAACAGGTTTCGTTTTAATTCAGGGATATGCAACACACCATTAATCCTTTTTATTCTACCATCAGAAAACCTGATTCTAACTTTACCTCGACCAACAATGTCTAGAGGTGAATCATCACCCAAGTACACCTTACCTCCATTAAATCCTTCATATTCAAAAAACCAATCTCTATTGGAAGTCATATGAAAAGATGCACCTGAGTCAATTAGCCAGGCATCATTACCTGCATGAGTCGCCAAAGCCGCAATAAATGCATCGCCATCTTCCTTGTCAGACTCAGAATCAGAATCAAACTTTTTCTTTTTCTTCTTCTTCTTTTCTTCTTTGCAGTCCTTACGGATGTGACCCGGTTTACCACAGTTCCAGCAAATGACTTTGGACTTTCCAGGAGATTTCGATCTCCCTTTGGATTTGGACTTGTCGCGCTTCTCATTCTTCTTGCCTTTCTCCTTAGGTCTTCCACGAACGGTTAGGGATTCCTTTGAACTGATGGATACCTTCCTTCGCATCTCTTCACCGAGTAGGGCACCTACCACGTCTTCAGATTTCAAAACAACAGAAGTACTACCGATAGCCATAACAAGAGAATCCCACGAATCAGGCAAAGAACAAAGCAAGATCTGACATTTCTCCTCCTCGTCCATCTTAACACCGACGGATACTAATTGAGCCACCAACATATTGAATGCTTCCAGGTGGTCTGCAATTTGTCCACCCTCTTCCATCTTCAAGGAATATAATTTCTTTTTTAAGAAAATTTGATTTAATAAAGATTTCGCTTGATACATCTCACCAAGCTTAGTCCATAGCTTCTTTGCAGAGTTCTCTTCATGGACATTGATTAGAACAGAGTCTGCCAGGCACAGTCTGATTAGACCCTTGGCTTTTCGATCCATAACATCATACTGAGCTGCCGCAGTAGGATCTGAGGGCCTTTGGACATTCGCATCAACAGCATCCCAAAGATCTCGATCTATTAGCAGATCTTCCATCTTCAGCTTCCACATCTCAAAATAACTTCCATTAAATTTCTCCACCTCTATTCTCCCTGACGAACTCGCCATTTGAATATTCCTGCAACAAGATCAAAAAGTGTCTTCTGCACAAGCTCCCACTCAAATCTGGATTAGTTCAAAAAACCCAACTGCCCACAATTGAAACCAAAGGTGATCAGGCTCTGATACCACTTGTAAGGAAGTTAAGTAGCGGAAACAACTTCCTACACTAACCTTGAAAGGAGGGTAATGCAAAACTTTTTCAGATCGTTACAACAGTTACAGAAAAATAGAAATAGATATAATAGCATTCATACCACAACACAGTGATTTACGTGGGGAAAACCCTTTCGGGAGAAAAACCCCACACTCCAAAAGCAGCTCAATATTTTATTCAGCAATCAAAAACAGATTACAACATACTTGCAGAGAAAGCTCTTCGCAGGAGTACCACTAATCAGAGATTCAGAGGCAACTCAATAGCCATAAGACTCTCTTACACCCAACCTCTATCTCACACACCTCATAAATAGGAGATACAATACAAGAAACCGTCAAACGGTATTACAAAACCATGGGCTAAAACCACCCAATAAGGTGTAGCCGACCTTATCTCCCTTCTAGATGCCCTATGACATGTTAAAGCACACATCAACATGTGTCGCTCCCTTTTACAGCTCATTTATGTATCCGATACAAATTATTTTTCCTATTTCAGGAGTACAAACTTCCGGAGGCCATAACTTGAGAACCGGGTGTCCGATTGACGAACCGTTTGAAGCGTCGGAAAGCTCGCGAAGTTCTCTATCACCTCGTAATCGGTTGCACCGGTTATGGACACTTTTCAAGGCATTTTGGAGCCTCTAAAGCCCCCAAAATTAAGTTTAAACATTTTATCGCACCCCTCCAAGACGAAAACTTTAATATCTTCAAAACTAGCTGTGACCTTGCGACGCAACTTTACCGGAATGCTTATCTAGCCAACCAGAAGCTTCAGGGAGAGTTTCACACCATTTCGTGCTTAAATGAAAACTTACTATAAATAGTAACCTCGCATAAATGCAAGGTTGAGACACCATTTTTCCCAACAATCAGCGGATTATTAATTTTTTGAGGGAAGAGACAGAGTTTTCTAACACCAACCAAGAGAAGCTTGAGCAACAGCATGATGATCAGGTCATACAACTCAAAACAAACAAGTTACCTGTCATACAACTCAAAACAAACAAGTTACCTAATGGTTTGGTCACATTGGAGTCAATTTTCAATTAGGATGATCAAGTGAGAAAATAAAAATCCAGCTTGCAGATCAAGGAGGAACATTATGAAAATTTTGAGATTTTCAAGGATAAGCTATTAAAGCTTGGCAGGGTATGCACTTTAGAGGAAAGGCATGCATTTGTTTTACTGTGCCAAGAGTTTAGTGACATTTTTGCTTGGCAATATTCTAATTTAAAATGTTTTGACCCTAGTATTGCCCAACATACCATAGAGCTTGAGCTAAATGCTAAACCTATGAGGGAAAAACAGAGGCCTCTTAATCCAAAGCTTGAGCCCCTCATGGTCAAAGAACTTAATAAACTCATTGAGAGCAACATCATTTTTCCTATTGAACACACCTCTTGGGTGTCAAGCCTTGTCCTAGTTAGGAAAAAGAATGTTGAAATTAGACTTTGTGTTGATTTTCGAGATCTCAATAGAGCCTCATTGAAGGATAGATACCCATTGCCCTCTATGGAGAAGATTTTGCAAGTTGTTGCAGGTTCTGAGAGATTTTCCTTGCTAGATGGCTTCTCAGGTTATAACCAAGTTTTAGTGAAGGAGGAAGACCAATTTAAGACAACATTTACAACTAAATGGGGCACTATTAAATATAAAAATATGCCATTTGGTTTGTCAAATGTTGGTGCCACTTTTCAACGTGCTATGGATATGGCATTTCATGGTTTGATGTATAAATTTGTACTTGTTTATTTGGATGATATCACTGTTTATTCCAGAATTCCAGTTGAACACCTAGCTCACCTAAATAAAAATTTTGAGAGGTGTAGAGAGTATGGTATATCTCTTAACCCAAAGAAATGTGTGTTTTCTGTTCATGAGGGTAATCTTCTGGGATATGTGGTGTCAAAAGAAGGTATTACTATTGATCCAGAGAGAGTAAGTGTTATTCTTTCCTTACCTCTACTAGCACACAAGAAAGGCTTGCAAAGCTTCTTGGGTAGGATTAATTTTGTTAGGAGGTTTATTCCAGATATTGCAGAATTATTAAAACCTCTAACTTCTATGTTGAAAAAGGATATTCTTTTTAGTTGGTCTAAGGATGGGAAGAGGAGTTTTGAGCTTATAAAAGAGGCACTTGCAGCTGCTCCTACTTTGTTGAACCCAGATTTCTCAAAAGATTTTATTTTGTATGCTTATGGCAGTATCAACAACATCTCAGCTATGTTGGTTCAAGAAAATGAACATGGTTTGGAGCAACCTTTGGCCTTTTTTAGTCAAGGCCTTAAGGATTATGAGGAGAAATATTCTTTTGTTGAAAAACATGTTCTTGTTGTTGTTAGAAGTTTGAAAAAGTTTAATCATATGCTGTCTAACAATAGGATTAAGTTTATGGTTGCTCGCCCCTTGGTTAAAGAGTTTTTGCTCAACAAATACTTAAATGATAAGAGAGCTGGTTGGGTGACTGAGGTGATGGAATTTGATGTTGATATTAAGGTCACCAAGCTAGTTAGAGGTAAAGGACTGTGTGAGCAGCTTGCTGATCACACAAACAACAGTAAAGAGGATGAGGAGAAGATAGTTTTAGCCCTCCAAGACAAAGAACAAGTAGTTGTTCATGTCCCTCCTACTAGCTAGGTACAAGAAATGACTCATTTCTTATTGACCGGCGAGTGTCCTCATAGATTGAGTAAGTTAAGAAGAAGGTATTATAGACTTCAGTCCATTCCCTATGTACTCTTGAATGGTTTTCTATTTAGAAAGGACTTTCATGGTGTATTATTGAGATGCATAGATATTGATCGAGTTGATAAGTTATTGCATGAGTTTCATGAAGGATCAACAAGAGGACACTTTTCAGCAAGAGCTACAACTCTAAAAGTTATGAAAGGAGGCTATTATTGGCCTAATTTGTTCAGAGATGCACATTCCTAGGTTAGAAAGTGTAAATAATGTGCCATATTTGAAGGAAAAGAGAGGTTGGCAGTGCTACCATTGTAGCCTATTCGGGTAGAACAACCCTTTATGAAGTGGGGTTTGGATTTTATTGGAGTCATAAATCCACCTTCAAGTGCTAGTCACAAGTGGGTGCTCATAGCCACTGATTATTTTACTAAGTGGTCTGAGGCTGTAGCACTAAAGGAAGCAAATGAGACAACAGTTTTGAATTTTTATGATGAGCTGATAACTAGATTTGGTGTCCCTGAATCTATAGTTTCAGATAATGCTCTTACTTTTGTAGGGAGCGGGATATCTGATTGGGCAGTAAAGAATGGTGTTTATCTCAACACCTCATCTAATTATTACCCACAGGGCGATGGACAAGTTGAGTCCACAAATAAGAATCTGCTTAGAATCATCAAAAGGACCATGGAAGGAAATCAGTGAGCTTGGCACACCAAGCTCAAATTAGCCTTATGGGCTGATAGAATCACACCAAAGAGGTCCACTGGAATGTCTCCATACATGCTTGTGTATGGGAAAGAAGCAAGGTTTCCTATTTCACTTGAATTTCTAGCCCTTGATCTAGCTAACCAGCTGGATATGATTGATGAAGAGCCTATGACAACAAGATTGGCTCAGTTGATTGAGCTAGAGGAAGTTAAAAATAAGGCAATGAGGCAAATTGAGCATCACCAAGCTCAAATGAAAAGATCTTTTGATAAGAGGGCTTCTCCAAGAGTGTTCAAGGAAGGTGACATTGTCCTGAAATGCGATGAATTCAAAAGCAAGTCAAGCAAGCATAGAAAGTTTGATGTTTTTTGGAGTGGGCCTTATATGATTTCTCAGTGCAAGTAGCACAATGCCTTCCAGCTATCTAAATTGGATGTTGAAGTTCAATCAATCCCAGTTAATGGGATTCACCTCAAGCATTGCTTTTGAAGTATGCTTAAAATTTTGTATATATTTCAGTTTTTCTAGTAGTGATAAGTGATTTGCACAGTAGGTCAGTTTGTAGTTTTGTTTTCCCTAAGTGCCTAGTGCACAATTTAGAAGGAGTATAAGGGTCTTTCTGCTACAATAATCTGTTGCAGTGTTTCAAAGGTGTTTTGTTGTTTTGTCCTGTCCTAATCTGTCAGTGCACATGCCTAATTCATGACAGTAAGGTGTTAATCTCACTGCCATAAACCACACACCTGTACTCCATAGATTAGGATAGGTTTTTGAGGGAAAGGAGAGTTTTTGCAGTCATGTGTGATGTGTTGTTTCAGTTTTCTATCAGTTTCAGTGAATCTGTGCCCAATGGAACGCATAAGGCAGCTGGTCAAAATGTTTAGCAGGAAAACATATAGCAAATGTCACCAAAAATGTTACGTATTTTCACTACTAGCTCAATAGGATGTAGGAGATATCAGATCAATGTGTCCCAGAAGGAGAAACAAGTGCTAAGTATGAAAATAACACATGTTTTTGTCTAACTTGTTTGCTTCATGAGCAGACACAGGGAAAATAACTTTTTGATTCATTGAATGAAAGCATGTGGGGTAAAATGTGGCTCCCATGAGGGTTGAGCCCAACATGTTGATGGAAATGGGTGTTTCTTTGCAGTTTCTTGAATTTTTGCCTTATCAGCACAACCTACCCCGATCGACAAGACTTACCCCGAAGACCCAAAGAGTAGTGCAGAGCGGAGAATGTTGTCATCAGGTTATTGGAAGGAACTATCTTATGTAATCCCGATCACCCGATAGAAATTACAAAGTGGTGTGCGAAGTGATAAGCTATCGGAGGGAGTATTTTCATCTTATCCCGACAAACCACTGGAAAAGGCTAAGGCGAACCTTTTATCCCACATTGGCCGCAGGGAGGAGCATTTCAGTATTTATGTGCAAGGTCACGTATATCCTAAGTGTCAAAGCTTACGGGCTTTTGACAAGGAGCAGTTCAATGTTGGTGGGCCTCCTGCATGCGCACACATCTCAAAGCAGTCAAATTTTACAGTAAAAGGGCAAATCGCTATACCGCAAGATGAAAGTGCTCAACTGTTAATAGTCGCGACTTGGCGACTGATGAGCTGGCAGGCCAGGTGACGTCGAGGTAAACTCCATAGCCAATCAAAGGGTGCCACATGGCAGAGAGATGGCAGATGAATGTTGAGCAGACCGTGGGTTTGATGGATCTCAATATGGACTCACCAAAGGCATCAGTTTCATCGACATGAAAGGTGTCAATGAAACTAAGATTTCGATAAGACAAGAAAGCAGTTCACCGAGTGCTTAGATCCATCGACAAAGGCACATCGAAGAGATATCAACCGGTTCCTTCGAAAAGTGAATGCATCAATGAAACTACGGTTTTGATGAGACACAAAAATGGATAGCCGAAGAGGAAGTTTGGCCAAAAGGTTGAAGTCGAGCAAACCAAAGTAAAACGGTGGGCCCGGTGGCGGTGAGGTGGCGTCTAGGTGGAAGTTGAAGTGGCACCAGAGTGCATCATGTAGCGAAACAGAGGCATGACACATGGTGACACCGTGGCATAAGAGAGAGCCACTTAGAGAGACTAAAGACCGAGCAGATTCAGGTAGAACAATGGTGATCAAGAAAGATCTGATGGTTGTCGCTATGTCGCAATGAAAAGAAGCATGTTGAGTTATCATAGCGACTTGGCGGCTGATGATGTGGCCAAAAGAATGAGATCTGACAGAGCAAGACGCATGGCATCCCGGTATACAGGTGGTTCCCAGGTGGATCTCATAAGCCAATCAGAGGGTGACACACGTTGACACACGACATAAGAGAGAAGATCAGTCGGGGTTAAAGGTCAACCAAGTTGAAGAAAGATCAACGGTGATTCGAGAGATCTGACGGCGGTCGCTATGTCGCTATAGAAAGAATCTCGCCAGTTATCATAGTGACTTGGCGACAAAGCACATGTGCAAAAGAGAGAGCCGCTTAGAAAGTTAAAGCTCGAGCAGTTTGAGGGCAGATCAACGATCGTCTCTATACCGCATGATGAAGATGCTCGTTGGTTATCTCATGCGACTTGGTGACTGGCGAGTTGGCATTTGAGGTGGTCGTCCAGGTGGGCTCAGAACGAGTGAGGATGTGCCACATGTTAGAGAGAAGATGAAGAACCAAGTCAGACCAAGTCCAGATGGCAGACAAAGTGGACCCGCGAGCAAATCAAAGGCTGACACGTGGCAAATGTCTGCAGATGAGCGGATCAACTTGGAATTTGAACTTCAACTTGGTTCAATGATTCAAAATGGTTCAATGGTTCAAAACGGTTCAATGGCTCGACAATAGTTCAAAGTACTTCAATGGCTCAATGATGGTTCAACCGGTTTAGGGGTTCAATCGGTTCAATGGTTCAAAGGAAAATTAACAAACAAGCAGCGTAGCAAGTCATTGGTTATCGAGAGGAGCTATTCTAATGTTATCCCGATAACTCGATGGAAAAGTGTGGAGTAATGGAAAAGGCGCAAGGTAATGCAGGAAGCATCGGAACATTGGGTAATCCATTCCAATATTGTTCTGAAGACTCGAAAGAGGATGCAGAGTCAATGCAAGAAATAATGTTGTTGAAAGCGCGCCATCGGTTATCGGCGAGACTGTTATGATGTTACGCCGATAATCCGATAAGAAGGTGTGCGATCTGAAATAATGACATCCAATAGAATCACTAGAAAGCAAGCCCAAGTCTGGTAGCATCCAGGTGGAATCAATGTGAAAGGGAGTTTTTCTTTCAGTCACAACCCTGATTTGGTGCATAAATGTCAACATGTGTTTTGAGAGCCTTTTTTCATTTTTTGAATTTTGAATTTTTGCAAGTTCAATATAAGGGGCTTGGCGGATTCAGAGTTCAAGGGTTTTGGGTTTGATCTCTGTGGCAGTAGATATTCACACTTTTGTAACTTGTTCATGATGAGCATTGCTCAGACTTTGTAATAGAAACTCCTTTTCAATAAAAAGTGAGTTCTTTCTCTTGTATCTGAGTTCTAAATATTGTTGTGAGTACATTTTGGATGAAACAGTTGTGATTATTATTCAAGTAATCCTTCTTTTTATCTATTTTCCTTCAATGTGCAGTTCATGATGTAGAATGTTATAGTGCAGGTCTGTGTTTGTGTAAGTTATTTTGTTGTGTCAAGATTGTGAGAAACATTGTATGTTATCCTTTTATGAACAACATAAAGCTATCCTTTCATAAGAATCATTTTTGTAAGTACGCATTAGGGAGATGTGAGCATTTTAGTCTCATTATTGGATCATTGTGAGTTCATTATCATAGCAAGTCATTTTTTCAGTAATTGGTGCATCACCTATTTGTTCATTTTCATTTTTATAATCTTCCATCTATCCCTTTTCCAAATTAAGTTTTTTGTCATTAGTTTTCTTAGGATATCTGAGGGGAGCCAACCCATAATCTGGAGGTCTACTCTCAGTATAGGATACCCACAGCCTAAGAGTAGTCCCATGTTGCACGGGATTGCAAGAAAATCAAGCTTGCATCGGGTGCAAATCCCCGTGACAACATATAGATAATAGGAATCTAATAGAAGTTAGCTTAGCAAAAGGAGAGAACATTGTACTGAAATCAACTCCCTCTCTCTGGGAGTAGCCCTTGACCACTAGTCTAGCCTGTTGGAATGAAGGAACACTGAGAGGGGGGGGTGAATTAGTGTTCTACCAGTAAATAAATTTACAAATTTATTCTCAGACCACTGGAAGCAAATGCAGGAACACAAGATAATCAACCAAAAAATCATAACACCAAGATTTTTACGTGGAAACCCAGAAAGGGAGAAACCACGGTGAGATTGGAACCCACAATATTCATATACTATGATCAGGAGTACATAAATATTACATAAAGGGGAATGCACTTGCATTCAGGCACTCTGCCTATAACCATAGGTTCAATTACAATATGGAAGTCACACTGACTTACAGATCATTTACAATGATAACTACAATCATTGAACTCCAAAATAGCATCAAACAATGCTTGGATGAGTTCTGGTTAAGTGCAAAAAGTCTGACTATAACGGCTCTACAACTATGCCTTGTTCTTCTTCTCAATCAGCTACCGGATCAAGAATGCGCTCATAAAATTGCGCCAAATAGGTTTCTCGATCACTACTCAACCATATCACACCTCAAAAAGGCCTTCTATATCGCTCATATATATCCGCAATCACAAAATAAAACATTCATCAAGTTGGCCATCCATATTATGCAATGTAACGTGTAACCAAGTGTCAGCTTAGACTGGATCTCTAAGACATATGTGGATCAACCAAATGATGTCAAAATGATTTCTACATGTCGGCCCTATCATCCCATGCATTAATTTGACCACCTAAATCGCCACAAAGATTCCATACAACAAGTGCTCTGCTTTTCTGAATTACCGATGACAGATTACCAGACCACTCCCACTACCCGTTACCAAAATCCATAACCACCAAAAAGGATTTCCAGGAAGAGTTTCCATCAATGAAAACCCTAATCCATTATACATGCATTGGT
This sequence comes from Cryptomeria japonica, assembly GCF_030272615.1. Taxonomy (NCBI): domain Eukaryota; kingdom Viridiplantae; phylum Streptophyta; class Pinopsida; order Cupressales; family Cupressaceae; genus Cryptomeria; species Cryptomeria japonica. The sequence continues at coordinate 274,225,769 of NC_081410.1, read as the reverse complement.
TTCCACCGAATGAGTGTCAATATCCAACAATCTCCCCATTTGGCATTGATGGCAACACTCGTGAAAAATGACTAAGTGTTGAGTCAACCTGTATACCGGATAAAAATTTCTAAGGCTCCCCCTTAGACCAAAAACTCAAAAACTTGTACTTGTATCATTTCTTGTACATTTTTCACTCTACTCCCCCCCTTTGACAGCAATGCCAAAGTTGGGGTGCTGCTCAAAAACTTATATACAAGGGTATATACTGGATATTCTATACATACTTGAAGATATCTGCAAGAAGAGTCTTCAAAAATCCTAAGTGGGTATCCCACTCATTCTTCAAGTTGTCCAAAACTATGATGAAAGTGCTGAAAACATAAGCACATCTTTCAAGTCTGTCGGAATTGGTTGTGCCATTGACTTCATGCAATCTACTTTATTGCTTAGCATGGTGTCCATCCAGGGGGTAATAAGGTTTCAGAGTTCACCAACTTGCCTCAGTATTATGTCCTTTTATGAATTTAGGCTCAAGATTTGATCAATTAGAGCCATCACTTGTCCTTCTATACTGCTGGTAAGGGCTACATTGGAGTCAAATGACTGAGATATACTATCACGCTTTCCCTGACAAACATTGATCTGCTTGTCTATATCTAATGTGAATTTGGGCAATATAAGGCATGACTTATATATCTTTCCTCATTCACTCAATGCCTCATAGATTGTCTGCAGTCCTTTGTTCAGTCTGACCTTGTCATCTTAAATCATCTTCTGAAATGTCTGCATACGCACCTTCTTGAATCTGTCCAATACTTGCTTGGTGGTTGCCTTTTCCAATGACTCAAAATTGGTACTGATATTGTTAATCAACGGTAACAGCTTGTCAGAGGGGCTAGAGTTTGGATCTAATTGCAGTTCTGGTACCACCTTATGAAAAACACTTAAAGACATCTTAATCAACTTTTTGTCCTCACTCTCAGACTTAACCAACTCCTGACTTGCTTGAGCTTGAATTGCTGCAACAACCATCAACCTTTCAGCTGAAGACATCTAACCAATGTTAAGAGGTCCATCAAAATTGATGAAGATTTGAGGTAAAATATTTTTCCCTTTGTCCTTCGGTGTGTCAATTGCCATGGTTACCGAGACATCATCAATTTTATGCTTTCCCTTATCCACCTCTTCAGCCTTATCATGTGCCTCTCCTTCATCCTTTTCTTTTTCTTCAACCTTTGCACCGGTGTCACCACTTGGTGCAGTATCATTTTTGGTGTCTCTCTGGCTTCTTCAAGTTCTCCTTCCACCATCTCTGGGTTGTCCTTGTCAACCAGAGGATTTTGACTATCCTCTGCATCAAGGGTAATATTGGCCTGATCTCCCGGATTTGCCTCTATCTGAGTTTCATCCTTTTGATTACTTGGGGCACCCGCCTGAATATGCGCAGGGGAAGTATCTTCCTTTTGAGAGCCATCATCAAACTTGGGGTTCATTGGACCCTGATTGTTCTTTAAGAACCTTTTCCATATCTCTTCAGTTTCTTTTCTAACTTCCTCTACCCTACCAACCATAAGCCTATTTACTCTATTTTTGCTTTTGAATTCCTTCTTGTTGGCTTTCTCCATGAGTCTATTAGCTTCTTCTTGTGAGATACAGGCACTGATATTGATCAATTCACGTTCTTTCATTTACTTATCCATTTGATTTGCAATTAGTCTTCTAGCATCAAAAATGTTATATAGATATTTTGGAATACTACGTTCTAACTCAATGAATGATTTGATGAAGTTATGCAAATGCAACACAACAACTTCCTCTATTTCCCTCTGTTCATTCTCATCAAGATTTTCATAGTATGCACTAATATTCTTGAGATTACCATTAATAACTATTTCATCAAACAATTCTTTTGCAGTCAATGGGGGAATGATGGTATGTTTACCTTCCACTTTGCTGGATTCAAGATATACATCAAGCTTTGTCCTTACCTTTCTTCCTCTTTTTGGCCTACCAGTTAGAGAAGGTTCTGATTTTGTCTTCTTGCTTTGCTGGGCACCACCAGACTGTGGTTTCCTAACCACTCTAACAAATTATCCTTTCTTCTTTGCTTTCTCTGCATCCTCATTTGACTCAGTCTCAGATTCAATAGGAGATGCAATGATAATTTATTTTTGGTTTTAGCTTCTTCTTCAGTACTCCTTTGTCGGATCAGCTTTGAGTTGTTGATTGAGGAGATGGCTTCATCAAAGCAGGAGAAGACTTGGTCTCCTTGGAAGGAATTGGTTCAGTCTTAGGCTTCTTTAATTTCTCTTTTGCTTCCATTTGAGCCTTCTTCTACTTTGCTTTCTTGATCGCTTTTTGGTAAAGCACATCTGTTCAGCCACAACCTTGCATTTTTGTTACCTTTGTTTTCCTTTCGAGCTGAGTGAACTTCCTATGCAATTCCATATCTTTTTCTTTGAAAGTGCTAAATTTTGGTTCTTGAGTGTCAACCGGTTTGCTCAAAATATGTTGAGCATAACCTTCAAGAGTTTGAGCATCAACCTCATAGCACATTGGCATTATCCATATTGTCCTTGTCTCTACTGCCTCCATATGGCATTGGTCCTTGTCGACCATGAAACAGATAGTATCTGCATATTTGTCCACTACTTCCTTAGGGATCCTTTCCCTATTCTTCATTCTGCCTTGGAAAGTTTTGAAGAAACTCCATAGGGCAGCTATCTGATTCTCTTTATTTCCCAATCTTTGCAAACCTTGTTTGATCTGAGTGGCTACCGGTAATTCAAATGCCCATTGGACGCTACCAGTCTCAGGGATTTCATTCATGAATTATAGTGCTAGACAGACAATCAATGAACCGAATTTGAAAACATGCTTCTTGTCTAATTTTATTTTCTTCAAATTGCTTAGGAGCTCTTCAAGAAGAACTATGCATAATTCATACCGCATATCCTCTTTCACCATCTGATAGGCTGCATATATTGCAGTACTGGAGACCTAATTCAATCTGCTAGACTGATAAACTTTGTACCCAATAATCATTGATGCAAAATTGATATCATGCTCTAAGATATCATCCATCGTCATTGACTTGCTATCATATTGAGCACCGATTAGTTTATTGACAGTTGTATTTGTTACCTTCCTCAAATTAGGTTTTCCATTGATTTAGTGCAGACATGTGATTGCATGAACGACCTGCTTGGTTATCTTATAAGGTTTATCCAGCCATATGAATCAATCATGGACATGACTCAAAATGTATCTTACCCATTCATCTTCATCGAATGTCAAAAAATGAACAAACTGCGTGAAACCCTTCCTCAGCAACTGCGCACATTCCGATTTGGGGTTTCCAACTTCATCCATTATGTGCTCAGTATACAGGGTTAATATATCCTTACTTTTGGTTTCCTCAATTGACCAGTGAATGTATGTCCTAACATCGTCAACATGTAGAACTTCGTATGGAACGGACAAAAAAGCACCATGGGGATCGTCCTCAACAATTTCAATGAATGTCTTTTGAATTGAGGCCTTGCTCGTTCATAAATTTCTACTACCAAAGGTGTATCAACAGAAGAAGACGCCATTTCAAGAAATTTGGGCTTCAAAGGATGAACACACTTCGGTAAATACCTTTTTCTTTTGTTGGATGCACAAAAACTTTTTGTTGGATCACCGCAAGCCTCTTGATCGCCTTGAAATCGGGTTTACCTCACTTTGCAACTTCAACTCTTCACTCACAATGTGAGAAATGATTTATATTTTTCCCTTTTTAACTTTGCAAACCATAACTTTAAGTTGAAATAAATACAATTGTAAAGTTCAACTATACGCCTTGTTCAACATAATCCAATCCAACGGATACCAAGATCGGTATGATGAATTTTGGATAATCATCTCCAAGCATTTGCAATCAACCTTGATCAATCACAGATCTCTTTAGGGGATTCTGCAAAATTTTGCATGAAGATGCCACCCCCTAAGGCCGAATTCCTTAATTACCGGATGAAGATCTTGCACCAGATTCAGGTGCGGAATCCACTTGTTGCCTTGGATTCATCTTTTCTGACCCACATCTTCTCATGCTTGTTCTTGATCTCTTCTACTTTTGCCTTGCCTTTTCATCAGCTTTGTTCTTGTCTACCAGAGAATTCTTGTTTATATTCTTGCTTCTACAATACTTCGCAATGTGACCATTTTTGTTGCATGCATAGAAAACAACATTGTTCTTCTGACTAGCCCTGTTATTGCTTTGATTTCCTTTAGATCTGCATTGATTAGCCATATGTCTAAATCTACTAAAAGCATGGCATCTAACATTCTTGAGACTTATACATTCAATTGACTTATGACCATACTTATTGCAATTGTAACTTTTATCGAAGAATGATGAGTTATTCTGATTGGCTCTATTTCTACATTGACTTGCCATATGACCAAATTTATTGCAAACAAAACATTTACCATTGAACTTGTGAGCATTAGGTTGTCTTACCGGAGGTTTCTTCCTCTTCTGATGATTAGGCTTTGCATTGCTTTGTCCAGAACCAGAGGATTCTCCCTTTTCATATCCAAGTCCTCTTGTGTCCTTTCCATGTCTTTGACTATCCAGCATCTCGTCAAGCCTTCCTGAGCTAGCATTAAATTTGTCCTTGTTATCATTTGCAGTAGCAAGTTCATCTCTTAAGGCAACAATATGGCTTTCAAGTCCTTGACCATCATTCCTTGATTGTGTAAATTCAATCTTCAACTGGTCATTCTCATAGGTAAGTCTGTAGCATTCATCTGATCTATCTTTCAATGATTGAGTCAAACTTTCTTCATTCTTCTTTCTGTCTTCAATCTCCTTAGTTAGCTTCATCATAATGGATTGCATCTCATTCTTCAATACAACATTCTCTCTAGCAATCTTTTCACATTCCTTAGTTTTGCTTTGGTCTTCAATGCTTTGCTCCTGTTTCTCCTTCAGCTTGTCCATCAACTCTTTTCTTTTGTCTCTTGAAGTGTTTACTTGATCTTTCAGAACATTAATGAAGTCTTCAACTGCATTCAAGTTTCTCTTTAAGGAACCTATTTCGTTTCTTCCTGCATTAAGATCCTCAAGTGCCACAAAAAGTTGTCTCTGCCAACCGAAATCCATTGATTCAATCTCTTGGACCTTCCTCAAGCGGTTAGGCTTCTTTAGAGGAACTAAGCTCTGATACCAATTGTTGGAATCAAGGAACAATGAGAGGGGGTGGTGAATTAGTGTTCTACCAGTAAATAAATTTACAAACTTATTCTTAGACCATCAAAAGCAAATGCAAGAAAGTAAAATGCAGGAACACAAGATAATCAACCAAAAAATCATAACACCAAGATTTTTACGTGGAAACCCGAAAAAGGAAAAACCATGGTGGGATTGGAACCCACAATATTCATATACCGTGATCAGGAGTACACTAAAATTACATAAGGGGAATGCACTTGCATTCAAGCACACTGCCTAGAACCAAAGGTTCAATTACAATATGGAAGTTACACTGACTTACATATCATTTACAATGATACTACAATGATTGAACTCCAAAATAGCATCAAACAATGCTTGGATGAGTTCCAGTTAAGTGCAAAAAGTCTGACTATAACTGCTCTGCAACTCTGCCCTGTTCTTCTTCTCAGTTAGCTACCGGATCAAGAATGCGCACGTGAAACTGCGCCAAATAGGTTTCTTGATCACTACTCGCTCATATCACACCTCAAAAAGGTCTTCTACATCGTTCATACATATCTGCAATCACAAAATTAAATATTCATCAAGTTGGCCATCCATATTATGCAATGTAACGTGTAACCAAGTGTCGGCTTAGACCAGATCTCTAAGACATATGAGGATCAACCAAATGATGTCAAAATGATTTCTACATGTCAGCCCTATCATCCCATGCATGAATTTGACCACTGAAATCACCGCAAAGGTTTCAGACCAAAAGTGCTCTGCTTTCCTGAATTACCGGTGACAAATTATTGGACCACTCTCACTGTCAGTTACCAAAATCCATAACCACCGGATAGGATTTCCATGAAGAGTTTCCATCAATGAAAACCCTAATCCATTATACATGCATTGGTATCCATCGGATGAGTGTCAATTTCCAACATAGCCTTGCACTGCTCTAGCTGACTGTCTGCACCAAATTTATTCTTAGATACCCACTTGCATCTAATGGGATTTTTTCCTTTAGGAAAACTTGAACAAGATTCCATGTGTCACAAATAACCAAAGCCATCATCTCCTCCTACATGGCTTGCATCCAAGCCTCACTTTCCTCGGAAGAGAGTGCTTCCCTGTAAGATTTATGTTCATTATTGGTACTTAATAAAGAAAACTTACAACAAAAATCTGGTGGACTATACCTGTCAACTTTATTTTGTTGTAAAAAGAGGAATTGAAATTAGGATACAAACTTGTCTGCAACTTTCCCGCTCATCGCAATTTTGAATTTCTGCAATGGTTGTCATTTCTGCAAGGGAGGGCTCGTCTTCCCTAGAACCTGACCCCCCTGCTAACCTGTAATTGTGTATGTATCTGGCTCTCGTGTTGTGCTCCCAGAGTGATAGATGGGCTCCCTTGGTTGGTGATTCTATCGTGGACGCTTGTAATGTGGCTATGCACGAGGTTCCCTGCCATGTGAAGATTCCACATGAGACCTCCAACTTGGATTCTCTTAGCAAGGTTCCCAAGACTGATGTTGTGGGGCCTTTGTCTAGGGAAGCTCAAGCGAGCACATGGAAAGGTGCTCTTGTTGGAAATACTAAGTCGAGGTCGTCAAATCTGCTGCCAAAGGTAATTGCTGGTGAGGATGGTCTCGAGATTTGTCTCCCTAACAATATTATGGATAATATCGCCTCCTCCCTACACCTCTTCTTGGTGGGGAGATTCTTGGCCTTCAAACCCACGATAGATATGGTCAGAAGATGGGTTGGTTCCAGATGGAAACTAAAAGGTAGTGTCTTTGTCTCTGCTATGCCGGGTGGGCTCTTTTTATTTAGATTCACTGTAGAAGAAGACTTTATTTACATAATGCTTGGTTCATGGTCTTATGACAAACACTGCTAAGCTCTCTCTAAGTGGAAGTCGAGGTTTGACCCTAGTGCAGACCTCCTCAAACTGGCGTTGATCTAGATCAGACTCCCCGGCCTCCCTTTGGAGCTCTGGGATGACACCATTTTTAGATGGATTGGCAAGTCTTTTGGTCAATTCGTTGTTGCTGACAATGTGACAATGTAGAAGTCCAGACTCGTTTATGCTCGCCTATGTGTGAATGTGGTTGTTAACAACCCCCTCCCCAAATTCATAGCTCTCAAATCTAAATGGGGTAAATGGATGCAGGCTATTGTCTACGAGAATGCCTCCCTTTATTCTCAAAGGTGTGGAAAGCATGGTCATGTAATAGCTGACTGCCCAACCCCTCTGCCTCGGGATGAAAAACTGAAGGAGAAGTTGTCCTCCCTGAGAATCGTCAATGTGGAGGCAACTCAGAATGTTACCCCCCCCCCGCCCCCCGATCCCTCGGTTACTGACAATATTGAGGATCAGGCAAAGGACTCGAAGGGAAGGGATGGTCCTCAAGATACTATTGAGGAGAGATACCCCTTCTTGGAAGGTATTCTTAATATGATGAAGACCCCTGACCCCAAGGAGGCACCTCCCTCCTCGGGGAGATGCTTGGACCCAAACTGAGAAGAGTGAGAGATCTCCCAAAGGAAGGTAGAACAAGAAGGACTGAAAGCTGAAGAGTGCTTTAGAGAGAAGAAAGGGTACAACGAGACCACTCTGTTTGTGCTCAAGCAGTTGAATCCCAATACTATGGGGGGAAACGGGAGAAGTATATGGTGCATAGGGGTTGGGCCCACGCCTCCCAAAATGAACGTCCTAGATCCGACCTCCTCTTCTACATCTTCTAGATCTACAAAGGAAATCATTATTCTCTCTCATGGTAGTCATTCTGCCCCGTCTTCGCCTGCAGATAAAGCGAAAGAGGAATGGCAAGAACCCAAAATAAAAACTAGAGAAAATAAGAAGGCAGATGATGGAAATGACTCTAAACCAGGCAAACCCTCTGAGAGGACCTTCAAAACTAAGGTAATGGCCAGAGAAATTGTCAATGGATGACAATTAACTCTGGAGATATCTCAAAAAGGCAAGAAATGAACTTCCTTTCATGGAACTTAAGGGGCTTAAACAACCCCCAGAAGTAGTATGCTCTTAAGCAATGCATAGTAACCAATAAGGTTGATATTATTCTAATCCAAGAGGTGAAAATGACCTATCAAAATTTTGCTACTCTTGTGGATAGTATATGGCTGGGTGTTGCCTTCTATTATAGTGAGGCGGAAGGCGCTTCAGGGGGAATTGCAACTCTTTGGAATAAAAGCAAGTTGGATGGGCACGTTGTTGGCCTTTCTCACAACTTTCTTACTACCAGGTTCACTATGGACAACTTCTCATGGTACTTCTTCAACACTTACACTCCTAATACTAGATATGGCCGAGCTTTGGTCTGGGAGGAAATCACTACCTTCATGACTAATAATAGGGAGGCAATGTTCATGTTAGTCAATGACTTTAACACCCCTCTTTTTCCCTCCGAGAATTTAGGTGGTCTAACTAATTACAGTGATAGCATGCTTGACTTTTCTGACTTCATTAGAAATAACGAGCTATTTGACCTTGACCTTCAAGGGAATCCTTTCACCTGGTCTAACAACAGAAAAGGCTCTAATCTAATTCAGGTCAAGTTGGATAGGTTTCTAATCTTTGCCAAGTGGGACCTTGGCAACAATTCCTCACTCTTGTGTCTCCCTCGCACTATCTCTGACCATTTCCCGATCCTCCTTTCTTGGGTTGATAGGTCAGTCTCAGGCCCCATACCCTTTAGGTATGAGATTATGTGGCACTCTCACCCGAACTTCAAACAGTGTATTCAAAATTGGTGGAACTTCCATGTTCAAGGTTCTGCTATGTTTAGAATCTCTAAAAATCTGGAGATAATCAAAAGGGAGGTCAGAGCCTGGAGTAAATCTTCCTTTGGTGATATCTTCAAGAGAAAGGAGGCTGAAACCAATTTGGACCGTCTCGAGAGAACCATTGCGGAGGGGATCACCTCAATGGATATCCACAAAGAGGAGGAATGTTGGAGACAAAAATGGAAAGAAATCATGAGCCTTGAAGAAATCTACTTTGAGCAAAGATCCAAAATCCAGTGGTTAACTGAGGGGGATAGGAACACCTCCTTCTTTCACAGGTCTGCTTCAAAGCACAAAAGGAGAAACACTATTCGTTCCATTTTGAATAACAGAAATGAAGAATTGGTGGGGAATAGCGAGATTGGTCAATGGGCTTCTCTATACTTTGTTAATACTTACACTAATGACAGGGCGAGAAAACCTACTGAGGTTAGTGATAAGCTTCTTAATATTATCCCTCAAGTCCTGAATGATGCTGACAATAAGCTGTTGATGTGTCGAGTGTCTGAAGATGAAGTTAAAGAGGCGGTTTTTGCGATGACTGCCTTTAAGGTCTCTGGACTTGACGGCTTCCCTCCGGCTTTCTTTCAGGTGTTTTGGGAAACTGTGAAGTATGACTTAATCAAAGCTACCAGGGACTTCATTCGCACTGGGAACCTTCTGAAGAAATTGAATAACACTATCATTGTTTTGGTTCCCAAAAGTCCTGACCCAAAGTTTATGACTAATTATCTCCCTATCAACCTATGCAATTTGGTCTACAAGATCTTCTCTAAAGTTGTTGTCAACATAATCAAACCTCTTCTTGATAGATGTATTAGCCCCTCTCAGAGGGGTTTTGTTTTGGGAAGGCAGATTCTCGATGCAGACATAACTACCCATGAGGTCATCCACTCCATGGAGAAGAGTCACAACCCAGGTATGGCTCTTAAACTTGACATCTCAAAGGCTTATGATAAAGTTAACTGCAATTTCCTGTATGTTGTTCTATCCAAGATGGGATTCCGGGGAAGATTCCTCAATGTTATCAAGGTGGTGGTGGAAAGTGTTCACTACTCGGTGATTGTCAACGACACCCCTTGGGGATTCTTCAAGGTTGGGAAGGGACTCGGGCTGGGGGACCCTCTCTCACCTTATTTGTTTATCATGGTGGCATAAGTTTTGAGCAGAAACTTCTCCCACTTAATCAGGAATAGAAAAATCTCGGGGGTGAAAGCGGCTTCTACCCTTCCTCTGGTGGTTATGCAACAATTTGTTGATGACACCAACCTGTTTGGCCAATCGTCTGTTATAGAAGAAAAAGAATGGAAACACTTGTTGGAGGATTACGCCTTGGCCTCAGGACAACTTATCAATTATAATAAGAGCAAAAATTATTTTTTCAACACGGATAGGAATCTCCAAGGCAAACTTATGAAAATCCTTGGATGTTGTGCTGCTAATCTTCCTGATTCCTACTTGGGTCTTCCCCTCACGATTAGGGAGGTCACCCCCCAATTATGGGAGTCTTATCTTAAAAATAATGCAGAAGAAACTTGCAGGTTGGACTGGAAAAACCCTGAGTAGTGTTGGTAAACTCCAGCTTTTGTCGGCCTCTCTTCAAGGTGTCCCGGTCTATTTTCTATTCCTATTTAAGATATCCATTGCTATATCTAAAAAACTTGAGAAAATCCAAAGAATTTTTATGTGGATGGGGATGGAGGAAAAGTCCAGACTTATCTTAGTCAAATGGGAGGTGGTGTGCAAACCTAAGTACATAGGAGGCCTAGGGATCAGAAATTTTTTGGACATGAACAAGGCTTTGCTGACTAAAATTGGATGGAATCTTGTGAAGGACAAAGCTGACTGGTGCAAGATTATGTGGGAAAATTATTTCAATCACACCCCCTTCTTAACCTTCTATCTTCTAATGAGCTCCCTCTTGGATCAAAGATATAGAACAACATTGTCAAAAATCGGAAGTTGCTTAAGGTCGGTCTAAAATGGCAGTTGGGCAATGGTGAGAAAATTAGATTCTGGGAGGACAACTAGATTGGTGATAGACCCCTGGCCTCTTCCCGCTTCAGTTGCCTCATGGTAACCCTCAAGGACTCACTTGGTCCTCTTGTGATGAATTACATATCCCTCTCTCACTGCTAGTTGACGCTTGTTGATGGTCTAGGAGATAATCCTCATTGGGGCCATTTGGTGGGGAAGTTACAATCTCTTCTTGAGGAGGTCAGGATTCCCTAATTCCCCCATGCTGATAAGTTTGTTTGGGCTATGAATGCCTCAGGGTCTTTCAGTGTTAAGTCAGCCTATAATCTCCTGCTCGCTCTTGTGAACGATTGCTACAGCTGGAGAGAACTTTGGAATTCTCAGCTTATCCCTAAAATAAACTTTTTTTCTGGTGGACGACTCTGCATGGGAAGATCCTAACTATTGATAACCTTAAAAGGAGAGGCTTCCTGTTAGCCAATCAGTGTGTTCTATGTAATTGTGTTGAGGAAAACATAAATAATCTATTTATCCATTGCCCCTTCGCTTCTATGGTTTGGCTTAAATTTTTACGGAAATTCAACATTGCATGGACCACCTTGGAAGACTTGCAACAGTTTATCAGCAACTGGAAGTGCCCCTCTGCTCACCCTGTTAGTCTCAAATTTTGATTTCCCTTCTATCCTTCCTATAAGGAATAAAATAATGGAAGAATAGAACACGAGGGTTTTTCCAAAACATAGGAGAGGGTTAAAAATTCAAAAACCTTAAACCCTCTTTGACCCAAGAAACACAGAGGCAACAAGGCCATTCCAAGCACATTTTGCAGATTTTTGGCCAACTATGAGACAAAAATATCCCATTTTCTAAACAGTGATAACAGCGGCTCTGACTGGGGATGGTTGATTGCAAGATCAACATAAGAATTCAGAAACTCTAGAGAACATACCAAACACAAGCCCAAAAACAAACAACAAAATCAAACCCAAATATATACAAACTAAGACCTACTATGCATGGACTTAAGAGAAGTAATGTTTCAAGAACTATCCATGCACAATAGGTCTTAGTTTGTATATATTTGGGTTTGCTTTTGTTGTTTGTTTTTGGGCTTGTGTTTGGTCTTTTCTCCAGAGTTTCTGAATTCTTGTGTTGATCTTGCAATCAACCATCCCCAGTCAGAGTCGTATCAGTGTTTAGAAAATGGGGTATTTTTGTCTCATAGTTGGCTAAAAATCTGCAAAATGTGCTTGGAATGGCCTTGTTGCCTTTGTGTTTCTTGGGTCAAAGAGGGTTTAAGGTTTTTGAATTTTTAACCCTCTCCTATGTTTTGGAAAAACCCTCGCGTTCTATTCTTCCATTATTTTATTCCTTACAGGAAGGATAGAAGGGAAATCAAAATTTGAGACTAACAAAAGTGGCGACTCTGCTGGGGAACAGTCATAGTGTGTTATATGCTACAGATTGGTGTCTGAAATTAGTTCGAAAATTTTGTCTGGATATTTGTGTGTTTGTGGCAGATTGTATTATCTCTCATTTGTATTTTTCCTTTTCTTTGGAAATTCTCCCGATCTTTAAGGTCTTTGCAAGAAATTTGATAAAACTTGTTTTCTTATTTTCCCTGCAATTGGTGGGTGGTGACTCTGAAAATTATAACCAGTCCTTTTGAATAAGTGTAACTCTTTTAAGAAAAACAAGTATAATGCAGAGAGGAAGGAACACCAGGTCTTTCATGAGGAAACATCCTCATGAGACATTGCAAGAGGGATTACCTGAACAGGCATGGAGAGGCTAGAAAAGATTAGTTGTACATGAGCCATCTAATGCTGCTTGGGTACAGAAGAGCATCAATATGGGCAAGTCATCTGAGAGACCTGTATATGCAAATTCAAATTCTTCTTCCCACGAATCTGAGCAAGACATTTTAGGTTTCCATTCTGGTTTGTTTGGTAATATTGAAGATTTCCAAGTTCTAAATTAGGGGATCTCCCATGCTAGTTTGTCTGGGAAGGACAGGGATAGTTCAAATATTAAGAGAGATTATGTACCTAGGACAGTTGATGGAAACATCAGTTTAATTGATATTGACCAAGTCAATGTGTCAGACTCTGAATAAATCTTCCCTGATGAAGATAAGGTATCCCAAGAAATTGAAGTCCTGAATAGAAAAGTCCATCATTTAATTTCCTTAAGAACACAAAAGGAAGCAAATAAGAAAAGAGAGGTAAAAGAAAAATTGATGGAGAGAGACAGGCTTATAAGACAGATTGTTGATCTTGAGTTGTTTACCCAAGAGAAAGCCAAGAGTGAGGATGAGGGTCCAGTCATCAGAGAAATTCTAGTCCCCAAGACCAACCTTCCATACAAATCTATTGTGCAACCAAATAGGGAAATCCTTAGTGACCCGCAACCTGTTAGAAATAATGTAGACAAGGGAAAAAAGAAGTGCATGGAAGATGGGTCGGGATCTAAGACTACAGTGGAGGTTTCTCATATGTTATCTGCACATGAGAGAAATGGAGAGGATGAGGAAAGAGAAATAAGATCTGCAAATGGAGTTGGAAAAGGCTGAATTAGAAGCAGCCAATCAAGAAGTTAAAAGAAAGATTAATTATCTAAAATCTCCTCCTATAAGTTTTCCCTTAGTAGACCTAAATAAACTTGTTCCTCAGCAAGCTTCACCTCCTCCAGTCAAAATTCAATCAAGCCCCTGTTAATAACCAAGGTAACCAAATCCCTCTAACTCATGGCCCTAATGTAAGAATGAACATGGGAAATAATCTTGCTACTAATCAATTCCAGAGAAGACCTATTAACTTGGAGTTATACAGACAACTCTTCTTTGATGGAATCCCAGGGTACCCCAACCATGTTCCTACAGAATTAAGGGATAGACTCCACAAGTTTGTTGGCAACAATGCCATCAGTGCAGAAAAGCACTTAAAAGCTTTTGGTGACTTAATCAATGATTATGAAATAATAGATGAAGATGTCATCATGAAATTGTTTGTACAGTCCTTAGTAGATGATGCAAGGGATTAGTATAGAGGTCTCCCTGTGAATAGCATTAGATCTTGGGAAGATTTTTAAAACTGCTTTCAAGAACAATATGGTGACAAGACAAATGTGAGCTTTATGCTCAATGAGTTCAATAATATTAGAAAGTCTAATAATGAAATTGTCACAGATTAATTTCAATGCTAGATTTCAGAAAGCAATGCATAGTCTATATCAAGTGATGAGGTTAGATGATAATATGTGTCTGAATACTTATTACAATGCTTTTTATTCTAAAATGGCCTATATTTTGAGGGATAAAAATCCGCATAGTCTGAGAGATGCATTTAGAATTGCCATCAATGTGGAGATTAATAGGAAAGCATTTGGCAAAGTAGGGAGAAGAATTGATGGTAGGTTGTGGCAAGAATCAAAACAACAACCCAATAAAGTTGCTAAAGAAGAAGATAAAATAGAGAAATTAGTGACTGCCATGAAAGATCTTACTGCCAAGGTGAGTAAAAATGATAAGCCTCGTTACAATTGGCAAGATAGACCTCCTAGGTTGCATGACATGCCTTATAACACCACTTGGAAGGATGGCAAACCCCAAAATGAGAAGCCAAAAAACACTCAGAACCAAGATACCCCAGATCCTTTAAAAGGAGGAAATGTTCATAATATGGAGAATACTCCTTGGTGCATGGCTTGTGATGGACCACATTCTCCACATCAATGTGTTGTAGCTCAAGCCCTTGAAGAATCCATGAGACAAGAGGTTGAGCCTGATATCAATATGTTTGAAACTATTATTGAAAGTGATGATGAGTCATTAGAAAGTGAACTCAGTGAATGTGATGTGCTGAATAGTAAAAGGTCTTACCAAGGACAGTTGACCCTTGATTGGCATCCCACTTTGAATGTGGTAACAATTGAAGATGAAGAAGTTCATCTTAGAAGACCCAGGGATGAAGAAGAAGATTGTTAGCTTCTCTTGGCCAAGTGATGATGTGTCCCAGGAGTGGAAAGACGAGTATGCTGGACAAAGAAAAGATATTCCAGAACAACTAGAAGATGTTGTAGTGGACTAACCAACTGAAGAGGTCGTTGATGTTGAAAAGGACATGTAACTGTTTCTTGGAGAATATTGCGATTTGTAACAAACTTTTCTTAAAAATTGTCTGAAGCTTGTAAGCATCCATGATATTATAAATGGATACGAGGACTGGTAAAAAAGGGATCACAAGGATTTTGTAAAGAAGCTCTAGCAAAATATATTTAGGGCTTTTTTCTGGTTTTAAGCAGATTACTCTGAGTTATGTAATATTTTCAATAATTAATATGAATATACATATCAAAGTTCTAGGCCTAAAATTTCTTTGTCTTTTGGTGTGCATTCTTTAGTTTGATGGTGTCATTTGGATAATCTAGGGTTGTTCGAATGAGCATGGATTGTAAGGCAATCTTATAGACGTTATTTCAGGCTTTTCTCTTCAGGAGAGAAATTAAATGTGCATGAAATATTTCTCTCAGCAAATCTATTGTTTGTTGCTATGAATCTGATGAATTGTTCTAGTTAAATGGGAGAGGACCTATGTATATGTTAGGCATGTATAGGGTTCATGAAAGCGGAGATGATGAGATGTATGAGAATGTTCAGTTTTGAAAATTATTGCTTGATTTGGGTGACTCTATAGCCTGAGATAAGGCACTGATATCTAATTGTGGGATTCTTTCTATCTTTCTTGAGGATCAATACTAAATGAATACAAGTTTTTCTTTTAGTGTTTCAGTTTCATTGAGGTGATGAAATCCATAGGTTTTTAGCACTGGTTTACTGTGGATCTCAATTTTAAAGTGTGAAAATACTCACAGAAGGTATACCCACCTGAAGTTTGGATAAGTTCAAAGTGTAGAAGGTCTCAAAACCTTGTTATATGTTACTCTTGAGTTCTATTTTCCTGATCTTTTCATATGCAGACAGAGTTATTGTATTCCTTACAAGAAGGATAGAAGGGAAATCAAAATTTGAGACTAACACACCCTTCGATTAGACAGTTTTGGAAACTCATCCCTCCTCATAACTGTTGGCATATCTGGAAGGAAAGGAACAACCAGATCTTCCGTGAGACTAATAACTTCGTTGACACGATGGTTGGCATAACAAAAAAGCTCCTCAGGGAGAACGCTTTGGTCTACAAATGGAAAATTCTGCAATCTGCCCCTTTGGTGATGGATTGCAATTGGATTAGGACATGGAATTTGCCTGGCAACTTCCTTTGATATGAGAACTCTAAAAGGATGGAGAGGCTTAACACTAGATGGTCAGCCCCATCCCCCACATGGCTCAAACTTAACTTTGATGGCACTGCTCGCAGTGGATTTGCGATGGGAGGTGGAATTATAAGGGATAGCTTGGGCAACTTGATTCTGGCCTATGCGGGGAATTTTGGCTCTGCCTCGAGTAACATGGCTGAAGCCCTAGCGCTCTTCTAGGGGCTTAAATTGGCTCTCAATATTAATGCTAAAAGATTGATCATTTAAGGGGATTCTAAGTTGATTATTGAGGCGACTAAAGGTGTTTCAAGGATTAGCTGGATGATTAACAACATACTCACCGACATATGGTCTATGATTGTTTGGCTTGAGGAATTTTGAATTCAACACATTTATAAAGAGGGAAATTTGGTGGCAGACTCTCTAGTTGCCGCAGGCCTTGAGATGAAAGGTATGAGGTGCTAGAGACACCTGGAATCACTTTTTGACACACAAAAATCCCTCATAGGGAGAAACCAGAATTTCATTACTAACCAATGATTTGCTATGTCCTTTTTTACGGGTGAATGTTTTGGCCCTTCTATGATGTCAAGATGCAAGAGGGAAATTCAAATTTGAATTGGGTAGACTATGCCAAGGTGGCTTTCGGTGGTCCCCGTTTTCTCCACCGCATTGGTCTAGCGATGATGTGTCCGACCACCTATAATTGTGTTACCAAAGGATTGCAGCTTCAACTTTTAATCATTAACTTGATAGACCATATCAAGTACAACACTTATTTCTATAACTGAAACTTAAGATTTCTCCATAATAAAGATCTTTGCAAGTTGGCGGATGAGTTAAGAAGTGTCCTTTCGCATGCTTATCAAAGTTGGCAGATGCATGCCTTGGGAAACACCATAAAAGATAATTATTGCAACTTTCACCACACTTTGGCTAATTTTCTGTCGATCATTCTTATTTTTCACTCTGGTTTTTCCCTCTGCATAACCATTACCAATTTCGTGCTTCTTACCAACTTCACTCTAGAGGACGCTGATATGGGGGGAGATTTAGTCCGGGTTGAGCCGGACATTGTTAATGACTGCTTCCGCAATGACCCATGTGTTTGGATGTATGTCAAAGAAGGGGGCATTATCCCGTTCATGGAAAGCATGACTGGGTTTGACAAAAACCTCTCCATGCAATTTGTCAGCAGCTGGATTGACAGGAGAGTAGTTATGGGGAATATTTTGTTTGAAATTAATGAAGACGTCATTGCCCAAGCTACGAGTCTTTCAACTGAGGGAAGGAAGTGGAAGAAAACCAACAAGGTCATAGATGAGACCAATATGAACAGATTCTACAAAAAGGGTGAGGAGCTAGTTAAGATGCATGGGGTTTTCAACAGAGAATGACTACCTTATCCATGGGACCAGGTGTGTAAAATTATTATGAAATATTTTACCCTTGAGGGAAGATATGGAGTTTTCTATTATTACCGCTTCCCGCTACTCAATCATTTTCGCAACCATGATACTATTTCCTTTTCGTTCTTTTTACTTCATGCTTTAGAATCCACTGTTAAAGAGGTTCGCCATTGCATGAGTTAGGACAACAATTTCACCATCCTCCATCAGGGTTTAATGTTTCGGCTCTACAATTTCCACAGGACCTTGTGTCCGCTTGAACCCATCTTTGTTCAGTCCGCTCCCTCCCTCCACGGCCCCCTTGTTGGTATTAAAAAAGGAAATAAAAAGACCTCGAAAAAGCCTATTACGCCTTGTCAATCCCTTGACCACGCCCCTCTCATTTCCCCCAAAATTGGGGAGAAAAACAAACGCAATCCTTCCTCCAAGAAACCCAAGAAATAACCTAAGATCCTGTTAGTTGAGTTTGACGCGGAGGACGATGTGACCCCTCAGAGGTCCATCAGATTTGCTGGCAAACCTTGTATGAAACAAATTGTTGTGAGGAAGAACTATGCCAAAGAGGGTGAAGAAGATTTTGAGAAGGCAGAAAGTGATAAGGTTGAGGATGATATGGAGGCCACAGAGGGCTCAGAATCTTCTAAGCTGGATACCAACACCCCTGACTCTGAGACTGTTAAAGATGATAACAAGAACACCTCCCCTTCTTCTTCCACTTCCCCCCCGCATAATCAGATCTCTGAGGAGGATGGGAGAAAGTCTGAGGGCGGTTAGACTGTTGTTGAAGGTGGAGAGAAGGAGGAGGTGGTGCATTGTGCGAGATTTAATGCTATCTCTGAGGACCTGGACGGTGTGAAGAAGAAGCTGGACTATTTGGATTCCCATGTTAGCAAAATTGCAAAATTTGCCATTAAAGTCGTGCACTCCTCGACCACTTCAATGTGCCTGCTGCACCAGGAAAAAGTAAAATAGGGTGGGCTGGAAGGTGACACCACGAAGGAACTATTTGAAATCCTTGCTGAAGATTGGACCGGGCTACTGCTCTCCCAGCAAATGGGAGCTGGAAAAAATGATTAATGGTTTATGCTTTCCTTTTATGTTATAGTTTTAGTTTCAGGATCGGTTGGATCCCTATTAAGTTTAATTTCTTTATCAGCCATATGAGGCTTGTTAAGACCCTTTCTACTTTCTTTAGTTTTCATAGTCTAAACAATATACTTATCTCTAAGGATAGATGGTTTAAGGTTAGTTTCTTTTTGGTTATTTGTTGTTTAAGTTGCTATATGGACGAGATTGTTATCAATCTTGGTTTATTCTATAGCTATAGGTGGTTTTTGTTTTTGATGATTAAGATAGGGATTGGTTGACTGTCGTTTGGCAATTGTGTGTGTGTGTTGGTTATGCTCTCTCTGAGGCTTACTATGTATTCTAGGTCAGCCCCCTTGTTTTGGCTGCTTTATTATCAAAAACTTGATTTTGTTGTCTAATGGATTTTCTCACAAGTGGAGTACAAGGATCTTCTCATTATTTTCAACTTCTTTTGTTACAACAAATTCTTCAAAACTTTCACTTGAACTCTCTTATTCTTCTCCATCTTATTTTCCATCTCTTTGTTCTTCCACATGTGCATCTTCTTGCTTAGTTTCAAAATGGTCTTTGACTATTCCTTTTGTTGTTCTTCACTCGAGTCAACTCTAAATTCCCCAAAAATCACATCTCTAAAAATTATTGGATTAGAAGATTCCAAAGTTTATAGCCTTTTACCTTCTAACCATATCCTACAAAAATGCATTTATAATATTTTGGATCCAATTTAGATTGTTTCTCTTGAGGCACATGAACAAAAGCCGCACAACCAAAGACCCTTAAATGTGAAATTAAAGGCTTTTTACCCAGCCACATTTCACAAGGTGTTTTATGAACAAGATCTATAATCCAAATAACAAGCAGTTCCAACAACTTTTGCCCAAAAACATTTATCTAGCCTAACACTACTTAACAAGCTCCTACCTCTTTCCATTAATGTATAGTTCAGTCTTTCCACTACCCCATTTTGTTGGGGAGTGTAAGGTGTAGTCTTTTTCCTAGAACTATTCTTGCATGTTTGCAAAACTCATTAAATTCATTAGAGTAATATTCACCCCATTGTTAGATCTCAATACTTTTATCTTATAATCTGATTGCTTTTCAACCAATGCCTTAAATTCCTTAAATTTGGTGAAAACTTAAGATTTTGAATGCATAAAATAAATCCAAGCATATCTTGAGACATTATCAATGAAGGAAACATAATATCGAGAAGTATTCAAAGAGTCGACATCCATTGGACTACATACACCCAAATGAATAATCTCTAAAAGTGTCTTATCTTTGTTAACTCCTTTAAGAAATGAAGATCAATTTTGTTTACCAAACACACAGTGCTCACAAAAATCATTTACTTTAACAAAATTATAAGAAATTTTCTCAACTAGTTTCTTATCTATAATGGTCTTAAGACCCTTTTCACCAATGTGACCCAATCTATGGTGCCACAACATACACGCATTTCAATCCTAGTTACAAAATTTGAATTACAAAAGGTAGAAGCATGTAGCTTAAACAAAGTCCCTATTTGAGATCCTTTAGCAATTACCAAACTTCCTCTTACCAACCTTTCCTTTGCCAACAATCTTCACTAAGGTGTTACTAGCAAGAAGAACTTCTCTTCCATCATATATTTTATACTTAAAAAACTACCTCTTGTGAGGAGTCATATGCTAGGAATCACCCGAATCAACAAGCCAAGCATAATTACTAATAGAGTTAATTGAAATAAACAAAGCATCAAAATCACCATCATCTAAAGACTTATCCATGAAAGCTTCAGTATTCTTTTTTCATTCTCTACACTCCTTCACATACCCTCTTTTACCACATTTCCAACACTTCACTTTTCTCTTTCCAAGGGTCTTAAAATGTCCTTTTGACTTGTCCTCCTTTTTTATCCCCTTTAGGTCCTTTCTCCTTAAACCTTCCTTAAACATGCAAGGCATCTTGGGAGCCAACATTCATGGTCTTTATGCTTGTATCTTTTGAAATAAAGAAGGGGACCACACTATCCATCTTAGGATCTGTACCACCACTACACATGGAAACAATTAGATTTTCCCAAGAATCAGGCAAAGAGGAAATCAATAAGATACATTTATCTTCATTTTCTACCTTAAAATCTATTGAAGCAAGCTGAATTATAATCAAATTAAATGCATTTTGATGTTCAACAATAGAATTGTTACAGATGTGTGCTTTGTTGTCATTGATGTCAAATAATGTGGTTTGGATGTGTTATGGTCCGAACACCTGCTTTGTGGGATTCAACATCTCTTGTGTGGGATTTAGTGTCGAAGTATTTTGTTGAAGTGTCTGTAGTTATGCTTTTGTATTGATTGTTATGATTACGTTTGTACCAGATAATGTTATGATTGGTTTTTGTGAATTGGATAAACAAATTGCATTGGCAGTTGTTCCAGTTGATATTAGCTTGTTTGATGGCGAGGACAATTGAAAGCTTTATATGTATGGTCCTGGTGTTGTCTATTTTGGTCCAAACTTTTTCAGTGCATGTGTTGGGATATGATGTATATTCTCTAGTCTGATGACTTTGTATGATGTATTCTTTTGGTTCGGTATTGCTCGTTGGATGTTGGTTTAGGTTTGGTTTATGTTCCACATTTTATATTTTGGCTCAATTGAATATCTTGAGTCAAAAATGTGTGTACATGTTACAGTCTATCTTTTGGCCAGCTTGGTGAGAATGCTTTGCTCCAGTTTGGTATATATACATGATGATTTGTTGAAAAGAATATATATGAGTGAGTTGCGAGTGAATTGGATGATAATGAATATGCAAGACATGTGTGTGGAATTCAGCAGTGAGTATGTGTGACTTGATGTATGGATGTCGATATGGTTTGAATTGTTGTGTTAGATGGTATTGCAATGCAGAAGGGACAGTGGATGTAAAAGTTGTAATATGGAAGATTTGGTGGTCTTGATATTTTATTAAGGTCAGAGATTACGCTTTAATAATGACTGTAATCAACATATCTAGATGCATTTATTCATACAATTATTTTCTTGAAAATTGTAAATCTGTATCTTGCCTTGTTGCAGTTAGCTTCAGGTTTTGCAAGTCCTCTTTTGTATCTTGCCCCATGAGCAATTAGCCTTGGTCTGCAAGTCCAGAGCAATGAGCTCTCTCTTTTGTAAACATTTCTATATAGTGGATTATCTTGTGAGTTAACACTCATTGTGGTTTTTCCTAGTTCGAGTTTTCCATACATAAAATATTGGTGTTCTTGTGTGGATATTTTTTGATGATCTTGTTTAAAGTTTTTGATGTGCATATCTGTAATTAATTGGTTAGCATAAGTTTGTAGTCCAGATTTTTAATTTATGCTAATTCACCCCCTCTCTCAGCATTTGGTGTGCGTTCAACAAGAATCACGCTCTTTCATTTTTCAGAAAATAGAATCATCTTTTCAAATATAACTTATTAGAGAAACTCTTAGTTTGGTAGATTTCACCTATTTTCCTCCATAGCTTGTAAGTGATGTCTTTTGTAGAGACATTTAGGAGGATGGAGTGTGTAAGACACAAACGAATGGTTCCCCATGCATTCTTATCATTTTTCTTCTATTCTTCATCTAACAACTAAGAGTTAGCTGGTTTCTTTTCTTAAAAAACATACAACCATTGATCTCTTTCTTCAAGGAGATCTTCAACTTTCAACTTACACATATTGTAACCAAATCCATTGAACTTCTCAATATCTTAACAGGTGGTGGCGCCCGTGGTATACAACCTTTCTCAAATCTACAAAAAACCTGCAAAAACAAAAGCTCTCACTGCAACAAAAAAACCTTCAACACGTATAGAGAAAGGTATCCCTCAACAAAATTGTTAGTTCTGAGACCAAATGTTGTAAAACAAGGTGAAGAAGGCTTACAATATGAACTTTAAGTTGAATATTATTCCAAATAAGAAACCAAGATTAACCCTTGTCAAAGTGATTGTAGAATTAAAACAATAACAAGAAAACCATTACACGCTAAACACCAAATTAGCATTGGGAAATCATTTCTAGAAAAAACTCCCTCATAGAAAGAGAGGAAAGTATATTACTAATCCAATGAATCTTACAATAATAATACACTTATATGTAGACCTCTATAAAATCCGACAACACTCTGTTAGCCTGAAAATTGAGCAAGATTGAATAAAAACCTTAAGCTCAAGGTTCCAATTTATAGAAGTTTGTGAGGATGAAAACCACTATGATATTACGAAACAACAGGCAACAAAACCAACTAGAGAAACTCAAACCTACCTCCAAAATAGCCTCTTATAGATGCTTCTTACAACTGTCATATGGCGTCTACCAAATTTTGGTGCCCATGGACCAATATAGCAATATTATGTCATAGGTGTTGTCATAGACTCTTATAACATCTATCATTACTATCATAGATGCCCTTACAACCCCTAACAAGTGTCCAAACACCTCAAAATAGAAGCTTCCAAGAGGTGACATCTAACTATTTTGTCCTTTTTCTAGAGGACAAATAATAAAAGTAACTTTGCCTTTACATGGTGTCTTTCACCACCGTTGGTTAAACACTTTTACCTCTTATGGGTAAATTACAAAAGATATTAGGAAAACAATAAATTAAAGTATTTGCAAGGTTGATGGAACCTAAATCTTAACATAAAACACCCGATTTGATCATGACACCTTTCAACATCAACATGGAGTCCCCTAAGAAGAGTTCATAGACCTCCTACATTTTGAGTTAATTTATTCTAATGCATTTATTTCTGGAGTGGCAATATCTCTTGCATACACCTTTGGTATTGTTTATTTCTAAGGGGATGAATGTTTGTCAACAGCTATGGACCATTAGCTCTACACATAGTGGGGGGCTACTTAGTCCTTCCACTTCTTTCCTATCTCTATTATTGGGGAGTGGGGAGGGAGGACAAGGTAGGGAGTGGCAGACGTACTTCCTAGTTATGGGAGGGGCATTCTTCTTCTTTGAGGGGATTGCATATGTACATGGGTACCTAACATGGCTTCATTTGCTAGGATCGATCATTATCTTTTCATTCACTCAAGCCATGCTTGGAGGGGTGGGGGTGTTGGTGTAGGTTTTTAAATTCCTAGTGGGATATTTATTTTCCCTTAAACATAGGTTTCTCCTATACTTTTATAGAGTGATTTTAATTACTTAATAATTAGGATAATATGTTGAGGTATCCCATCCTTTGTTAGAAATTAGTGTGCACATAAATGAGGAATATTAGGATGCATAAAATAATAATTTATTAGGTTTGTTGAGTTTGTTAAATATGCTATTATAATAGTGGTACAAATGTGTTTATATTGATTTGTTAAAACAACCTAGTCTATTTAAGAATATTGTTTCCTAAAAAATAAGATATGGAAAATCCTATAAATATTTGAATGAAAATAATAAGGAGAAGCGTGTATTATTTGTTTTTTAATTATTCTTGCTTCAATTGTCTCTGCCCATATTTCTAATTTGGTATCAGAGCATCCATTATTTTAATTTAGGCTCTGCCTATTATCGTTTTGAGAAGAAGAGCTACTCCGTTGTTTTAATTAGATCACGGTTACTAGGAATATCAAAATTCTACATTGATATGACTTAGAAAGAGTTGGTAGGCGGATTATGTTTGATAGATTCTAAGTGAAGGGGATCTTCCCGAGATCAAATTTTTCCTTCCTATTTTTGAGTTCATTGATGGAGAGATTATTAGTAGGCACACAGATGGGTGCCACCCATGTTGCTTAGGGTTTGACAAGACCCTCTCAATTGCGGCAAATTGTCAGTTTTTTGTGGATCTCAAAACTGCACCCATCTGTGTGCCTACTAATAATCTCATCTGCTAAAGTAGCCACTCATTTTGAATCCCACAGGCACCGACATTGACAGTTTTTAGAGATGGAGGGTTCTTTCGATCTTAGTCTGTTGGGGAGGCCATGGTTTGAGGCTGTCCAGTTATCATCGAGTGTGAGACCGAGCCTTTCATACACTAATATTGATTTTTGAGGGGTACTATCAGGGTGTGCATTTGAATTTGTA
Organism: Cryptomeria japonica; assembly: GCF_030272615.1. NCBI lineage: Eukaryota > Viridiplantae > Streptophyta > Pinopsida > Cupressales > Cupressaceae > Cryptomeria > Cryptomeria japonica. Next base: position 274,200,961 of record NC_081410.1, on the reverse strand, counting down.
GACTAACCATCATTCATTCCATGCTACCCACTAGCGATTGCAAATGCTAGTTTCCAACCTTATGCTTTTCACTGTTGTTGCCACATAAGACTTGATTGCTAATAACTATGGGTATGCCACTATCTAGCCACGTATTTGCCCCGACTTATGGTTTCCTTATTATTCAGCTCGTGATTTCATTTTTGCAAAGCCCGATTTATTAGTGGCGGTTTTTTTCTTTTTTCTTTTTTTAAGCAAATCCATTTTTCTTGCTTACTTGGTCACCTCGTCAAAATCGTGGCAGAATTCATCTCAATGCCCATCTTATATTGGCGATATCAACAGTGGGTTCGTGGAGTCCCTTTCACGATAGATTTGCCTTCGATTGACTACTTCCTGCATTCAATTAGTGGCGAGCTCTTTTGTTCGTGGAGTCCCTTTCACGATAGGTTTGCCTTCTATTGACTACTTCCTGCCTTCAATTAGTGGCGAGCTCTTTCGTTGGGATGCAGCTATTCTTGGGATGCAGCTATTCTGGTTTCAAAAAAACACATTTTGTCAATAACACGAAGGTTATACGCATTTTATTGATTGTTGATTTTGCGATTTATGGCTGTGATTTTTTCAGTTGTCAATATCACGGTATATATTTTGATCATTTTGAAGCCAGAATAGCTGCAGCCCGTTTGTTGTGTGAGAACGAGTAGTTTCTGAAAAATAAATTGAATGAATGATTCAATAAATCGGATGATTACATTGAACGATATACACACGTATATATAGAGGTTACAAGACGATGTTCTATAATTAGAACATAACGTTAAAGTAAAAGATTAAAGAGCTAAATGCTAAATTAAGCTTAAATGCTAATTAATTAAAAAGAAAAAGTTAAATGCTAAATAAAGCTTAAAAGCTAATTACATAATAAAAAGCTAACCTTAACAAGCTAAATAAGTCGACCACTAAAAATAGAAGATGGTCATTATAGAAGATATTAATATTATTTTAACACCCTCCCTAATGGTCATCATACTCAATACCCTACAAGAACACACTGCATGTGTTAAGATCATAGATGCAAAGAACACTCTGCTGCTACGGAGACCCTCCCAAGATCTGCAGAATGTAAATGATCAAAAGTACCAAAAGCCATCCAAGTGAATGTGGCCTTCACACGCTACATTCGAAAATTGCAGAAACCCTAGTCGAAAATTGCAAAAACCTTTGGAAAATTTTCAACCTGCAAAAAAAATCTACCCAGGAAGAGAAAAAGAATCTGCTTCTTTTTTTGACAAAAAAAAGTTTTAAAAAAATCTCTTCAGTAAATTTTTTTAATTTCCATGCTCTGATACCATGAAAAATAAATCTCTTCAATAAATTTTTTTAATTTCCATGCTCTGATACCATGAAAAATAAATTGAATGAATGATTCAATAAATCGAATGATTACATTGAACGATATACACACGTATATATAAAGGTTACAATACGATGTTCTATAATTAGAACATATCGTTAAATTAAAAGATTAAAGAGCTAAACGCTAAATTAAGCGTGAAAGTTAAATTAAACTTAAAAGTTAATTAACTAAAAAGAAAAAGTTAAATGCTAAATAAAGCTTAAAAGCTAATTACATAATAAAAAGCTAACCTTAACAAGCTAAATAAGTCGACAACTTAAAATAGAAGATGACCACTAAAAATAGAAGATGACCATTATAGAAGATATTAATATTATTTTAACAGTTTCTTAGTCTAGTTTAGTGTTTCAACAATGTGTCAAGGTTAAGTTACCTTATTTTATTTAGAATAGTGTTTATTGTAATACCCCTCTAAGCCTCAACATGAAAGGGAAGGCACTATATGACTTTAAAACCGATGTCTTCCCGCTCAAAACCCTCGGCCTCTTTGCAGGCACCTACTTTGGGTGCCTCCGCTTCGGTGGGGGGTACTGATGTTTCTAGCAGCTCTAATGGAACGGCCCATGCTGGTGATGAAGTGCCCGTTGTGCCTCCATTGACGTCTGCTAGTGCTCCTTGTTGTGTTGATTCGGCTGCTTGTGTTTCGGGTGCGGATTGCTCAGCTTTTGGGGTCTCTAGGGGATCTTAAGTGGATCGTCTGGCTTTTGGAGGGGGTAAGGGATCTGCTCATGCTGAGACTAAGCCTTTCCCTGTTTGTCGGTCTATTGCTATTAATCTAGAAGAAGAGACAGTTAAAGAGATTGATCAGGTTGCCTCTAATCTTTCTTCTACTGCGGTTATATGTCGTTTTAGGGGTTTTTGGCCCAGTCTCCCGGGACTCCATGACTGGATCTCTGAGCATTGGGAACCCCTCATTTCGGATTCGGTTCAAATTTTCCCTTTGGCAAAGGGTTTTTTTATTACCAAGTTTGATAAAGTGGTGGATAGAAAGATTATTCTATGTGACCATTTTTTTTGGGAGAATCGTTTCCCTTTGATGATTAAACCCTGGCATAAGGATTTTAATCCCTCATTTGAATCCTTTTGTAAAATGTCGATTTAAGTTAGACTCCCCAACCTCCCACTTCATCTTTGGGTGGACCAACTCTTTGAGGAAGTGGGTGAGGCTTTGGGAGATTTGCTTATGCTGGATGTGGAGTCCTCTGATATCCTTCATTCCACCTATGCTCATATTTTGGTAGATATTGATGCTTCTAAGGGGCTGCCAACAAAGATCAAACTTTTGACCCCCAAGGGTTTTTGGATTCAACCTTTCGATTATGAAGGGATTCCCTTCAAATGTAGAAGATGCTTCAAGATTGGGCATGTCGCGGCTAAACGTGATTTAGTGAAAGTTAAAGTGAAGAAGCCCTCTTCATGGTAGAAAGGTGTCTCTTCTCAACATTATATGGTATTCAAGGGCTCTTCTCAGATGATTGGGCAGGGTCTTCCCATCAATGGCTCTAAAGTGCTCATGGTGGATTCTACTGGATCTGTCCCCTTGGTCCCTGAGACAGGATCTGATATTCCTTCAGTGGATGTTGTTGATGGTGTTGTCCCTTCTGTTGACGTTTCAAATGGTGTTCCTACTTTGATTCCTTCTGAGCCATCTGATGGCCTTGATATTTTACAGATTGTTGGTTCTTCCCTTGCAGCTGGGTGTGACAAGATTCTAGATGGTACGTCTGTTGGTGTTGCCCCTATACCTGTTTCTGCTTCTGATGCATCTGTTGGAGTTGTCCCTTTGTCTGTTTCTTCTTCCAGGGATGTGTCTGGCCCTGGATCTGTTGGTCTTGATGTCTCTTCGATGTTTGTTGGCCCCTCCTTGGGCGCTGGGTTTCTTGCGTTGGATTCGCTGGAGTGGCAAGCTGAGGCTGCTAAGGTTGAAGAAGGTTGGATTTCGGTTAAAAACAAATATTCTAAAAGGTCTTCGCCTTCTTTTGACATGACCCTTAGATCCCAAAAGAAGGGATCCAAAGGGAAATCCTAATGTTGGTTGTTTGCTTCAGGTTGGGGGGGCTTGTTGTTAAAACCCCTTTGGGTAGTTGGAACTTTTCTTTTTTACCGCTCGTTGTTTCTCCCTTTGGATATCGGTCTTCCTACAGATTTCCCATGCATAAGTTTTTATCTGTCAGGCAGTTTTTCATTTTGGAGGGGTCAGCCTTTTTCGATCCCCTTTCTTGGCTTTGTTCTGTCTAATCTTAGTTATGTTTCGTTTAGTGGTTATTCTTGAATATCTTTAGATGTGGGTTTCGGGTTCTCTCAAATTAACTTTCTTTTTACAGGGTTTCGGGTCCCTTCAAAATCTATTTTCCCTTAATCAAAAACATGAAAGGGAAGGTATTACGATCCTGAACCTACACTTTAATGCAGATAATGTAGTAATGTAGTAGTAATTAGTGTGGATATTGATGTAGATAGTTATAGTGGTCGTTATGATGAAAATGTTTATACTAATATGGTTAACTATCGAAAATGGCTTGGTTATGTTTACAATGAATTTAATATTTAGGCTATTTACATGCATATGGGGATGCTTAGTTATAATGTGAAAATGTCTTGATTGTGCTATTTAGGAGGTGGTTATTTAATGTTATTATGTTATTGATGGAATGTGTTATTCACAAGTAGATTTTTTTAACTATGTTTATTATATGGTCTCATTTGGGAAATGAATTATATGCCTGTATCTTGCTTATGTTTCTTTTGGTTTATGTTGGCTTTAGTGGCGTGTTGTCGATTAGAAGTAGACATACTCAATTGATTTATTGAAGGTTACTTATGTATAATGGATCTATGTTTTAGGACATGAATATGTTATAATGAATTATATTTTTAGGGACCAACTAACGATATTAGGGTTTATGGTTACAATTATGATTTCCTAGTGATTTTGATATAATGAGAGTATAATGGTGATATTAGGGTTTGGTGCTTAGGATCTCTTAATGGTTGTATGTGAGATGAAGTATTATGTTGATGATGGATTATGATGTACTCTCATATGTTTAGGTGATTCTATTTGAGGATTAGTTATGATTACTAATGTTATTTGTCAGATGTATATTTGGATGTATAGGTTGTGTAGGAGTTTTGTTTAATGCAGGTATGAGGCATCGACTCCACCCAGCTTCATGGGTCTAAGTGTTCCTAAACAATCCTCAATGGTGTTAATGGAGATAACATTAAGGCATTGTCCCTAGGCATTGTCCCAAATTAGGGAAATAACTTTGGTCTTGAGTTCACCTATTCGAATTGCCATAAAGAGAATGTTCGTATCCCTGAGTCAATTAGCTTGATTGTGTGGTTTATGATGCTTGATCTTGGTTATGTTCATGTGCATTTATGTCATGCCATTTATTATTCTATGATTGATTATTATATTTTGATGGTATAAACTTCACTCATTATTAATGTTTTTAACTAGGGTGTTGACCCTTTACATAGTCAAGGACTATCAACAACACTTTAACAACAATAAAAAACCAGGGTGCGGACCCTTAAAACGAAACAACCCAAGCCCACTAAATGAAGGGGGGAAGTATCTGAGCCTTGACAATGAGGGGTTTGGGGAAGGGGGGAGGACTTCCCCTTCCGCCTACGACAAACAACAGTCCATACGATACTATCATTAGGACCAAGAAGAGTGTGGTCCAGCGAGGAGGACCTTGTATGGTTACAAACAATAGCATCAGTAGAGTGTTGTTGCAGAACCGCGACGGATTGTTTCAGCGGAGCAGCAACAGGTGCAGAAACATCAGCAACATCAATAGGGGAAGACCGGGGCGGCAAAGTTGGAGCAACAAGAGTCGAATCCACAAGGGTGGAAGCAGCCACAACAGTGACATCAATAACAGAAGTAGGCACATCAACATCCTCTTGAGAGGAGCCAACCAAGTCAAAATCAAAAGCAATGATAGTTAAGTGCTCATCTGTAGCATCCTTCCACCAAGTAGCAATACCCTTGTGACATAGAATAGAGCAATCCAAAGCCAAATGACTCGTAGAAAAGCACTTCCGACAACAGAAGCAAAGGCCCTCATAGTCCAACGGTTGAGTCCAAGGCCTATCCCCAACCATAAGAACCACATCCCTTGGGAGAGACGAGGAGATGTCAATATTGACCAAAATACAGGCAAAGGTAAAGTGGCCCATTTAAGAAGTGGTATCATCAACCTTCAAGAAGTAACCAATCAAGTTACCAATGGCCTCATAGCAAGAAAGTTTCCAAAAATGAAGGGGAAGATTTAGAAGATGAACCCAGACTGGATGCACATTAAGTGGTTCAGTAAGAGGGTTAAAAGGTGGTGTCCAAGGCTTAATAGAGAGAGCATGAAGTCCCCAAGCCCACAACTTGCCTAAAACCAGATCACGGTCCGACGAAGATACAAATGAAGCAATGAAAAAGCCTTTAGCACAAGGAAAGAACTCAATATTATGAGCAACCAAGGGCTTCCAGGAGTCACTCACCTAACAATGGAGGTCAGGTAACGAAGGTTAGAACCCAGAAAATCTGCACACTAAAGAACAACGTTGGAAGATCTCAATGTTGTTAACAACATCTTGTCCACAAACCACCACAAGGGAGAGGACAAACCCCCTTGAGGGGATGGGCAACAGATCTAGCCACACGAGCAAAGTTGCAATTACCAGCAAAAGAAGGTCTTGACTGAGCCTTAACACCCACAATAGGGTTGTCATCAGTACCAGAATCACCAAGAGGAGGAGCGACACAATCCACAATAGAAGCACCATCTGGAAGGACATTCACGAAGGGGGGAGGGCACAAATCACCCACCGTCATGGCAGAACCACTTAATCACCAAAGAGGTCTCAGCCACAACAGGTGATACGCAAGGGGCATTGAGCACTGTAGGGCGAGCATAGTCCACACAATGAGCATCGATCAAAGAAGAGTGTGCAAGAGAGACGGCCAACCCAACAAAGGAAGAAACTCCACCGACCAAGGCATAAGCACCACAAGGGGGAAGGGGTGGAAAATCGGAAGCAAAGAAGGCGCCAACGCTACCATAACGCAGGCCATCACCCACAACGCCAAGTACACTAGGAAGGACGTTGCACAAGTCACCCACACAAGGCACACCAAGGAGAAGGGTGGCAAAACCACACAAAGGAGAACCGTAGCAGAGGCGTTTTTCAAAAGCACCGTTTGAGTGGGAGAAGCAGTGGTAGTCAACATGTTGAATATCTAATGTTTAAATATTATAATATTAAATATATTATTAATATTAATATTAAATGGTGTGACATAAATTGTATATATCAATATTATAATATTTGGTTCATTTTGTGATTTATGAGCATTTGGTGGGTGTAATTATAAATTGGGTGGAGTAAATTATTATTTTTATTTTTATTTATGATTTATTTTGGGGGGAGGCTTATGGTATGTATTTGATTATTTGTGGGAGTTGGTTGCGTACTTGAATTAATGAATTGATTTATGTATTGTTATTATATGGTTTTGTTGAAAAGTTATTGAGGATTCGTGTAGAAGTTTGGGAATGACATTTTAGTAATTGATTATTGATTCTTGGGAAGGGGGTTGCTGGAACTTTTTTAGAGAGCCTTTTTGGAGAGTTTGATTTGGGTGCAATTTTGGGAGAATTTGGAAGGGAATTTTCATTCCTTCTTGAGCAAGTTTTGAGGGGAGATTTTGGAGATTGTTGCATTGTGAAATTTGAGGATTGGTTGGAGTTTTTATTGCTACTCTTTGCTTGGTTGGCTAGAGACTTTTTGTTGTTCATGGGAGTGGATTTGAGCATTTTTCTTTCTTCTTTCTTCCATTTTTCCAATAAGTGCACAAGCACAAGCTTTTCCTTTTGATTTTTGCAGGTTACAAAGGAAGTTCATTTAGTTTGTTGTAATCATGACTATGTGCCCAATGGACTTATAGACATTTGGTCATATGCAAGCAAGCTTGCATCCACTCTGATTCACTAGATATGTTGATATTAGATGTCGCCATTAAGCCATCAATTATTTCCGATCTGAGATATTCTCAAATGGCTTAAACCCTCCTACATTTATAGCTAAGGCCTTAAACCCTAAACCCCTAAGCCTCATGTCTTCCTCGTTTCTTAGCCATGTTATATTTTCTAGCTGACTTATTATCGCCAATCATGGCACTTAAGACCACTGGTTGAAAGGCCATTTTAACGTCCGAGCAACTGGCTCCTTCCTATGCGCTCACCAGTTCAACCTTGATGCCTTAGCTCTTCCCTCACCTTGATTCCTTGCGAGTGTGATGACATCATCAAGCTTTATGTCGCGAGATGGAAGGATTAGCCTTATCTTCATCTCCACCTAGCACGCGCCAACCGATCAACCAAGCTCGACCACAGGATGGAGGGACAACTAGATTGCTTAAGTTTCATCTTACCCCTCACCCCAACGTGGTTCTATTTTCACATTGACTTGCTATCACCAATTAGATCACTTAAGTGTCACTGGCTAGAGGGTCCCTAAAGCATTCTTTCATTGGCCCAAAGCTCCCTGCTACTGTTTCTTGAGTAAAGGTTGTAGGCGCAAATGCTACTCTGTTGATCCGCAGGTAGAAAATAAGGCTAAAAAATTAATCTGCAAAGTTGCATAGTTATGAATGAAAGCATGTGATGGTGTGTTCCGCAACTCCACATTGTCCACAAGTGGTAGCAAATGAAGGAAATGGGATCTGCGGAGCTGTAGAGTGATCAAATGGTAAGCAACAGGTGAAAAGGTTAATATATAATGTATTCCACAACTTGGCAAATAAAAATTGTGATTGGTAAAGTGACTTGTAGAACTACGGAGGTGGGATAAATCAATGATGTGGGGCCAACATTTCCAAGACTGACAAGAGAATGATGTAGGGCTATTTCATTGGCTTGATAACTTTTAAATGTTGACATGGGTGACAGGGGAATTATGCATTCTGCAAGTCACAAGTAGAATTGAACAAAAAAAGATGCATTTGTGGAGTTGCAGAGTGATAAAATATGAAGCATGTGTTATTCCATAGGTCCAAGGTGGTAACAAATGAAGAAGAATTTATCTGTGAAGCTGTGGAGGGAACATAAGACAAATGGTGGGCCCCCTTGTCCATCTGTTTCGCAGGCAGATGCAGATCAACATTGATGTTCTAATCGCCCATTATGAAGACTCCCATGATGCATCGAGGTTGTTCATTTCGATGTGAAGACCAAATCTAATGGCTCACATTCAAAACTGATGCAGAAAATTTGAATTCAAATAGGTGCCCGAGGTAGCTGCCGACTAGCAGGTCGACATTAATATTTTGACCTCGTCAGCAGCTTGATCTAATTTGATCCTATTCCAACTACTCCCAAACACTTTAGGACAGCTTCCACTACTCCTTTCAGGCTCTGTAGACACTTCTAAAGGATGCTCATGCCCATTTACTACGCGCAGAAGACTTTTAGGCTTGATAAATAATTTGCAAGCGCCATCTAGTGACAAAGCCACCCAAATTTTAATGCGTACTGCCCTTCATCGACTACACTAATATTTCTTTTCGTCCTTCTCAAATGGAGTGGATCTGTTTCTCATATAGAAATTTATGTTTTATGTATTTGTAATTTTGCCTTGCCTTGCCTTGCATTAAGTTATCTGCTTTTTACCTCTTTCCAATTCAAACATTTTGTGTAAAACATCTTACCTTTTTGTTTGAATGCATTTTCTCTGTTTCCAGATTATATGTTGTTTTAAACACCTTAGTAGATCTTGTTTTTGAATTCTCTTAGCTCCTTGCAGTGTCTCATTAAGATCTAACCTTCATATTTTCTTCAGAAAACTGATTAAAGTAGGAAATTGTGTATGTCTTAGGGTAGATTTCTTCGATGTTTTGTGCAATCATAGGCAAGGATAGACCAACTTCAATCTTGGTGCACCACCACTTTTACTTTTCTACACTCCTTGTCCCCTTTTTTCTGCAATTTAGTAGAATAGGTTTTAAGAATAGGCTTTACAAGTGTTGGATTGGTTCAATACTGCACCCTGATTGGAAATGAAGTTGGCTTTCTCCATGGACTCAACCTCACATGCACAAGGTCCCACACTTGGAGGTTGTCTCCATGTTTCACAAGGTTGTTTGAGTTAATAGCTCAAGCAAGGGTGCAAACTTTTGTGACAACAATGTCCAGCTTGGTTCTAGTCAAGGAAAAATAGAGATATTAGGTTATGTGTGCACTTTAGAAATTTAAATGTATCTTCTCTAAAAGATGATTATCCCTTGCTTAACATGGAGGCTATGTTGCATAAGGTGACTAAATGTGAGTTGTTATTTATGATGGATGGATTCTCATGTTACAACCAAGTGAAAGTAAAGGAGTCTGGACAATACAAAAGAGCTTTTACCACTCCATGGGGCACATATGTGTATGTAAGGATGCCCTTTGGATTAACAAATGTAGGTGTCACATTTCAAAGAGAAATGGATGTTGTCTTTGCAAGCCTTATTGATGCCATAATGGTTATTTACTAGGATGATTTGATAGCCTATTCCAAGAAAGTGGAGGAACATTGCCTCCATTGCAACAAACATTTGAAAGAGCATTGGAATTTGGGGTCTCTTTGAATCCTAAAAAGTGCATAATTTTTGTAGCAGAGAGAAAATTGCTAGGCCACATTGTCTCAAAGGAAGGAGTTAGGATAGATCTAGAGAGAGTAAGTGCAATTGATAAGATCCCTATTCCTAGAACAGTCAAGGCAATACAGTCCTCCTTTGGTCAAATTAATTTTGTAAGAAAGTTCATCTCTAACTTTGTAGAGATATTTAAACCTATTTCTAAAATGTTGAACAAGAATACAATGATATCTTGGGATGATCAAGCAATTGATGCTTTTTTTGCCGTCAAAAGAGCAATCAAGGAAGCCCCTGTCTTGATATCACCCGATTTTAGTAAGCCTTTTCAATTGTTATGTTTTGCCTCTTATCATACCATTGCAACAATTCTGCTTCAAAAGAATCTTCAAGGACATGAGTAGCCAATAGAATTCTTCAACAAATCCTTACATGCAGCTAAACTAAAGTATGATCTAGCAGAAAAGCAAGAATATGCCCTTGTTAGGGTTGTTGAAATCCAAGCCTTACTTGGTGCCCAAATTACTGCTTATGTACCCAATGTTGTAGTGAAAGATATTTTTGTTCAATCTAAGGTGACAGGTAGAAGATGTAGGTGGATTAACAAAATCCAATAATTCAACATTGATATCCAGATTACAAAGCGCCTATGAGAGGTCAAGGTTTAGCTAAGTTGATGACATAGACCAATTTGGAGGTTGCCCAAGTTAATGTTGTTGAGACACAAGAAGGCAAGGTATGCAATTTGGAAACATTTCCTTGGTATGCTGATATAATTTGTTATTTAAAAACTTTGAAGTGTCTTGATTCTCTCTTTGATAATAAAAAAAGAACCTTGAAGTTGCAATCACAAAAATATGTGTTTATTCATGGTGATTTGTATTAGAAAGATAGATATGGATTTTTTTTATTTTCTCTAGATGAATACTAGGCAAAACACGTCCTCAAACAAATGCATGAAGGTGTATGTGGTTGCAACTATACAACAAAAACAACTAGCCCAAAAGATCTCAAGGGCAAGATACTACTGGCCTACTATTTTTGCAGACACACAAAAATGGTTTAGAAATGTGAAGCTTGTCAAAACGTTTCTAGAAAATTGAAATTCTTAGGTGCATTACCTCTCAAGCCAGTACCATCAGAGGCCCCTTTTCATCAGTGGGGTATTGATTTTATAGGAGAGATTAACCAACCATCTAGTGGAGGGCATAAATGGATACTTGTTGCCACTGATTACTTTACTAAGTGGATTGAAGCAATTCCTACTAGGAAGGCCACTAGTAAAGTTGTAATGGACTTTTTTCATGAGAATATTATCATCAGATTAGGTGTCCTAGCTAGGTTAGTCATGGACAATACCATGTGTTTTAGGTTTGATGAGTTTCATGACTTTTGTACACCTTACATCCTCAAGGTAATGGGCAAGCAGAATCAAGCAATAAGAGCTCGATGAAGATTACCATAAGGGTATTAGACAAAAACAAGAGAGCTTAGGATTCCAAGCTTAGAGTTGCTCTTTGGGCTGATGGAGTAACCATAAAGAAGGCAACTGGTAAGTCACCCTTTGAGTTAGTGTATGGGGTAGATACAAGATTGTGTGTGAACAATTTGTTGCCAATATACAAATTCATTCAAGAATATGAAGATGATATCTCTAATCCAACACAAGACAAAATCATGCAACTAACAGAGTTGGATGAGAGTAGACGAACTGCCCAAAGGATGCAACAGTAGGCCAAATATGTATTTGTTAAAAGGGCCACTCACAGAGAGTTTCAAGTAAGTGATATGGTCTTGATGTGGAATGCAAAAGCCCAAGCAAAGGGGAAGCATAGCAAATTTGAAGCCTTATGGCTTGGGCCATATGTTATTATAGACAAACATGGTCAGGATTCATATTTCCTACAAGATGTCCATGGCAAGGTTTTAGAGTTACTAGTGCATGGGCAATTCTTGAAGAAGTTTTTCAATTGATCTTTTAAAAGGCATTTTTGTGTATAGTGTATATATTTTCCCTCTTTTTGTTTTGTTTATTTTTGTCCTTCCTGATTTGCTCTCCCGGAGATTTGGATTCTCATACTAACTAGTTTAGTTAACTGTCCCCAACTAGAGCCATTGTTGGGACTCTTCATTTTTGCCTTTCAGAGTTACTGTCATCAAGTCTTTTAGGGTTTATAGTTGCAATCTTGTTCCAAAACCTACCGTCCTTAAACCCTAAACCCTAGGCATATGGTCATTGTTTCGTTTAAACCTTTGTTATAATTTTGTGCTGACCTTCTACACCAGGTACTTAGTCGTTTAAGTTATGAACTAAGCCTATCATATCGTCGAAATGACCGACCCTGTGTGTTAGCCTTTCTTTTTTTACCCAAGCCCCGTACCCCTTTTCATATTTTAAGGTTGACTTACGTATATGTAGAAAGATCGACGACTTATATTTTCGGGTGATCGCGTAGATAACTGGAACTTGTGCGGCAGCCTATCTCCACAATGGCGAGGTCAACAAGTCAATGGGCATCAATGGTCGAGATTCATGATCAGTTGCTTGGCTAAGCAAAGATGCACAATGGACTTAATGTCGGAGCTTCACGGTGCTTACATTGTAGGGTGGCCTACATCTTTGCCACCTCATCCCAGCTGAACAAATGACATTAAACCATTTGTTTGATGACTCGGGTGGTGGGCCAGTGGACCCCACAAGTGCCATGTTAAGTCATACACTTAATCAAAGGTCAGATCTGGATGGATCGATGGTGCAGATTGACTGTGCACTTGAGCAACTAAGTGAAGTAGCTTGACAAAGCTAAATTCGTAAGGTCGCTAACGAGGAAGCGGTGGGCCCTTAAACGATGGTCACGTAACAGAAAATCAAAGGCTAGGATTGATGTGCTATTGCATGCTTAATCAAAGATGCTTGACAAGGCTTATCCTGCTTCAGCACAGGATGAGACCCATTGATGACCTGTTAACTGAATACTTGTTGTCATTAATTCATCCCATTGCGTCGGTATAAGCAAAATTTTGCTCACTTGATTCTATTTGAATCTCTGTATGCTTGCTATATTGCTAAAAACTGCACTTTGTGAATTCTGGAACTTGAATTTTCAAAGTTAGGGTTTTTGCTCCAAATCTTACGTGAATGCATTTATAGTAGGCCTAAGATCTCAATCTTTACTTTTTGATGCTTTAGTCAATAGTCTTTGGCCCTCTGTATTGCAACTGACCTTGTTAGGGCATTCATAAAGTAGAACTAATATAGAATTGTAAGACCCTAGCGCAGTAATTTATTCTCTAATAAACCCTAGTTACTTGATTTCATCTAATCCCTCCACTTGGATCTATCTCAGCCCTTCCTCACATGCAAATTCATTCTAACCATCCAATTCAAGATCTAATCTCAACCATTGACAATCCTTCCTAAAAATCTATAAAAATCTTTATTTCAAATACTTTCCATACGTGAAAGTGCTTCAATGATCATAGGTACCCTGTTGCTAAATTGGAGATTTTTCCAAGAGCAACCAATAGCTCAACCTTTCAACCTTCCTTCCACATCCAAGAGTTCATCCAAGCATCAAGGAGGTATAAAGTTGGGTATCTTTTAATCTTGTTGTAATGCTTGCCTTCTTTGCTCTATTGGAGGTGTTTGGGTTTAATAAAGAGTACAAGTTTGTTTGCATGCATTCTCCTCATTCCTCGTCTAGATTTTACCTCTGACACATTCTATTGTTGTGATAGAAATAGCTGGGATAGTTCAAAGAATGCAGAATCGTTTATACATAAATTTTCCTGATGGAATCCCATACATGTCCACTTGAAAACCTGATAATGAAGTATCAAACATCATAAGGGTTGATGAGAACAGAATGGCAATACTGCTCAAGGATATAATTGATGATTTTCGTCCTTCCCGAACCTTATCTTTGGTTTGTTTTGACTGTTGTTTCAATCATAATTTGTTGTCTTTTGAAAGGATATTACATATTACAGGCACTTACTTCTTCCTTATGGTAGCAGTAAAAACCTGCATTGGCTATTCTATCTGAAAGACTTGTACGACGATTAAGCATAAATTTATGAACACAGATCACCTGATGTACATAATATGCTTCTCAGCTACAAATTTAGGATATATATTGTTTGAGTCGATTTCTGTTTTTCCAGCAGTATTTTTGCATTTGAATTTGAAAATTGTTTGATCTGGAAATCTAGGACTGATGGTAGGCTGGTCTTTAGGTAGTTGATAGTTTCCTAGTTTATTTAGAAACACCTGAATATGGTCTGGCCTAATAGTATAATAATATTTCTTTATTCTGGGATCAGTCCTGCTTTTTGGCCCAAGAACGTTAGTCTAAAAAACTACATATCTTCTTTTAACTATAGTCGAGCCACATGTATCTGGTGACATATTACCATTCTCTTTCATTCTGCAAAATAGCAATCATGTATGTCCTCAATTTGAAGCCAACAGATGATTACTTAGATTAACAAGAATTATCTCAATTTGCCCATTACCCATATCTTTGGTAATGATCTTTCTATTGAGAGCTTGTAACTCGAAGAGAAAGTCAAATAAATAGCCTTCTAGAACAAGTCCATCTGGATCTTCATTAAAATTCGAACAAATGAAAAGTAGACCTACATTGAGAATGAAATCCAAAATGCATGCCAAAACTGTTTAGATGACAATGAGATACCTAACCCTATGCGCCAGAGTACTAGTCAAAATCACTTCATTGAAAGCCTCAATGACAACCTTAATTGTTGTATTCGTATGAACATCTACAATTAATCACAAAGGGTAAAGCATTGTCAAAAAATGACGCGCAGAGACAAAAGTCTATAAGAGCATCTCCAAAGGGAGTTAATGATAAAACATGGTATAAAATCAAGGTTGCACGGGTACGGGGGTACTTGGAGACTTTGGAGACTGGTGCTGGTACTGGTACGACTATTTTTTCAAAATAAGAGACGTGGGTACTTGGAGACGCCAATTTCTTTTAAATATAATTTAATAATTTGTAGAAATTCTGAAAATATAATGACATTGAACATTAAATATAATATAATAATTTAGTAATGGCTGTTGCAACGTTTTAAGAAATCCTTGTGACCTGCATTTGTTTTGAGCATTGTTTTTCTTCAATTTGTACTACATTTTGATTATTTTGTTGCCTGTGTTTGTTTGTTTTTTAACATTTTAAGGTTTCCTTTTTTTTTGTTTGGCTTGGAGAAGGTGGCAGATGGGCGGATATGTTAGCGGGAAGTCTCCTCTCTATGGAGACGTTTCCAACCAAGTTTCCGGTGCGGGATACGTGTCCGAGTCTCCGGTACGAGTACCCATGCAACCTTGTATAAAATAGGCTTCAGCATCTTTTATGTCTGACGAAACTAAGAAGAACAATGTATGCTCTCTTGTCTCTTCTAAAATTAAATTATAAAATCATAAATACAAAGCTAAAGCATAGTTGACTAAGAACGTTTTTGGCAAAAATACGTTTGACCAAATGTTCACCCTACTACAATAAACTAAGGTCACAATAGGAAGAAAAATAATAAATTTAAATACATTATAAATCCAATAGAACAATGTGCATAGAAGAGTATAAATCCAACTGACCTTATAAATTATACGAGTACAAAATAATTTAGGTTAATTCATAAGAAACTCAAACAATTCTTATCAATAAATTATTATCATCATAGATGATAAGATATGTTGAATGCAAAGAAAAATATTAAAACTTTGAAATCCCTAATATAGTGAAGTGATTTAAAAAACATTGCAAATCGGCATTATCCCAAGCTTGATGTTTTTCTTGCATAATAAGCAAGGCAAAAAAAACTATGCCAACAATTTGTTTTTTTTTCTTTTTTCAAATATGAAATATATGTTCAACTTCACAAAGTCTTGCCCAAAACTCAAAAGTTGGACTTTACTGTCAACTGCAAAATCCACCTAATTAGATACAGTAGGGAAATGGATCCCTTTTGTAGCCACCAATCACAATGAACAATGACAAAGAATGCTAGCTCAACAAATAAGGATGGTATAGATACTGCTATCTACCATTTTCGAGTGTTCCGAATGGAAAGATACGCTACTTGCAAAACATGAAAAAAATGTTAACTCAAGCTTCTTTTTAGCATTTTCTATCATGGTTGGATCAGTTCATATACCCAAAAAGCCCATGTGTTTTGAAAGTATAAGACTTATGACATTAATGAAATAAATTTAGTCTACGAAACAATTCACAATAAAACAAATAATTGCCTACTGAGAAAACAAAGATTTATAGCGAGTAGAATAAAAAACAGCACCATTTTATTTATCAACGATGATCACTTGTAAAATACAATAAAATTTCATTTTATAGAGAATGCATGAGAAAATGATAATGATAACTTGGCCTCCTAAAATAAAAAGAAACCCCAATCTTATGAAAATCAAGAAAAAGCTAGCATATCCTATAATATCTTAATAAATATCTAGTCAAAATCTATGTAGCATTCATCTAAACAAGATGAATATAAACTAGGGTATAATAATGAATCATTTAACACACAAGGACAGCTTAGCAGGGTGTATATCCCCCTTAGAGACAAGTCTGCTGCCCCTGCCCGACCCCCTAAAGAGATGAGAAAGGAGATGCCTCCAAGAAGAGAGAGAAACTCACTCAAAGAACAACACTTAAATTGGATGAAGATGAACAATATTTTATGGTGAAGTCCTTCCCTTAGGAGGAGATATAGCTAAAGTTGTGGTCGAATGTCTTCTTGCACCAAAAAAGAATATGAGGGAGGTGTATGGAAATAGTTATGAACATAATCTGTAAGAAGTTGTCATCAAAGTTATCCTCAATATAACTACTGAAAGAAGAGGATCCACAAGTCAAGGCAGATCACATAGGAAAGAAGTTGATGAAAGAGTTCCACGCACACCCATGTGGGAACCCTCATTAAACAGAAGTATAATATCCTCAAAAAAAAATGAGGGCAATCATTAAAATGAGATCTTACAAACAGACGACCGCAGAAATCCAAAAAGGTGGCTATATAATGAGGGGAAGATCCTACGAACAAGTATCAATTGATGCATCACCAGATGACATCTTTGATGAAGTTGTGTGGGTCCTCATCGACAAGATCGGTAGTATCATCAAATAGTGTGTCATCCATTGAAATATAAGGCAAAGTGTCATCAAATGACTGTATACGAGTCTGCCAAGCAGTATCAAGGCACTCAATGTCCTCAATATGACGTAGAGAGCCCATGGAGAGTGGCAAAGAAAGGTGAAGACAAACAATGTCACACTTATTGAGCCGCTTAGTGTGCTTACCAAACTAGTTGGGGGTGGGACTTGTTCCAAAATATAGGTAGAGAGATTCTCTTGACTAAAAGGGGGCCCCATAAACACTATCCAAGAGTGGTAGTTTGTTCCATCAAGTAGAGTTGCAAGGAATGACAATGTCATTTCAAAAGCAACTAGAAAAAAAAAAGACCCCACACTTATGATTTGATGCAATCGTGAAGGAGTCCGATTATAAATTTAAAAAGCATAGTGATTTATAAATTGTCTACAAACTTAATAGAACTTATATTTGATTACAAAATTTGAAATTGAAGAGAAATTTATTAAAAAAAAAAAAAAAAATTGCTAAAATTTGATTATGAATATTCAAAATTTTGATCTTTTGGAGTTCAAAAACATAAGCTTGAGCGATATTGGAATAGCGCTCAGCTCTAATACTATCTAAGACTTAGCGATACAAGTTAATAAATCTAGCCTACAAACAATTCAGATTGAAAGCAAATAACTACCTGATACAAGAAATGAGACATATAAAAAAGATGAATAAACTAAACTCAATCAATTGACCAACAATGAACCCTTAAACACGAAGATATGTGAATAAATGAGAATGACAAATCAGTCTTCCAAAATAAAAAGATTCTTACAAAACAATTTTATGGAAATCGGAAAAAAAGTGTTATATCCTGAAATACTGTGATGTCCCCATCCTTGTCAGGGCTTGAGAGTTGATGAGTTAGCTTATTTCCTGGACCCTCGTAGACTAACAGGGTATGGACAGAGGGTCATGGAGACAGTGGATGGAGAATGGTGTTCTTCAGTTCAGTGTTGGGTTCAGTTTAGGTTTCGTTTGAGCAGTTTTTGATTCCATTTGAGGGATTTGCTATTTATAGCATTTTGGCTATTTATAGATGGGAAGTTGGCTATTTTTTAGACAGGCCCCTGGTCACATGGGTTTGGGGAGCTTTATCTCCAGCTTCTGACGATTCATCTTTTGGAGTCATATTGAGAGAGATATTATTTTTTCAGCGAATTACAGGTTATATTTAATTAATGACATTTATTATAAAGTCACATTGACTTTTTAATTCAATATTTCACTTAAATTTATTAAGTGACTTTATTTTTCTCTATAGTTGGGCGCCTAAATTAAAAGTGTTTAATTACTTATGAGATTTTCTATAACCCTAAAAGCAACCCTAAATAAAAATCGTGGGTTTTTGCATAAAGCCACCCCCTTGAGAAATCAAATTCTTTAATTGTTGATTACTTGATATCTCATTCCTCTGGTTTTGGAGCTTGAGGGTTTCAGACTGGATTCTTCATTGGAGAGCATTTATTCTTCAGTGCATGGTAATGGTGAGACTGTGAAAGATCAATTGAATTGTTGCAGCTGTGGTTGGCTTCATTCAAAAGTCAAATTGATTCAAATTGGGGCAGATTTGGCTTCTTACAGCGCAGATTTGTTGTAGGTTTCCTATTTGCTGTTTTGCTGTTAATTTTTCTGTGGTTTGGAGGCTTTTTTTCCCAAACACACAGCTTGCTCATTTATTGGTGCCATCTTCCCACTGTTTGGGCGTCTTAGTATCAAATAAGAGCAGATCTCAATTGTTTTCAGAATAAAAAATCAGAACTTTGTAAGTTGCTGATTGAATCCTTTTAATTCAATAAATTGGCTAAGGACCTACGGGTATGCTTCTAAATTATCCAGTTTATTGTTTCAGCTGATTAATTTCATGTATTCTTTCAATATGTGTTGAGAATTAAAGAAACCCTTCTGCAACTTCTGTCTGTTTCTGAAAGACCATCTGTAATAATCAAAACACAAAAAAATAAAATAATAAATTACAACAGATTGAAGAATTGAACCAGCAAGGATTCATCACAAATATCTAATAATAATCTAGACAATATCTACCAAAAAAGATGAATAAAAACTAAAGCACAATAATAAATAATTTACATCAACAAAAAGTCTAATTTAGGAAATCAGAATTATCAAAATTTTATCTCAAGGGTAATGAGCATTTGAGCAATATAATGTCAAAAAAATATACTAATGTTATTGTTATTCTGATTTCTAGTAATCTCTCTTCAAGAGATTGTGTGACAAATTCTTATCAGGGTTGGATTACACCCAAGTGCATATTCACAGAGATACCAGCGTACGTTTTCTAATAGTTCTTGTGAACTTTTGTAAGCAACGTGTCAAAAACAGATAGAAAAGGATTTCCTCTTAACCAAAAGTAACAAGTTGCCTACATGGAAACTGCATTAGTTAGTGCAGACCAGGTCAGTTTTAACTTAAAAAAAGATATCTTTTTTAATCGTTTATAAATATTTTGTTCATATGAATATCAATATGAGATCAATACAAGTTCTTGCAAACACAATCATGAGATTAATATCAGCTCTTTTCGAGAAACTACACAATAAACTATCTATAGAAGATCAAGAGTCACAAATTAGAAATCCGCTTATTTAGAAACCACCTCCACATTAGAAATCAACTGTGAAAAACCAGGAGTCATAACTTAGAATTCCATATTAGATGTCCTTTTGAAATTTGAACATAGATCTCCACAATAAAAACTCCGTACTTTAACCAATTAAATTCAACCCCTTGGACCAGTTTTAATAATTTGAAGTTGACCATGTAAATATTGATCACACCCTATAAATAAAATTAGCTTGGTAAACTGCAGGAAAGAGACACTAAGGTTACCATAGTCATAATGTTGGCTTCATTGTGCTAGGCTCTATTACAAAGCAGACATGTTCACTGTGCACAATACCTGTGGCAAAATCTGTGCCAAGGATATTTCAAATCCCGCAATACTTATTTCACTACAACAATAGAAAACCAGGTGACTCCTAGACAAAATTGCAAAATTTTGATTATTCTAACATACGATGTAAAGAAGGGGATAACTTTTTAAAATTCAATGTTAATAATATGTTAAGTACAAACAATAATACAGTTTGAGAATGAATTCTAGAGTGTGCTCTAATATATCAATATATTTTCCCTTATTTGCTTATTTGTTTATATATTATAAGCTGTGTAAACTCTAAATCTCATTAAATTTAAAAACAATTTTACACATAAATAAAATCAATACATCAACTCAAATGGAAATCAAATAGAGTTAACACCAGTCAAAACAAAGCAAATTTTCCAAACAAATCAAGAATATTAATGTTCCAGAAATTCATTCAGAACATCTACATCTTCAAATGCTATATATCATTCATAATCGAGAGCATGCTTAATTTTCAATTTCTAACATCATTCCATACTGCAATGTCGAATTGCTGAACATTGCTCATTGGTGATACAATTCCCTCATGCCCATTGCAAAGATTCTGAATACATGTGTATTCAGTTTATGCACAAATAGATAAAATAATTGTTTCTAAATATAATTCTATATATTACTTTGTGTTTGAAAACATCTTTTATATTAAAAAATTTAAAAAGCTTCTGTAAAAATAGTGTGTATTTTGTTTCTATCAGTATTTTAGAGTATACTATGTGATCTATCACCTTAATGAGTGCAAAAAAAAAAGATTGCAGAAGTAATTCAAGATTATAGTAGTTCAATAAAAATTGCAGGAGATCACATTCAAAACTTATATGCTCATATAAAACCACAATACCCTATTCAAGATATATAATAATGCAAAAGAGTGTGCTGAATACATGATATACAAATCAAAATAATAACATTCGTGAACCGTATAACGAATAAACAATTTCCCATTATCATATTCAATACATATAAACAGTAGCAAAAGAACAATCCTCACTCAACATATATTAACAAAGTGTTAACATCCTTACATAGACAGGTAACGTAGAACATATCCTTCCTATATCGATCAAATCAATAGTATACAATTATATGCAATACACCTAATGCAATGTTAAGAATTAGGTGTACTCAAACTAACTTAATCGATTAGTACCATAAAAGCTGTGTTAGGACCACATATCCCCACCTGAAATCTATAGATAATGAGCCCCGGTCTGTGGTTTATAAAAACAAAATATACACAGTTTTTTTCTGGAAATTCTTTTCAATCCAATGGAACTGAAAACATCATAATTTTTTTATTAAAATCTTCCACAGATTATTATTAGAAAAGTAATTGAATAGTACCTAATATAATACTGCTGCGTCATATATGCCGTTTCCTCAGAAGTTCATGAATTGTTGCGGAGGAGGCATCACAGATGTGGCACGCCGCGCTTCTTCTGCTCGTCTCCGAATATGCAATTCTCTATACTCCTGACAGAATGCACAAGGCCAGCACAACCAATGTACCAGACAATCAGGCAAGGGCCTCTCTGGAAGATTGTATCTTGCACGAAGCTTCTTCCTATACCCACATGAGTAAATACACCCTAAAGAGGTAAATTGCTGGACGATGTACCAAACAAGAGCAGGAGCAAGGCAGGAAGTGAGACCATCGTCCAGTTTTTCTGCAACTTTCCCGAAAAGTAAACAGGGGCAAAGACAGCCAAGCAGGCAGATGGGTATGTCTGCCATACAATTACAGAGGTCTGTACTCCATTCAGGTCTGGTTTCTTGCTGCCACATAGGGGTTCCATAGACAGGAGGAGATGGCGCCATGTACTGCTGATAAAACATAGGTGGAGGTGGAGGTGGAGGTGGAGGTGGAGGTGGCTGTCCGTAGGCGACTGGATGATAGGAGGAAGGGGATGGAGCATAGGTGTGCCCTTGCCCTTGAATTAAAGGCTCATTTTCATTCTGGTCTTGTAATCCCCGAGAACCTGGAGGAAATGGGGGTGCAGAAGGTTCAAAGTCGGAAGATTTAGAAGCCATTCAGATGACACAATAGAGTATCCAGAATCCAACTCAGAATCAATTATTTCTGTAGCAAAAAACTTCGAATCGGAACCCCAAAACTCCTCGAAAGGAAACAGGATGAAAACGACGATTTTGAAGACTTCTTGGCTAATCAATCTACTCGGTAATATCCTTAAAAGTGGTTAAAAAATATTATTTTTATTTAATTGCTTTCTTTAAAAATGTACTTAGCAATCTAATAGCCCTCTAAAGGTGTTTTTTAAACAATCTATAGACATGGATTCAACCTAAATAGAGACAAACCCTATCATAGTCAAAGTAATATGTTAGACCAATAGATCAACATGTTCTCATACATAAAAAGCAAGGCTTGTGGAACATCATAAATCATTTTACTCTATTAATATAATGTGCTCAAACTATGGAGCATAATAATCACATATTACCAATATCTAATATAATTAAGATTACATCATAAATCGTTACTTAAGATGAGTAGCAAAATTTAAGTTTAAAATAAAAGTAAATAAACTTAAATAAACTAGCTAATTCAAATTGCATGCAATCCATTGTGCACACCTTAGATGGAGTTCAATGGACTACAAACAAGACAAATATTGTCAAAATTAAACTCTATTAGTTGTACGGATAAGCTAAGATGATAATAATGGATGTTATGTAGTTGCTCACAAGAATTTTATAAAAATTAAGCAACATGTACACAAACTTGGCATTCACTCTATCAGACCTTGGTGGAAGGACTAGGTTGGCATCTTAACACCACCTTATGCAATTATAAGCCGCATTTGGGATACCACTAGCTCTCTTCACACTTTCGTATGGTGTTAGCTCTCAATTTATGATGTCATTTATAGTCTCCTCTATCTGTGTGGCAACGATGTTTTTACAATATTTGGTTAGTCATCACTGAGCCTAAACTTGCCCATTTCACTTGGTGTATTATTTTCCAAAGCTTGCATGTGGCCTCTCATTTGTTGTTTGTTTTCTGGCCAACCAAAGACTATCAGCCATCTCTTCAATTTTTACCACCGTGTTCAACACTTATGGAGTTGGATTCATGACTTTTTTCACCCCTTTCATCCAAATTCTTTTTCTTGGCACATGGTTCTTGTAAGATTAGAAATTAGAAAAGATGCATAAACTCTCACAAGCAACCACAAAAACTCAGCTTCATGCTAATAAATCTTATCTTACTCAATAGAGAATGAAATTGAATGCAAGAAATAAAGAAATTAAACAAAATTGTACCTTTAAGCATTCATGTTGAACCATCTCCATTGTTCTTCTCCACTTCTTAAATTGAATAATTGTTGCTCTCATATTTGCATGTGCACAAATTGACAAAATCAAAGCCTAAGATGATGATTCACAAAGATTTCAAAAATTGTGGTTAGATTGAAATGAGAAAATGATTTGAATTTATAGAGGATGAGAATCGAATGAAGGGCTAAGATTGATTTTAGTTTTGGGAGTTCAACATATGAGATTGAAGAAGACTAGTTAAGTGGAGAGAGAATGAGTTAAGTGAAAATAAATAAATAAAGTATTTGTTTTTAACAAAAGCTACCATGTCAAAAGTGGAGCACGAAATTGGCAAGAGTCATGAGTCGAAAGGTGGAAGAGTTAAGTGAGGAGAGAAATAGGAATGTTAGAGTGAAAATTTTGGTAAGTGGAGTTTAAAAATAAATAAAATATATTTATTTTCACCTACTCATAAAATTAATTAAATAAAATAAAAATTTGATTAATTATAAGGATTGAAAAAATAAATTAAATAGTTAGAAATTAACCGTTTAATCATAGAAGAATAATTAGTTAGGATAAGTAATTAAAAGATTTGTTTAATTGTGGAAGAATAGTTAGGTTAAATGGTTAAAAGTGTTTAATAAAAGACTAGAAGAAATTATAATTAAAATTATTTAATTATAGGAAAAAGGAGTTAGCATAATCAACTAATGAAATTATTTTAATTAGTTGAGACAAAAAAAAAATAGGAAAATATAATTGTGCGGACATTGGACAATTTTGGTGTCTACATTTTGCCCCTCGAGATAATGCGAATTTGAGCGTTGTTTCAAAGAAAAAATAAGAAAAAATCATTTTAGGTCATGCTGCAGTGGCAACGGGATATTATGATGCCCCCTCGAGAGATTGTTTATGTATGAAAGGCATGAGTGATCTCTTGAAAGAAAAAGAAGAATGTTAGATGAAAGAGAAGAATGGTTACTAAGAAGTGAAGAATGTTATCTGATGGAAAAGAATAGATTGGAGTTTGAGCTTTCATTAGTGCACATTTATCATCATAGAGCTTTATTATATGGAAAATAGATATCCTTATACCAAGGCATAGAAAAACCAAGGTGATGATGCCAACACTTTACATTGGCAAACACATTGCAAACATGAAATATTCCCATCCATTTTGAAACTTGTGTGTTGAAGTTCAAGGTATGTGCGATAGTCACAAGCTAATGATCCATGACCTTAGATTTACATATGATCATTAAGAAATGAATGTGCCAACATAAACACTAGGAACACACTTACCCCAAAACTTCATGAAAACATCCCACACATAGAAAACGAAAACAAGATCATGAACCATCCTTGCTACTCTAATCACTTGTGGATATCCTCGAGTAGCATAGGAACATGATATAAGATAAATCAATAAAAAGATAAGACTCACTTGACTAAATGAATCAACGGCCATACTAATATTTTTATCAACGTTGAGTTTTGTGAGGACCATGATGTTTGGTTAAAGGAATGAAGTACCCCATATAAGATAGATGTGTTTGGTTTTGAGCATACCACAACCTGTATAAGACAAATGATAGTTGATAAGGATAAGTTGTTTGATTTAAACAATTTGATTAATTATGTTGTAGGCTAACTTGATACTTTATATGTTGATACCTGATTTGTTAAGCTCAACATTTTGTATGTTTTATGTTTGTGTCTGCTCAAATATCTATCTTTACAAACAATAGTTTATTATGGATGGTTGAATGGTAAACGTTTTAGATTTTGAATTTTTATTTTATTTTTGGGGTTTTCTAGGGTTTTACGATTCTTTTAAATTTCGTAGAGTTTTTGTTTACTAAATGTATATTTTATACCAATTTGAATCTAATTACCAAAAAAAAGAAAAAAATAAAACTAAAAATATGTGGCCCATATATAAGATAGCTATAATGAATCTCCATAGAACATATATTTGACTAAAATTAATTTTTAGTTTTGTTTTTTTGGATTTTTTGTAATATTTGAATGTTGTTAGATTTTTCATGACATTTTCAAATTTTTTTTCCTTTTTGAATTTTTTCAAGACATTTTTCTATTTTTTTGGATTCTTTTCTTTTGGGACACTTTTCAAATATTTTTAAGGAAATTTTTCATTTTTTTTTGGATTCTTTTTCTCAATCAAGATGCATTTATTTGTCCCAGTGTCTAGCAAGGTATGGGACATTATGAACCGACAAGGGGGATAGCTTATTATGTAATTGGATTTGATTTGGTTTCCAAGGACTATCTCGCAATGGGATAACATGTTCATCCAAGCTAAGAGATTGGATATGGCAATGTAAGGTGATGACATGGTGCCTTGATTGGCATAGGAATGAACATGTCAAGTGGTTTTTGAAAAAATGTTTTCATTTTGATTAAGATCAAGGGATGGGTTTGGATAGGATGGAGATATGATACAAATATGATAAGCAAGATCAATGGTGATAATGGATGATAAAAGTAAGAAATGGCCAAGATCAAAGATATCTAGACAAAAGGGTGTGGATAAGGTGAAGTAGATAGGATACATGATGCTTATGGAGATCCTTAGCCTTGTCAAGATCAAAGGTGGAAAAAAGGATAATGGATGAAGATAGGGTAATGGATAGTGGAGGATGAGGGACAATGGAGGATGTGGTGGATAGGATAGTGTGGATGAAACTTGCCCCCAAGTACATAATGCAAGAGGATGAGGGATTACACATGCCATTTGTTTGTCGGGTTTTTATCATGGTACTTGCCCAAGGCATCGCAATAAGTGCTTTTCACCAGTGGACTGATTATTTCTCTTTACTATTTTCATTTTTTCTTTTTTTCATTTTTTGGAAGACAGTGGATTCCTAATAGGAGATGAAGGAGTGACTCAAGAATCTTGTTATTTAGATGGTACCTGTGAAAGATGTGCTACAATAGACCATGGCTATTGGAAATATGCTCATAGACGTTGGTAGGATGATGGTAAAGGTAGATGAAATGAATGGTTGAATGGAATTAGGGTAAGGATTTATGCAAAGGATTGGATATGAGGGATGGAAGGATGGAAAATAGATGTTGGATAACGGATTGGGTGTTGGAAGATTTGTGTATGGTTGGATGGAAATGTTGGAAAGATAAAAATTGGCACACACCTTGAGGGGTGGTGGAGTGAAGGAGGGAAAGTGGATTTTGGATTTTGAGATTTTGATGGATAAGTGGATGTGAATTTTGGGGCATAGAGACCCAAAATGGATGATGGGAGATTTAAGATAATGGATTTTGGGACATAGGGACCCAAAATAGATTTGAAAGGTGGTAGATGTTTAGATGGAGGAGCAAAGGAAGCCTTTGGAATAGCAATTTTGGATGCCAATTTTGATATTTCTTTATGATGTAGTGCTTCTATGAGAAACTTGGGAATCCCCATTGTTTTTTATTTTTCCTTCTTTTGTGATTCTTTGGAATACATTGCTTCTATGAGCAACTCAAGAATATAGATGGTTTTTTTATTTTTGTTTTTACTTGATGGACATTTGTGGCCATTTGGATTTTTATTTTTACTTTTGGATCAAAATTTTTTTACATGTCTTTTAGATGAGACATGTTGATTCTTGAATGTATGTGGATTTTTGGACTTATGGGTTTTATGCTTGGCATCTAAATTGATTCCAAGAGGAATAGGATTCATGGGTGGAGAGGAACGATATGAGGATCTTTTAGATGGGTTTATGTAGATAGATGGTTGGAAGATTCTCAAAGATGTGCACCTTTGCTAATCTTGATTTATTGTAGGGTAATTAGATTGTGAGCTAGGGATGATATGGATAGTGGATGGAGGGACATAAGGACCCAAGATAGATGGAAGGGATGAAGGTTTTGGTTTTGAGATATAAGGACCTAAGATGGATGGAAGGGATGAAGGGGGATGTGCATGTTTGGGTGTAGATGGGGGAATGTGGAATTTAATAGGAATACCAAGGTCTTGAGAGTGAGCTATGTAGTTGAGGCCATGATAATTAGGACTTTCTTGATAGGAAGGGGTTCTAATATACTTTGTTAATGGAGGCCAGACCATTTTTCTTGATAATGTATGCTTTGACAAATATATTTTCCAATTGTTTTAGAAACAAGATGCGAGTCAATTTTGAGGAGGATATGGTATGGAAGGGATGATATGATCATAAAGTAAATCAAATTAGATGAAAGTGGAGGAACCGATTTGATAAGTAATGGATTCATGAATAACAATGGGATATTGAGGAGAGTTAGGATCATGAGGAGGGATGTTCAGATCTTAAGGTAGACATTGAGGACTATGACATGGAGATGAAGGGATACTTTGATCTTGACTTGGGAGAGGATCATTGGATTCCATTTGAAGGGTGCTTTCCTCTTGGTTTTTGAATGAAATTATTAGATAGGATTGAAGGGATATCATGATCTTCCTTAGGAAGTGGATTATGAATGGGACGTGGAAGGATGATTTTCTTTGGAGATGGAAGGGGATCATCTTGGATGGAATTAGAATGGATGATGAGACTATTATCATGGGATTCTAGGGAAATGGGATCTTGGTCAATAATTGCATCTGATGAGAAGGCTGTGTGATCTTGGTCAATAATTGGATGTGATGGGAAAGCTTTGGGATCTTTATCTTGATTTATTTTAGGACTTGTTTCTTCATACTTTTGATTATACTCTTGACATGATAGAAATATATTTTGAATAGGACTCTCCGGAGTGGGTTGGATTAGAAGTGGGGTGTATGGTGGCATTGGTTCTAAGATTTTTGAATCATGGAAGGGATTTGTATCTTGAATATCTATTATGTTTAGCCCTTGGGGATAAGCACAAAAGGTGTCATCATTAGATGCATCATTTGATGGAGATGGTGTGGATTAGTCTTGTGAATATTTAGGGGATGAAGGAATGGTGGGAGAGATGGAGGCTATTTGAGGGCCAATTCTTCATGGGAGGTAGATATGTCATTGGGTTGGTTGTTTTGAAATGAGTTATTGCTATATATGGGTAGATGTTTTCATCATTCTTGGAAAGTGTGTCTTGATCAATGTGTTTTTGTCTTGATGCTTGGAGAGACCTTGTGACAAGATTTAGTATCTAATTATTGTTTTGAGGAACATGTGAGTGGGTTTGAGGATTTGTTATGGGAATAGATGTAGTGACATGGTTGGGTGATGTGTTTTGTTGGTAATTATAGTAGGTCATAGGTTGGGTTGTTTCATTGAAATTAGATGTGAATGTTTGGTTTTTTTGAGGTATAAGTGTGTATGTGGTTTGTAGGTTGGGTAGAATGTTGTTTTGAGGGATGCATTTTTTATGTGTGACTTGGGGATTTAGGTTGTATGTGTTTGTGGAGAAAGTGATTTGGTGTTATTATTGAGGTGTATAGTTTTGATTAAGGTTTTAAACTTGGTTTGTGATTTGGTTTTGGTTTGGGAATTAGTTGAATGAGATTTGATTTGGGATTTAGTTGAATGGATTTTGATTTAGTATTTGGTTGATGTTTGTGTTTGTTGGTTGAGGTTGGTTTTCCATGTTTGTTTGTGAGATGGGAGTTGGTATGTTGGGTTGTTGGTAGGAGGGATTTGTGAACTGCAAATTTTGGGGTGATGTGGAGGTTTTGGCTCTATTAGTGTCAATGTTTATCATCCCTTGTTTCAAGGTCTCTATTTCTTGGGCCAATATTTCTATGGGTGATGATGGAATATGAGTAGTGTTTATTTTGGAACAGTAGGTTTGGTTCAAGTTTTGGGACATATGTAAGTTAGATTGATACAATTGATAAGTTGTTTGTGATGGTATGGTCTCATGTGAGAATGAAGGTTGGTATGGTGTTGATGCTCTTTCAATTGGAGGGATAGATACATCGCCTTCTTTATGGAGTGTTCAATGCCAATCCATGATGTTCATTTGTAGATTTCATGACCTTGTTTCAACCACATAAGACTTGATTAGGTTGTTTTGGGATTTTCTTGGTTTTTTCATATTTTTTTGTGATTTTGATGTTTTGGTTATGAATCTAAATTGTGTCCTAAATATGACAAGTGCAATAATATGTGGATGACAATTCAACTATGTTTTTAGAGTTTTTGAATTTTGGGATTGCAACTAAAGGATGACAATGCAACTAAAGAATGACCAATGTAACCAAGCTATGCTATTTTATTGAATTTTTTGGATTTTAGAGGAATGCTAAAGGACTTAGAAGTGCAACTAAGCCATGGGAGTGTAAGTATGCTATTTTTTCAAAAAAATAAAATAAATTAAGGAATGAAGATGCAACTATGTTTTGGTGGTTTTTAGATTTCAAAAATGTTTGAATGTCAAGCCTACGAGAGAAAACCAAAGTGACTAAAGGAGAACATAAACCTCAAGAAGACAAAGATCAAGATGATAGTGTTTTATAAAGTCTCATTGTCAATAGACATATGAGTGATTAGGATTGACTTGTTGGTGGGAATCATGGAAGGAAGATGATGAGGCCAAGATAATCTAACAGTAACTAAGGTTTGGATTTTTTATTTAAAGGAAAGAAGATGCAACTATGTTTTTCAAGTTTTTGGATTTCAAAAATGTTTGAATGTGAAGCCTATGAAGGCAAATCAGAGTGATTGAAGAAGAACCTGGACATCATAAGGACAAAGATCAAGATGATATTTTTTTTGTAAAGTATCACCCTCACTAGACTTATGAGTGGTTAGGATTAACTTGTTGGTGAGAATGATTAAAGGAAGATAATGAGGCCAATATAATCTAACAATAACTAAGGTCTGATCCAAGATTTGATTTTTTAGGTTTTCAAAATTGTTTAAGGCTAATATGAAAGTTAACCTAAAGTATGCAAAAACAGAATGTAAGTTTGAGCTAAAGACTAAAGTGCGAGGATTTTAAAGCTAAAGGATTGAAATGCAAATTTTTAAACTAGGGAATTGAAGTCTAATTTGACCAACGCAAACTAAGGATGCAAGCTAAGGGATTGAATGACGAATGTAATTTTTAACTAAGGATGCAAAACTAGGTTGAGAAAATGCAATCTCTACGGTAAGGATTTAAAATGCAAGTTTGCAAGTTTAATCTAAGGATGGAAGGACTAAAAAATGATAGTTTAGATATGGATGGTCTTAATGATCTCAGTGGTATAGTAAATAATCCTGACAAAAGGGTTTAGTCTCATATTTCAAAAGTTCCCTAATCTACTAGTCAAATGTGTCAAGAGATCAAACAAATGTATTACAAGGAGTTTCAATTGCGTTGCAGATATAGAAAATTATGTGGTCCAATTATCACTAATTGCATAACAAAAAGTTCAGTTGCAGTTTTAAAGCCTACTATGATAGTTACATTGTGAATTTTATCAATTACGAATTAAGACAATCAATTACACTATTGATAGTGGAAATTGTGGTGTTCTGGTTGTTGTTCTAAAAACCTAAGGTTTTGATTAATTTTAATTTTTAAAACACTCATAACAAACAATGGATAATATGGTTGTTTTTAAATCTAACTGTCAAGGTATGGTTAGGTCCAATGGCATAGGCACATAGCAACAAAATCACCTTTCCTCTTACCAGGTTCAAAAACCTTTTTTAACCAACATATTTCTATCTTACTAAGGAGGGTACATGTTGAGTAATCCTCGGGGTATGATTTGCATCTCTTGCAAAAATCAAGAAACGATTGAAATGTTGGTCTCTAAAAAGCATAAGGTTTATAATAGGAGAACTCTAAGAACACCTACATGTCACAAACATGAGTCATGAACATCAATTAAGTCGCTTGAACCTACCTTGCACCCCTATCTTGGTATCACCTAAGCTTCATGATTTCACTAGACACAGTGTGAGATGGATTGGGCTATATCTTTCACTCTCACCCCCTTATATAGCTTGTCAGAGAAATGTGTTTGAGGTCGAACCCTAGGGTGATGAGTTCCCCAAGTAGGCCTTCTACTAAAGATAAAAAGAAGCTATTATGTGTTTCTCATGCATCCAAGGTTGCATAAACATGCAAGGGGAGAGGATATGTACACAATAACTTGGGTTTACACAACAAAAGTGTAAGGACACAAAACACTCAAGCAATTGTTCATTAACCTTGAAAAATTGAAGTGTTTTCTATGCTAAAAATCACAAACACATGGAGGTTTTATGATTTTTTCTTTATCAGTGAGCAACAACAAACATCATTAGTAGTTTGTTTTATGATATTTTCCCATCATTTGCCAGATTCCTACACAAATTTATTAATGGAAAAAAAAAAGATTAAATGCATTAATTTCAAAAATCAAAGGCTTGCATACCCTTCGATTGAGCAATTATGACATAAATAGTAAAACAATAATAACTTTCCCAATTCTTAGTGAAATTAAAAACTGCAAAATGATCTAGAAAGCTAAGAATGAGATCTAAAGGACCCATAAATTATTTTACAAAATTTTGCTTGTAAATTATTTTATGAATGAAAGAATACTACATATTCTAAAAAATTAATAGTAGAATTAAAACTGTGATAACTTTTTCAATTCTAAATGAAATTCAGAACTACAAAATGATTTGGAAAGTTAAGATTGAATCCTAATAGACCCATAAATTGTTTTATCAAATTTTGTGTGTTTAATTTTATATGAATGAAGGATTAGAATGGGCTTTAAAAGAAAATTGCAAGAAAACCTATAAAACCCACTTCAATAACATTAGATTCATGTCGAGTTCATGAGAGAAACATATGATCAACCACAAAACTCGAATTTCAAAGATAAGTCATATTCAACCAATAGAAAGGATGAAATTGAATGCAACGAAAACATAAAAGAAAACCAAACAACCTTGCATCCATCTCATGTAGCCTCCATTGTTCTTAATTTCCTTCAAATTCTCTCAATTTTCACTATGTGTTCACAAAGAAAATTCAAATCTCAAGACATAATAATGATGATAATATATCGAAGATGTGGTTGGTTGCAAATAAGATTTTGATACAAATTTATAGACGTTGAGGATTAGATGAAGGGCCAAGATCAATTCAAATTTTGGGAAATGGATGGCCAAGATCGCACAAGAGGAGTTAAGGGGAGAGGAAATTGAGAGAATTGTGAAAGTGGGAGTGAAAAGTGGAGAGAGGGAAACTATTAAGAAAGGAGGACATGAGAGTTAAGTGAGGAGGAAATAGGAAATGCAAGAGTGATAAATTTGGCTAGTGGAGTGGAAAGTGGAGTGATTTAATAAATAAATAAAATTTATTTATTCTCACCCATATGCTAACAATAATTTAATAGGCATTACTTGAGAAAATTGGATTCTCTGTTAGAATGGGCAGTACTGGGAGTGGGGTTTGACATTGGTGAAGGAGTGCAACATGAGGGTGAAGGAATTAAAGAAGTAATAATTCCTTTTGTGAGGTGATCTCCCGGGCAATGTAAATTCCATCGTAGAATGGAGGCTCGATGGGGATGGGAAGCATTAAAGTTGCTGGTCCAGATCAAAGAATTGGATGAGGTGATCAAGAAAGAAAAGGCATAGCCTGAGGGAGCTGGAAGGAGAGTCCTTCGACTGTGAAAGGTGAATGCAGGCTCCGGGTCGGGTGGTGAAGCAAGGTCATCGTGGAGGTGATAAAGTCATATGAAATAGTTGCCTCTCTGACTCTCAGTGTTTTTGGGGTGTTGCGGTGTTAAATCCGTTTTTTTGTTAAACTGTTAAGTTAGTTATTTTTGGCTGGGGTTTAGTTTTTTTAATATGGACAATTTTGTATTGTTGTAATTATCGTTTTCGGATAGGTGGGTAGGCTGGGTTAATGCCATGAAGATAATTTTTTGTTGTGTTGGAAAGGTCAACTTTGTTTTGAATACTTATGTACATATTTTTTATTATCTTAATAAAAATAATATTATTATTGAGTAAAAAATAACAATTAAATAGGTATTAAATTTATTTAATCATGAGGAATGTGAAATTATTGTACATTAAGTAACTTAAGAATTATTTAACTAAGAGGAATAGTTAGTTAACTTAGTAGGATTAAATAATTAAAATTATTTAATTGTAGAATAATAATCAATTTCAAACAATTAGAAAATGAAAGGAGAATCAATTAGGGAAAACGAGAGGATTTGAAGAAAACATAATTAAATAATTAAAAATTATTTAATCAAGAGAAGTTTGAAGAATGACACTAGAGTGTTAATTGAGTAATTAAGATCACTTAATTAATGCAGACGAATTTTAGTGAAAAGTGTTGTCACAAGCGAAAGATGATTTTTAGTGTCTACAATTTTTTGGAGGGGATTGGCCTCATATTCCCTTCAAGTATACTCAATAATGGAATGATTCCAAGGTTGAGATTCTCTTTTCCTTATGGAAAGATAGGAATGTTGTTATTTTTTCTCACAGCTCTATTGATACTTTTGTTTCACTTTTAACTAAAGCTACTATTTGTAACAATATGATGCTCTAGATTCAAATTTAGGTGAGTAAAGTAGCATTAGAGATGGCTCACCTTGAGGAGCTACTAGAATACTAGGGTAATGCCCCTTGCATTATGGTGAGGGTTCCTCTGGGTAGTTCTGCTTCCCATGGCTATTCTTCGACTCATGGTCATAGACGCAGACTGATTTTTACGGCTCGACATTCTCAGTCACCAAGATCTCGAGCTCCTTCTGCCACTCTAGTGGCAAGGGAAGCTTAGCTTGATGACACTCTGCTTCTCCCCTGTGTGGAGGTTATGCCTCTTGGTGGTTTATGGGTGGGGCAAGGCCATCTACTGGTGGTGGCAATGGTTGGTCAACAACTTTCTAGTGGTGGTGGTTGGATAGACTCTTCCAAATGGCTCCCTCAATTTTCTTTGGCTATTTCACTAGCAAGGAATGAAGATAAACATTAGGGAGAGATGAATGTTGATGGGGGCTGGTCCCTTCCTAACATCACTCCAAACGCAATTGATGTATGGGGTAAATTGGATATTGGGATCCTTCTCTGCCTCCCACTAGTGTTGCTCTTGCTACTTAAGAGGATTTTCTATTATCTGGCTTTTTGGGCACTATCTGTGTGAGTGAGAGGGGTGACCTTATGTCCCTCTAATTTTTTTGTAGATATGTGTAAAATATTTTAAATTAATGAAAAATGACACACATATTCATCAAAAAAGTTGATAGATGAGTGTTTGGAAGCCTGCAACTCATTTTGTATATTTTGAAAATTTGTATGAATGGTGTATAATGAATCTATAGTTGATATTAGATGAGAATGTTTTCTTAGAATATAGGAGGCATGATGGACAGTTAAGATTGAATTTAATATAAATGGATGGTACAAAAATTTGTTTAAAATGGTTATGGTAATTAATTAGTTTGTTTCACCCATATGGAGGAGGGTATTAAATATTTTGTTATAAAAATGGAGAGTGGAGATTGAAAGATTCTAAATAGATGGGGAGATTTAAAATTTAAGGAAATGGAGAGAAATAAGTTTGTTTGCATTTAACTAAAAAGATGAGGTGAAATATGAGTTTTTATTATTATAATTTTAAATTGTAGATGAAAATTAATTAATTAATTTTTAATTGTGAGATGGAAATTAAATGAAATAGTTAAATAATAAAAATTATTTAGATAACTTGTTGTAGAGTGTCCTGGATCTGAATCCTATTCAAAATGGTCTTCTATATGGTGGAAAGATGCTACCCCTCACCACTATATTGTTGATAGCCCATTAGGAGTTCGAAATTTTTTGTCCATGCATGTGAAGATTGAGGACATGCATGCGAAGAAATCTATAAGTTGGATGTCGCTTTTCATCTTCATACAAATGAAAGCTCTTAGCATGGTCTGAACATGAAACTTCACTTAAGTCTTAGCACGGTCTGAACAATACATTGGCATAATAGTTTTCATCATAAGCCAAGGAAAAATGAAAGAAAAAGATTCGTTGGTCTATGAATTTTTTTTGCAACTATCCATGGGAAAGTGTATGAAATCCTCCACGAGTTATGTTACATCTTCGCTTGAATATTTGATTGAAGAAGGTGAGAACAAAGTTTTGGAAGTAATGAAAGAAAAAAGCTTCCAACAAGGGCAATAATGCTTGCCATGATATGCACTTGCACTCTTTACTCCAAAATAGTGTTAATATGCCTAATTTGGATTATAGTGGTTTAGAGATCTTAAAATTTAAGATTTTTGAGGATAATATTGTGCATCCCTATTTGTGGATTGATGTGGTTTTTTGTTTTACAACTCTTCAATTTGGGCAATTCAAATATGTTATTTTTATTCTTATTTAATGGGTATGGTCCTCTTAGCCAAATTCACTGATTAAAAAAAGTTATTTTGCTAACTAATGGTGTGGTGAGGTGATAAATTAAAATAACATATAATTGTTTAGAATCTTATCAATATGGTATTATTTTCCAATTTAATTAACTAGCATTGTGATGTTGATGAAAGGTTGGGAATGATAGTAGATTTTAGTT
Organism: Cryptomeria japonica; assembly: GCF_030272615.1. Lineage (NCBI taxonomy): Eukaryota > Viridiplantae > Streptophyta > Pinopsida > Cupressales > Cupressaceae > Cryptomeria > Cryptomeria japonica. The sequence continues at coordinate 274,165,003 of NC_081410.1, read as the reverse complement.
GTCTACATTTCTCTCCTCTTTGAAACGTGGTTGCAATTAAGATTTGTTGTTAATAAAATAATGTAATCATATTTTGAAATAGAAGAAATATAGATATCATACATGATGATATTTGTGATAAATTATCCTAAGATTTTTAAGAAAATGGATAGGGATGGCCCCTCAAGAAAGCATATAGCTTGAAAGAACATGGGTGTACTCTTGAAAGGAAGAGGAAGGAAAATTAGACTAAAGATGATGTGAAAGAGTTGAAAGTTAGAGTTTGGGAGGTGAAGAAATAAGAGTTTGGGGAGAAAATTTATTCTAGTATTTTATGATTTGAGGAACAACTATTGATTTTGATAGCTCTAGAAATGTGATCAATTATGATGGAAATAGATGCAATGGTTGAATGATGATCAATAGAAATTGTTGGAGATAGCTAGCATATATCATGCCACAAAGATGATCAAGGTGAGGAAAAAAAGGGTTATGTTGATGGCACTAGAAGAGAGATAGCATTTAAAAACTATAAAATTCCAACTCTTGATAGAGAAGATTATGGTCATGTTGATATTTTTGTTTAATTATTTCTTAAAAAAGTCATTGAAAAGTTTACACAATCTTATAGTTAGGTTTAGGTGTTTTAAAGGTTTTGATTAATGTTAAAAAAGGCAGGTCATTTGCAGAAAGGGGTGTTAATCCTCAAAAAGGTAAAAATGAATCTTTGATTAGTACCAAGTTTCAACTATCAAAGAAGGAAAAAGTGAAGGAGTTTTTATTTTGAAGGATTCTAGGTTTAGGTCTCCTTATTTACACAATTATCTTCATGTTAAGGAGGAACAAGAAGAGTAATGGCACATTGAAGGATTCTATATTCATTCTTGGCATAGAAGATACACCTAGTTGTTCTATCAAGAGCATATTTTAGATTGAGGTTTCATGTGTTTGGTACGTTGCATGGACATTGAGGAGTTTCAATGGGTTTATATTGTTAGGATTTAGGTTCCATAAACCTTGTAAATATTTTAATTAATTGTTCCCACGATGTTATTTGTAATTTACCCATAAGAGGTGAAAACATTTAACCAAGGGTGTTGAAAGAACTCATGTGAAGACAAAGTTATAGTTATCATTTGTCTTCTAGGAAAAGGATAAAATAGTTAGGCGTCCCCTTTGGAATCTCCTATTTTGAGGTGCTTGGACACTTGTCAAGAGTTGTAAGTGCATGCATGATGTTTATGAGTCCATTTAATAGCATTTATGATAGAAGACTACTATCTTGGTCCATAGGTGCCTAAATTGGCTAGAGGTTATGTGACAATTGTAAGAAGCATATGTAAGAGGCTATTTACAAAGGTTGGTGTGGGATATTTTTAGGTGGCTTGCTACCTTTTTTTTATACCACAGTGGTTTTTACTCCCAAGAGTTTTCACAAATTGGGTCCTTGAGCTAGTATTTTCCATCAAGTTTTGTTGAGCTGTGTAGGTAACATGGTGTTGTCAGAGTTTATAGAGGTTATAGATAAGTTTATTGTTTTTGTAATGTTTCATTAAATTAGTAATATACTTTCCTCTCTATGGTGAATTTTTTTTCCCAAAATGGTTTCTCCATGTAAATTTGGTATTAAATGTGCTATAGTTTTTTGTGTCTATTCTTGATTTTGCAATCACATACATTAAGGGTTAATATTTGGTTTTGGATTTACAATTACATTTGGTTAAGTTCATACTCCAAGATTTATTCACCTTATTTTACAACATTTGGTATCAGAGCTAACGATTCTATTTGAGCGAGGGATACCTCTCTCTTAATTATTGAATATTTTTAGTTGCAATGAGAGCTTTTGCTTTGTGTATTTTTTTGTAGATTTATGAAAAATTGTATACTATGGTCTCTACTTCTCATCAAGACATTGGGAACTTCAATGGAACTAGTTATGGCATATGAAAGTCAAAAGTGGAAGATCTATGTGAAGAGAGAGATCAGTGATTGCATGTTTCAAAAGAAAAGAAACTAGAGTACTCTACTTTGTCAGATGATACTTGGAAGAAATTAGATAGAGAATGGGAAACCATTCAATTGTGTCTCACAACCTCTATCCTCCTAAATTCCTCTATAGAAGACATTGCATACAAGTTATGGAAGAAAATAGGTGAAATCTATTAAACTAAGAGTTTGTCTAACAAGTTGTATCTAAAAAGACATTTGTATTCTTTGAAAATGGAGGATGGTGATTATATTGTTGAACATTTGAATGCTTTTAATTTGATTATGTTGGATTGCATCAATAGAAGTTAATATTGAGGATTATGATAAGTGTATTTTGATTCTTTTCTTTTTACCTAATTCTTAGGGAAATCTAATTGTTGCTATAAGTAGTGGTGGTACAGAACCAAAGATGGATTGTATTTTTCCTATACTTCTTTTGGAAGAGATGAGGAGAAAGATCATGAATGTTGGCTCTCAAGATGCCTTGCATGTTCAAGGAAGGTCCAAGGATAAGTCTAAAGGATGTTCTAAGACCCCTGGAAAGAGTATAATTAAGTGTTGGAACTATGGTAAAAGAGGAGATGTTGAGGAGTGTAGGAATAAGAAAAAGAGCATTGAAGCTTTCATGGATAAGTCCTCTAATGACAATGATTTTGATGCTTTTTTTTTCAGCAAACTCTATTAGTAATGATGCTTGGATTTTTTTATTTAGGTGCCTCCTACCATATGAATCCTCATAAGGAGTGGTTTTATACATACAAAGAATATGATGGAGGAGAAGCTTTTCTTGTTGATAATACTTCAATGAAGATTATTGATAAAGGAAAGGTAAAATTATGTTTTAGTGATGGGGGATTATAACCATTGATAATGTTTTACATATTCCAAATCTTGTGAGAATTTTAGTTTCAATTTCAAATTTGAATGATTTTGTAATTTGACTTTTGTAACTAAGACTGAAAATGCATGTATGTTGTGGCACAATAGATTGAGTCACATTAGTGAAAAAGGTCTTAAGACCATACTAGATGGGAAAATAGTAAATGGTATTTCTAATTATTTTGTTACCAAAAGTGATTTTTGTGAGCATTGTGTGTTTTGGTAAACAAAATAGATCTTCATTTCCTAAAGGATTTAACAAGGCTAAGAGACCTTTAGAGATTATTTATTTGGATGTATGTGGTTCAATGGATGTTGACTCCTTGAATAGATATGTATTATGTTTCCTTTATTGATGATATCTCAAGATATATTTCGATTGATTTTATGCATACAAAATTTGAAGTTTTTACTATTTTTTAAGGGATTTAAGGCATTGGTTGAAAAATAATAAGATTATAAGATAAAAGTATTGAGATCTAATAATGGGGGTGAATATTTTTCTAAGGAATTTTGATGAGTTTCGAAAACATGTAGAAATTGTTAAGCAAAATACTACACCTTATATTCTCCAAAAAAATGGGGCAATAGAAGGAATGCATAGTACATTAATTGAAAGAGATAGGAGAATGCAGATAAATGCTTTTGGGCAGAGGTTGTTGATATTGCTTATTATTTAATTAATAAATATACTTATAAGGCTCTTGTTGATAAAAACACCTTATGAGATGTGGTTGGGGAAAAAACCTTCAATTTAACATTTAAGGGTCTTTGGTTGTAAGGATTTTATTAATGTGCTCAAGAGAAACAATCTAAATTGGATCCGAAAGCTCATAAATGCATCTTTGTAGGATATGGTGAGAATGTGAAGGGTTATAAGCTTTGAAATCCTCTAACCCTTAAAATGATCATTTCTAGAGATGTGATTTTCAAGAAATTAAGAGTTGACTTAGGTGAAGAACAACCAAAGGAAAATACAACGATAGTGTCCTTTGAATTTAAGCAAGAAGATGCACATGTAGAACAATAGACAGATGGACAAAAGATGGAGAAGAAGAAGAGAGTGTCACAACCCTCTTTGTCTTTATTTTTTTTTAATTTAATTTAAATTTTTTTTTGTATTTATTAAATAAAATTAAAAAAGGTAATAATAGAGGAGGTCGTACACATGCATGTAGTGGCACTTAAACATGACCCATGTGTATTATTTACTAGTCCCTTTAATATAGAATTGGGGATATTGTTATTACCACAATTCTTCATTTTTACACAAGATGATTAAACTCTACACCTCAATGATATAAGGGATATTCTTACCACCAATTCCTTTGCATGGAAGGAGACTAATTTGGAGGGGCATTCTTGAGAGAGACATTTTTTATTTCTAAAGATGGATACAACAAGAAGGGACATGGAATTTAATATGGGGATGATAGTGGAGAAAACTAGGATGCCTTTGGAAGCCGTAAATGATCATATGGTTGGATTTTGTGAAAGGTTTGTAGGTGGAAAGTGTTGTGCATTGAACAAATATTCTTGCCTTCATATTCATTTTCATATTTGGAGTAACCTATCATGAATTGTGGTAAATTTTTGAAGGAGAAATCAGGAGGAAAACACTACGATGCAACCATCACAATAACACTAAACCCAAATCGGGAGACTAAGAGGCGACGAGATCCGAAGGGGAGGTTCAAGTGATCAAACCTCTCCTCAATTTTTTTATTCACTCTTAATGCATGAGAGATAAGACCAAATCCATGCTTAATGAGAGAAAAATAGGAGAACTCATATTATCGAGATGCATGTGTTGGCATTTGACTGAACTGGTAAAGAATGTTGATGATATGCAACCGGTAATTGATTGATTGGTGAATGTGATTAAGAGATTGAGATTCATGTTTTATGACTAAGTTTTGTGTTTTCATTGATGGCAAAAATGCTTTTGTGGTCATCTAAGTCTTGGAAGCCAACCAAAAAGGTTTAACCGGTACAGAAGTCAGTTTAGTAGAGAACTAGTAATTAGGATCTCAACTGATAAACTATGAACATAGTTGCATTCTGACAATCGGTACAGGCGATTCATGAAGAGTTGGATGATGTGGTTTTACAATAATGATGGAGATAGGTATTTGGAGCTATGTTCATAACCGCATTGGCAGAGTCAACTGGAGAAGCGAGATTTGATGTACAGAGCAAACATTCTGATGAACATTCAATCGGTAGTGATATTGTCACTTAAATCGGTAAAACGACACATGTTTTTGATTTCTTATGTCGGTGGCCAACATAAGTAAAGTGTATATTGCATGAATGTCTAGATTCATTGAACCTAGGAAATTGTTCCAAGGTTGTAGCCGACTAAAATTGATGTTTATAAAATTTGTGATGAGGTATCAAGTTGGTGTGTGTATGTGTGTGAGATCGAAGGTGAATTAGGCAAAGTAGATTGTGTGGTGTTTTGCAAAGCTCTGTATGGATGTGTTGTTGAAGTTTTGAGGATCTGAAGTGGATCTTATCAGACACTAAGGTGTTACATGAAGATCTTTTGACTATTGTTTCCCTAATAGTTTGTAGCAGTAAAATCCCCTAACCGGGTAGGTCTTAACATGCCTTAACTTGTAAATCCCCTAATAGGGTAGCTCTATATTAGAGTGTTAAATTCTCTTGTGAGGTTGATCCTAATAGGTCATAGCTCCTAATAGGGCTTATCATTTAAATCCCTTGACCGGGTGACTCCTAACTGGGTTTTCTCCTAACAGGGCATATTTGTAAGACCTTAACCGGTCAAGATTTCTATTCTGCAGATAGTGAATCTTGTGGGTATTAACTCCCACTGTGGTTTTTCCCTTTTAGGTTTCCACATATAAATCTCTTGTGTTATGTGGAATTTGTTTTATTGGGCATTAGCTTATGTGGTGATATTCCTCTTATGCTTGATAAGTTTTAAGTTGTTTAAGTTGGTGATCAGACTCATATTATTTTTGCTTGCACCAATTCACCCCCCCCCTCTCAGTGCCTTATAAGTTTATCAATTGGTATTAGAGCCACCCTTCTTTGAGGCTTAACCACTTGAGAAGCATTCCTAAGGCAGACATGGGGGACATGAGTTATAGAGAGATGTCAAACAAACTTGCAGAAACTGAGGAAGCCCTAGAAACATTGAGAGGCAAGTACAAAGCTTCACTTACTAAGAGAAGAGAGTTGATTGAACAATTGTTGGAGGTCTATGAAAGCAGTTCTTCTGATGAAGCAAACATAGGTGCATTGGTTGATGAGGTGGAAAAACTAAATGATGAAAAGTCTAACCTAAGGAGAGAGCTTGAAGTCTTTACAATCCGGATGAGTAAGGAACTTGAAGCAAGGAGGGCAACTGAAGACAAGATCAAAGAGAAAGATCATGAGATCTTTAAGATAAATCAAGAAAATGACACTCTATATGCACACTGACATGAGGAAATAGAAGAAAAAGAAGAGATAAAGACATAATTGGATATGGCAATGTCTCTTAGAGAGACTCTTATGAAAAGGAATGAAGACCTTACTCTAGAACTTGTTGAAGCTAATGAGAAGCTTGCAAAGTTTAACAAGAGTTTTACCATGCTGGATGAACATATCCAATCCCAAAAAATAAAAGGTGATACAACCGGATTGGGTTACAATACATCTGAGAAAGGTGAGTCTTCCGATACTAAGGACAACATGCATGAAGGTAAAACTGCTCCTAAGATTTAGAAATCTATCGGTAAGAAATCCTATAAGCCTGTTTGTTTCAATTGTCATAAGCTAGGACATACTGCTAATGTTTGTAGAAGCAGATCTAATGTTGCTAATGGTTATAGACCTAATACATTTCAAGAATATAAGCTTATAACCTTTAATGGTTATTGTTACACTTGCAATATGCATGGACATAGAGTTGTTGCATGTAGGTATGGAGCAAATAATCCTACATCTCACATGAGTTAGAGGTCTGGTGGTGGTTAGCAAAGAACCTTCAATGACCGGAGAAGTCCTAACTGGCAGAGACCCTATGCTAACCAGTCTAGTCCCTATGAGATGGAGAAAAGAATGAATGTGGTGTGCACAATATGTCATAACTACGGTCATGTAGCTATGAACTGCATAAGAAGGACTGGAAGAGGCAATGTTGGACCTTGGAGAGCTTCTAGTATGACTTGTTATCATTGTCATAAATCGGGACATATGGAAAAGTTCTGCAGAGATAAAGTGAACCAACCAGTGAATCAATCTGTTGACCATAAAGGGAAGATAAAAGTTGATGTGGAGGAGACTAGCACTGAAATGAACATAATCTAGAAAAAAAAGGATGATGAGATAACAGAAGTAAAACCATCTGAAGATCCTATTTCTTCACCTAGTGTGGAGAACCCTTCACCGACAAACTAAGCATGTTTAAAAGCTTAGGGGGAGCTTAATGTTAGATCTTTTTCAGAACCCCCTGGAGGAACATAAGGTATGTTAAACCGACATACTTTGATGTATTAGAATGTTTACAAGTAATTATGTGATCAAACCAGTAGGTTTGATGTGTTATGTGAATCGATAATGTTATAAGACATTTTAGGGTTTTACTAGTAATGGCATTTAATGCGGTAGATAATGAGCAAATAAAAGGAACTTTTTGAATGTTATTTTTCACATTGTATACTTGAGAGCACACAAAGAGCGAGTAAAGAAGAGATTGTGTTTGAAACATCTAACTTGTTTGACATAAATTTGAAGTGTTTTGGTATGATCTACGATCGGGAATCGGTGAAGAAGATTTGTTGGTGTTTAGAACCCCAATGCAGAAGCGGCAAAAGGTATTTATCTAGATATCTTGTTATCTACTTATCTTTTTGAATTATTGAAGATGGACACCCCACATTTAGTTGATGTTGCCGATAGACCCCGTCCTGAATTTAAGAGGCATCCATTTAAATCTGAGGAAACTGATCTTGTTGGAGCCCTATCTGGAGTTCCTTATGGTGTCTTACATGTTGAAGATATTAAATCTTTTTATCATTGCAAACTAGAGGATCTTGGTGTTGGTGCTATTTTTTATTAGTATAAAGCATTGTGTGATAAGAATGGTGTAATAAAGGAACAGTTCAAAAGGGTTATCAAGAAAGGGTTTCACCATGCCCTAAATTTCATTAATGATTTTGATGATGAACTTGTGAGGTATGTGCTTAGTAGGATTCATGACCAGTTTATGTGGCTCAACTGACCACATAAAATTTCTATGGAAGCTATTCATAGTCATCGAATTTTGTGCCATCGGTGAGGTTCCAGTTTTGAGATCCATTCCAAAGAATGATGTAGAAATTTTAACAGGTTCTAAATGAAATGGCAGAGCAACTATGTTTGATGTTGTTTATAGCTGGATATGTCATTTGAGTGAGCTGCCTGAAATTCTCTACACCTTTGCAGCCAACCCTCTCTCTTTTAAAGAACAGTTATATAACAGGGAGAAACTTCCTTTATAGAACAGTTATATAAGTGTTGTTAGGATTAGATTGGCTGTGGTCAATAATATCAATGATCCGACAGTAAAATATGCTTCTATGGTATTCGGTTACCAGATCTATTACTCTAGTAGGATGAACAACATCCCTACTACAACTATTCATATAGCTTACCAGATGATAAAGGAAGATGTTGACTATGACTTGTCAGAGGCGTTGAGGAGTCAACTTGTGCTAAACCTAGAATCCATTAAGAAGGATAAGAGGCTAAGGTTTAAGTTTGGACAACTAATTCTTGATCTATTCTTTTATTTTCAGAAATGTTTCCCCGGTATTGGTGATATCCAATGGATAGATGGCACTCCTGCATTGATGCAGATGAAGTACAACATTAGAATGCTTGGTAATTATTTTGGCAAGATTGCATGGGGATACTTTAAATATTTTCAAAATAAAATGCATGCAAGGGAAAGGATACCGACAGAGGTCATCAACCAGTATGTAAACACAATTTGCTTTATGGTTGATACAAATACTTGCATGATGGAGGAAGTTGAGCCCCAAACCACATGGATGATGCCCATGGGATATGAAGTAAACAAAGATATTTTGGTTGCATATTTTGATCATTTTCTTGCCCAACCAGTAGATACAACAGCAGAATGTTTTGGCACTTACAAGGAGAAATCCCTTCAAGTGCACTCAGAACTTAACCGACCGGTAATTGCAAAGAAGGTTAGAAAGGAAGTTGAAGCATTTGTAGAGCAAGAAGGATTCACAAAGGAAGCCATTGCTAAAGAAAGAGAAAAGCATGCTTCTCAACAAGTCGGGACATCAAGTGCTCCAACCAGTACCCCCACCAATGTAAAGACAAGAGCTAGAAAGGAGAAAGCTATAGAGAAAGAAAAACAAGCAGTTGTTAAGAAGGAGAAACCAGTTGAAATAAAGAAGTAAAAACCTTCTAAGTTTCAGTTTTAGAGGAAAGGTAAGATTGTTGAACCTCCTGCTACACCGGTTAAGACTGGTAAAACGAAAAAGAAACAAGCACAAAAACTGGTAGATACTGATGAAGAAGTGACTGAGTCTGAAGGAGAAAAGAAATCCCTAAGGGCCAGTGGAAAAAGGTCAAAGGGTGTTGGTACTTCTACTGTGAAATCTTTGAGGAAACCGGTAACAAAGCTCACACCTTTTGAAAATTTGATAATAAACATTAAAGAGTATGGTTTGTTGACTAGTGTGAAGAAACTATATGATAAGTTTAATGAAGATGAACAAAGGCAGATAGAAGATGCAATTGTTTATATGATGAATAAATACAGCAAGGCCCTAATTGAGTTGCAAGGGAAAATTCCAAATTCACTGTATAATATAATTGATGCTAGATGACAGACAACCATAAAACAAGATAGGGAATTCATTGAATATGTTCTGAAAAACTTGCAGCCTGAAGCTACTAAGGAAGAGTTAGATGAAATTCTTGCTAAGGTAAAGGCATGTTTTAGGGCGAAGAAAAGGTTGACAAGAATTTTAATCGAAGAGACCCAATCAGTCCATGAGGAGATTGAACAAATTTTGAAGAAGGCACTGAGTCTGATTTCAGATGAAGAGGAAGAAGTTAAGGAAGTTGAACTAGAGAAGTTTGAGGCTGAAGATCTTCTTGATGGCTTTAAGATAACTGATTTTAAGCCAGATGAAATTGTGTTGGATGATCAACTGGTGAACACACAAACCAAACTTGGGATTATCTCTAATGATGATGATACTGGTAATAATGATGATGTTGATGCTACCGACAATGCAAATGTACAGGATGTTGATGCTCAAATGTTCGAGCAACATGAAAAGGAACAAGGATAGGGCGAAAAGAAAAATGAAGAAGAAAAGAAGGATGAGGAGCCACTGGTAGTAACTCAAACTGTTGATACACAGACCCCACCAGTACAGGAAACTCCAAAGGATAAGGAAAGTGAAAAGAAAGAGGAGAAGAAGACAGTGAAGACAAAACCTAAAGTGACACCTTTGTCACTCGATTCTAAAAAGAAAATTATGGATGAAGATGATGATGATGCAATAAGAATTCAAGGACCCATTAATATGGATATGTCAAGTTCAACCGAGTTGATGGAAATTGCAACTGCCATGCAATCCCGGTCCAAGAAGAAGAGGATGAAAGAACAACAGAAGGAGGTGGACACAATAAGAAGTGTTGTTAAGATTTTGTCAAGTCTCCTATCGAAGACTGATATTGATCCTTTTGTTACTCCTATTGACAAGCTTGGACAACTTGTTTCTGATGCTGAAGAATAGATGAAATCTTTTGAGGATGCAACTTATGTTAGTGTTGAGAAGGATTAAAAGAATAAGAGAACAGAGAACTTAATGACTAATATTGATAAAGGGAAAGTTGCTCTTACTGTCAATAAGGACTATTTGAAAGAAGCACTTGAGATTGGAGGTAAAATACTCTCCATTGTTGCCAAATTTTTATTATTTTGTGTTGATTTGAAGAAGAAAAAGGAGGAAGCTGAGCAAGAACTTGAATTTCTTAGTGAGTCATTCAAGCCCCTTAATAGCCCTGCTATCAATTTTGGAAAATCAGTTGTCGAACTTCAACATAAACTGAAAGCTTATGAGAATGAATAGGTTAAGAGGATCAGATCACTACAGGAATTACAGACACATCTGATACCAAAGGTGGAAATCTTGCACAGATCCTATAAAGAATCTAAAGCTATTATTGCAACTCTGGAGATGAGTATTATAGATGCCATGGAGGAGCTTGCTGAACAAATCAATACACTTGTGGAGATTACCGACACTATTTTGGAAACCTAGCATAATGATCTAAAGTAGTTGAAATCACATTTTAGTGATGCTTTTTCTAAGATTGCGTTGTAAAAACATTTTGAACTCTTATATATATATATATATATATATATATATATATATATATATATATATATATATATATATATATATATATATATATGTGCTATGCATTTTTGATATATTTTTTATGTAATTGTATGAATTTACTTTCCTTTGCCATTGTTGTCAAAGGAGGAGTAGTTGTAGAAATTTTTGATGTAATTATATTGGGGAGTAGCAGTATAAGTCTTTTAAATTTTTTGTAAGAGCATGTAATTGCTAAGGGGGAGTATATGTTATGGAGTCAATTTTTGTATTGCACACTTAGTTGACATAATTTTTCCTAAGTGTTGCCATCAATGCCAAAGGGGGAGAATGTTGAAATTTGACTGAACCGGTAAAGATTGTTGGTGATATGCAACCGGTAATTGATTGATTGGTGAATTTGATGATGAGATTGAAATTCATGTATGATGACTAAGTTTTGTGTTGTCATTGATGGCAACAATGTTTTTGTGGTCATCTTAGTCTTGGAAGCCAACCGGTACAAAAGTCAATTTAGTAGATTACCGGTAATTAGGATCTCAACAGGTAAACTATGAACATAGTTGCATTCTGACAACAGGTATAGGCGATTCATGAAGAGTTGGATGATGCGGTTTTACAACAATGATGGAGATAGGTATTTGGAGCTATGTTCATAACTGCATTGGTAGATTCAACTGGACAAGTGAGATTTGATGTACAGAGAAAACATTTTGATGAACATTCAACCGGTAGTGATATTGTCACTTAAATCGGTAAAACAACATAGGTTTTTGATTTCTTATGTTGGTGGCCGACATAAGTAAAGCATATATTGCACACATTTCTAGATACATTGAACCTAGGAAAATTTTCCAAGGTTGTAGCCGACAAAAATTGATGTTTATAAATAGTGTGATGAGGTATCAAGTTGATGTGTGTATGAATGTGTATGTGTGTGAGATCGAAGGTGAATTAGGTGAAGTAGATTGTGTGGTCTTTTGCAAAGCTATGTATGGATGTGTTGTTGAATTTTTGAGTATCTGAAGCAGATCTTATCAGACACCAAGGTGTTACATGAAGATCTTTTGACTATTGTTTCCCTAACAGTTTGTAGCAGTAAAATCCCCTAACCGGGTAGGTCCTAACAGGCCTTAACTTATAAATCCCCTAACAGGGTAGCTCTATATCAGAGTGTTAAATCCTCTTGTGAGGTTGATCCTAATAGTTCATAGCTCCTAATAGGGCTTATCATTTAAATCCCTTAATCGAGTGACTCCTAACTGGGTCTGCTCCTAACAGGGCATATTTGTAAGACCTTAACTGGTCAAGATTTCTATTCTACAGATAGTGAACCTTGTGGGTGTTAACTCCCACCATGGTTTTTCTCTTTTGGGTTTCCATGTATAAATCTCTTGTGTTATGTGGAATTTGTTTTATTGGGCATTAGCTTATGTGGTGATATTCCTCTTATGCTTGATAAGTTTTAAGTTTTCTAAGTTGGTGATCAGATTCATATTGTTTTTGCTTGCATTGATTCACCCCCCCCCCCATCTTAGTGCCTTATAAGTTTATCAACATGATCAACATTGCCAATTGCAACAAGCTATCTATTATGAAGATCTCTAATGAGCATGAAATCAGGAGTGACCTTAATTATTTTGCATGTCCCATTGTGAGTAATATGGTAAATGGAATGGAGATTTGAAGACAATGTAGGGACACAAAGAACATTATTGAATGTGCCACCATCAGCCTCAATAGAACCACTCTCATTAACACTCATGTAAGTGTTATTACCCATCAAAATATGTGGAAATGTATGATGCTCAAAAGAAGAGAACATACCCTCTGATGATGCCATATGATGTGAAACTTTTGAATAAAGAAGCCACCTAGAGGATTGAGAATGTATCAGTGCAAAGATAGCATGACCTTTTATCTTATCTACACCACATGTTAATGAAGAAGACCAAGAATGTCCAGGTACTGAAGTGGTGGAAGAGGATGAACTAGATGAAGGTGGTTAAATATTATTCTTCAAAAGAAGTTATTTCAGCTCATCAATCTTCTTTGCATAACAACGATGCTCATCATGTCCTGGCTTGGTGCAATAAGCACACTTAGGCTTGTCCTTTCTAGATAAAGACATCTTGGAAGAGGTGGAAGAATTTGAATCATGTCCATGTGACTCTAAATTTGGAGGATTAGATTATGTACCTTTGTTCTTCTGCTTCTTCTTCTTTTGTTTCCCTGTAGATGTCGGAGTCTAAGCGACCAAGGCCTAAGATTTAGAACCAGAAATTGAATCAAGTTGTAAAAGCTTAGCCTGCTCTCATGTCAAGCACTCACAAAGCATCTCTAATGAAGGCATGGTGAATGTTGTACCCAAAGCATCCATGGTGGAAGAGAATGATGAAGAAAAGAACTAAAATTGGCCTCAAAGCTTGGAAAAAATTAGGAAGATGCACTCCTTGTTAGCCTTCTTCTTGCCACAACCCTATAGATGTGATTTGATGGATTTGAACTTTTCCAAAAAAATCTCAATGAAAGGAAATGAATTAGGTGTCATTGATATCAAATTTGTCTCAAGAGAGTGGTGAATGAATCAATATGGAACTAGAGACTGTGTTAAACATGTAGCCCAATCAAACCCATAGCCTAATCTATCTTGTTCTTATGTTGAATGATATCAAAATCACTAATCAAGTTGGGTTAGGTCTCATTTAAACAAGACCATAAACCCCTAAACCCAAATAATTTCATCATTGTAGTCCTCTAACTATGATAGTTATGAGGGTTGAATTTTTTAATAGAAGTATCGACCATTAGGATAGGGTTAGAGCAATATAGGGTAAGTGTTGTGTAAGTGTTGCAAAAGGAGGTACAAGATATACCAAATATTAATGTAGCCCGCTTTTTAATTTTCCTTTTGACTTTTTCTTAAGAAGCCTTTTATTTTATTTTTGTAAAATTCTTACAAAAATTTTAACAACTTTTCCAAAACAAAATTAATTAAAACTTTTGAGCACTAAATTTTTTTACCATACCTGCGATGATGTAGCTTGTACCTGATCTTTTGTAGTTATGGTACAATCGTATGAATCTATACAGTCCATACAGATTTGACCTTGTAAAACATGCCCCAACTTTTTTTTGCCCTAAATTTCACTATCTCTAATTATAACAAATCAATAGGCAATCTTAAGGTTTTTGGGCCTTCTAAGTGCGATGGTGACATATGTTTCCCTCCAAAGTAACTAGATATTTAGCTACCCTTCGATTTTGCCTTGATTTTTGTGCCCCCAACCAATTTGACTCAATTTTTCAATTTTTTCTTAGATTTTAATGAAACAACAACTGATCTTAGGGCTTTTGACATTGCAAACATGATGGCAACCTCCATTTGAGCCCAATGTGCACATAAAAATAACCCAAGGTTGTATCCCTCGAGCATCTAGATAGGATCTTGACAGATATGATGCTTGGAAACCATGTAGAAGTTGAAGATCAACCACATGAGTGAAGATTCATTTGCAAGCAAAATGCCTATCATACAAAAGAGATCAAGCAAAGATTGTATACTCTATAACAACCAAAGAATTGTGTATTATTGCACAAAATAATATTGAAGATTCAATTACAATGAATGAATGAATCCTTATAAAGGATGAATGAAACCCTAGATGCAAAACCTAATGCTAAACTTAGGAGAAGTAAAGAAATGCAAAGTAGGAGCTAAATTAAGCTCAACTACATGCTAGAACTAATGCTAGAAAAGAAAACTCTAGATAATAAAAAGCACCTAAATTTAACTTAAGTGAAAAAGTAATAAAAGACCTAATTAATTAATAATTAGAGTTGTCTCAATTTCATTGGAACACATAATGGGTATTGAATATGGGCTAATAGAGAGTAGATGTTTTTTTCGAGATCTACATACCAATATACATTTTTAAGTGTTTTAGTTAAGGCCACATGTTTTCATTGAAATAGATTAATCTTTGCCTAGTTTATTATATATTCTCTTTTATATCCTAATAGTAGGACATTGCATGTTCATGTTAGAAATACATATAGATAGATCAAGTTCCACCGAATTCCATCATGTCTACCATTTCCAAGTTGTTAGGAATTTCATGCATTGTCAAGTATTCTTCATGCAGGGAAGAATTTTGGGGAAGCATAAGCTTCGTGGATGGGCAAGAAAGCATCTGAACTATGTTATCATCTCTCTAATTTCTAGATGACCATTGGGGTTAGTGGTGTTCACATAATTCATTGATTATGTTTCATATATCATTACTTATATATTGTGATTAGATGGGCATGAGAGCCTAAGTCACTTTCTTTTATATCACATTTCACGTACTTATAACTTGGATTAGAAACTTTCACATGTGAGATATAATGCCATTTATATATTGAAGATGCTTCATATTATTTCTATTTTATGTTAGATTGAGTTTTTTTTTTTTTTGTGATATAGTCAAGGGTTGTGAACCTTATAGAGAGTTCTAGTGTAAGTTATAAAGTCTATTGTAACAAAATAAATTGAAAATAATGAAGAACATACAAAAGAACCTTTTAATCTACCTTTGAGAAGGTTCACAAGATAATAGAATCTAGTTGATAGGTATAGTCCACCAGATTTCTATTGTAAATTTGCTTTATTAAGCATTGGCGATGAACCTAGATCTTTTAGGGATGTTGTCTCTTTTGAGGAAAGTGTGCCTTGGATGTATACTATGAGTGAGGAGGTGATTTCATTGGATACTTGTGACACTTGGGATCTTGTTAGTTTACAAAAAAAGAAGGAAGCCCATTGGATGCAACTAGGTATCAAAAACGAAGTTTGGTGAAGAAGATCAGTTAGAGATATACAAAGCCAGACTAGTGGCCAAGGGCTACTGCCAGAGAGAGGGAGTTGATTTCAGTGAAATATTCTTTTCTATTGCTAACATAACCTCTATTAGATTCCTATTATCTATTATTTCTACTTGTGATTTTGAGATTAAGCGAATGGATGTTAAAATTCATATTCTTACATGGAGATATTGAAGAAGAGATTTATATGCGAAAACTTGATGGTTTTGTTGAAAAAGGTAAAGAACACTTGGTTTACAAATTAAAACAATCATTGTATGGTTTGAAATAGTTACCCATGATGTGGTACCAGAAGTTTGATGTATTTGCATAAAAGTTGGGTCATGTTATAAGTGAATATGATCACTATGTTTATATTACGGTTATTGATGATCAATTATTGATTATCTTGTATGTTCTGATTAATTGAGAAAAATAGGTTTTAAGGACCCCAAATATTTAACAAGAGAGAGTAATATAAAACATTAAGAGTCTAGAGCATAAGAACCACTAGCGGAATGACTGACAAAAAGGCCAGCAAACCAAAAGGACAACTTCGAAAAAAAAATAGCAAGGTAACAAAGAAAGCGCTACACAACTATAGTCTTCAACAGATCCTTCGCCTTCTTCACCAGCTAGTCATATGTGGCCCCAACAACTTTGAGATCTTCTAGGTCCTTGTTGGGTTTCTTTTCTTTCTTTTTTCCTCTGGTCCGAGTTCTGGGACCTTGAGCTTCCCCTGTACCTTCAGTGTCTGGTTCAATATCCAGTATCTCCTTCTCTTCGTCCAGTTTACTGATGAGGGTGTTTGTATTGTTAGTAGAGATCTTCAGGATACTTAAGCTCTGTTCAACAATACTCTTCAGGCACTCCTCAATTTTACTGACTTTGCTACCAGTGTCCGTGACAGTTTGCTCATTAGCGTCAGCAAGGTTTTTCCTTTCCAACATATCTTTCTCTATTTTTTCAAACCTGGGGTTGAAAGAGTCTCTTATATTTTTAGCCTTTGCAATGGTATTTTTAAGGTCCTCTATGTAATCCGCCATGGTCTTCCCTTCCCCGGTGTTGATGGTTTCCAATATTTGAATTTTGTTACTGATTTTTTTGTTGTCGTCCATGGCTTTCTTGTAACCAGTTATAAGCCACACCATAGTGTCAATGAAACCTTGCATACCCTCTGGAGGAGGGATATGGGGAGGATCAACCTTACTAGGGGTTTCCTGTTCCTTTTTAGGGGTGTCCCGAATAGTAGTTATGTCTTCAACCCTAAGAGCCTCACCCATGGTGACCTTCTTCGGGTTCTGTTCAGCTTCTAAGGTCCTTTCCTGCTTACAAACCTCCATCTCCTTGACATTCTCCTCCTTCCTCTTTTTCTTATTTCTGGTCTGGGTGTGTACTTTGGATTTCTTTTTCAGCGAACCTTGAGGATTCTCCTTCTCTGAGTCTTTAGAGACCTCCTCCTTTGAGGAAAGGCTAATCCGGATTTTGCCTTTAGGTTTTTTTCCTTTGAAGGAATAAGGTCTTGTTTTAATGTGTTTCCTCTTCTTATCAGTTTCATAATCTGAAACATCCATACTCTCCTCAGAATCGCTCGACGAGTCACTGTCAGTCTCCTCATCCACTGAAAAGGCAGAATTAGACCCATCCTCCTCAGACTCTATAGAGGGCTACATGTGGCCAATTTGATTGGCCTTAAGATGGTCATAAATAAGGACCATCAGGCCTTGGTGCATGGCAGTATCCCCCATAGGGTTTTCTTTATAGGCCTTTATGGTTGCGTTCATCGAACAGAGCAGAAAATAAGGAAAATTAACCTTCTTGTCATGCCTAAAGTGATTCAGCAAGACAAAATGGTACCCATAAACTTTTGTAAACCTACCATCTAATGTAATATAGGGCATTAAAACAAAGAGGACATCCCGCCAAGGTTTAACAAAAGCTCTGGGTGGGTTGTAAGTTTTACTTAACTTAACCAGTCATTTTTTCTCCTTCTCAGTTTTTGGGTATCTATCGATGGCCTCCTTACTGACTTTCCTGTCTCTGTAGAAGTTGCACCCTTCCCTTCTGAGGCCTGTGGCTTGGGCAATGAGGTCTTCATCAATTTCTACAGTCTGGTCTCCCATTTTCAACATACCCTTTCTCTAGTTTTTGCAGAAAAAACTGGTAATTGTGCCATCCCGTCCATGGAGCTTTTCCATGAATTTTGAAAAGCCACCCTTCTGTAGAATACTCCAAACCTCCTCCTTCTATTTCCATTCTTTGCAACTGCTTGGCTCATATTGCCTCCTGTTACCACCCATTTTTTCTTTATTAAGGGCTGGATTTTGAAGCTTGTAGAATGGATTGGCCAGAAAGCTTTTCAGAACTATCAGATTAACCCAGAAAGCGTGGGAATTGATGGACAGGCTATTATGATAAACGAGGCTCTTATTATTATAATAACTCAAAGTACTCTGATTAGACCTTTTAATTATTATTTGGTACATCAAAAATCTTAGGAGTGCTTGTTTATTGGTCCTTGAAGATGATTTGTCTGACATTTTCAGGGAGTTCTTGTTCTCCCGTCCACGTAATCATTTCATCCTTGTTAACCACCACATTAGCAGCCCAGTCAGCAGAGCCATTGGCCTCTTGGTAGATGTGGGATATGTGGCATTTTATGAAAGTGTTGATGAGGTCTTTAGCGTCTTCAATAATATTGTTGATAGACCATGATGGATTTGAGGTCCCCTTTAGACATTTAATAATATTGTTTGAGTCCCCTTCAAGCCATAAGTAAGGGCAGTTCCATTTTTTAGCAAGGATTAAGCCTTGGAGAGTTGCCATGGCTTCATCTTTATGATTTGTTTGGCTTCCAATAGGGACAACAACCATTTCCTTGCAATTTCCTTTCTCATCTCTAAGAATAGCTCCACAAACAGCTGGGCCCGGGTTTCCTTTTTCAGCACCATCAAAGTTAGCTTTGAACCAACCATGAGGAGGGGTTTTCCATCTGGCTTCAAGTCTTTTATTGTGGTTGGGGTCAGGGATGTCAACAACCTTCAAATTACATGAACTTAAGATGATAGATTCCAAAGGGTTGTTCGAGAAACATGGGCCCTCCATGATCCCAATATTTTCCACAATCGCCCATTGAATTTTCTGGAACACAATGTTTTGATTGAGGGATAGATCTCTAAAGATATGATTGTTTCTTTCTTTCCATAATCCCCACAGGATGTGAAGGAGAGATAGTTTCCATAGAGATCTCAAGAAGGAGTTAGTCCAATGAAAATTCCAGGAGGAAAACAGGTCACTGATTGTGTTAGGAAACACCCAGTCAATGCTAAAACTCTTTAGAAATCTTTTCCAAACAGAGGCAGAATAGGAATAGTGAATGGCTAGGTGGTCCATAGACTCTTCCTCTTGGAGGCACAAAACACATCTATTAGGGAAGGTGAAGCCTCTGCTCTTAAGGTTGTCTAGGGTCAAGATCTTATTTTGGAGGATGGTCCAATAAAAGAAATTTATTTTGGGGGTAAGACCCTTAATCCAGGCTTTAGACCAATAAGGATTATCATGAAGCATAGAGGAAAGGACACAATACATAGAAGAAATAGTAAGAGAACCTTTGGGTTCATATTTCTAGATAAGAGAGTCTTCCTCTTTATTCAGCCAGACCGAAGACAGATGAATCTTGAGCTTAGAAAGGCTAGAATGGATACTTTCAATGTTTTGCCATTTGTTACCAGTCCAATAATTAGCAACTGAGGAGCCAAAAGTTTTAATACAAGAGGGAGCAAGGGGGGACCATTCATTGAATTACATCAAGGGTTTATCAAAAAGCCAGGGATCCTCCTAGAATTTGACTTTCCTGCCATTTCCTACTTTCCAGATCACTCCTTTAGCAATGCTTTCTTTACACTTAGAGGCATAGTTCCATATATGGGATCCATTAATACTGAAGTCCAAGTTTATAAAAGAAGATAGAGAAGAGGACATAATAGAGTACTTACTTCACCATATTTTGCACCATTCAGTATCAGCATGGAACATTCTCCAAACCTATTTTGATAGGAGGGCTTCATTTAAGGTTCGGATTTTCCTTAGGCCCAGTCCACCTTTGCTTTTCAGTCTACAAACCTGGTCCCAAGCCACCAAAGACATTCTTTTTTTGTCCTCAACCCCAGACCATAGGAATTTTCTTTGAATTTTCTCGATAGCGTCAGCATACTTTATTGGAAATCTAAAGAGACTTAGTGCATAGATCAGAATACTTTGAAGAGAGGCTTTAAGAAGTTGGAGCTTTCCAGCCTGACTTAAAAGGGCTCCTTTCCAACCAGCTAATTTTTTATGAAACTTATCCACTAGAGAACTCCAAAAAAGATCAGGAGGAGCGATGCCCATGGGGAGGCCAAGATAGGTAGCTGGAAGATCAGCAATCCTGCAATCCAAAATTATACTGATTCATTGTTGTCTTCTCTCAGGAGTATTAATGAAGATTATCTTGTATGTTGATGACATGTTTATGGTAATAACAAGGCAATGATTCAAGATCTCAAAACTCAACTTTTTTTACACATTTGATATGAAGGAACTTGGGACTACTAGATATATACGTAAGATGAAGAACAATCAAGATTGAGTTCATAGATTAATTTGCTTGTGAAAATAGGTATGTTGATACCATTTTGTAGGGATTTAAAATATAGACTGTAAACCATTAATTATTCCATTTTTGGCTGAACTATGTTGAATTTAGACATGTGTCCTAATTTTGATGATAATATTGAAAATATGTCTGATGTTTCTTATGCAAGTGTTGTTGGTAGTTTAATATATGTAATGGTTTGTACTAGAACATATATATCCCAAACAATGGGAGTTCTAAGTAGGTTTATGTCTAACCCAAGTAAAGAGCATTGGAATATTGTTAAAAGGATATTGAGGTACTTGAGAGGTACTTTTGATTATTGTTTATTTAATCATAGTACTAATAATGTGGATAAGTCATTAGACACACAAGATTTTTTTGATGTAGATTGGGAAGGTGACTTGGATAGTCGAAGGCCCACTATTGGCTATGTTCTTACTTTGTTTGGAGGTGTAGTGAGTTGGATGAGTAAAAGACAACCTAGAGTTGTGTTTTCTACCATTGGAGTAGAGTATATGGTTACTACACATGTATCTAAGGAGGTTGTATGGTTATAGAGACTTGGTAATGGTATTGGTTTTGAGTACAAGATGGTGAGGATCAGATGTGATAGTCAAAGTGCCATATGTTTGGCTAAATATCCTATATATTATGCTCATACTAAGCATGTTGATGTTCAATATTACTTTGTGTGAGAGGAAGATGGTTGAGAATGGACAGATTGAAAAAGTTGATACTTTGGATAAAGTTGTAGATTCTCTCACAAAGGTAGTAAGCACGAATAAGTTCTCTTGATGCAAGAAGGCCATGGGGCTTGATCATTGTACTTAGTTTATGTATCTATATGTAGTGATTCACAATGTTTGATGTCAAGTGGGAGAATGTTAGGATTTAGGTGCCATCAACCTAGTAAATATTTTAATCAATTATTCCTGTAATGCTATTTATAGTTTACTCATAAGAGGTGAAACCTTTTAACCAACGGTGGTGAAAGAACTCATTTAAAGGAAAATTTACAGTTACCATTTGTCTTTTTGGAAAATTACAAAATATCTAGGTGTCCCTTTGGAATCTCCTATTTTGAGGTGCTTGGACACTTGTCAAGATTTGTAAGTGCATGTGTAACATTTATGATAGTCATCATGAGTACCCATCACAATTTTTATGACAAAATATTGTTATCTTGGTCCATAAGAACCCTAATTGGATAGATGTCATATGACAACTATAAGAAGCATTTGTAAGAGTCTATATTAGGAGTTTGGCATGGGATTTTTCAAGGTGGTTTGTTGCTTATTGTTTTGTGATACCATAGTGATTTTCACTCCCAAGAGTTCCTATAAATTAGGGTCTTGAGATTGTGTTTTCCATCAAGTTTTGTTTAGTTGTGCAAGGAACAAAGTGTTGCTAGAGTTTACAGAGGTTTATAGAGAAGTCTATTATTGTTGTAATGTTTATAGGATTATTAATATAGATGCCTCTCTTTAGTGGTGGAGTCTTCTTTGTATATTTTTTACTCTACAATCACATATATCAAGGGTTAATCTTTGGTTTAAGATTTGTACTTACATTTGGTTTAAGTTCATATTGTGAGATTTATTCACCCTTTTTTACAACATATACCACATTTTAGGTTTGTATGTCAGTTGTCAAGGCTCACTAGATATGATTTATATTGCTAGATATTTATGTATTACCTAATATTTTCATGGAGTTTAAGAGAGGGTATTTTAATGGAAAATCTATGAACAAGGGGATAAAATCCGTAGTTAATTTTTGTAATGTTTTTTCCATCATAGGAAAGGTTGGTGCTAAGGGTGTGTGACAAGTGAGCTCTAGTAATGAGAAAGGTAAGATGATAGTAATAAGGGTATATAAGGTGTTAAGATTTCCTAGTCAAATCAAAAGGGTTTTCAAAAGACCGTATACTCCTTGGAGGAACTAGGATCATACTCATCAAGATTTGGTATTAAATCAATCATTGTCCTCCTTTGCATTAATTTTATCCTCCATTACCTGAAGATCCACCCTCACCTTCTATGCTACCTTCCTCTCCCCCTTTTTTCGGAAAGTCATTATTGCCTTAGCCTTATGTGGCACCTTTATATGAAACTAAATTTCATGTATTTTCTACAAGTAGCTAGTAGCCTAGTCATATTACCAGTAATGCAACTATGCTTGATTTTGTAAATGTCAAACGTCCTCAAGCATTTCATTATTTTGTATACATCCTAGATATATATTACGTCATTTAGTTCTCCAATACCTTTTGAAAGATTGCATGCCACAACCTTCACATAACATATGTAAATGAAAAATATTAATGTCCATGCCTTACCAATCTTATTGTATCCTCCACCTACATTAGCACTATCCAATCAATTATCATATGTAAGGGTTGAAATTCATGTCCACCAAGCAAGGGGTTATGACAACCTTATCTATAGGTCATCTCTTATGCAAGAAGTTACTCCTAGATTTTTTGAACAATCTAGAGTTGCATAGTATTATTGTGGTACACAAAGTCCAATATAAAACCTTATGCTCATAAGAACTTGTAATTCTACTACCAAACATGGATCTAGATATTGATGCATATTAAAATTAGGTTGCAATATTTTTAGGTGGCATAGTTGCATCACCTACATATTAAATTTCAATCTAAATGTTGATGTGGACAGTAAAAATGTGAATTCTAAAAAATAGGAAACAAACAAATGCAATAACCTAATTCACACTCAAAATCACTCAATAAAGCATGAAATAAATGTAATCAAACAAAATAAGTAAACAAGTATACTTTCACATGATTCTAAATTTATCTATTGTATGCATTTAAAAATAGTGGATAGGCGGGTTTCTCTCACAATAGCATAACCTTGATAGCACAATGATGATGATATGATTCCATGATAATATGAATGCTCAAATATTATGGAGAGTTTGATACGATGGAGGCTAGTAGATTTATAGAAGGAACTTGATATCAATCAACCATGGAGATTTATCAGAAGAATCAATAAATGAAAATGAATTAGAGGAGATGAAGGCTATATTTATTGAATCAACTGATTGCATGAATAAATTAGCTATTGCATGAATAAATTAGAAACTGCATGGATAAGTGAAGTGATTGCATGGAGGAGTTAAGTGGATTTAATTAATGAGTGGACTGAAGTGTTAGAGGTGTATGGGGATTTATTAGGAGAAATAAATAAATAAATTTATTAATATAAATAATAAATGAATTCATTTAATTCATGTGCATGATAAAATAAACAAAATATTAATTTTATTTATTTTTTAAAAGAGACAAAATTAGAAAAAAAATTAATTCATACTAGAAGAAATAATGGATGAGTTAATTAAATAATCAATGTGTATGAGAGGAATAAATTAATAAATAACTAAAAAAATGTTAATTAATGTTGGAGGAAGTGTTAAATTGATTAATTAATTAAATAATAAAAAATGTTTAGTTAATGTGGACGAAGGGGATAAAATTTTGAATTAATTAAATAATTAAAATTTATTTAATTCATGTGGAGAGAAATTTTGATGAAATAATTAAATAATTGAATTGTAGGTGAAAGGAAGTAATGTTAGCTTAATTAAATAATTAAAAATGTTTAATTAACATTGATAGAAGAATATGATTAGAAATTATGACACGGTTAAATGAAAATGTGTTAGTCATTTTCAAGTGTCGATATTTTGCCCCTCTTTGAGATAATGTGTTTTATGGCATTCTTTCAAAGAAATAATGTTGGCACAAAAAATATTTGTTGGTTATGTGCTTTAGTATGCCCCAATATGTTGATGGATGGAGGTAGGGTGGCCCCTTGAGAGATCAACCAAGAAAAATGATTTTTCAGTCAAAGTCTTCAAAGGATGAATATGTTAGGTATAGTGTAATAGGGATAAAAATGAAACTAAAAGGTGAAAAAATGGAGGTGAGATGATGAAAATGATTTGGATAGGTGATGGGTTGAAGAAAATTGGAGAGGGCAAGGTGTAGGTTAGGGTTTGGGGAGCTATAAATGGGTGTAGGGGGGTCATTTCTAGTCTTCAATTGCATTTAAAAAAGTGATAGATGTATGAAATGAATTGTCAAATCCATCAAGCAAATTGCTAGATGCATCAAATTAACCTAATACTACTTAAAATGCCAAATTTCTCTTAAACTTACTAAAAAATAAAGACATGGATCTCACTAGGCATGCCAAAATGTAAGACCAAAATTAAAACAATATGCATTAATTGAAGTTTAACCACAAAACCCTAGAATTCATATGAGATCCTAATCTTATTAGTATAGTGTAATAAAATTGCATGACACTAAATAAAAACAATAAAAATATACGCAGATCTCATGGAGTTGTGATTAGGAGGTAAGCAGGGTTTGAATGTGCAAAAGGTAAGAGTTTTATCATCAAGAGGAGAGGAGGGTTTGAACACACATAAGGCATGAGATTTTGTGGTGTAGAGGAGCGATTTTGATGGTAGGTTAGCTAATAGGACACATGAGACTGATGGAAAAAAGATTGTTGGTTTGTCAATAGGATTTGGTATTATGGAATTCAAGAGCATTGAGTTGAGTGTTATGGTGAGTTGTCTATCTAAAGGCACTCCCAAAATTTCTTCTTTGCTAGGTAATGCCTCTTAGGGCCCCTCTTTTGAGACTATGGTCTTGGGTGGTGGTTAGAATAGCCTTGATGTTGTGGATCATAGTTCTAAATGGTTAGACCTTTTTTGTGCCCGTTTGAAAGGTAAAATCTCTTTAACGATAATTAGTCACTTGTCTTATTGTGAGGCTAGACTTTTTTTAATTTCTATTCTAGACTCTATCATTGATAAAGGCATTTCCACTATGGAAATGTCTCTAGTTGGGAAATTTATAGGCCTCCATCTGAAGATTGATCTAATCCACTCTTTAGTCTCTAAAAAATGGCACACTAAAGGGGAGGTAGATGTGGCTGCTCTGGCTAAAGGATTTTTTTCTTTTTCTTTCACATGCAGAGATGATTTTCTTAGTGCTTTGACTAGAGAGCCTTGGGTTCTTGGTAGATATATTCTTACTTTGGAAAAATAGGAACCTAAATTTAACCCTAGTGAATGGACTTTTAATGCAACCCCTGTTTCGGATAGGCTTCCTACCTTGCTTTTGGAGTTTTGGGATGAGGATATTTTTAAGGGTATTGTGACTTACGGTGGAAATATTTTTTCTATTTATTCTATGACTGCTTCAAAGTATCACCTGGTGTATGCTTGCATTTGTGTGAGTTTGGATCAATTCACAAATCTCCCTTTTATGGTTGAAATCAATCTTAACCTCAATGTGTGGAATTAGGCCTTTGAGTTTTAATCTATTCCCTTCACCTGTTTTATATGCAATAAGGTTGGACATTGGGCTAAGAATTATCCTAGTAAGATTTAAAAACTACCCCAAAGATTTTTAAGGGAGAAGCCTAATAAGATGGGTGAGTATTCCAAGCATGTGGAGGGTGACAGTAGTTCTGATATCAATCTCATCATTAAAGATGTTTAAAATAAAGATTTAAATGATGAGAAAGTTTTAGACATCCCCAATAATACTCTTGTGAAGGTATGAATGAACGAGGGAGATAGGAATTGGGTCTCGATGGTTCCTCTATGGATCAAATCCATTTGAATGAATCTAATAAGGATGCTAACAAGAATATTAGCGTTCAGGAGTAGGCTATTCAATTGTTCCATGAGGAGGAGTTTTGAACTCAATATATTGAAGACAACATCGAGGAATTAATTGATCGTGTTGATCAACATGATGAATTGAATAAGGAAAGTATTTCTAATATGCTTGTTGTATCTAAAATTTCTTCATCGATGGATCTTAAGGAACCTCCTTTCATATTGGTTAAATTTAGGTAGAGGAGAAAATTTTCCTTTCCCATTGAATGATCGCCACAAATAGATAAAAATAATACCACGGCTCAAAATATAAGAGGAAATGTATACCTACTTTCTAGCAAAGTAGAGAGAAGGCGATAAAAAATCGAGATTGCATAAGATACGCAGAAAACCTTATTAGCGATGTGCTTGAAAATAACTCCTCAAAAAATAAAATGAAGATTATATCATGGAATATGAGAGGGTTAAATAACCCTCATAAACATGATCTCTTAGCAAACTTGTTAAGAGATCATAAACTTGATATTTTTCTAATCTAGGAAACCAAGATGCAAACTAATGAATTGGAAAAGATCATGTTTCATTTGTTGAAGAATTGCAATATTTATAGTTACAATGTTAATGGTACTTCTAGAGGTATTGCTACCTTTTGGAATCCTAATATTGTTAAGGTCTTGGAACTTCATGTCAACTCTAACCTTTTTGTTACTCATTTTACTCATGTAAGAGATGAAACCTCATGGATTATCTCTAACATTTATGCCCCTAATATAAAAGTAGCAAGGAAATTTTTATGGAACTCTTTATCTTCCTTTAAATCTCATTTCCAAAGTGATATATGACTGGTTATGAGAGATTATAATACTCAGTTGAAAGATGATGAGAAACAAGGTGCACGCTCTCATTTTTTTTATGATAGAAAATTGGATTTATTGAACCATATAAATTCTTAGGGTTTGATGCATTTGGACCTGCAAGGTGTGGCTTTTACCTAGTCTAATAGGCATGTGGAGGAGGCTCTAATTCAAGTTAAGCTTGATCATACCCATATTTCTCTAGATTTGTTGTTCTCTTACTCATGTACCTTATTTTCTCTTACACAATTGGGATCTAATCATTTACTTACTACCCTCTCAACAAATATGGTGGGGTGTAGAAAAAAGTTCCCCTTTACTTTTGGGAAGATGTGGGTGCAATATCTTGATTTAAAAAATAAATAAATCAGGATTGGTGGGATATTAATGTTGATGGTTCGACTATGTTTTGAGTGGTTAAAAAGATTTATTTAGTTAAAAGTAACATCCAACATTGGAATAAATATACTTTTTGTCATATCTTCCTTGATAAGATGTAGGTTGAAAATTATTTATATGGTATTTATAAGTTGATTCAATTGAATGGTTTTGATCCTCTTCTAATTGACTCATCAAAGCATCTCTTCATAATTTACCTATTTATGCTTTGAGTTTGTTCAATATTCTTAGAATTTTTTTTGATAAATTTGAGCTTATTCAACAAAAAAATTTATGGATAGGTATTGAAGACAAAAAAAAATTTCATCTTGTTGCTTGGGATCAAGTCTACCAACCCAAGAGGCTTGTGGGCTTGAGGATTAGAAGAATTAGGGAATTTAACTTTTCTATCCTTGCTAAACAGTTGTGGAGACTTTTGGTTGACAACAATGAATGGTTTCAAATTTTCTCTAAAAAATATATGAGAAATTATAATAACTTTCATGTTTTCTTAGATGATCAACAAGGTACTCCTATCGGTTCTACCCTCTAGAATAATATAATGAAATCTAGATTTTTTATACTAAGAGGTCTAAGATGGTGCTTGGGGAATGGAAGAATTATTTTTTGGGATGATTGGTGGATTGGGAACTACCCTCTCAAGGACATCCCATGGGCCTATCCCTTTAGGAGTGATTGTATCAAATTTTTTGACTACAGTATATTGTTGATTATGTAGCCTTTGCTCTCCTATGTTCATTTTCCATCCTCTTGGATGGAGAATTAGGTGGTTTGGAACTTCTCCTCTTATGGGAATTTTTTGGTCGTCAATACCTTTAATCAACAACTGGATATGCACGCTACCTTCCCTTTCTAGAATTTGTTGTGGAATTAAAAGCTTGTGCCTAAAATTAATATCTTTATTTAGGCTTTTTTTCCCAAAACAAATTATTTAGTATTAAAAATTTATGCAAGTATCATTTCATGCTACCTAACAAATGTTGTCTTTGTGAGGTGGATTTAGAGAAATCATTTCACCTTCTCTTTGGGTGCAAATTTGTGATGGATAACTCTTTTTCTAATGGTTGGTCTGAGTGGATTGCTCCAACTAAGAACCCCTCTCGTATGTCTATCTAGTCTCTTATGATGCCTCATATTGCATAGGTTGTTTGGAATGAGAAGAACAATAAGATTTTAAAGGAATCTTTTCTTTCTGCTCACAATATCTCCTTTAAAATTTTATTTTCTATCAAAGATAATTTTCTTTTTGCATTTGCTAATGTTGCTCAGGGTGGCCTAGAAGTTTCTATGTTTGATTATGATTGGAAGGTTGCTTCTAATTGGAAACTCACTTGAGATATTTATATCCCTATCCAAAAGGATAAGAACTCTAGAGATAGTGTTGTTTGGAAGGTCCCCCTAAGGGATTGGATTAAAATAAATTTTGATGGGGCAACAAAGGGGAATCTAGGACCTACAAGAAGTGGGGGAGTTTTGAGAGATCATAATGGTAGGTTTGTTTCGGCAGTGGCACTCCCTTTGGGAATGTAGATAAACTACTTTGTTGAAGCTTACACATCCTACATTGGTTTGAAAATGGCTAAATCTCAAGGTTTCAAGAAAGTTTGGATAGATGGATATTTACTAAATATCATTAATCGCCTTAAGTGGATATAATCCTTAGGTTGGACCATTGTGGGTTTGATTATAGATTGCATTTATATTATTCATTCCTTTTATGATAGTTATATTACTCACATATATTGGGAGGATGATTCTATGGTACATTATTTTGCTAACCTAGGGGTCACTAAGGGCTCTATTGATAGGTGGGGTCCCAATGATCCCATACGCCTAGATGTTAAAACAATTATTAACCATGAAATTATTAAATGTTAAGGTAACGACTCCTTATTGTTGCACTACGAACCCCTATCATTTTGTATTCAATTCCACATAGATTTTGGGTTGGATTTTGAGCCTTTATTTGTTGTGGTCAACCATCCTCTACTTCATTATGCTCTAATCTAACTATTTTACTCTTCCATCGACTGTGTTTGACTTGTTGTTTGCATCTTTGTATTACACGATGACGGGAGGTGATAGAAGTTGTCTAGAGTGGAGCTCTTGCAGAAAATGGAAGATCAATTCCCTAGTTTGGGACAAATTGAATGATGGTGGAGTTACTCCTTTTATGGAGAAGCTTCATGGTGTTCACCCCCAAGTGACTAGGGCTTTTATGAAAGGATGGAAAAAATAGGATTGTAAATGTCTATAATATGGAATTGGAAATCACAGAGGATCTAATAGCTCAAATTATCAGGTTACCATCTAAAGGGAAGAAGATGTCTAGGGACCGTAAAGCCTCTCAAACTACCATGAACAATTTTTTCAAAAAGGAGGAGAAAGATAGACTTGTGAAGCTATCATCTAGTGGCTATGATAGAAATTCCATAAAACCCTTCTAGACCAAGGTTGCAGAGGCTATTATGAGGTACTTCACTCTTAATGAAATATTTATAGGTTTATCAGGCTATCATTTCATCTTATTAAATCATTTTTGTCACAATAAATTTGTTTCATTTCCTTTTTATTAGGTTTCTTCTCTTGAAGCTAGGATTAGAGATCATAAAAAGAATGCTAGGTATCCTATTTTACACAAGCGTTTAATTTTGTTGATAATAGAATATGCAAAATCCATCTTTGTGTCGGTTGATCCTAATCAGACTACTTAAGCCCCATAAGACATAAGTTTTTAAAGGTCCATTATTTAGACATGAGCATAGCTACATGATAAGACCTTTGCTAAGGAAGATGAATGGGATGTTGATGGTGAAGAAAGGGAGCCTACATATACTTCTCCCAAGAAAACCCCTAAAAAAATGAACTAAAGCCCAAATTTATTAGTCTAATGTCTCTTTTACTGATGAATATAAGGATGAGCACAATTCTACAATTGAGAATAAGAGAAAATATAACCTTGACAAAGGAAAGAGTAAAGCTTCTAGGGAGGTTAGGAAAGAGGCTATGAGGAAAGGTAAAGAGACTTTGAAAGAAAAATAAAGTAATAATGAGGGTAAAGATCTTAATAGGGAGGAGGGAAAGGATGAGATGGAGGGGTTTGATGCTAATCAAAATAATTAACAACATGAGTTTTTAGAGGATGATATCTCTGGTTTCAATAGTAAAAAAGTATCACATTGTTGATGTCATTGGTCTAGCCAAAGACGGTGCTATGAGATAGTTCAACTTGTCAAAATGGTTTTATGTTGAGATTAATTTTAGTACTGTGAGAATGTAGGCTCCTTAAAGTAGGTTGGAGAAAGTTGAAGGTGGGGTGGATCATGAAAAAAGTAGGGATGATAGTTCTAAATTGCTTTCCATTTTAGAGGAGGTGGCAAATGATATTAATATTATAAGAAATGACTGTGAATACAAAATAAAAATGCTTGAGGATGCCATACATAAAGTGCATCAAAAACTTGAAACTATGGTTAAAGTTAGCCAAACGACCATCCAAGACAGCGCTTAAGGGCTCTGAATACTCAATATAGAGTTAAGAATCTAAAGACTAGGGAGTAGTAGAACAAAGGTAAATGCATTGGTGTTGATACCAGTGATGTTAGTAAAGACAAAAAAAGGTGATGAACATTGCTAGTGTTGATAAAGGTAAAAAGGTTGCTACTCAGTTGAAGGGGTTGTATACTAGAACTCACAACCACTTCAATCCTATTTAGGACAAAAAAAATATTATTCAAGAGGCTGCCTATCTTCATCAACGCTTAATATCAAAAAATATATTGAAGCTACTCATATCCTAAAATAATTACAATAGTTTTATTTTGATTCCTTGTCACTATTTCATTTCCTATTGTTTTGTTGATGATTGGTTGCTAGTTCGTTGTTGCTTTCTTTTAATGCAACATTTTGGTGTATAGGGTTTCAGGGTCCCCTTTAGACCTATTTTACTTTTAATAAAAAACAATAACAAAATTACCTTCAGACATTCAACTTGGTTATCTTCATTGCTCTTTGTAGATTTCAATGAATTGTATGTAGTATGCTCTCAGATATGTGTGTAGGAAATTATATTCACAATGTGATTGTACAAAATCTCAAAGACTATTGTAGACGTCCAAAATTTATTAAATTAAATATTTAATTAATTTTATCCCATCTACATAATTAATTAATTTAATTATGCTAGCCTGTATTCTTCTCAGTATTAATTAAATTTAATCCTGTCACTATAGTCCAGATGATTTATTTAATAAATCAATTATTCCTATTCTTCTAAGGTTATTTACTTATTTATTTCTTCTAAAGTCCTCTTAGTTAATTAATCTAAATTAATTGGCTAAATCAAGTGATTCCTACAAATCATTTTTCTAAATCCCCCATTACCTTAATTAATTCTTCTAGAACTCTTCATAATCATGCTTAACATTATTCTTCAATTTTAAATTCCCCCTCATTCTCTCTCTTGTCAAATCTTCCTACAAATCCCACTTGTCCTCTAATCTCTCATTATCTCACCTAACCACCCTCTTAATAATTTGCTAGTGGCTAATCCCCATGATTAGCCACCAAGTTAACTCACTAGCCATAAATAGCTAAATCCACTTGTCCCCTCCTCACCTTCCACCTTAAATGCACCAAATTGGGTCATTTCAAGAATTTAAAATTTTCACATTCTCCTATGCCACTCACCTTCCCAAAGAATTTTAAATTCCTTTTCTCATTTCCTTTCCCCATGCATTTCATTATTTGGGAATTTTTAATTCTTCCTCCATCCCCCAAGGAATTTTTAATTCCTTTTTATTCCCCCAATGTACTTAGGGATATCTGTTGGCTTTTTTGATGATTGATGCCATGATTGTCATTGATGGACACACACTTGATTTGAGATCACTTTTTGTATGTATGAGTTAAAGCTCAACCGATATGCTGTATTATAGTCTTTAGACTATCGGTGTTTTGCAGAAAGTGTTTACTGTTTACCGATCTCAAGCGGTATGAAGACCCCAAGCGGTTCGAGGATCTCAAGTGGTACAAAGGAACGAAGCAGCACAACTCATATTTCCTAGTCTTCATTTTGTCAAACCGGTAACCGGTATTTTGCTTAAACTAGTATTTTGTATGAACCAGTAATACTCTGTGATGAGTTACCAACCGGCATTTTGTGATGAGTTACCATCCACCGATTGTTTGGCGGTGCTTTTTGTGTCATGTTACCAAATATGTCTAGATGCATTGAACCTAGGAAATTGTATTGTAATCCTATTGGACCGACATGAAATCAGATTCCTTTATAAGGACATCATGTCTAGGGTTTTAGGTGGTTGATGGGTTTTTGTAAGTGTGAACATAGAAGAGAAGTTCACGTCTATGAGAGAAAGTAGAGTGTGAATGTGTTGAAGACTGAAGTAATGCTGGAATGCATTAGGAATGAGCTATCAAGGATCTAACCAAGCAATCTATGCTATTTTGTAGATCACTCACTTGTTGATTACCCACATCTTTGACAAGTCTGAAGCCCTTAACCGAGTAGGCCCAAAAAGCCTTTTGTAAATCCTATAAGAAGGTGGTTCACATCTGTGGATGTAAAATCCTCTAGCAAGGTAGTCTTTAATCAAACTTATCTCCTAATAGAGATTGAGATTCCTAATAGGATCTGTTCTGGTAAAGAACATTGTATGACCTTAACCGGTCTGGTTCCTATTCTACAGATAGTTACTTGTGAGTTTCATCTCACCGTGGTTTTTCCCATTTGGGTTTCCATGTCAAAATCTTTTATGTTATGGTGATTGTGCTTATGTGGGTGAATGCATTATTTGCTATTTGGTTTGCATGTGTGTTAACCGGTTTGTTTGCTAAACTATTTTACCAGTTTACTGCTAGACTAGTAAAGTGTTTTAAGTACAATGATTTTTGGCATACTAATTCACCCCCCCTCTTAGTATTCATCAATTGGTATTAGAGCCAACTTTTCTATAAGTTTAACCACTTGGAAAGAGATATGGGGGAATACACTGTGAGGGAACTTACTCATCGGCTCACTCAGTATGAGCAAGCCTATGATTATCTTATGGTCAAATATAAGGCCTCTCAGGAAAAAAGAAGAGAGCATGTGGAAAAATTGATGGAGCTATCTGAAAATAGTTCTTCTGATGAAGTGGACATGGAAGCCCTAATTCAAGAAGTATAAAAGCTGAATGAATCCAATTCCAACCTGAGAAAAGAGTTGGAAGGACTGACTATTCGAATGTGCCAAGAGCTTGAGAATTGGAGGAAAGCTAAAGATCTGTTAAAAGAAAAAGATCATGAAATCTCCAAGCTGAAGCAAGAGATTAGTACCCTAACCGCTCAACTCTATGCAATCAAAGTGGAAAAGGAAGACATGCAAGGAGAACTAAACATAGCCATCTTCGAGAATGCAAACTTGATGGAAACAAATGCTGCTATTTCCAAAGAACTCTCTAAGTTAAAGGAAATACTTGCTAAGTTCAACAAGAGTACTATTAAGCTAGAGAAAAAGCTTGAATCGACCAAACCTGTCAAGAATACTGATGGACTTGGTTACTCTGGTCATGAGGAAGGTGAGACCTCTGGAACAAAAGATGGAGCATCAAAGAAACAACCGACATCAAAGGATAAAGGTAAGAAAAAGTTTAAACCTATTTGCTTTAACTGTCTTAAAGAAGGACATACTGCTAATGTGTGTAGGAGAAAAGCCTACAATAATTTTCCTTACTTTATAAACAATGTACCTAGATCCAATAAGTTCAATGGTAATTGTTATGCATGCAACAAGTTTGGGCATAGAGCATCTGAATGCAGGTCTGTTATGAACAACACTAGAAGATATCCTCAGAGGACTCAAGGAGTTGGTCCAGAACCTTTTGTGAACCGGAATCCCAACTGGCTTAATACCTTTAATCATCAGTTAGGAAGCGGTGGCTATCAAGTGGCAACTAGATGGAGAGCAAACTGTTTGATTTGTCATTGTCATGGTCACACTACTGCAACATGCAGGAGGAAGAATAGTAACATGAATAATGGACCATGGAGAGCACCTGGAATGGTCTGCTATCATTGCAACAAACCGGGTCACATTTCCAAATTCTACAGAACAAGAAAGAACATATCGGATGACATACCAATCACTCCAGAAGGAAAGATTGATATTGAAACTGTTCAAGCAGATATGAACAAAACCTGGAAAAAGAAACCAACGGTGTTGCATGAAGAATCAGTTTCTGCACCTAGTGTGGAAATCACGGAACTGACAAACTAAGCATCAAACAAGCTTAGGGGGAGCAAACGGTGAAATATCTCGAACCCCCGGTTGACACCGGCAAAAGACCTTAACTAGTATGAGATCCCTGTCAGTCGACAAAAGACTAGAAATGGTAAAAGGCAAATTAGGGTTTATGCCCTAATAGTGGAGCATTTATTATGGTAGGTGGAGAACCTATTTAAAAGGAATTTTCAAATAATTTCTCACTTATCATTTGTCAAATGAAGAATTTTTTTCAAGTGCAGAGCGAAGAAAAGTGATTTACACTACGATTCAAAGAAGTTATCAAATTCTTAAAGAAGAATCTGAAGCAAACATCTGTTGGAGGAGTGAAGAATGCAAAGCGATATCTCTGCAACCGAAGGAGTGTGTAGAAAAGTTCAAACTGTGAAGCCCTAAATTTTGATCTACGAAGGTATTTTTCATAATTCTCCATTTATCATGGCTTCCGCATCACATGATAGCTCTAGTGCATCCGTTGATTATATGGACTTCATTCAATGAAAGTCGAAATAAAATGCCCTATCTCAAGTACCTGTTGGTGTAATAGTGGAAGAAGGCATTTCCGATTACATAGTCTGCAAAATTGAAGACCTAGGGTCTCTTGTGATCCATTCCAAGCTGAGCCTGTTCTGTGGAAAGGATAAGAAGATTAAACCAGAATTCAACATTGTAGTTTACTTTCTTAAAGAATTTTTGGATGATCACATTCGCATTATTCTAAGCAGGGTACACAATGATAAGATGTACCTAGAGCAGACACATGATATCACATCAGAAGCGATTCATGTCGTCACTTGTTTCTGTAACACAGGGGAAGGGCCAGCCTTAAGGAAGGTCAGCAAGATTGTAATGTCCAAGCTCACTAGTTCAGTGAGCAACTCACATGGAATGACCGTCAACTCAATCAAGGACGATTTGGTCAAGTATGCCTGCATGGTGATAGGTTACGAGATGTTCTCTGCTAGCAGAATTAATTTTGTCTTTGCTGCAACGATAAATGCTGCTTACAGGATGATCAAGGAAGATGCATCGTTTGATCTAGGCACTTATATGCAAAGACAACTTATGTTGAATCTTAATTCGATCAAACAAGACAATGCACTGAGATTTAAATTCAGACAACTACTGGTTGGGTTGTTCTTTTACTTTCAAGGCTACTTTCCAGGAGTAGGTGACATTCAGTGGTTTGCCGACCAACCAGTGACAAAAAAAATCAAAGAAAGCCTACAAGCAGTTGGAACTGGCTATCTGGAAGTGCTGAACAAATACTTTGATGAGTTCAAACACAAGATGAGCTAAAGGATAAGGTTATCCGGTGATATAGTCAAAAAGTATGAGGAAGACATTTGCTTCACCATCAAAGTAGATGAATGCATAATGGAGGTCGTTGAGCCCAGACAGGAAGAAGTGGAGCCTATGGGCTATGAGGTAATGAATGATATGCTGGACGGGTATGCTTCTACCCTAATCACCTCACCCCTTGATCCTAAGGCAAAGAGAACTGACACCTATTTGGAAAGGGTTACACCGGTTGTAGAACCCTCAAAAAAGAAAGGAAAGGCAGTGCCTTCAACATTGGCACCGGTTACTACAGCCAGTCCCAAAGTGACCAATTGGTCACCAGCTAAGAAGAAATCCGAAGCTGCACTTGCCAAAGTCTTTGAGAGGAAGTGGAAGACAAAAAGCAATACACCGGACTCCGAAGAAACTATGTCAGAAGAACCACTTAAGAAGATCAGACAAACAAGGAAAAAGACAAAGAATGAACCGACAACATCTGCACCAGTAAATATTGATATTTCTTCTTACAAACCATTGACACATTGTTAAAGAACTATAAAGAATATTAGGAGAAAATTGCTGAATGATTTAATTGATTGTTTTGATGACTTCAATGATGATGAAAAGGAAGAAGTTGAACAGGAAATCATTAAGTATTTGTGTGTTAATGACCAGTCGCCTTTAGAAATTAGATCTGAGACACTAGATTCCTTGTATAATTTTTTAGATAATAAATGACACATTGCCATAAAAAAGGAACAGGAAATGAGGGAGGAAATATTTGCTCAATATTTTCCTGATGTATCAAATTCAGAACTTTTTGATGTTATGAATAAATACAAAGGCCTCTTCTTCATGAGAAGAAGAAGACTCCTGTTACTGGAAGGAAAGGTTCATGAAGTGGTAAAAGATACACATACTCATGCTCAAGAATCTCTAAAGATGCATCAAGTGGCTGAAGCCAACATGAAAGCTGAGCAAGAACTGGAAACTGGCAAACTGGACGAGGTGTATAACAGTGAAGGAGAACCGGTCACAGAACAAAAGGACCCCATAGATGTTGACGCCTTAGATGGTGAAAATGTTATTCAGGGTACACCATCAGAAGGAACAAGACAGGAGAAGTAGGCAGAAGAGGAAAAGAAGCAACAGGAAGCAGAAAAGAAGAAATAGGCAGATGAAGAGGATAAGAGAAGAGAGGAGGAAAAAGGGAAAAAGGAAGAGGATAAGAGAAAAGAGGAGAACAATAAGAAAGATGAAGAGGATAAGAGAAAAGAAGAGGAAAAGAGGAAAGAGGAAGAGGATAAGAGAAAAGAAGAGGAGAAGAAGAGAAGAGAAGAGGAAAATAAGAAACAAGAGGAAGAGAAGAAGAAGAAGGAAGAGGAAAAGAAAGAAGAGGAGAAGTGAAAAGAGGAAGAGAAGAAATAGGATGAGGAGAAGAGAAAGAAGGAAGAGGAGAAGAAGAAGGATGAAGAAGAGAAGAAGCAAAAAGAAGAAGAGAAGAGACAAGAAGAAGAGAAAAGAAAGAAAGAAGAAGAGGAGCAAAGGAAGGCTCAAGAAGATAAGCAAAAAGCCAAGGACAAGGAAGCTGTGGCAAAGAGCACATAGGTGGAGACCCCAATGGCAACTGATAGTCAGGCTAAATCGGCTGACATTACTAGTCCCATTGAGCTCCAGTCTGCAAATGAATCTGAGTTGCTGCAGAGCATTAAGGTTACTCAAGAACGTCTAGAAGTGATAAAGAGGAAAAAGGAGCAAGATGTGATCCAAGCTGTGGTGGACACTCTTACCGGTTTGATACCTGGTACAAACCTTCCTAGTATCGATTCCTCACTTGCACAATTGAAGCTCCTATGCACAGTTGTAGAAGACCAGGTACAAAGCCCTGAAGAGGTTGCAGAAGCAAATGCCAAGAAGGAACATCAAAAGGCTCTGGACACTGCTTTGGTGAGAAAGTTAACAGAGCTCCGGTCGGATCTTCAGAAGGCACATAAGGACATTAGAGATGCAATGGATGAGGGCAACCTACTCAGCAAGATTTGCCAACCTCATTTATTTTGTGATGATGTACTCACTCAGAAGGACAAACTGTAAACTAATATGCAGTCATTTATTAGCACCTTCAAGATGCCCTATGACTCCTTCTCCACATATGGACAAACTGCTCACTAGTTTCAACTTCAGTTTGCAAGACTAGAGGAAGAGATAAGCAACCAGACACAAAATTTGTAGGAACTTCAACTAGTCCTACTACCAAGACTGCAAATTCTCTAGAAATGCTATCTAAATCTTGATGCCCTAACGGTCACTCAAGAGAAGAGCACAATAGATGCCATGGAAGAACATGTCTCCCAGATGCAGACAGAGAAAGAGGTGGCTACCTCCCTACTTGACTCATGGTCCTTATCCATGAAGCAATTTTTGTAGGACTTTAAATCAGTTTTTGACAAATTTTACTCTTTACTGTCATAAACACTTATTATACTAATGAAACAGGGGTTAGTCTGCAATGTTTTTGTCATTGTTGGCAAAGGGGGAGAAGTATATAAATTTTGATATTTTGATGTATACTTTCATGTTATTTCTGTTAAGGAGTAGTATACATTGTATTTTTCTGCAAAAGGGATAGTGTATATGAATAGGGGGAGTAATTTTGATTATGGCATATTTTTGTTGTAAAACACTTAGATGTCAAAATTTTCCTAAGTGTTGCCATCAATGCCAAAGGGGGAGATTGTTGGCATTTTTGATGATTGATGTTGTGATTGTCATTGATGGACACACACTTGATTTGAGATCACTTTTTGTATGTATTAGTTAACGTTCAACCGGTATTTGTTCCAACCGATATGCTGTATTATAGTCTTTAGACTATCGGTGTTTTGCAGAAAGTGTTTACCGATCTCAAGCGGTATGAAGACCCCAAGCGGTTCGAGGATCTCAAGCGGTACGAAGGAATGAAGCGGCACAACTCATATTTCCCAGTCTTCATTTTGTCAAACCGGCAACTGGTATTTTGCTTAAACCGGTATTTTGTATGAACCGGTAATACTTTGTGATGAGTTACCAACCGACACTTTGTGATGAGTTACCATCCACCGATTGTTTGGCAGTGCTTTTTGTGTCGTGTTACCAAATATGTCTAGATGCATTGAACCTAGGAAATTGTATTGTAATCCTATTGGACTGACATGAAATCAGATTCCTTTATAAGGAAATCATGTCTAGGGTTTTAGGTTGTTGCTAGGGTTTAAGGTGGTTGATGAGTTTTTGTAAGTGTGAACATAGAAGAGAAGTTCAGGTCTGTGAGAGAAAGTAGAGTGTGAATGTGTTGAAGACTGAAGTAATGCTGGAATGCATTAGGAATGAGCTATCAAGGATCTAACCAAGCAATCTATGCTATTTGCTAGATCACTCACTTGTTGATTACTCACATCTTCGACAAGTCTGAAGCCCT
The DNA here is from genome assembly GCF_030272615.1 of Cryptomeria japonica. Taxonomy (NCBI): domain Eukaryota; kingdom Viridiplantae; phylum Streptophyta; class Pinopsida; order Cupressales; family Cupressaceae; genus Cryptomeria; species Cryptomeria japonica. Next base: position 274,125,348 of record NC_081410.1, on the reverse strand, counting down.
TAACTGGGTAGGCCCAAAAAGCCTTTTTTAAATCCTCTAAGAAGGTGGTTCACATCTGTGGATCTAAAATCCTCTAGAAAGGTAGTCTTTAATTAGACTTATCTCCTAACAGAGATTGAGATTCCTAACATGATATGTTCTGGTAAAGAACATTGTATGACTTTAACCGATCTGACCTTAACTGGTTTGGTTCCTATTCTATAGATAGTTACTTGTGAGTTTCATCTCACCGTGGTTTTTCCCATTTGGGTTTCCACGTCAAAATCTTTTGTGTTATGGTGATTGTGCTTCTGTGGGTGAATGCATTATTTGCTATTTGGTTTGCATGTGTGTTAACCGGTTTGTTTACTAAACTATTTTACTGGTTTATTGCTAGACTAGTAAAGTGTTTAAGTACAATGATTTTTGGCATACTAATTCACCCCCCCCTCTTAGTATTCATCAATATCTTCCCCATGTACATTGTGGAGTGTGGAGGCAATAAATGCCTTTATGACAAATCTCTTGGTCTCCACACTTGTCACCTCATGTCCTCTCAATCCATGTGCTCTTCCTCCTTCAATCTCCACCCTTGATTCATCTTCAATCTTGACCGTCCATTCATCCCCTCTCAAATCTATAAATTGGGGTCTCCTCACCTTCATTTTCCATCTCCAAATCAAGTAAACTTATGCTAGCCTAATAGCTTTAGAGTCATCATTTGTGCATCCACATTATAGCCATATTTGCATCCATATTCCATCTTTGAGCACTCATCCTTCATCCTTATCCATCCTTGGTTGTGCAATTTGGAGAGTAACCCACATCCCAATATTGGACCAATCCAAACAAGCTAGGAAGGGGCGCATTCTTGGCTTCAATAAGAGTCCAATTCAGAGGAACAAGAGACAACCCTCTCTTGCAGGGTATAAAAGTTTAGTTTAAGCTTTTGTTTGATTTCTCATGTTATTTGAACTAACCTACTAACCCTTGCATGCTTTTCCCTTGGTTCATTTTGGAATTCCCGGTGGGACCCACATCCCAATTTCTAACCTTTTTGTGAGTTTTTAGCTCAGAGATTGCCACTTCAGTGCGTCAGTCTGCACTTCAACATATCCGCATCGTTGCTTCAACATGTTCATCTCATTTTAGTGCCTCCGATTTGAAATTTGAATTTCTTGACCGTCATTTTTGTAGGTTTTGTAGATCAACGCGATAGCTGCTGCATTAGCGTGTGCGCCACAGTGTTTTTGACACTTTCTTTTAGAGCTAGATTTCAAAAAAAATTCTTTCTACTAATCAAAGAAATCACAAAAACATTAAAAAAACACCTAAAAAGAACTTAAAACAATTGTAGGATAGGTTTTAGTTTGTATTCTTATTAATTCTAGGTGATTAAATATGTTCTCGGGTTAATAGGTGAATGAGCGCCTACGCAGGCGAATTATCGCCTGTGCTCTGGTTCAGCGCCTGCGCTGAACCCAAAAGCCTACCATTTTTTTAATTTTAAATTTCAAAATTTGGCTAATTGGTAGTTTCATTTTTCTATCCTTCGGCGCTTGCGCACATGTATCAATGCCTAGGGCATAACTTAACGCGTCTGTTTCAGGTATAAGTGAAATTCAATTTTTTTTGGAAAATTAAAAAATTTCAAGTTTTCTTGTTGTTTCTATTTTTAGGGCCATAGACTCACTTCAGCACTTGCGCAAGCATTGCAGAGCGTTCACCTGTGGATCAGCGCTTGCGCTGTATCTTTAGAGGTTTTTGGTTACTAATCAATTTTTGAGTTTTGTGGGGACTTTTCCACTTGTCCAAGGCTAAAATTAGACTACTAATCTATTTCTCTTGCAACACGCTCGTTGAAGATACATTTTTTTCCACTAAAGTAGATTTTTTTGTTGCATTTCTAGTTAGAAAATCATGAACGTGTGGGACTAAAATGAACAATTGTCTTTTGTGTCTTGTGTGCTTTCACGCTTCATGTTGAGTGGACCCACCATTGCACTCTAGTATCCTCTCCCCTCACCTTCACAGATCTTGGGTGTAAGAGAACGAGTGATCAACAACACTCTCTTTTTATTTTCATAGTTGAGGGGTATTTCTTGATTGGAGATTTCATCACCCTACAAGAGTATCTCGAATTGGGACACATCGGGGATATTGACTCTCCCGACGCAATCTCGAGTGGGTTTTTTGAGCTGCTATATAAATAAGCTGGTTAGGTGTCTGGAGTGATGAGTGAATTCGATGTATGTGGGGGCCTTCCCTGCACCGATAAGCTCAGTTAGAGCCTTAAGTGGCTTGCTTTGAGAATCTGTCATTGTATTGGTGATTCCTCAGAAATTACACTAGACACTAGTTTTAGTAGCCAAAATCCTACATTTGATAGTGCATGGGATGCAAATCATACCCTGAAGTTACTCCTCATGTATCTGCTCAGGATGAGACATAAATTCCCCATGTAATAGATCCTTGGATCTTTGGGGTAAGAGAATCTGATATGCTCAAGTAGCGAGTGTCGTGGAGTGGAGCTAGTGCTACCAGAATCTCTATTAGTCCATCTGAGTGAGGTATTGCTTATATGAGGGGCCTATCAAGTGGTTACTAGAACTTTCCAACCTAAGTTGTGTTGTCTTTAAGTATCTTCAATTGTGTTATACCCGTAAAATTTGTTTGGGCTAATTAGGCCCCCATAATTTGCACACTCATTATTGAGTGGTACACTTGGACGATGTGTTTGCTATGAATGATGTTCTCTTGCCAAGAGTAGATTGAAAAACAACCCCATCATCTTCCATAATTAACCAACATTCCAAGTCCAAACTTTTACAATTGCATAAACCAAGTCCAAACCTAGTCCACCTCACTTTCCACCACATGTTCCATAAGCCAAAGTTGTACAAACATCCCAAGAAGTCTATCCATCATCAATTCAAGAAGGAGAAACTCACCCAAGCACAACTTATTAGACGTCGAAAGTTTTGGTACACCAATTGTAAACGCTTTCTCAAACATAGGACATTCTTGCACCGATATCATGATTATACCCATGGTCATAGTAATGAGTTTGATGCTAGTAATTAACTAAGAGTCTGCGCCCTACACCAAGGATCAGGCTTGTCTTTCAATACCAACTATCATCAAAATCAGGGTGGTCGCATCTCTTCATATAATTTTCCGTCCGAACCTATCACTTATTAAGTCATTTATTTGTTAAGGATCACCTAGTCATCACTTTCTCCTAGTCATCACTATCATCTCTCTTTGATATTTCATCATCAACCTTTTCTAAGGACTTAGAACATTAATCAATGCAATAATAAAACCTTAATCAAATCAATCCTCAATGAATCAAATCAATCCTTAATCAATCATCCAATCCTTTAATCAATCATCCAAATAAAATCAACCTCACTCTAATTGTGAAGTTTTATTTAGACCTCATCTTTAATTAATTAATCATTTGGCTTTAGTGCTTGGGAAAGAATCTCCCCCAAGTACCTTTTCCTTATCCTTTGAGTCGATCAAGACTCCCAATACCACGTCTTTATTTTGCTTAAGATCATTAGTCAATCCTTGGTAGAAGGAGCCTTTGATCATTATCCTAAGGTCTAAATTTCACCCAACTTGGTTGTCACCTTGTTTGTGGTTTTCATCATCAACATCCCCCTACTTAAAATCCTCATCCAAGGATTAAGGTGAAATCTTAATCATCTCTATCCTAATATAAGGACTCAATCTATCATTCAATCAATTATCCAACTTTATCAAATCCCAATCCTAATCAAAATCCAAAATTTCCACTAAGTCCTTTCATCAAGCTTTTTCTTCCAATAAATCTTCCCTAAGGTTATTTTTGTATGGTCATAACTCGATCTCAAAAGAAGAAGATGGTTGAGCAACAATATGGCATGCCAAACATTAGTGTCTTATATCAAGATCCTACACAAGATCCAACCTAGGGTCAAACTTTACAACCCAACATTCAAGATCTACAACCACAAATGGACCCTAACATGGTTGATCAAGACAACCTCCCTCTGGAAATGCGAAGATTCCTAGAGGATTCATACAATCAAGAAATGATGGAGAAATTCATCTGACACAATCCTTGTGGTCTCTTAAAGGCCCTCATTAAAAATGGAGTTCACCTTCCCCCTTATTTCGATAGATCTATTCTTGATCAACAAGCACAGGGAGAATTTTCTACTAGTCACATCATTGCTCCTATTCTTCATCCTCAATCCATAGCGCCTGCGATATCCATCCCCATGATTTTAGTCCAACCTTCTTCTTTTTTTCTAGCATCTATGCCATTATCCAACCTGATCACATCTATTCTTCAACATATTTCTATCCCATCTTCATCCACTCACTCACATGTCTCTATTCCTCCATATTCTATTCCCCTCAACAATGTCGCTAATTTCATCAAAGCTTCTCTCTCTTAAGCTACCACAATCCACAGGTCGCGACCAATCATCACCTATTAAGTCCTCACCACATCAGCCATCACATCTCATATCCTTGCTTCTTTGTCTTACCAACATATTAGTGGTGGTGGTGTGTCATCCATGGCTCACCACGCGCCCAAGGAAAACATGGTCCATCATGTTCAATACCCACAACATGATATAATCAAGGAAATTCAAGAAATAAAAAATATCATCAAAAACATGAAGGAAGGGACTAATAAAAGAAAACCTTATTCATTTGAGGAAAACTGTCCCTTCCCTTATGATCCATCAATATCGGTTGCACCTTACCCGCCAAGGTTTGAAATACCTAATTTCACGAAGTATGAGGGTAAGGGTGACCCCCGAGACCACGTATGTGAGTTTCACATCTTATGTCAAGAGGTCTCCTATAGTGATTTGTATCTTCGAAGACTTTTCCCTAAAAGTCTCACAGGAGACGCACTTGCGTGGTTCTCGTCTTTACCTCGAGTTTCTATCACCTCCTTCTTGGACTTGGCAGAGAATTTTGTGGCCCACTATGCTTACAATATCGTCAGTGACGTTTTTATGATGGACCTATGTAACACAAAACAAAGGCTCGAAGAAAATTTCACCAACTTCTTATAAAGGTGGTGACATCTTATCAAGAAATTCCAATGGGATATGCCAAAGGCACATCAAATTGAGTTATTTCAAAAGAATCTGGTACCTAAACTATCAAAACCCTTGACAACTCAGTATATAAAATCTTTGCAAAAATTGACTGACAAGGGCTTGGCCCTTGAACATGTCTTATTAGAGGAAGGCACTCTAAAACATTATCATAAATTAAATCAGAACACTTCCTCTTATAACAATGATAAACCAAAATTTTGGTCTAAAAACAAGAACACAGTCAATGATGGTGTCACTGATGCAAAGCGGGTCCAAATTGTGGCTTCTCCCTCTAAACCCACCACCACTAACAATCAATTGAACAATCAGAAAAATAATCAAAATCAATCTCAAAGGCCCCCCAACAATGTCTCCATCCAGGGGCGACCACCACAAGCTAATAATTAGACTCCAAGGGAGTATACTCATCTTACTGAGCCCATCGAGGTTGTGTTCCAAAAGCTTGTCCAGGCCAGTGCAATTGTCTTTCCGATAACTCACCCATTTGATCCTAACCAACCTAAACCTACGTGGTATAATGAGAATGAGTATTATGACTATCACCACATTAATGGGCATGATATACGAACGTGTATGAAACTGAAGAACTATATCCAAGATCTCATTGATAAGGGTGATATTGAGGCAAGAACAACAAAAACTGCTAATAAGAATGATAAACTCAATATGTACCAGGAACCCTTCCCAAAGAATGATAAAGGCAAGGCCTCATCATCTAATACTATGAACTATGATTACACCAATTTTATATCTGACTTTGACTCCTTGGTGGGTCGTATAGAGCCTACAGATAACCATGTCAATATGATCACTATTCCGAGAGCTAACCCTCTCCCTTCACAAAATAGACCTAGGGTCACTATTCAAGGTGGTCCTCCCCCTTCACAATTGGAAAGCAGACCCAACCCTGCCAAAATAGTCATTTAAGACACCGCGCCTTCCACGTCCCATCCTCAAAATGACTGTAATGTAACCACTCGCCGCAGAAGAGTAACTGTCCAAAGAGCTCCTCCACCACTTCTTCCACTTGTATATATGACCTTCTAGAACACCTTGAAAAGGCTCCTGCACATATTTCCATCCTAGAGATCCTCAAGACTTTCCTTGTTCACAAGGAGATTTTGGAATAAGCCCTCCTTGAATCATGTGTCCCCGACAATATTAATGTTGCTTAGTTCCAATCCCTCATTGGAAACCTTGCTTCTCAACACCACCTTTTCTTTAGCTCTAATGATGCTCCCTCTAATGATGATCATAATAAACCATTGCACATTGAAGTTCTTATCCAAAAGCACAAGGTTAAACACATCATGATAGATGGTGGATCTGGACTCAATCTCTATAAATACAAGTTAATAAAGCAATTGGGACTTTCTGAGGATCTGGTTGACCCACCAAGAAAAATCACAATCAAAGCCTATGATGATGTAGAAAGGGTTTCCAAAGGCATGATCACTTTACCCCTTCAAGTGGGCCCTGTTTGAGACCCCTTGCCAAGTCTTAGATCTTGATCACCCTTATAACATTCTCCTTTGTCATTCATGGATTCATTCCCTTCAAGCCGTTCCCTCCACCTACTACCAATCTCTTAAATTTCCCTTCAATGGCAGAGAAATCACTATTAGAGGTTGATGAGCCCAAATAATGGCTCTATTTTGATAGATTTTTGTCATAGTATTCCTACCTAGGTCTTGTGTTTAGACAATATTTAGATCAGGATACTCTCCTAGTTGATGCCTTTTTAAGTGTTTCTGGAATTGATTTGTTTGATACTTAAGGTTTTCATATAATGATTTATAAATGGCTTATCTATGAAAAATATCTAAATCAATCTTAAGTATGGTTTAATTTATGTCATGTTAACATTGGTATATACACATGCTTTTGGTGCACGTTAACATCATGATGCAAGGTCAGTCAAGAAGAAGGAAAGACTAAGCTATTGGTTTAAAGGAACATCAACATGCCACTATGATGCATACCTGGTCAAAGTAATGCAGTATTGAAGAAGATTGAAACCACTTGATTGCTTCTTCAACAGAGTGGTTTATGAGACATTTTTAACTGTTCTTAGTGGAGCTTAAATCTAGGAAGCGATTCATGTTGTATCTTCTCAGCTGCAGGACAAATGTTCTGTTTTCCTGCGCTGACTTCTTCTTTAGTATAATAAAACATGTTCTCCTATTCTGTTGGAATGTGGGTTGATTAGTTAGGAATCTGTTATAAGTTTCCATATAAATAAAGGCTCTCTATCTCCTCTCAAGGACAAAGAATGACCATAGAATTTGTAATACCCAACTTTTAGACTTATGTATTTTTATAGTCAATTTGGAATAAAGAGATTAATGTTATTTTGAGCTTAATAGTTGCAATCTAAGAATTATGGATATACTCACTCAAGGGGGCCCACTCGATGATTAGTCCCTTTGTGTTTTTCAGTTAATTTCCATCTTGCAATAGTTGTTGTTTCAGCATTTGACTATTCCTGCATCCACTAGAAACAGTTCCTGTGTCTATTCCTGCAGCCACAATGAGAGATTAGTTCCTATTCACTTTCTAGAACATTATCATTTGGTAGTAGTTGCTTAAGTTATGTTCAATTGTGAATTCTGATTAAGTATTAGTTCATTATGTTTTTGCACATTTATTTTAGAGAATTCTCTTTCCTACAGTAAGATAGAATGGTTGTGATATGAACTTAGTGCACATACAGTGCTGGCCCATTTCAAGTTTACGTCCCTGGTCGATAAAGTAAATGAGCCTTTGCTATAGGAAATCTAGTTGTTTAGTAAGGATGTCCAATCCCTGAATTGAGTTTTTATTACCTAGTTGTCATTCTAGTTGTGAGGACCAACATTTTTGGTGCCGTTGCCAGGGATGGTACCAAACTAAGAACCTCTTGTAACCATTAGTTTTAAGCTTTCTTAGTTATCTCTTTGAATTTTTTCATTAAATCTGTATGCATAGAAGGAGAAGAGATGCATCAGGAAGATTTATTCCCTTGCATTCTACTCATAACATAAGATCAGATCAAGCACCAGAAGTAAACCCTTTTGCAGAAACTTTTGTGCAAAATAGCGGTGTTTTTGATTTGTCAGAGAGAGACCTAGACTTCTTAAATGAAAAACTTGAGCAAAAAATCTTACCTTTGGTTCTTTATCAGGGACCAATGGTAGAAAATCCTTCACCTCCACCTGCAAACCCAGCATTTGAGTTTCGTATTCCTGACCAACATGATAATGCAAACTTGAAGAATATACCAACCTCTTCTCTTCCAAAATTTTATGGCTTGGTAACATAAGATCCAAATACTTTTCTGTTTGAATTTGACATCCTCTGTAGATGTTATTATTGTACCATTGATGCCCATAAACTCAAGTTATTCTCTGCTACTCTGAAGGAAACTGCTTTGAGGGGGTTTATGAGTTTAGGTAGAGATGCAATCACTACCTGGGATGAAATGAAGGAAAAATTTTAGGAGAAGTGCAAAGATTATTGCAGGGGAATGGATAGACATGGTGATGATATCTTCCAAATGACACAAAAAGAAGATGAGATTCTAGAAGATTATCTGGAGAGGTTTTTGTTCAGTGTCAGAAAATCCAAGCATAGCACCTTGAGTGAAGAATCCATGAAGTTGATTTTTCTAAGGGGAATCAATGAAGACTGTGTTGACTCATTAGACCTCATGGGAGGAGGAGAAATTACTCAAGTTCAATGGGATGACATTAGGAAAATTTGTCAAAAATATTCCATAGCTTCAGCCAAGAAAAGAAGACACCATAGGCCTGGCTCTTCAATTGCAAAGGCATCTACATTAGTTTCAAGGATGGAGATAACTCATTTGTTAAAGGACTTTAAAAAGGATATTATTAATAATATGGCTACTCGGTTTGATGCACTTCAAGCAAGGAAGAAGCATGAGGAAGAAGAGGCCATGCTTGCTGAGTTTTGTCCTCACTATCGACAAAAGAATAGGGACTGCAAGTGTAAACTCCTAGCTGAAATTGACAACTAACAGGCTCCCCAAGTTTTCAAGCTAGTCTATGGAGATGATGAACAACTCTTTTATGTTGCACAATGAAGGCCTTGGCCTCCAAGACAAGGTATGCCACAAGATCCATTGTCTTTTTATAGTCCTTATATGAACTTCAATGCACAAAATAATCAGTGGCAACCTCCATACTCCCAAAAATTTGGAAATTATACTCCTTAGTCTTGGAATAGCTCTAATAACCCTTGGCCCAATTATCAAAATCCTTCCTCTCAGTGGCAGCAACCACAAGGGAATTGGTCACGACCTCAAGGTAACTGGCAATAATCACTGCAATGGAGGGGAAGTCAACAATGGGCCAACCAACCATCAAGTTTCCTACAACCACAACAACAGTCCCAACAATCAGCTTTAATGCCACCAACTCCTAATGCTAATCCACCCAAGCCAACTCAAATGCCAACACAACCTGTGCCAAATCCAAATAACAAACCTCAGCAACAAAATTAAGTTTATTCCGCTGATACTAATCATTATCCTGCATATTCTCTCAATATAAGTGATATTCACTTACGGTCAGGAACAAATTTGCCTACCCCATCTCCTCCAGTTATAACAAAATTACCATCTAAGGAGATTGCTCAGGATACTACACCTGATCAACCTGGAAACCCTGAGCAAGTATGTCAATCTGAGACTCCAGGAACACCTGTTAGAACTCCTCCATTTCCTCAAAGATTATAGGTAGAAGTGTCTAGGCAACAAGATGACATAGCTTTTGATCTTATTGATCAATTAAAACATGTATGTGTAAAGATTCCACAGTTTTAAGCTACTAAGGATATTCCCATATATGAAAAAGCTATTAAAGAGGCATGTCTAAAAAAACTTGGATGCAAGAAAAAGGACCCAAAAATAGTACATGTAGTAGGGCAATTGGCTGATATTATGTTAGGAAAATTTGTTGTCCCTAAATATCCTGACCCAGGTAATCCTATTGTGAAGGTAGTTATTAATGGAACTCAAATTAAAAATTCCTTGATAGACTTGGCAGCAACCATAAATGTGATGACCAAGGATGTCATGCAACAACTCAATATTGATAGTCTTAGATCTACCCTAATGGTCCTGCAACTTGTTGATAACTCTACTATCTAACATGAAGGGATGGTTGAGGATATTGTTGTCACACTAGATTCTTGGAAATATCTGGCTGATTTTATAATATTCTCCTAAGGAAATATTGGGTGGATATCCAATCATTTTGGGAAGACCTTGGCTTGCTACAACTGATGCATACATAGGTTGTAGATCAGGGGACATTACCATTTCAGATAGTATCACTACTAAATATCTTTCACTTTATTCTCTAGGACAACCACAACTTGATCAAGAGCAAGTAGTATGGTCAGATATAGTAGAAGTAGAGGAAATTAATTTTGTTCAACAACTAATGATGTTAACTAGGGAACCATTCATAGAACTTCAAGAAGATGATAAGGTACTCTCTAACATCATAGGAAATCATTATAGAGTATCTCAACAGTCATCTGGTATACCAACAAGTCCTTTGCATACTCTTCTTCTGTTTGCAAGTTCTTTAGATTCTCCTACAACCACAGACATATTTCATACCTTATTACCACATGAAATCCAAACCTCTTGTTTATCTGAAATATCTAATGTTGAGTCAGTCAGTCAAGTAGAGGTTTCTCCAGGAAGGAATCTGAATGTCAATAGTCAACTTACAACATACCAAAGGTTGTCATTAATAGAACTACTCAAAGCCCAAAAACAAGCCTTCACATGGGATTATCATGACATGAAGGGATTAAATCCTACATTGTGTACCCACATAATTTATATCAGAGAAGATTGTAAACCAATTAGACAACCTCAACGAATGATTAATCCTGCATTAAGGGAAATAGTTAAGGAGGAATTACAAAAGTTGCTTAATGCAAGATTCATTTACCCTATTTAAGACAGTCAATGGGTCTCTCCCTTGGTTATAGTTCCAAAGAAAGGAGGAAAATGGAGAGTTTGTGTGGACTATAGGGAGCTCAACACTGCTACTAAAAATGATCACTTTCCACTTTGATTCATCAATCTAGTATTAGATTCTCTAGCAAGCAAGCAATAATTTTCATTTTTGGATGGGTTTAGTGGTTATGATCAGATTAGAATGTTGAACACAAAGTACCACTGAGAGGGGGGTGAATCAGTGGTTCCTAACTCTAAGTCTTTACCAATTCAATTCTAGACAATCAACTATTTACTTAACCAATAAATAGTCATATTGGTAATGCAAGAGAGAAAAAAAAAGAGATCATTCACACTCAAGAGATTCACAACACTAGATTTACGAGGAAAACCCAATATGGGAAAAACCTTTGTGAGAAGAGCTGCTGGAGAGTACTGCTCCAATCCAGCCTCATAGGTAAACTACCAACTTACAAAGATTTTGGGAACCAACCCAAGGAGCACCAAACCCTACACTTTTAGGGCACCAACCCAAGGAGCACCAACCCCTGCACTTTTAGGGCACCAACCTGAGGAGCACCAACCCCTGCACCAAGTTTCAACTAGGTGATGTATATTGAAATACTATTCGAATACAATTAAGGCTTCTTGCTGCAAATGAATTTTGTAACTCATGAATCAAATGACTCTCTGTTATCTTTCTCTCCCTTTCACAAACTGTCTCTCTTGACACACTGTATCACACCAGGATGCTACCTGTTCTTCCACACCTTGCTGGTCAAGTTCAACTGCTTGACTATGATACTGTCGATAGAATCCTCTCACCGGTTTACTTGCTCTCTCCCTCTACAACTTACTCAGATCACGTTCTTCAGTCTTCTCCTTTCTCCCTCTCTCTTCTCTTCACCCCCCAATCTTCACAACATTAACACCTTTTTCTATCCGAAGCTCTCATTTCTTATCAAGTGATTTCCTGCCAAAATGAAATTTAAAATTTTGATGGTTAGGGTTTCCTCACTATCTATGAGGTAGACCAAATCCAATCAGATCCTGCATGATCTGATCACCTTGATTTCCATCTATTCATCTTCGCCATTTCCACGCTTTTTAAAACACATTTTCCAGATAAGGGAAACACGATCCATTATTTCAATCTACATCTATCAAACTGCTATTAATATCTCTGTTGTTTCCTTCTTGAGGTATTCTTTGAATTAGATCTTCTTGCTTTGATCCAGGTGCCAATTGCTCCCTGATCTTCCTCTATCATTCCTTCTTCCTCAAGTCACAATCAGTCTGATGCAAACCCGTGATTTGCAGCTCCTTCATTAATGGTGATTATCTATTTCATCAACCACAACACACTTTCCACCTTAGCTCCATATCACATCACACCAATCAAGACATGACCTACCAACCCGTAGTCGGTCCAGCAAACACATACCGATAAAACCCTTAGCCAGAGAGTTCTCCTTCTGTTAACCAGTAGAGCATCCGGTACTGGTTTGCACATCTTCACTTCCTATGGTGTGAGACAACTTTTAACATTCTGCCTCTTCATCATAAACAAGCCACCATCCTTCATGCTTAACCAGCACCGGTTGACATCAATGACAACTTAGTGCCAATATGCCAACAATCTCCCCCTTTGGCATTGATGTCAACTTCTCATAGTCCACTCCATACCTATACATTTCTCCCCCTTTGACATAAATGACAAAGGGTACTTGCACACTTCCCCTTTGACCCATACCGAACTCCCCCTGAGTCACATAAAAAACTTCCTAGGAAGATGATACAACACCACTCTTGTGTTGGAGGTACTCAAAAGTGTTGACCGGTAATGGTTTGGTGAAAATGTCTGCTACTTGTTCACCATTAGGAACATAATCCATTCTTACCTCCTGTCCTTCAACCTTCTCTCTGAGGAAGTGATATTTGATTGCAATGTGTTTTGTTCTGGAATGCATGACCGGATTCTTTTCTATGTTGATTGCACTTGAATTGTCACACCATATGAGAATAGGTTTAGTGATGTCTACCTATATATCTTTGAGAGTCTGCTTCATCCAAAGCACCTGAGAGCAATATGTAGCAACAACAATGTACTCATCTTTAGCAATAGATAAGGAGACTGAGTCTTGCTTCTTGCTATGCCAAGACACCAAACGGTCACCTAGAAAGAATGCACCACCACTTGTGCTCTTTCTATCATCAATGCATCCTGCCCAATCGGCATCAGTGTATGCTTCCAGGATAAAATCTCCCTATTTAGGATACCACAAACTATAGTTGAGAGTTCCTTGTAGGTACCTAAAAATTCCGCTAACAACATTCATGTGTGACTGCTTTGGTGCAGCTTGGAATCTGGCTACCATGCATACTGCTTGAACTATATCAGGTCTTGAAGCAGTTAGGTACTTAGACTGCCTATCATGGATCTGTACAGAGTCTAATCCACTACTGGTGATTCAACATTCTTACTCAATTTACTGCCTATCACCATGGGAGTACTTACTGATTTGCAATCTTCCACTTGAAATTTCTTCAGCATCTCCTTTGCATACTTGACCCATGAGATAAAGATTCCTTTATCTTTCCATAATATTTTCAAGCCAAGGAAGTAAGTCAATTCACCAAGCATTGACATCTCAAATTCTGACTACATCTGATCAGCAAACTCTTTGTAGAGAGTGTCCTTGTTGCCTCCAAAGATGATGTCATCTACATACACAACCACAATAATCATGTGATTCCCATCTTTCCTTATGTACAAATTACTATCAGCACTTTCCTTTTTGAATCCTTGCTCCTTCAAATACTGATCTAATCTTGAGTACCATGCTCTAGGAGCTTTCTTCAAACCATACAAATCCTTCTTTAACGAACACACAAATGTCATCATCATGTAGAAAAAATCCTTCCGGTTGCTCCATGTATACTTCTTCTTCTAATTTTCCATTAATAAAAGCATATTTTACATCCATTTGGTATACTTTATAGCCCTTGTAGGTAGAGTAAGCTAGAAACATCTCGATTGCTTCTAGTCTAGCCACCAGTGCAAATGTTTCTTCAAAGTCAATCCCCTCTACTTGAGAGTGTCCTTTGCACACTAGTCTAGCTTTATGCCTTAAAATCTTACCTTCTTCATTCATTTTGTTCCGGTAGACCCACTTTGTACCAATGATATTCTTGTCTTCCGGTCTAGGGACTAACTTCCAACTCTTGTTCTTCTCAATCTGGTGCAGTTCTTCTTTCATGGCATCCATCCATTCTTGTATCTTGCTAGCCTCAATGAAATTTTTGGATTCAACTTTAGTCATGAGGCATAGGTTGACTTGTTCATCATTTCGGGAAAGTCTTCTTCTAGTCTGCACACCATCATTCTTATTCCCTAGAATTTTCTCTTCTGGGTGATTCAGCTGTACATACCGGTTGGAAACCTTCTGGGATGCTACCTCTAGTTCAATTTCTATCTGAGCTTCATAATATTCATCACCAGAGTCATCATACCAGTCAACCCATGGTTAAGAACCTCTGTGCATATCTTCATCAACTCTTACATGCACACTTTCAACAACTCTTCTTAGTCTTTTATTGTAGCATTTGTAGGCTTTTCTATTAGATGAGTAACCAAGGAATATCCCTTCATCACTCCTAGAGTCAAAACTTCCCAAACCATCCATGTATTTCTTAATGAGGCACTTGCTTCCAAATACTTTGAAACATTTGACTGATGGCTTTAGGTCATACCATAGCTCATAAGGTGTCATCTTGCTATTTGTTCTTAATTAAACACGGTTAAAAGTGTTTGTAGTAGTATGCACAACTTCTTTCCAATAAGTATTAGGCAGCCTGGCCTCATTCAACATGGTTCTGGCCATCTCTTTAACTGTCATGTTCTTCCTTTCTACCACTCCATTTTGCTATGGTGTTCTAGGAGCAGAGTATTGCCTTCTAATTCTATGTTTTTTACAATAATCTTCAAATTAATTTGATGTGAACTCTCCACCCCTGTCTGATCTTAGGCATTTTAATTTGTACCCACTTTCATTTTCTACCATCTTTCGAAAGATCTTGAATCTTTCAAATGCTTGTGATTTACCTTGCAGAAAAGTGACCCATGTCATCATTGAGTAGTCATCAATGAAGAGCATGAAGTATCTTTCACCGGCAAGTGCTCTTGTTCTAGTTGGACCACACAGATTTGTATGTACAATTTCAAGTGGCTTGGAGGTGTTGTGCTCCTTTGTCCTGAAACTCACTTTTGTTTGCTTACCTTTTACACATTCATCATAGATTGTGTTTACCATTTTGATGATGAGTGAAATATTCCTCACACACTCCTTTTTGCTTACTGCAACTAAGTTATCAAAATTTATGTGGCCTAATCTTCTGTGCCACAACCAACTTTCATTTACTTGTCCTAACATACATTGGGACTCATAGCATTCCTTCAAATTATAAACATTTCCATCAGTTCTCTTTCCTTAAGCCACAACTTTACCGGTACTGTCTTTCTTTATCTGGCAGTCGGTTGAGTCAAAGGTGAATTTGTAACCTTTGTCACATATCTAACTCACACTTAGCAGATTATGTTAGAGGCCTTCCACATAGTATACATCACGTGCCTTTAGTTTTCCATCAATGCTTAGTGTTCCTTTTCCCTTTATTTTGATGGAGGAATTGTCTCCAAACCTTACCGATCCACCATTCCAATCTTCAAGTTTAATGAATTTCCTTTTGTCACCAGTCATATGGTTTGAGCAACCACTATTTACCACCCATAGATTTTTACTTTCAGCATGCAAGGTAGTCTGCACTATGAGACTTGATTCTGCCTTTTCCTTTTCTTTCTCAACCCAAACTAGCTTGATTTCCTTCTTCTTGTCAGCTGCTATATTCTGCTCAGGTTCAGTTACCAGTTCATGATCTGGTTTTTCCTTCATTTTCTTGATCTTCTTGTTTTTGCATAACTTTGCTATGTGTCCAAATTCTTGATAGTTATAGAATTTTATATTTTCATTGAAGGGAACATCCTTAAAATTATTGTAGGGTACTAGTTTGTTCTTCCTACAATCAAAACTCTTATGTCCAAATTCATTGCACTAATAGCAAACAATATACATATCCTGAAGTGCATTAAATGTATTTCTACTTTCATGATTCATAGAAGGCTTATTGTTTAACCTACAATCAGCTATTTTATGCCCAAACTTATTACACCGGTAACAATAACCATGAAAGTCTGATACATACCGGTTGGGTTGTCTTGGTCCTGAATATAACTTCCTCATTGGGTGTCTTCCATTCATGCTATTTAATTTGGTGAATCCTTCTCAATCAATTTTGGCATTCCTTCTTGGGTCTGCATATTTATGCATGAAGTATGGCCTCCGGTTCATTTCTGCATACCGGTTTGGATGTTGATTTCTAACAACATTTGCATATGTCTTTTTGCCAATATCCTTGCCTAGAGTGAATGTCTTGTTTTCTTCACCTTCAATTGAAGAGGTGAACATTATCTCTTTGTCAGATTTATCTTTGTGGGTTGAACCTTGACCAAATTCAAAGCCTAAACCTTTGGTGTCTTTGGATTGCTTTTGTTTGCTCAACATCTTATCCAAAGCCTCAATGCTGCCTTCATACTTCTTGTTTTTATTTCTTCCTTACTTTCTTCAAGCTCCTTTCTGAGAGTTATTATTTCTGCTTCCATCTCTTGATGCTCCTTTTCTTTCTTTGTCAGATCAAGGGCTGTAGCTTTACTGATCCTCTTAGTTTCTTCCAGCTATAGTTTAAGTCAGATATGATTTGACCGGATTCTTCCAGAGATTGCTTCAAGAGATCTTATTCATCTAATGCCACAAGCTTAACCCTCTTGAGTTCCCTTCTTGTTTTACTTAATTCTTCAAGTGCACTGATAAGTTCACTTTCCAAATCCACTTTATCCTCAATATCTTCTTCTTCCTCATCTTCATCAGCAGGTCTGTCGAGTGCCATGAAGAGATTTACTTTTCTATCATTCTCATGGTCATCATCTTCTGATAGATCTTCATCACCTGTTGTGTCATCCTCAATGGTATATAAGTTGTTTTGGTTTTGGTAGCCTCTTCTTCCCTGCTGGTAGTCATTCCTATCTCTATCTTTGCTAGCAGATCTTCTAAACTCTCTTGACTCATCTACACCAGCTTCTTTGCGAGGACAACTTGCAAGGAAGTGTCCTACTTTCCCGCAGTTGAAGCATTTAAGTGGTAGCTTTCCCTTGTATCAGTCGAATCCTCTTTTGAGCTTCTTGACAAAGTTTACTACTTCAGCATCAGAGTCTTCACTAGATTCTTTATGAGTAACAACATCTTTCCCCTTTTTGGTGATGTTGAATGCTGCCTCTTTCCTTGTGGAAGTTTCACCGGTTGTTCTCATCTCATAGGTTGTCAGGGAGCCAAATAGTTCATCCATTGTGAAAGTCTTTAGATCCTTGACTTCTTCTATGGCTGACATCTTAGTATCATATTTGGGAGTGAGAGATCTAAGTATCTTTTTGACAAGAATCTCATCTACAATCTCTTCTCCAAGTCCTCTAATAGTATTCATAGCTTCATCAAATCTGTGAAGATAGTCTGCAATCTTTTCATCATCTTTCATTTTGATGCTTTCAAGTTGGCTCCTCAGCATTTGCATCTTGGCTTCCTTGACCTTTGCATCTCCCTCAAACAACCTCTACAATTTGTCCCATGTCTCCTTTGCTGAAACATAGTGCATGACTTTGACAAATTCATTATCAGATAGTCCACTCAAGATGGCATGTTTTGCCTTTGCATTATTCTCATACTCCCTTTTTGCATCCAAATAAGTGGGAGGAGTATTGGGAATGACATACCCATTCCTGACCACCATCCACACATCAAAACCAAGAGATGAAATATAGGTCTCCATTCTTCTGCTCCAGAAGGCATAGTTGGATCCATCAAACATAGGGGCTTTTGAGGAAGCAAACTCACTTCTTGCCATTATGCTCAAAGTCTAGAATCTACCCAAGGTTTAAAGATAACTAGGAACTCGGCTCTGATACCAATTATTGAACACAGAGTACCACTAAGAGGGGGGTGAATCAGTGGTTCCTAACTCTAAGTCTTTACCAATTCAATTCCAGACAATCAACTATTTACTTAACCACTAAACAGTCATATCGGTAATGCAAGAGAGAAAAACAAAGATATCATTCACACTCAAGAGATTCACAACATCAGATTTACGAGGAAAACTCAATATGGGAAAAACCTTGGTGAGAAGAGCTGCTGGAGACTACTGCTACAATCCAGCCTCACAGGTAAACTACCAACTTACAAAGATTATGGGCACCAACCCAAGGAGCACCAACCCGTGCACTTTTAGAGAACCAACCCAAGGAGCACCAACTCATGCACTTTTAGGGCACCAACCCAAGGAGCACCAAGATTCAACTAGGTGATGTCTATTGAAATACTATTTGAATACAATTAAGGCTTCTTGCTGCAAATGAATTCTGCAACTCATGAATCAAATGACTCTCTGTTATCTTTCTCTCCCTTTCACAAACCGTCTCTCTCGACACACTGTATCACACCAGGATGCTACCTGTTCTTCCACACCTTGCTGGTCAAGTTCAACTACCTAACTATGATACTGCCGGTAGAATCCTCTCACCGATTTACTTTCTCTCTCCCTCTACAACTTACTCAGATCACCTTCTTTAGTCTTCTCCTTTCTCCCTCTCTCTTCTCTTCACCCTCCAATCTTCACAACATTAACACCCTTTTTTTGTCCGGAGCTCTCATTTCTTATCAGGTGATTTTCTGGCAAAATGCAATTCAAAATTTTGACGGTTAGGGTTTCCTCACCTTCTACGAGGTAGACCAAATCCAATTAGATCCTGCATGATCTGATCAACTTGATGTCCATCTATTCATCTTCACCATTTCTGTGCCTTTTAAAACATGTTTTCCAGATAAGGGAAACATGATCCATTATTTCGATCTACATCTGTCAAACTGCTATTAATATCTCTGTTGTTTCCTTCTTGAGGTATTCTTTCAATCCGATCTTCTTGCTTTGATCCAAGTGTCGACTGCTCCCTAATCTACCTCTGTCATTCCTTCTTCCTTGAGCCACAATCAGTTTGATGCAAACCTGTGATTTGTGGCTCCTTCATTAATTGTGATTATTTGTTTCATCAACCACAACACACTTGCCACCTTAACTCCATATCGTATCACACCAATCAAGACACGGCCTACCAACCCGCAGTCGATCTGACAAACACATACCAGTAAAACCCTTGGCCAAAGAGTTCTCCTTTTGTTAACTAGTAGAGCATGCAGTATCGGTTTGCACATCTTCACTTACGGTGGTGTGAGACAACTTTTAACATTTTGCCGCTTCATCATAAACAAGCCACCATCCTTCATGCTCAACCACCACTGGTTGACATCAATGACAACTTAGTGCCAATATGCCAACATAGAATAGCTCCCGAAGACTAGGAAAAGACCACGTTCACTTGCCCTTGGGGAACATATGCCTATTTAGTTCTCCCTTTTGGTCTATGCAATGCTCCTACAACCTTTCAAAGGGTTGTTTTCAGTATATTCTTAGATATTTCCCATGATTGTATGGAAATTTACATGGATGATTTTACTGTTTATGGGGCCACCTTTAAGGAAGCATTGAAAAATGTTGCCAAAGTGTTGCAGCAGTGTGAGGGTCATAATTTGTCCCTAAATAGTAAAAAATGCTTCATAATGATGCAAGAAGGAATAATGTTGGGGTATTGTATTTCTCAGTCAGGTATTCAATTTGATCCAGCCCAAATTGAGGTAATACTTGACCTTCCCGCCCCTACAAAACAAAAGGATGTAAGAGGTTTTTTAGGCCATGTAGGGTACTATAGGAGATTTATCAAGGACTTCAGTAAGATGGCAGTGCCTCTATATTCTCTCTTAACAAAAGACACTGAGTTTGAATGGACACCAACATGTGGAGATGCATTTTATAAACTTAAGGGATCCTTAACCCAGGCCCCTGTTCTTAAAGGACCTGATTGGTCTCTTTCTTTTCACATTCATATAGAAGTATCAGATTTTGCAATTGGAGCAGTCTTGGGGAAGAAGAAAGGAGTTTTGCAGAATGCAATTTACTATATCAGCTAAAAATTGCAAGGACCTGAGCTAAATTATAGTGTCATCGAAAAGGAAATGTTAGTTGTTATCTATGCCCTCAATAAGTTCAAACATTATATCACTGGTTATCAAATCTTTGTGCATACTGATCATGCAGCCATCAGGTCCCTTATGAATAAAAGTTCCATTACAGGTAGGTTGACATGATGGTTGTTGTTAATACAGTAATTTGACATCACTATTATAGACAAGCCAGGCAAGGCAAATATAGTGGCAGACTTTCTGTCCAGAATTCAAACACAGGATAGTCTTGAAGCCATTGATGATTCTTTTTCAGATGAGCATTTGTTTTCAATTAATGTGAACATTCCATGGTATGCTGACATAGCTAACTACTTAGTAGCGAACAAGATCCTTCCTCATTTCTCACCAAAGGAAAGAATATTGCTGGTAGAAAAGAGTTTCAACTTTTCATGGATAGCAGATTGCTTATTCTATACAAGGCCAGATCAAATTATGAGGCAATGTGTTAGAGAAGATGAAACTTATGATATCCTTCATTCTTGTCATGATAAGCCTTGTGGAGGTCACTTTGCTACCAAGGGAACAACTCTCAAGATATTGACTATAGGATATTATTGGCCAACTTTGCACAAGGATGCAATCAAATATACCAGGAAATGTGATAGATGTCAATGAATGGGAAGGCCAACTCAGTCTGATGAAATGCCCTTAAATCCACAAGTGATTGTTACACCATTTGACAAATGGGGGCTAGACTTTGTTGGGCCAATTGATCCATCATCAAATGGTCGTTCATACATTCTTGTATGTACCGACTATGTCACAAAGTGGGTTGAGGTCAAAGCATTCAAACATGCCAGGGATAATAAGGTAGTTGAATTTTTATATGAAGAGATCTGTTGGTATGGAGTTCCCAGAGAGATTGTGATAGATCAAGGGGCACAATTCACTTCCACTTTGATCATCGCCCTTTTCAATGAATATAATATAAGGCATAGAAAGTCCACTCCCTACCATCCTCAGGCGAATGGACAAGTAGAAATCACTAATAGGGAACTTGAATCTATATTGACCAATACAGTAGCTCTTAATCATAAGGATTGGTCTAGCAGGTTATTTGAAGCAGTATGGGCTTATCAAACCACTTGGAAAAGCACAACAGAGTTTACACCTTTTGAAATGGTGTATGGGACAAAAACTATGATGCCTATGGAATTTGAACATAAAACTTTGAGAACAACCATTGCCTTGGATATGACTCTCTCTACAACACAATAGGAAAGGCTCCTGTAGCTTAATGCCTTAGATGAAATCAGAAAGTCAGCCCTGCAACACACATAAATAATTTAGAATCAATGCATGAAGTGGCATGATCAATATTTTAAAGACAAAACATTCAAGCCAGACAATTGGGCCCTTCTCTATGATTCAAGGTATAAAGACAACTTGGGAAAATTGCAGACACGCTGGTTAGGGCCTTATGAGGTGATTGAAACATTCTCTAATGTTGTCAAACGATTATCCACAATTGATCCTATCAAATTAAAATTGTTAGTAAATGGTCATCGCCCGCGCCTCTATCACAAGCCTCTTTCCAAAGATGAATTCTTGTAGTAGTTCTTTACACTAGAAAATCCTAAGATTCCTGCAACAATAGGTGGTGGCTTTGCCATTACCTCTTCATCCTAAATCTTTGTTGCATGCTCATAATAAATACTTTCATATCCGGTGGAAGTACATTTCTACGCAATAAATATTCTATTTCCGCATTCACTCATTTCCTTCCACTTCATTCATTCATTTCCACCTCGCTTTTCGTGCACGGTGGATCAACTTCCTATACAATAAATTTCTTCAGTTGTAGTCATTATCGCACGATGTCAGGTACACTCATGTGTATTTATTTTTGTTAGATGTATATAATTAAACTATATTTCCTATCATCATGATATTTGCATAGTGTCCTTTTCACCCATCCTCCGCATGTGTGGACACCTGTTAAACCTTAGGTTGGGGGGGGGGGGGAAGTATGATGTGTACTAGTAGATAATTGTTATGTCATCAAATATTGAGTTTAAATTTTTCAAATTTTTGGTTTGATGTGATATTATGTACTCTGTCCTTTTGTTTGCCTTGAGTTATTTTGGAATTGCAGCTAGGTTCCGACCAAATAGAGCATATTTTAGTTGTAGAATTTGGCATATTAATGCCATTGGTGAGTTGAGAGTATTATTGTTGCAATGGGTGGTCCACCTATTCATCATGAACTGATAGTTCATGAAATACTTCTCCAAGACCAAGATTGTGAGCCAGTATTCCGCAATAGTGGGTGGCTAGATTATTTTCTGAAGTTGACTGAATTTAATGAGGAAATTGCAAGGGAATTTACCCACACATTTTCAGATGGAGAAGCCTAGGTAAAAGGGTTGAGAGTTGTGGTGATAGAGGAATGGATTGTGGAAGTAATTGGGTTGCCAACAAATGGAGAAAAATACCCTGAATCTAAGGACACACGTAGTGCGAGAGCAAAGTTTACACGACAAGGAGACCCACCTTTGGTAATAGATAAACAAAGAGCTGGACAAGAATTTCTTCCACCTGAATGAAGAGCAGTAGCATTGCATGTCTTGAAGTATTTAACTTGTGAAGGAAGATTCTCGTGTCTACATTCCCATCATTTCAAGCTTCTGAGTCATCTACGCCATGGGAGGAGGATGAATGTTCTGAACATATTGTACAATCTTCTTTCCATAAGCACAACAAAAATGCAGAAAGGTAGGCCTCACTCTATTTCTCATCATTGTATGATTAAGCTGTTGGTTGAAAGATCTTTAAGAGATGTCTCTTCGATGTCTTGGAATGAATTTGTGGAAATTAGAAGATTTAGGGTAGATAATGTGGGTCTAGTGGAACCGCTTCCATCTCAAGAGTGGAAAAATTTTGAAAGACTTGGTTCCCCTATTGAACCCTCATCCTCTAGGTTATCGCTAGAGCAAAATTTTCCTACGATAGAGGAACCCTTATAAGAAGAAGCCTCGGCATGAGTTCCTTCACAAAGCCTAATGAAAACTAGGGCTGTTGCACAGAGGGAAAAAGGCAAAGGGACACAAATTGACATAGAAAAGAAGGAGGAGAAAAGCAAAAGTGGGGATTTAGCCTCTCCTGTTACCAAGAAAAGGAAAGTCATAAAATGGTTTCTCCTGCAACCACTAAAGTAGCTGAGGAATTAGCTACAGGAAGTAGTCCTCCATCCACTAAAGAAAACTCTCGAAGAAGAAGTAGTAGGCTTCGGAAAAAGCCTAAAGACCAGGAACAATTAGAGGAGTCAAACGTCACCATTTTGGTTGATTCTCCAAAACAAGAGCCACATAATCCACCCCAGAGTGATGTTCCTTCTTCTCCACCTAAGGAAATCCAAAGGGAAGAAGAAAAAGATGAAGAAGAAGAGCTGCAAAACCTTCATGAGAAGCTGTAGGAAGAAGTAGGTTTTGATGGGCTTGATAATTTAGCATCTGTTGTAGAGCAGGTTGTTGAAGCAAGAAGAAGAGTTGAAAAGATGAAGCCTAAAGAACCTATTCATAGACCACCAACTTCTCTTACCAGTCACGTAGTGGAACTTGCCCTTTACCAGGAATGGGAATTGGAAAAAGCAGAAATGCAAAGGATAATTAACCAGGAGAAGAAGATCATTGACCAAAAAGATGAGGAGATTGATCAGCTTAAAACTAAGGTGGAAATGGTAGCTACTATGGTACCTCAGCTAATGCAATGTTGAGCACCTCCTCGGGTTTACTCTTTGTATTTAAAGGAATAACATATTTGTTTCCAACTAATGAGAATTGCTAGGGATCTAAGTCCCTCTTTACAGACACCTAAGGAATTCTATCATGTTTATCAAACATCTCCTACAACCATCAAGAATCTACTCTGTGAATTTTATTTACATTATTACGTTGTTCCTGATGATGTTGATTGGAACCCTCTCTTCTATATTGGAGATATCTATATAAGAGCTCTCATTTCATGGGTGTAAAATGAAATTGCAAGGGGAGAGCAGTTCTAGATACATAGAAAGGAAGAACTTAACCTTTCACTTCCATTAAGGGCTGAATCAAGAGAGCCACGAAGACTCTATTTTGACTAGTAGAAGATTGTATATCAGCCAGATTTTGGGAAAGACATTATGCCCTTAAGAGAAGAAATATATAAGGAATATGAGCAAATGGCTATAGGAGAAGGACAGGTAGTAATAGGACATTTGGTCCAGCATTGGAATAGCTTGTTGGATGAGTTGAAGCAATTTGAGCCACACTCCTTACCAAACTATCATGCAGCATTGAAGAGAGCACCCAAATATATACATTTGGGAAGAACAAAAGGAAGACATTGGTTGCCCCTCAGTTTTCAGCCTCCAATCCTATGGCCACTAATGGGATGCAGAAATCATGACCCATCGTATGATGAAGCAACATAATGCTCTAGGTGGACACGATTGGAAAAGATGAAAGGATTCTACGGTAGTTTGTCTACAGGAGGTTCTGGGCAGGTTACCCCTGGCAATTTCAGAATCAATGCCAGAATTCAGAACTTTTCTGTTGCTAGAGGATCAACAAGAAGTTAGGTTAGGGGGAAATGATGAGCCCAAATAATGGCTCTATTTTATAGATTTTTGTCATAGTATTTCTACCTAGGTCTTGTGTTTAGACAATATTTGAATCAAGATACTCTCCTAGTTGATGCCTTTTTAAGTATTTCTGGAATTGATCTGTCTGATACTTAAGGTTGTCATATAATGATTTCTAAATGGTTTATCTATGAAAAATATCTAAATAAATCTTATGTATGGTTTAATTTATGTCATGTTAACATCGGTATATACACATTCTTTTTGTGCACGTTAACATCATGATGCAGGGTCAGCCAAGAAGAAGGAAAGACTAAGCTGGTAGTTTAAAGGAACATCAACATGCCACTACGATGCAGACCTAGTCAAAGTAATGCAACATTGAAGAAGATCGAAACTACTTGACCACTTCTTCAACATAGTGGTTTATGAGACATTTTTAATTGTTCTTAGTGGAGCTTAAATCTAGGAAGCGATTCATGCTATATCTTCTCAGCTGCAGGACAAATGTTGTTCTATTTTCTTGTGCTGACTTCTTCTTTAGTATAATAAAACCTGTTCGCCTATTCCGTTACAATGCGGGTTGATTAGTTAGGAATCTGTTATAAGTTTCCATATAAATAAAAGGTCTCTATCTCCTCTTGAGGATAAATAAGGACCATATAATTTGTAATACCCAACTTTTAGACTTATGTATTTTTATAGTCAATTTGGAATAAAGAGATCAATGTTATTTTGAGCTTAACAATTGCAATCTAAGAACTATGGATATACCCATTGAAGGGGGGCCACTTGGTGAGTAGTCCCTTTGTGTTTTTCAGTTAATTTCCATCTTGCAATAGTTGTTGTTTCGACATTTGACTGTTCCTACAACCACTAGAAACAATTCTTGTGTCTGTTCCTACAGCCATAGCAACAGAGTAGTTCCTATCTGTTTGCTAGAACATTATCATTTGGTAGTAGTTTCTTAAGTTATTTTTAGTTGTGAATTCTGATTAAGTATTAGTTCATTATGTTTTTGCACATTTATTCTAGATAATTCCCTTTCTTGCAGTAGGATAGAATGGTTGCGATATGAACTTAGTGTACATACAGTGCTGGCCCGTTTCAAGTTTACGTCCTTGGTCGATAAAATAAATGATCCTTTTCTACAGGAAAGCTAGTTGTTCAGTAAGGATGTCCAATCCCTGAATTGAGTTTTTATTACCTAGTTGCTATTCCAGTTGTGAGGACCAACAAAGGTGATCCACAACCTTTTCAGTATTGCAAGCTCTTAGAGGTGAAACATCCATACCACTGCCTGCTAAATAGACCTGCTCCACCTACTCCATCTGATGCATCTAAAGTTTCCTCCACTTCATCTCAAGAAGAACCTAAGGTCAAGATCATAGACAATGGCTATGGAGAGTACAAACTTGAGGATGTCCTACTTATGGGCAAACTCTCGTTATCTCCCAAGTCATTTGGCAAACCCGAAGAAATTAAGCCAAATCAAAAACTGACTATACAATGCAAAGACACCATCTTCAAGAAATGGGGCCCACTTAATGAAGAGAGTCTCGAGACAGATGTTTCCTCTTGGTTGTATCGAGAAGAGGATGAAGAACTGGAAAATATTCCCAAGAAAATGTATCTGAAAGCATCAACCATAATGGATAAGATGGGTTATAAAGGACATGACTTGGGGCCAGAACAAAAATGAATAAAAGCACCAATAAATCCCATCTCATACAAGTATAACAGGGGCTTGGGTTACACTCCAGTACATAAGATCACTATTGCTGGTAACCCTTCAGATTCCCCTTTGGATGTCAAAGACTTTGATGAAGAGGAATTTCATGAAATGCCTTTTGAAGACCAAGATGACATCTTTTTTGAAACCCATATTAACACCATGACCCCCATAATCCCTTCCACCCCTTTCCCGCTTCCCAACATAGACATGATTGTAGACCTCATAGCGGGACATGAAATGCTATCACTTATGAATGGATTTTTTGGATACAATTAGATCAAGATAGCAGAAGAGGACCAACACAAAACAACATTCTCAACACCTTGGGGCACCTTTTGTTATCAAGTCATGCCTTTTGGTCTCAAAAAAGTCGGAGCAACATATCAGCGAGCAATGAAAACAATCTTTCATGACCTCTTGCACAAAATCATGGAAGATTATGTGGATGATCTTTTAGGAAAATCAAAGACAAGAAATGAGCATATTCCTATCCTGAGATAGATCTTTGAGAGAGTGGAAAAATGTAATTTGTGCCTAAATCCTAAGAATTGCATCTTTGGTGTTACATCTGGGAAATTGTTGGGTTTCATTGTTTCCCACAAAGTCATAGAAGCTGATCTTGCAAAAGTGAAAGCTTCTATGAAAATGCCACCCCCAAAAACTCTCAGACAATTATGCAGTCTTAAAGGAAAGCTCCAATCCATCAGATGCTTCATTTCGCAACTCATAGATAAATGTCACCCATTTGCACATTTACTATGCAAAGATACCAAATTCAAATGGGTCTGCCTATGTCAGAAGGCTTTTGAGAAACTCAAGGAATACCTAGCATCAGCTCCCATCCTTATGACTCCTATTCTAGGACAGCCACTCCTTTTGTATGTATCAACAACCACAGTGGCACTGGGGGTATTACTAGCATAGAAAGATGATTAGGGAAAAGAGCATGCTATTTACTACATCAACCGCATTTTGGTAGGTATGAACTCAATTATACCCCTATTGAAAGGGCATGCTTAGTACTTATCTTCAGCACACAAAAACTCTAACACTACATGCTTAACCACAAAAAAAATTGATTGGTAAGATTACCCCCCCAAGTATCTCTTATCAAAAGATTCTCTCACAGACATAACTACTAAATGGGTCATGGTACTAAGTGAGTTTGACATTGAGTATGTAGATAGAAAAGAAATCAAAGGACAAGTGATAGCAGATCAACCGGTAGATGCTTTGCTTCAAGGTGATCAACCTATCCTCACAGAATTTCTAGATGATTCTATAATGACTGTCACTACATCTTCCACATGGCAATTATACTTTGATGGTTCTTGCATGCTGAATGGATCGGGGGTAGGCATATTGTTGGTCACACCTTAAGGAGATTGCATCCCTAAATCATACAAACTAGCCTTTGCATGCACCGATAACATTGCATAATATGAAGCATTGATCACTGGACTCCATTTGGCCATCCAATGGAAGATATTGGAATTACATATCTATGGTGATTCCCAACTTGTCATTAAAAAAGTAAATGATGAGGATTAAACTAAAGATGACAAGCTTCTTCCTTATCATAGTATGGTTGAAGACCTAAAGAAACACTTTACATCATTCAAGTTTGATCAAGTTCCACGTACAAACAACAAAGCTGCATATGCAATGGCTACTATTAGTTCTCTCCTTCAGATGCCGACACATAGTCAGAAGTGTGAGTTTTTGGTCGAGAAACTCTTCATACTGACATATGATCCACCTGAGTCTGAAATGGTGTGTGTACTCATTGGTCCCAAATCCCCTTGGTATCAAGAGACCTTCACCTACCTGAGAGACAACATTATCCCTCCCCACCTCACCAAAACCCAACAAAAAATGTTCATCCGCCACTACGCTCATTACACCATCCTTGGAGACACCCTATTCAAAAGGTATTTTGATGGTTGCCTCCTAAGGTGTCTAGACAAATAAGAGGATGAATGGGCACCACATGAAGTGCACAAGGGTATGTGTGGGGCACACTCAAGTGGTCTCACTTTGGCCAAAAAGCTCTTGCGAATGGGATACTCTTGGCCTACAATGGAAGAAGATGCATATAATTATGTGAAGAAATGTATCCCTTGTTAGAAGCATGGTGACAAGATTCATGCTCCATCATAGGATCTGCAACCTTTATCACACATTGGCCCTTCTCACAGTGGGGGCTTGATCTCATTGGGAAAATACACAATGTATCCTCCAACGGTCATAAATTCATCATCAGCACCACTAAATACTTTACCAAGTGGGTGGAGGACATTCCTCTTACCTTCACCACTAGGAAGCAGATCTCTAAATTCATTCTGAACTACTTAATTTGTCACTATGGAATCCCCAAAGTTATGATCATGGATAATGATAGACCCTTCAAAAATAAGGATGTTAAAGAACTCTACCAGAAGTTTTATATCCAGATTCACTTCTCCACCCTATATTACCCGCACGGTAATGATCAAGCTGAGGCTTCTAATAAAACTTTAATCAAAATACTTAAAAGGATAGTCAATGAAGTTGGTTGTGATTGGCATCTCTAACTCCATCCCACTCTGTGGGCTTACCGCACCTCTATCCCCACACCCACAGGCACCACTCCATATTCCCTTGTCTTTTGCTCCGAAGTTGTTATCCCTCTTGAGATTGAGATCCCCTCCCTAAGGGTATCGCTGCAGAATATTCTCCCTGATGAGGTATATAGAGTTGCCATGCTACAAGAGATAGAATTGCTAGATGAAAGGCATCTCAAGGCCTTGAACCATCTCCAAGTATATCAGAACCATCTGCGGTTGGCCTGCAACAAAAAAATCAGAACTCAAGAGTCTGAAGTTGGTAATCTTGTCCTTATGGAAAATCAAAGAAACCTTCAAGAAAGAGAAAAGAAAGGCAAGTTCAAACCTAATTGGCTTGGACCTTATGTGATCACAACAAAGTATGGATCAGGGGCATATCACTTGGCTAGTCCTAAAGGTGATCCTTTGGAATAGCCTATGAATATCATACACCTAAAGATATTTTTATGCCTAAACCTCAGAATGTCACTAGTTGTTTGAAAGCACAAAAATACAAAAAAAGAAAAAAAGTAAAGAAAAAATTAATTCGTCCATCAGTAAAAACCACTTTTTGGTGCTATGGGCAGGTACCTTGGTGAAAACCTGTTTACAGGCATCGAGGTAAATAATTTGGATCCATCGTCTATCAGGTTAGACTCTATCTTCCCCACTCACCCACCTGATATCCACATTCCTTAAATCGAATATTCTGACGTCTTTTTCACTTCCTCACTCAACATCTAAGGATGGGAACATCTATGTAGGATGTTTCCCTATGATTTAAATTGAGGGTGGTGAATTGATATACATGGAGACAACCAATTAAAGTATGCAAAATTAATTGACATGACTCAAACAACTAGATTCATTGTATCAATATGCTCCGACGTGACATGAGTCATTACAGGAACTTCCATACTCCTCCACTTTTCAACCACTCCCTTGTAGCCAGTTGCCTCCATCCATTTCTTTGATCCATGCCACTACATAAACCTTCTCTCACAACATCTATCCCCCCTAACCATTTCTGGTTGTCTCCTTCATTCTATCAAGAAAATTGATCTGATGATCCTACCATCCATCCCCTCCCCCAACAAAAAGGAAAAGGAACACGGTACCCCTGACCATCTTCACGATTCATTTTAGTATCCTCTCCAACAACCCTACCCACTCTCCCCACCAAACTATCCTCTGCAGGCCGATTATCCATTCTCCCCCAACATATGATGATGAGTCTTTTCCTGAATCGTGAATAAGGATCATCCCAATCAAACTGAGCTTTTATCCAATCAAAATGAGCTTCCATCCCATCAAACTAAGCTTCCACCCATCACACTGAGCTTAAACCTAAGTCCTCTTGAGCTTCTTCTTGACTTGCGCATTATTCAAACATCCATCCATATGTACTCCATCAACTCTTTGGAGTCAAGTACCACATCTGCATTCATGTGTCCACACCATCTGCTCTATTGCCTATTTTGATCCATCAGTCACTCCTACCCTTTGGGATGCATTCTTCCTATATCAGACAGTCCACCCAAATCCACACCCTACTCTTGGTGAGAGATGACAATTGGTCCTGTACATTTTTCTTGCATGATTTGGTCTGTTTGCTTTGATTTGCATCACTTTGTCCTATGATTGGTCCTATTCATGGCTGCTAGAATCAATCTATATCTTGGTATGTTACGGGTTGAGGCATACTAGGGCATGTTTTTGGTGGTATGGTGTGTTTGAAAGTCTCTCTCATACAAACCTGTAGTCATGTATCTACATCTATATGGTGTTTGCATGATTGCGTGCTAGAGATTCCTGTTTGTCAGAGACTCAGTCCACACCTTGGCTTTTTCATAACATTCTGATTTTTATAATCAGTGGTGTAGACTATCCTTGGCAAAATCAAAACTAGGTTTTCTTTCCACATTTTGCACAACAGATCCCTCCATCCCCATCATCTGCATTTCATCCCACCAATATGCATTTTGGAGACCTCAATTTATTTATTTTCCTAA
Source organism: Cryptomeria japonica (assembly GCF_030272615.1). Lineage (NCBI taxonomy): Eukaryota > Viridiplantae > Streptophyta > Pinopsida > Cupressales > Cupressaceae > Cryptomeria > Cryptomeria japonica. Next base: position 274,094,125 of record NC_081410.1, on the reverse strand, counting down.
TTTCTTCTAATCCTATGTTTTGATTAAGTAAAAACAAGTTTTGAAAGGAACCCAAACCTTTTTACATATCAAGAAATAGACAAATCATTAAAGTAGAAAAAAACCATGCCTGATCACCCTAACAAAAAATAGTTCCCATCCAAACCAAAAAGGGAACTGAAAACACATAGAGCCGCACAAAGACAACAAAAGGATAGCAAAAGGACAACACAAAGACAAAGGCAAAGACCAAGACAACTAAATATTTTTCATAATTTCTTCTGCATGAACCACCATTTGCTTCATGTTATCCGCAGAGGTCTTCAATTCATCCAACTTTCATCCCTTGATATCACCTTGATTCCTGGTGTTGGCCCTAGTTCTCTTCTCATGACCTTTTTTCTCCATTTGGTCCTTGTCATCCTCTTTGTCTTTAATTTTATCAAATCTGTTAATTAGAATATTCATATTATCCACAGAGGCCTTAAGAATCTGGAAATTCTATTCAGCAATCCTCTTCACAGTTAATTCCATCTTGTCAACTCTATCGACCAGGTTATTCATGGTAGTTTCCAGCCCGTTTGCCTCTCTATTCCCTTCCATTTCCTTAACCTTATTTTTTGTTTCAAGAATTTTACCGACCATGGCCTCAATAGCTTCAACATTGTTGATCGCAACCACTAATTCTTTAACATTTTTAAAAAGAGGCTTCTCGCCAATCATAGTATTTTTTATAACATTAATATCATTCTTTAGGTTGCTAATATCTTTCACAATTTTGCTGATGGTATCACAAAATCCCTTAATACTATCATTATCCCCATGTCAGTCACTAGGATTTCCCCTTTTATTCTCTTGGCCCTCATTCTGCAATCCTTGAGTACTCATATCCTCACCATGACCCACATCCGGACTCTCATCCTCCTCCTTACCCTTCATATTGTCATTTTTTTCCTCCTCTGCATCCTCACTAGAAGCTATCAAAATCTATTTTTTAGCCTTGTTAGCTCCCCCACTAGTATTCTTGTTCCTCTGGGTTTGTTTTTCCATTCCCTTTCCTTTCTTGATTTTGATGAATTTCTCCTCAAAGGGCTCATCCTCGGAGTCCAAGAGATCAGAATCAACCATAATCCTCTTTCTTTTCTCCTTATTCCTCCCCTTTTTGCTAAGATCCTTTAACTCACCTTCAGTTTCCGAGTCAAAGTTGAAATTGCTATACTCACTTTTCGTGTCATCATCCCTGGTATTTTTACCTCTAATTGGTTTCTCTATGGATTTCCCTTTCAACAATTTGTAAACTAAAACCATAAGACCCTGATGAAGAGAATGGTCCCCCTGAGGGTCTTTCTGCATTTCTTTAATGATGTGATCCATGGAACAAGCTTTTCACCATGGCAGAAGTGGTTGAGCAACATGAAATGGTGCCCGTAAGCCCTCGTAAATCTTCCATCCAGAGTAATGTAGGTTATGGTAGCAAACAACATAAACCCCGAACCTCCATGGCCTACAGATACGCTTGGGGGAGTGGTAGGAGTTATCCACCTTCACCATTTTCTTCTTTTCACCATCTGTGATAGGAAATCTGTCCGCTACCTTATCAGAGACACTTCGATCTCTATAGAACTTAATACCATCTCTCACCATCCTTGTAGCTTCTACAATGATATCTTCATCCACCATCATCATTTGGGTGCCCACCAGAACTTTTCCATTCTTCCAATTCTTAATAAAATGCTTGGTAACTGTTGGGTCTTTACCACAGAGCCTCTCCATGAAAACACTTAAGCCCCCCTCTTGTAGAATCTCCCAAACCTCTTTGTTCTTCTTCCAATCCGATCATGAGGTTGGTTCAAACCTCTTTTTGTTCCCTCCCATTTTTCCTTCAAAATCACTGGAATTCCTAATCTCTGCTATGATATTTCCTCTCTGGTTTCTATTATTGCTCTGAAAAACAACCCAAAATCCTTGCCCTGTTAATATGATAAGACCATTAAATAAATACTCATCACCACCGCTGTAAACCTTCATTGAAAAAAGGGGAAAAATCATTAGGAATTAGGATTAATGATGCCATGTTGCCTCATCTAGATACGGTCCAGTTCAAACAAGGATTTCGCCTCACACGCAAGTTTACTCTCCCCATTAATGGTAATGATTTTCTCAGATTAGCAGGCCAATTTGGCTGCCCAGTCAACACATGAGTTAGCTTCCCTGTAAACATGTGTGAAAACACACATATCAAAGGTTTCACTTATTTCCTTCACAACTTTAATAGCATTATTTATAGACCAAGAGGGAAGGAACACCTTATTCAAATAGTTTATGATATTCAAAGAGTCAGCTTTGGACCAAACTATGGTACAATTGGCTTCCTTTGCTAGAACTATCCCATGATAAGAAGCCATGGCCTCAACAACATGATTAGTTTGACTGCCAATAGGGATACATTTAATGGTTTTGCATTTTCCCCATTCATCCCTTAAAACCACACCACACCCCGCATTGCTAGGGTTACCCTTTGAAGTGCCATCAAAGGTGATTTTCATCCAGCCATGAGGAGGGCTTTCCCATTTCACACCTTCTCTAGGATTAGCCTGAAAGATGTCACTTCCCTTTAACCTCTAATTCTTGAAAATAATATGATCATCCTGATCTTTGGGGTTGACTATTCCACCCATGATGTTAATATTCTCCACTACATTTCATTTGATTTTCTCAAAAATTATTTGAGCCTTAGATGCCTTCTCTTTGAACACTTTTTCATTTCTGTCTTTCCATATTCCCCAGCAAATATGAGGTAAGGCCAATCTCCATAACAAAATTATAGACTTATTCCTTGAGGGGTGATGCCAAGAATTAAAAACCTCTTGGATAGATTCCAGAAAGACCCAACTGATATTGATGTAATCCAAACATCTAGCCTAGATGTTAGTAGAGAAGGGACAGTGGAAGAACAAGTGGCTAATGGTTTCCTCATTCTGCATACAAAGAAGACAAACACTAGGCATACAAAATCCTCTAATTTTGAGGTTATCAATAGTCAAAATTTTATTTTGAAGGACAGTCCAAAAAAAAATATTAATTTTGGGAATTAGGCCTTTCACCCAAGCCTTAGCCCAGCAAGGACTCTCCAAATTAGAAAACTACTGATTATAGAGAGAGGCAAAAAAAAATCTACCATTTGCTGTAAGTTTCCAGATTAGCTGGTGATCATCATCCACCACCACCATGGAATTCATAATTTTGTTCAGATTACCTAGGGAGGGATCAACTGGAGATAATTCCTTCCACTGTCCATCATTCTAGTAGTCACCCACCATAGTGCCATATTTTTCCTTACACTGATCCTAAAATTTGCCCCAATTAGGGCTATCACTCAACGGGAGTCAAGAAACCAAGAGTCTTCCCAGAATTTAATGAAATTACCTTTCCCCACCTTCCATTTCACACCTTTGGCAATTAGATCTCTAGTTCTTGTAATATTTTTCCAGATATTAGAGCCAATTGGGATATCTTCTAATCCTATGTTGTTGTACTATGGTTGGCACATTCCAAAAAATAAAAAATCACTTCATTATGCATTATCATCTAACATTAGTGGCATTTTCCATTTAAGTTGCATAGTCATTAGTTGCATTATTTAGTGGCAAGATCCATTGAAGTTGCATTATCACTTTCATAATCATTTTAGTAGAATAATAATTAAGTGCATTTAGTTGCATTATTCATTACAAACATGAAAACTGGTACATACAATCTTGATTATCTATCAAAATGTATCTATCATGCATGTTCACAATCACACATTTTAGGAGCATAATAATGTAAGGTTAATTAAAGCCCATTCAAACATTAATATGAAAATAATCACATTTTGATATCTTACTCAACACATCATGCATCATAATCTCACAATCATTCATTTTGGAGCATTTCACAAATGACAAGAATTTTAATAGCCTAAAAGGTAAAATTTATCATTACGCCAGCAGTACTAGGTTACATCCGTTGTCAAATCCCTAGTCTATGAGCAAAGAAAATCAGATATAAAGAAAAAATGGATAGGTCTAGATCAAATCGTTAAGCAAATATTTGATCAGTGTGTCAAATTAAAATGCAAAAAGTACTATTATTCCATATTAATCCATCACCTATCCCTGCCAATCTGTACTTGCAATGAGATGATTAGATGTTTTTTTTTACAGATTATCAATTTGGTCCCAAAAGGTGCAGCCTCAAGGATATCTTCTTCAGATCTCATCACATAAATCATGCACATCATATCATCCACATGCATCTTGCATCCACAAAATGTTAGCTAACATATGCATATATATAAAATCATCCACATGCATCTTGCATCCACAAACATGTCAACAACATCACACATATACATATAGACATCCATCCTGCATCACAAAAAGTCAAACAATATCCATCACATGAATCACATCAAATCAATAATCATAGCATCATCATCCATCACATAATAAAATAATAATAAAAGTCCATTAAAGTCTATAATAAAGTCAACACATGCACATACGTCACCAAAAATCATCTCATATATATATCAAAAATCAATAGGATGTGTCAATCATGGTACAATGATATAAAATCCCCGAAGGGTCAAAATACAATGTTACATACAACAGGGTTAGCCCACACTCCCTGTCTCTTCATCCCCATCTCCTCTCCCAGTTGTACCTCCAAATGGTCCTGCGCCCCCTCTAGGTGGCCTCATAGCCACTGATCCTCCTGTATGCTGGCTCTGGGTCTGTTGCTGAATCTGAGTCCTATGAGATCACACACCCTTGATGTGCGATGCAACTCTCTGGTCTATCAACACCACTCCATGGTACAAGCCTCTAGAGTAGGCTGCCTCCCTTGCTGATCTCTCTGCCTTCCCCTGTACTCTATGTACTCATTGAACCCCTGCAAGAATCTTGTGGGCTCTAATGATCGATAGGTTGTATCCCACTCTGTCCGCAACCTGCATGCATCTACCTCTTCTCTACCTAGATGAGTACAAAGAGCATCCATCTCTCCATCCATCTCTCCATCCATCCTCTCCAGCTCCATCCTCAACTACCCAATGGCTCCCCCACTCCTAGCCTCCTCTAGTAGTCAGTCTGTCTCATCCCTCTCCTCCCTCAAAGATACCACCTCTGCTTGAGATGCCTCCAAGCTCTCCACCAGGTCATCTGCCTCCCTCCTCAGCCGTGTAACCTCCATTTGCAGGCTATCTTCTCTCGCTCTCTCCACCTATATATCCTCCTCTACCCTCTTAAATTTCTCCTTGGCAACATCCAATCCCTGCAAGTCATCCTCCAAACTCCTAGCCCTCGCCCAAGCACCATCCCTCTCCCATGCGACCCTATCGTACTCATCGCTTGACACCCTATCCTCTACTTCCATCTGAACCTGTACCTATACTAGTGCTCCCTCACCCTATACCTATACATCTGGTATTTCCATCGACTTCCCACCACCATCCCCTTCTTCTCCCTCTCGTCCAACTTGTCCAATCTGTGCTACTAGTGGTTGAACCTGTAGTGGCACCAATTACCTCCCTCAACCTTGTCCTCTCCTTATCCCTCCCCTCCTCTACTGCTGACCTCCCTCTCCTCCTCCCATTGATGACTCCCTATCTATAGGAATCATTCTCTCCCCCTAAGACCTTATCAATAGACAGTTCTAGCTCATCTTGCTCCAGAACTCTGGGAATACTGAGTTGCACTAGCAAGTGAGCCTCCCACCACCCCCTGTATGCATCAGTCATACCCACGTCTTCTCCCACCTCCCTCTTCTCATCCCACACCCTGGTGGCTGCCTCCTCCCAACTCACTCGAACCTCCAAAGGGCTAATAGCCCGCCCCCATGTCTTGGTCTCTCGAGTGATCCTTAGATATAACCACTTAGGCTTCACTATATCCCGAATATCCCCAAACTATTGGGCCACTCGAAGTGGCACATAGTGCTCAATAACATGCAAAGATCTACCTGATGCCCTGCAAAATGGACAAGGTTAGTCTAAGATAAACAACACAAAACACACAAGAAACCTTTAGTGTTATTTAATCAAAGACTAATCTAAACAGGCATATCAAGAGAGACACTAAAATCATGCTAATATATCTAATTAATGAAACAAAGATAATGAGACATCTCCCAATGCCTCTTAGCATGCTCTTAGCTCCTTCTCCCTTGTTCCTCTCCTCTCCAAGTTCTAAAATAGTGTAGCTCTCAACAGTTTTTTGTACTATGAATGCTTATGGAGGATTGAGATTAAAATATTGCTCTAAATGTAAATAAAGAAGCAATATTAAGCTGTTGATACTAAAATGATTGATTTCATCCAAAATGACAAGATATTAGTTAATTATGCTAAAATGCTCTCTTAAAATGCCTATAGGTTAAATGCATACAAGTTTTCAGGATCTGGATTATGAAGAAATGGGCTCTATTTATAGGAAAAATGGAGCAATGGATGGTTGAGATTGAGCAATCTCAACAAGGGTCAGGATTGAATGATTTCAAATCCATGTGAGGGCTTTCAACCCAATCTCAGGATGACAAGTGTCAATGTGAGACAGGTTGAGAGGGGAGAGAATAAGCATTAAATGCTTGATATGACCTTGGGAGTTAAAGTCAAGGTTGGTTGAATGAATAAACTCTTTATTCAAAGAATAAAACTTTTATCCAATGGATAAACTCTTGTGCAAATGTGAAATGGAGGAATATGGTCAAAACAATAAATGTTTGGGGGGACAAGTTTGAAATAACCATAAATGGTTATGTAAGAGCCATAAATGGTCATGTAAGAGCCATTAGTGGTCTTGGAAGACTTTGGGGGTTAATTTGTTGAATGCACAAAGCATTAAATGCTTTTCAAAGACTTTGGAGTCTTTGAGAAGTGACTCCATTTTGCTTAGGAATGTGACAATAATTAGGGGATGGATTAGGCTAATTAGGAAGGGATTAGAAGAATCTAGAAGGGGATTAGATTTTGCAAGTGGATTTGGTGGGTGAGGGAAAATAGGATTTTATTAAAAATAAATTAATTTATTTCAATAAATGTGTGCAAGTTGCATTTGTAGGAAAATGCAAGTGGAGGGGAGGATAATGATTTAAATAAATGTTTTATTTAATTTATTTAAAAGAGGAAAAAGGGGATTTAATTAAATAAATAGATTTTATTTATTTAATTGATTAAAATTTGATTTAGTGAATTAATTAAAATAAATTGAATAATTTATTAAATTAATAGAAGAATGTTTGGAGATGAATTAATTAAATATTTATTTAATTAACTGATGGCTAGTGGATTTTTAATCAAATAAATAACGAATATTTATTTAATTAAGCTAGACAGATTTGTGTGACTGCATTTGCCCCTCTTTGAGACTGTGCGGTTTATCGCGTCGTTTCAAAGAAAGAAAAACTGATGTGAAGAAATACCCCATAAAATGTAAATTTAATGGGTGGTATGCCCCCTGGAGAGATGGGCCGATTTTTTTTGAAAAATCGGGCGATCTCTCGAAAAAGAATGAAAATTGGTAGGGTGATAGAAAAGAAGTTAGCAACGAGGGTGAAAAATAGAAGAAAACGGGGGAAAAATGGAGAAATGGGAGGCTCGAGAAGTTCACGGGGACCACGATGATGAGGGAGGGGAAGTTACATTGACGGCAAAGGGTATAAATGGGGTGAAAGGGATGAAAACAGGATCATTTGTGACCACGACTAGTTGGAAATCAGAGCTCTGATAGGGACATTTTGGAGGAGCGAGCAGCAGTCAAGATGCCGATACCGATCACCGAGCACAAATTTGAGCTAGTTCGACGGTTCCAGTGCCCAGATGACTACGAACCAACGGTACGCAAATTCAAAATTTTAATTTTTATGCATTTTTGATAGGTTTTTAGCTGAGTCCAAGTTGAGTCGGAGCAAGAGCGCTGGAACTACGGTTTTGGCACTTTTGCTCCCTGAACTAGTGCTACTGCGTCACAATGGCGCTATTGCCCCATTGTTTGAGCGCTTTTGTTCTGTTGTAGCGCTATTGTATGTAAGTTTAGGTGCTATTGATTAATAAGTGCACTTGAGGGCTTGTTTGAGCGCTTTTGAATGTTATTAACGCTACTGTGTAGTTGTTTGAGCGCATTTATAGTTTGAGCGCTATGAGATAGCTAATTGAGCACTTTTCTTAGGGTTGTAGCACTATTGTTGGGAAACTAGCACTTTTGTTGGTTTAATAACGCTTTTGTCTTAGGATAAAAAGATGCCCTAGTTTGGATGAAGAAAATCTCCCGTTGCCAATGATTGATGGATGGCGAGGTGAAGTGGGAGTTGTTTTGAACCATAGCAGCCTGATGAGACTTAGGTCATTAGGATAAATGCCCGTTGAAGTCTAGGTGGCCATGATTGCTTACTTGTTGAGACCCGAAGATACTTGATCAAAGTATCTATTGATAGTCTGGGTTTAAACTTTAAGAAAGTTTGAAAACAAAACAACTGATGGTGATTGATGAATGTCCATGTGTAAGAAGAGTTGCGCGTGTTGCAGTTACGTGAGCAACATCCTGCGACACAGGGGTTGCGGGATCGATTGACACAGGCGGAGATAGACTGCACTGTCGTGACTGGACTATATGAGGTGATGCACATGCCCGTGATTCATATGAATCATGGATTGATCACAACACTAGCAGAGTGGTGGCACAGCGAGACGTGCACCTTCCATTTAACACAGGGGGAGATGACAGTGACCCTATAAGATGTGTGGCGCATCCTATGGATTCTAATTCGGGGGGAGCTGGTCACATATGATAGATCCTGGGGGACTCTTGTAGTGCAGAGGTTTTTTGATGAGGATGTGTTTATTGATGATGACTCCTTTGCTTGGGAGGATATAGCTGCTTTATATGAGCCTCTACCAGCAATTTTTTCAGGTATTATGGGAGGACTTCTTTGTCTAGACAGGCGATCACATGGTTTGGCCATCGGATGGGGACAGGTTATCGAGATGATGATGACCGAGGGGACTCGATTTGCATGGGGGCTGTGCGTGCTGACGCACATGTACCAGAGCTCCATGAGGTGGTTTACCGGGGGAGGGGTTCCTTAGTAGTGGGCATGACGCTGCTACATATTTGGGCTTGGGAGCACCTACTAGTGACTCGACCGGTGAGTCTGAGATTCCAGGTAGTAGATCAGCCGTATATGTTTATGTATAGTGGCATGATGAGTCAGCCCCACCTGGGGAAGTTAGAGTGGTGGCGACGGGCATTAGACGACCTAGATGCAGTGATATGGCGGCCATACTTGGAGTGTGAACCATGGGATGATGACACAGAGGCACTGCCTTATGTGTTTATGACTCGATTCTTCATTGGGAGGACCTCATACCATGTGGAGAGACAGGTGCCCGGGAGAGTGATGAGGCAGTTTGGACAGCAGCAGGGACTGCCCAATGGATTAGGAGAGTATGCTCGGGTTATTCAGGAGAGGTATGCATGGGGTCCAGTGCTACCGTATGATCAGGCACTAGCAGAGTTCTGGACACTGCAGGCGAGACCATGGGACATACAACCGAGGGTCATTGATGCAGGGGTGACAGATGAGTATACGCAGTACCGGGTAGCGCACCCGATCCCACGGATATCAGATCCAGCAGAGCCGATCTCAGCATTTGAGGACGAGAGGGGACATAGATGGAGGAGAGCAGGAGGTCGAGGACCCAGGGCAGGTGGAGGAGGTGGAGGAGGTGGAGGAGGTGGTGGAGGAGGTGGAGGAGGTGGAGGAGGAGATGGAGGAGGTGGTGGGTTGGGGATGTGGAGTCAGCGGAGAGGGAGAGGTGGACTGCCTCTACAGATATCATAGGGACCATTGATACCAGGAGGAGTTTAGCTGAGTGAGAGGGGGATGAAGAGGGAGATCCCAATGGACAGAGGGGAGGGGACTACTGGAGAGGGTGGTGCAGGTGAGGCGGCTATGGACACCGGGGAGGGAGCCACTGGAGATCTGTGGGATCACATGATAGTACGCTTGCAGACTCGGATAAAGGATTTGGAGGCAGAGGTGGCAGCTAGGGATGTGCAGCTATTTGCACGGGAGTCAGAGCTAGCAGTGGTACTACAGGAGAGGGATAGTGCAGTGGAGAGATTGGCAGAGTTGCAGGAGAGAGTGCGGGTTGGAGTAGGAGTACAGGGGCCTACAGGGGAGGTGATGAGGGAGATGCGACAAGCACAGACGGAGATAGACTACTGGTAGGGTTTATATGAGCAGGTTGTGCCAGTTAGTCAGCGAGCTCTTAGCTATTCTCAGATGCGGCAGGCTAGGTCAGAGCGATCGCAGAGGGTGAAGAGTAGTGGGGGTGTGATGGGTCCTTTGAGGAGGGAGAGATCAGGGGATGCAGGAGTGAGTGGGGGTTTGATGAGGCCTCCACAGAGAGATGGATCAAGTGGTGCGGGCACCAGTGGGAGAGCAGGTGGCGATGGAGGTGGTGGTACAACATCTGGCTAGAGTGACATTTGAGAGAGCATTTTTGCATATGTATTGTATCATTATTTATTTTTTGGACTGTATCTTGGATGGCTCTTGGTAGCCGATTTTGTAGACTTCATTGTACTCTGATATATAAGATGATATATATGAGGATATCCTATATTGGATGATATGCAGTTGATTATGTATGGATGTTTATGCAGGATGATGAGTTTATTGCTTAGATGGATATGTGTATATGTATGCATTGATAAGATGTTTCTTATATGCATGTTTTTATGATGATTTATGATGTGGGACATTGACATATGAATGCAGGTTTATATATATGTATGATTTGTTTTGGATTTTTTTTTGTTTTTTTTTGTTTTTTTTGGATGTAATGCTTTATGTATGTAATACCATGATGATGATGTATGCTTATGATAATTTATGAACATGATTTTGGTGTTTCCTATTTTGATATAATGATGAGATGATTTATGTGATGATGTTAATGCAATGGTTGAATGAATGATGTTATGTATGAATATGTATCTAGATGTTTGTTAAATAAATGCAATATGGATAAACAAAATGTAAAGTACAAATGTTTATATTTTAAATGAATGCATATATATAATGGATATAAAATGTTATGAACCAATGTTTTATAAACATGTGGATTTTATGATTTTAAATGCTTTAAATATGATTTAAGTAAAAATGATAATGTGATGATATTATAACTTATGGTTGTAATAACTGCACCTCAATGTAATTAAAAAGAGGATAATGAATGCAATGTGAATGAATCCTAAAATGAGCATAATAAGATACTTAGTTAATGGATGAATGAATGCACTTGTTCACTAAATGGATAAATGAATGTATACAATAATAAATGATAAAGGATAATAAAATGATGATGGATAATTGACACTAAATGCCGAGTAAATGATTTAAAATAATCAAAGATAATTTGATCTCACGAATGAATCTAATTATTTATGATTGATGCAATGATGCAAATGATTAATGAAAACTAAATGTCAAGAAAATGAACTATATGCAAAGTTAAAAATGACATGAAGGTACTTAATGCAAGATGCACCTAAATGCGATGATGATATGACCATGAGGAATGCAAGGTTTTTGAGACTTTGCATGATGCATTGATGATGTATCAGAGTACTCAGTCATGATTGTATCCAAGACCAGCTTAATTTTCACAGTTTGCATATAAACCCTATATATGAATGAGTGAATGGATGGGTGATATGCAACGGAATGCAATATATAAACAGATGAGATGAAATGATGATCCATAGTGCTCTATTTTCATCATTAAGCTTTTAAATGTTGGAAGAGAATACAAGCATCTTGACATAATGATTCAAGATGACCTGAGTATTCCTTTCATGGATTTTAAATAGCAAGTTAATACAAACGACTTGATATAAGGGTCAAGTCAACCAGAGTATTGCTTGCGGAACAGACAAGGATTATCTTCGTTCATGCATGACTTGGATCATCCTCCTTGATCTTAGGCTGATCATATCTTGAGACAAGTGCATACTGTAATAAGAGATAAAACCTTTATCCAGTTTGGATGAGGTAGGAAGAACCAAAGGAAGAGCATTGTACCTGCAAACAAACAATATATACATAAAGAATAAAGAATAAGGATCCTTGGTAATGGTTCATGCTCATATGGTCAAGGTATACGCTGTAGTCAGCAAGCTGTAATGATCCATGACTGCATTTGGCATAAGATCACGTAGCTTGGTGAACTTCCCATGTAGACACCATTAGTACATGCCCTAGAACTTCATCAGAATAATGAGCAAACAATACAAAACAATGTTGAAAGATCCCGATACAGATAAACGAATGATTGTACTCACAAATCAACCAAGTATTTGATAGCTTAACATAATTTTCTTGTCAAAGAAATCGTCACTTTTGTCTTTGTTTTGGTAAGGAAGGATGCATCCTTGTTGAAGACAGTTTCCGATTTTGTTGATGTTGATTGTGTGGTTTGATTGGTAAATGGTCATCATGTGCGTATTTTGTCAATGTTTGTTTTGGTATCTGCATGGATGAGTATGTACAAGGTGTTGCTATGTTTTTGTGTGATTTTTGATGTTTTCTGATGTTTTTGGATTTTTGAATTGTTTTGAATGTTTTTGGTATTTTGTGAAACAATTTTGAATGTTTTTGGATTTTTGATGATTGCTTGGAATGAAGAACTTAATGAATCATAAGACAATGTAGAATCCACTTCCATCAATAGGTTAAGGGTATTGCCCCCATTTTAGACATGACTATGAAACAACGGGATGCAAGACGCATGGAGTACTTTCATAATTGCAGAGGAATAACAAGCCATGGTTTTGGATGGATGGATGTATGTATGAAGTAGATGTGATCGCAACAAGTCTAAAAGATAATGGAGCCATAGCCTTTATGAGTGGTGGCTGTTTGCTAGGTTTTCACCATCGTACTTACCCAAGGTGCCACCGGAGTGGTTGTTCACCGTTTGGATGCATGATTTTTCTTTACTTTTTTGAATGTTTTTGTATTTTCTTCAGGACATTTTTCTGAATGTTTTTGGTATTTTCTGGTATTTAGGGGAGCTTGATGCTCTGTACACCTTAGGTATAAAACTATTTTAGGTGCATGTTGTTGATTGGATCTGCGAGTGGTTCTCCTTCTGATGTAGCCAACTGATATGCCCCGGACCCAAATACAACAGTGACAACATATGGGCCTAGCCAGTTTGATTCAAACTTGCCCTGATGTTCTTTGTTTGGTTGATTGCAAGGATTCTCTCAGAGAACAAGAGCACCTACCTCAAATGTACGAGGTCTAACTTGGTGATTGTAGCTTCTGCTCATGCGTTGCTGATAGGATTTGAGATGATTGTATGCAGCTTGTCGCTTGTCATCAAGTAACTCTAAGTCCTGAAGATGGGATACTCTATATGCTTCGTCATCTATTAGATTATACAAGGAAACCCTTAATGATGGTATCTCAACCTCAATAGGCCAGATAGCTTCTGCACCATAGACCAATGAATAAGGAGTTGCACATGTAGGGGTTCGAATGCTAGTTCGATATGCCCATAGCGCTGGATTTAGTTGAACATGCCAATCATGACCAACATCATTGACTGTCTTCTTTAGGATCCTCAATATGTTTTTATTGGATGCTTCGGCCTGACCATTGCCTTGTGGGTAATAGGGAGTGGAAAAACGGTGTTGGATATGAAATTTTTCACAAAGTTCATGGACATCCTGATTTTTGAAAGGAAGACCGTTATCTGTGATGATGGACATGGGCACACCATACTGGTAGATAATGTAGTTGAGGATGAATGAGGCGATCTGCTTGCCGGTGACTTGGGTAAGTGGAATAGCTTCGATCCACTTTGTGAAATATTCGGTGGCGGTAATAATGAATTTGTGGCCGTTGGATGAAGATGGATGGATTTTACCCACAAGGTCAAGACCCCATTGACAGAAAGGCCATGGTGTTGTGATTGGTTGCAGTTCCTGGGCTGGTGCATGTATCAGGTCGCCATGAACTTGACATTTCTTGCACTTTCTGACAAAGTAGTAGGAATCTTTTTCCATAGATGGCCAATAGTATCCATTGCGCAGGAGTTTCTTGGCTAGTGACGGACCACTTGAGTGAGTCCCGTAAATTCCCTCATGGACTTCTTCCAAAGCCTTTGTTATCTCACCTTGTTCCAGACATCGAAGGAGAGTACCATCAAGATTGCGGCGGTATAAGGTTTCAGCAATAATGGTATATCGAGCAGTTTGGCAAATGAAGGTTTTACGTTGGTTATTGGATTGGTTGGGAGGAAGGGTGTGATCGTGGAGATAGGTGTAGAATTCACCATACCATGGGGATTCAGAACCGACAAGGTGACATATTATTTTGGATTCGGGGATATCATAAGCGGGAATCCAAAGCTGTTCGACCAAGAACTCGTAGCGTGTTGAATTCTATGGAAGATCTAGTAGAGATGCGATGGTAGCCATGGCGTCAGCAGCTCGATTTTGATCTCTTGGTATCTACTCAAAAGTGATAGTAGTAAATGATGTCTTTAGAGTGTCCACCATTTGCTTATATGGCATGAGTTTATCATCTTTGGTCTGATATTCATCAGTTTCTTGTCGAATGACCAGTTGTGAGTCGCCATATACTTGCAGTTCTTGTAATTTCCATTGTACGGCTAGCCTGAGTCTTATGATCAAGGCCTCATACTCTGCTATGTTGTTAGTGCATGGAAATGTGAGCCTGTAAGACTTTGGGATGCTATCACCTTGAGGTGTGATAAATAGGATGCCTACCCCCGAGCCATGCCTAGTGTACGAGCCATCAAAGTATAGTTTCCATGGTTGTGCTGTTGTGATCATGAATATCTCTTCATCTAAAAAATTGGAAATGAGAGGATGAACACCTATGAGTGGTGCATCGGCCAACTAATCCGCAATGACTTATCCTTTGATAGCTTTACAGTCCACATACTCGATGTCAAATTCACTTAGAATCATCACCCATTTGGCCAAGCGGCCTGTCAATGCTGCTTTGCTGAGTAAATGCTTGAGTGGATCAATCTTTGTGATGAGTTGTACCATGTGTGTCAATAGATAGTGCCTCAGTTTAGTTGCTACTAAGATTACTGCTAAGCAAGCTCGCTCAATAGGGGTGTAATTGAGTTCATAGCCAATCAGTGTGCGAGAGATGTAGTAAACAACACACTCTTTTCCTTTTGCATTATGTTGTGCCAGTAGTACACCCAAGGCTGTACTTGTCGCTGAGATATATAATAACAATGGTCTACTTGGATTTGGTGGCATTAGCAATGGTGGATTCATGAGATAGTCTTTAAGCGTCCGAAATGCTTGCTGGCATCGGGCATCCCACTGAAAGTGGATGTTCTTATGTAGTAGGTGTGTAAATGGGTGACATTTATCAGCCAATTGTGCAATGAATCTTCAGATGGATTGAAGTCGTCCTTGTAATGTCCTTAGCTGACTGATATTCTTTGGTGGTGGCATGTCCATGATTGCCTTAACCTTTGTTGGGTCGACCTCAATACCTTTGCTTGAGACAATGTATCCTAGAAGCTTCCCAGAGGTTACTCCAAAGACACATTTCTTTGGGTTGAGTCGAACACGGTATTGTTCCAGTCTATCAAAGATTTTATCTAAGATGTGGAGATGTCCTTCTCTGGTGAGTGATTTTGCTAGTAAGTCATCAACATAATCTTCCATCATAGTATGCATCATGTCATGGAAGATGGTGGTCATTGCCCTTTGATAGGTTGCTCCTGCATTCTTGAGACCGAAAGGCATTACATTCCAATAATATGTGCCCCATGGACATGTGAAGGCTGTCTTATGTTGATCTTCTGGTGCGATCTTTATCTGATTGTATCCTGAAAAGACATCCATGAGTGAAAGCATGGCGTGTTCTACTGTCAGATCCACTATGATGTCGATATTTGGTAAGGGGAAGTCATCCTTAGGACATGGCTTATTTAGATCTTTGAAGTCAGTACAAATGCAGATGCCCCTTTTTGGTTTGCCGACAGGCACAATATTGGAGATCCATTCTGCATAATCAATTGGTCTAATGAAACCAACATCTAGGAGTTTCTTGAGTTCTATTTTGACTAGCACTACAATCTGAGGATGCATCTTACGAAGCTTCTGCTTGATAGGTTTGGCTCCTTCTGCTATGGTAAGGTGATGCATGACTAAATCAAGATCAAGCCCAGGCATGTCTGCATATGACCATGGAAAGTTGATCTGACGCTTCTGGAAGAACTCTATAAACTTAGGCTGTTCCTCTGGAGTGAGAAGAGATGCCAGATGTATGAGGTGAGGATTTTCAGGAGTCCCCACATTGTATTCTTTGGTTTCCTCGATGAGAATCATTGATTGTTCCTGTTGTTCATTAGCAGGGAGAATGTCAAACCCTTCATCCTCAGGCGCCTCAGAGAGGTTTTCACCATTGGATATGCTCTTTCTTTTTACTTTTGTTGGATCAAACAGTGCCAGAGTATGGTTTTCACTGGAAGATCCATGTTTTATTGTTATATTTTTGCAGCTGAAAGGTTTGGCATCCGCCTCGAAGTATGCTGCGCTATTAAGTTCGATGGCGAATCCGGCTTTGTGATCCCCGCTTGGTAGGTTATCCCTTAATTCCAAAAAGTCAATGATGGCCTCATCATTTTGGAAGAGGTCAAGACATGGAGGATTTGATTGGTTCCATTCGATGAGTTCAGGGTGGATAGTGGGCATTACTTCATCGATTAGGTTAAGTGCGTTAGATGTATCAGTGAGGGTTAAGATGTTATGGTGAAGGTCATTAATGGTACTCTCCTTGTCAGAATCAGGCGTAGGATGAGACGTAGGGTCTATGGAAGATGTTTCCAGTTTAGGAACCCAAATAGTCTTTATCTGTGCTTCTCCATAAACAAGGATGTCTTTGCGTGGTGGAGGTAGTGGTGCATCTTCCTCATCTGAAGTGTTAAGTTGTACAGAATCAAATTCCCACTCATGTGAGTCAGTCTCTGAGTCACTTTCTAGCATCCGATTACTATACCATACTGGGATGTCTTTTGAGTTAAATACTGCAGGTGTGATTGGTTGATGTACCTTTGTAGTGATCGGTGTTGCAGGAAGATTGATGGGGATCAAGGAATCTGGTACAGGGAGTATCGGTAATATTGACATAGTTGCTTCTGCTGGAACTACTGGTGCTATAGATGCTGCTGCGGGTTCTGATATAGTTGCTGCTGCTAATGGTGCTGCTGATGGGATTACGAGTTCATTTGGGGGGATGAGTGGCATTGGTGATAGTTGTGTTGGGATTCTGAGCCTTGGTGGGGCAGTTGAGATGGTACTTGATGCTGCTTTGATAATGAAAGGTGTCCTTTTTGCAGTAGGCTGACATAATGGTTTGCTTGGTTTTCCTTTGAAATTGAGCTTAAGAAAGATCTCTTTTTCAAAGCCTATGCCTGTATTACCTTTGGGCTTTAATTCTGGCAGAAGAGGTTCATGTCATCCTTGTTTGCAATATCCCAAAGCACTCTGACCATCATACCCCATTCTTTGCATAATGAGGAGACCTTTTCCATACTGATCTGTAGGAAGCTTAACTTGTGGTATATCAGTGGTGATGGGATCTTTATAGATGCATTCCGC
Source organism: Cryptomeria japonica (assembly GCF_030272615.1). Lineage (NCBI taxonomy): Eukaryota > Viridiplantae > Streptophyta > Pinopsida > Cupressales > Cupressaceae > Cryptomeria > Cryptomeria japonica. Next base: position 274,076,435 of record NC_081410.1, on the reverse strand, counting down.
TAAGTCCTCATCTTGGATTTCTTCTTCTTGACTCTTTCCAGGGATGAAAGGTGTCAAAGCACATGCAGGCGCGTTTAGTGGTTGCTGGAGTAACTGCTGTGGTTTACCATGTGTTCTAGGAGAAGTGGGCATTTGTCCCACACAAAAGAGTTGACTCAAGTTGTATTCCCCAGGACCTTCCTCTGCTACTTTCATCTTAAGCTTTTCTTGCTTCGGTATAGTGGTGTTTGAACTGGCAAGAGAGGCGGGACTTATATATGATGTGGAGGGAATGGCTTCTCTATTATTAGGAACAATAATCTCTAGTTGATGGCTGATATTATGATAGTACGCAAAGGGATTTGCATCGCCCAGGATTGTGATGTCTACACCATTATGTGGGAACTTGATACGTTGATGGTAGGTAGATGGAACGGCTTGCATGGCATGTATCCAAGGTCTTCCTAACAATAGATTATATGGCAGAGGAAGGTCCAGAACCTGACAGATGATGTGCTTTACCACGGGGCCCACTCGGATTGGTAGTACCACAGCTCCTTTGGATGAACGCTCTGCATCGCCATAGGCTTTGATTGTGATCTTCTTACGAGGATCCACTGATTCTACTGCATATCCCAATGCTGTGACCAACTGTAGTGTACAAATATTTAGGCCTGCTCCATTATCGATCAAGACTCACTTGATCCTATGCTGGTTAATAAATCCTTTGATGTGGAGTGAGGCATTATGAGGTTGCTGGAAGGAAGAGTTGTCACTTTCGAAAAAAGTGAGACAAGGTGATGACTTTAGACTTCCAACCATGGCTTGAAATTGGTCTGTATTTAGATTTGCAGGGACTGATGCCTCTTGGAGTGCTTGATCCAGGATAGTTTTATGAGATGGCGATAGGTGCAAAAGCTCTAAAATGGATATAAGCGCAAGTGTTTTGTCTAATTGTTCCACAAGATTGTACTGCTTTGGTATGGAGGTGGTGCCTTGTGGAGCTGCCTTTATGGTGACCTTGCCACGACGTGTAACAACATTGCAATTTGAGTTGGGATTTTTGAAGGTTATTGTTGCAACTTGTTCACTAGCATCATACAGATGATTGACAGTGTAATTATATGCAGCTTGTGTATAATCAGTGGTATCAGTGCCTCGCTTGGAAGTGGAAGGACCCCTTTGATCTTGTGATGGAAGTGGATTTTTGAACATCAGATGATCATTATTTGTTGTTTTTGGGTCATGTCCTTCAATTTCAATTTCTCCTCAGTCAATAAGATCCTGAATGAGATCTTTCAAGCAATGACAATTACTTGTCTTGTGTCCTCTTCCTTGATGGAATTCACAGTGTTCAGTATCTCTCCACCATGCTGGTTTGACATGAGGCTCATAGTTTGATAGTTTAGGTAGAGTGACCAAATTTTGAGAAATGAGTTGTCGCAATATTGTTTCAATGGGTTCCCCTAAGGGAGTGTATGTTCATTTTTGTTTTTGCTGACGAGGTCTTGGTTCATCATGAGATGTGATGTGACCCTGATTGGAAGGAACATTTGTGTTATTCTGAGGTGGAGGATTTTGTCCTGCAAACCAAACCACAGGTTGTGCATTTTGGATAGTCCGGGCATCCACAACCCCATCATTGATGATATTCTTGTTTTTATTCTAGAAGCTTGGTTTATCACTATTGAAGCATGGGCGAGGACCATCCTTTGGTTCATTATAGATTTTGATGAGTCCTTTCTTGATAAGTGCCCTTTCACATTTCAAACCTTTGGTGATCATATCATTAAAAGAGTCTGTGTCTTTGACATCCAGGTGAAATTCCATTTCTTCGTTTAAGTTGGAAATGAATATTTCCACTAGTTCTCATTAGGTAACTAAAGAGAACGTCTGCTAGACATTTGGCACCATCGTTGCAGGAATACTTAGAATAGTTCACCTGGTTTTTGTTTGGTGTTGCACAGATCAGCCATGGTGATGTCACGTTCAATGTTATGAGAGTAATGAGCTAGGAACTTCTGGATGAGTTCCTCAAATGTTCTAATGCCACCTGATAGTCAGGAAAACCATGATGTGGTTGTTCCTCCCAAGCTTTGGGGAAAAAGGCGCATTAGGTAGGTGTCTTCGTATGCCACTTCAAGACAAGCAGAATGAAATTCTCTGACATGATCACGGGGATCTCCCTTTCCTCTATATTTTTTGAATTTGGGTGTTTCAAATCCTCAGGGAAAGGGTGGCATATAAAGATTCCTATCAAAAGGATAGGGATAGATGTCATTGAGTGAGAATTGGTTAGTTTTGACACCACTATGAAGTTGCTGGGCGAGATTCTTGACTTGTTGCCGCAACATCTCCATTTCATTTGGAGGAGGAGGTGGTGGGTTACCTCAAGGAATGTTATATCTGATGGGATCTCTACCTCTTTCCTCTTCATGGAGACTTTGTCTTTTTGATGCCTGTCTTAATTGGGCAAGATCAAAGTCAGAGGGGAGTTTTGCTCCTTCTTGAGCGAGCTTTAAGAAGTGAGCATCCGCATTGCTCCTGAGTATTTCATCAAACAGTTTGTTAAAGAGAGGGTTATGCTGAGCCCTTTCTATTGTTGCAGGAGTAGGAGTACTTGGGTTTTCGTCATTCGCATTTCCTCCAAGTGCTTCTTGGAATTCATTGAGATTTTCCTCTTCTTCTTCTTCTATTTCTATTTCTCGTTGCCTTGACCGTGATCGGGTTTGAGCCATTTTGTTTATGAGTTTTTGTTGAAGTTGAGTGAAAATGATGATGAGTTGTTGATGAAATGAAAGATTGATGGCTGGGTGAATGGTGTTGTATGTAGATCTCTAGCACTTTTAAGGTAGATGTAACCGAAATTCCTTCTTTGAATTTCTTGCTTGTTTGATAAGTTTGGATGTGATAAGGTGTAGAGAAATCTGAGATGTGTTACAGATTTAACTACCTAGTAATGAGAGGATTCACTCATAAACTAGTTTTAACCTGCGTAGATGTGTTTCTTAGGATGAGCTTATCCTAGATGTAGAAACAATCTAAAAGTGATGTGATGTGTTTGATTCAAGCAATATCTAAAAAGAGAACTTAGGACAAGAACCTCTTAATGTTTTGAGAGTTGGAATGGATTGATGATGAAATGATGATATATGAGTGAGATTTATGGATGAAATGTTTTCAACTTCAATAAAAGCTTTGTGTTACAAATGGAACAAACTCTACCTCTTCTCTTTCGGGTGTGGATGGTATTTCTCAAGCTGTGTTGTATGTGATACAAATGTTTGGGAAAAAGTTGGGATTAATCTTACCTCCTTGGTTTTTGTGGTAACTCAGAGCTCTATATTGCATAAAAGCTATGCGGTTCAATGATTTTGAATCAAATTCGTTTGTTTTGCCTTGAAGGTAGAGACGCATGTGACGCAGAAAGACTCAATGTGAGACAAAGATTTGTCTATTTATATAGAAGAATTTCCTCCTTTTGATCAAAGCCTTTGAGCTTAATGGTCTTCTTTTCAAGTTTATATTCCGATGACACTTCTTCTTTCGCAAGATGTGAAGAATGGTCATAAAGTTTTGATACTTGTGTTGTTTGCACTTTGTTTTTGATGTTTTTGGTTGTTTTGAAAGATGTTGGATGAATACTTTGTTTTTGGGAGTGATTTTCTGATTTGATGTTTCTTTGACAAGAAAACAAGGCAAGCACACAAACACAAGAATGTTGCCTCAAAGCCACAAATGAGTATGGGTCTAGATCAACCCAATTCTTGGACTTGTATATGACCCTTCCTTTAGATTTATTTTAAGGTTTATTTCCAAAGCCTGAAGTCGGCTCAATTTGCACTTGGTCTTTAAAACAAACACACTTCAAACACTTTTTATCCCTAAGGTCAAATGGCCAATTGTGATAAATTTAGCCCACATCTTGATATTTCTTCGACTTTGGTACTACATACCTTATGAATCCCGCCGTGGCAGGTAAGGATGTGATATACTAAGTCTTGCACGAGCATAACAAATAGATGATCCCTATGATGGGGGAGTCACCACTTTTATCAAGCCACAAGTGACTTTTCAAAAAGCTATGTTTCTACTCAAGGAAATATGTATGGTGAGTATCTTGGGAGAAAAACCATCTATGCTCTTGCACTAAATTATATCGCAAATATCCTCAATCAATAGAATGGGTGGGCTACTACTTAAAGGTGTTTAGTCATGTTCGATGTTTTTGGACATAAGTTCATTCTGTAGTGACTCACTTAAGAGCCTTGTAACTGGTGGTGGGGCCCATTTGTCCTTTCGGCCAGTTACACTGTAGGAACAACAATACCCAAGGCTACAACTTTCACTCTCACCTGATTTCTATAGCGGCTCGAAGGATTTACCGCTCGAGGTCGTTCCCAAGAGTATCGATCCCTTGGCAAGCCTCTCTTAAAAAGATAAAATTTGAGTGTTACTAACACTTTTCTCTTGCACCTAGGACCACGAAAGCCAAGGGAGAGGATAGTGTGTGTTAGAAGTGGGACCACTCGACCGACCTTTTGCACAAGCGTGCCAAACACGAAAAACACTTGTTCTTTTTAACCCATCATCGCAATGTGGTCTAACTATTTGGAGATGTTGCTCCAACAGTCATGGTGTTCTTTTTTACCTTCAAAGGCAATGTGTTTTGTATTCTAGAAATTGAAATCTTGGTCAACGTAATGAAAACACATTTGCTTGAAGTAGAATTGCTTGCAAAAATCAAAACAAGTGGATTGTGTATTTTATGTGCACCAAATTTGAAGTGTGGATTTGTAAATTCTTTAGTTTGATGCAAGGAAATCAAATTTGTTTGTTGATTTTAAGCACCAAAAGACAAGTGATCCTAACTAGAAAGCAATGAAATTTTGTTTGTGTTTAAGTTTTAATGCACCAAAGGAAAATTTGTGATTTTTAATGGTGAGTTTTAACTTGCACAAACAACAAAATGTTAGTAAAATCTATGTCCAAGGGGGGCTTCCACAAGCCTAAAATTTTAACTTTTTTGGTTACAAGGTGATTTTTATGACATTATGTTGCAATAGCTCTAGTCTGCGTTTGAACAGAGATGCTATTTAACACAAAAGCGCTAAAAGAAGGGGAAAGACTAGAAAAGTCAAAAGCGCTGAAAGAGGGTCAATAGTGCCAAAATAACGTCAAAAGCACCAAAATAGTTCCAAAAGTGCTTAACTTGAGACAATAGTGCTATTGTAAGAACAATAGCGCTAAAAGCATAAGTGTCGGTAGTGCTAGAACGTGTTCAATAGCGCCAAAGCGCAACCTGTGTGACATTTTCAACATTCATACATGTTAGTTTGCTAAAAAGATGATATTTTTGGTGTTCGATTCACGTCGGGTTCACCAAATGATGCCCTGCAAAATGGACAAGGTTAGTCTAAGATAAACAACACAAAACACACAAGAAACCGTTAGTGTTATTTAATCAAAGACTAATCTAAACAGGCATATCAAGAGAGACACTAAAATCATGCTAATATATCTAATTAATGAAACAAAGATAATGAGGCATCTCCAAATGCCTCTTAGCATGCTCTTAGCTCCTTCTCCCTTGTTCCTCTCCTCTCCAAGTTCCAAAATAGTGTAGCTCTCAGCAGCTTTTTGCACTATGGATGCTTATGGAGGATTGAGATTAAAATATTGCTCTAAATGTAAATAAAGAAGCAATATTAAGCTGTTGATACTAAAATGATTGATTTCATCCAAAATGACAAGATATTAGTTAATTATGCTAAAATGCTCTCTTAAAATGCCTATAGGTTAAATGCATACAAGTTTTCAGGATTTGGATTATGAAGAAATGGGCTCTATTTATAGGAAAAATGGAGCAATGGATGGTTGAGATTGAGCAATCTCAACAAGGGTCAGGATTGAATGATTTCAAATCCATGTGAGGGCTTTCAACCCAATCTCAGGATGACAAGTGTCAATGTGAGACAGGTTGAGAGGGGAGAGAATAAGCATTAAATGCTTGATATGACCTTGGGAGTTAAAGTCAAGGTTGGTTGAATGAATAAACTCTTTATTCAAAGAATAAAACTTTTATCCAATGGATAAACTCTTGTGCAAATGTGAAATGGAGGAATATGGTCAAAACAATAAATGTTTGGGGGGACAAGTTTGAAATAACCATAAATGGTTATGTAAGAGCCATAAATGGTCATGTAAGAGCCATTAGTGGTCTTGGAAGACTTTGGGGGTTAATTTGTTGAACACACAAAGCATTAAATGCTTTTCAAAGACTTTGGAGTCTTTGAGAAGTGACTCCATTTTGCTTAGGAATGTGACAATAATTAGGGGATGGATTAGGCTAATTAGGAAGGGATTAGAAGAATCTAGAAGGGGATTAGACTTTGCAAGTGGATTTGGTGGGTGAGGGAAAATAGGATTTTATTAAATATAAATTAATTTATTTCAATAAATGTGTGCAAGTTGCATTTGTAGGAAAATGCAAGTGGGGGGGAGGATAATGATTTAAATAAATGTTTTATTTAATTTATTTAAAAGAGGAAAAAGGGGATTTAATTAAATAAATAGATTTTATTTATTTAATTGATTATAATTTGATTTAATGAATTAATTAAAATAAATTGAATAATTTATTAAATTAATAGAAGAATGTTTGGAGATGAATTAATTAAATATTTATTTAATTAACTGATGGCTAGTGGATTTTTAATCAAATAAATAGCGAATATTTATTTAATTAAGCTGGACAGATTTGTGTGACTACACTACCAAATACAAACATCTCTGACTATGCCTAGTCCAGCTTCCAGTCTTCTCTCCACCTGTCGCAACCTGAATAGGGTCTGCATGTGCAGAACATCAGCTCATTGAAGACCTTCCTCCAAAACCATACTGCTCCAAGCCTGGTGTAAAGGAGCAGCCCCCTCTGTCGGTCCACATATGGGAACCATCGCCTCCTATCTTGTACCCCCACTGGTCATGTCACCGTGATGTGCTCCCATGCCCATACATGCAAAAGAGTCACTCCTATAGAAAGACTTTGATACTTGATAAAAAACCAAATGCATGTCATGGTACAACTACCCTAGCATAGCCTGTCCCCACACATACTCCATACAATCATGTACCATGTGGTACATGCACCTGCTTCATCCTATTGGAAAGCCATATCCATCGAGATCCAACAATACTCATCCACTGATCAGTTCATAAATAACAAGCACTAGGCGTGGAATATGCCTAATCCGCATCACCTACCAAAGATGTAACTGTGCCCCATCCATGGGCAACATGTCATACTCACACACCTGGTAAAGGTAATACTGTGTTGCATCTTATCAGTACTCAGGAATAATGTCACGAATGGAGATCTTCAAGATCCTCCAGACATTAAGTAAAGTGATAGAAGCCTCTCCTATAGGCAAGTGAAAGGTACAAGTCCTATTGTCCCATCTCTCCACTTATGCAGTCATCATGGCTATATGCACCCTGATCCTTGACCATCGACCGATGAAACCCAAGCCAACCATGCTTAATATCTCTCACTCATCTGCCCTCAACTACCTATATAGCCTCATGGTGGCCAGCTAGTGCTCACGTGATGGGAGTGGTCCTAGATCCTCCTGCACCCAATTAATCCACTTCATTATCCCTCATATTATATCCTATTATACCTAATTCTAGACTTTAACCTACTCCCGGGGTATCTGTGTGCCCCATCAATCCTTTCAATCCCCATTCCCCCTATCATTTCCCCCCTCTACTCACCAAGTGCATAGGATAAATCATTCATGTGCACATGCTAAAACTGTGGCACACACGCTGCACCGCAGTCAGAGGTGCTGATCTGCAGACCTCTGCCCTCTTTGACCTTATTGACCCCTACTCGCGCTGACTAGTGCGAACGCACATGCTAACTGCATGCACCTGCCCTGATCCCCCTCTATTTAACCTAACCTTCCACGCACTCACCCAAGAACAAGTGCACATGCTAACTTAGGCTGGTGGCACTGAAATGATGATTAGCGCCTTCGCCATGCTACCTTGTTAATTCCTATTTCTAGCCCTAAAATTCACCCTAATCTAAAAAATCATATAGTAGGTCTTGGGTACGTATCAGTGGGCCATAGCATGTTGGTGTCTTGTGTCATTGGAACCTCTCCATGCGATGCTAATGAACAAGAATGTGTGCCATCTCTTTCTCCAAGGGCTCTGTGATCTTTATGCTCCAATAGGTGTATGTGACAATGACCCCTCCTTGGGCCCCGTGCGACATATATAGGGTTCGCAATGGCACCGCTGCCTTGTCCTTCCCCCCATTCATTAATTTATATTCTTCCTTCATTATTTCCTTTTCTTTTCCTCTTATTTTCTTCCTTCTCCTGACATTTTCTTCTTTTTTCAAGATTTTTCTAAATTTTTTCAAAAATTGCCGAAAAATTCTCGAGGGGGCTGTGTAAAAGAGGGGCAAATTGTAGACGTCCAAAATTAATTAAATTAAAATTTTAATTAATTTTATCCTTTCTACATAATTAATTAATTTAATTATGCTAGCTTGTATTCTTCTTAGTATTAATTAAATTTAATCCCATTGCTATAGTCCAAATAATTGATTTATTTAATAAATCAATTATTCCCTATTCTTCTAAGGTTATCTAATTATTTATTTCTTCTAAAATCCCCTTAATTAATTAATCTAAATTAATTAGCTAAATCAAGTGATTCCTACAAATGATTTTTCTAAATCCTCCATTACCTTAATTAATTCTTCTAGAACTCTTCATAATCATGCTCAAGATTTTTCTTCAATTTAAATTTCCCCCTCATTCTCTCTCCTTTTTTCAAATCCTCCTACAAATCCCACTTATCCTCTAATCTCTCATTATCTCACCTAATCACCATCTTAACCATTTTATAGTGGCTAATCCCCATGATTAGCCACCAAGTTAACTCAATAGTCATAAATGGCTAAATCCACTTGTCCCCTCCTCACCTTCCACCTTAAATGCACCCAATTGGGTCATTTCAAGAATTTTAAAATTTGACATTCTCCTATGCCTCTCACCTTCCCAAGGAATTTTAAATTCCTTTTCTCATTCCCTTTCCCCATGCATTTCATTATTTGGGAATTTTTAATTCCTCCTCCATTCCCTAAAGAATTTTTAATTCCTTTTTATTCCCCCAATGTACTTGGGGATATCTTCCCCATGTACATTGTGGAGTGTGGAGGCAAGAAATGCCTTTATGGTGAAATGTCTTGGTCTCCACACTTGTCACCTCATGTCCTCTCAATCCATGTGCTTTTCCTCCTTTAATCTCCACCCTTGATTCATCTTCAATATTGACCGTCCATTCATCCCCTCTCAAATCTATAAATTGGGGTCTCCTCCCCTTCATTTTTCATCTCCAAATCAAGTAAACTTATGCTGGCCTAATAGATCTAGAATCATCATTTGTGTATCTGCATTATAGCCAAATTTGCATCCATAATCCATCTTTGAGCACTCATCCTTCATCCTTATCCATCCTTTGTTGTACAATTTGGAGAGAAACCCACATCCCAATATTGGACCAATCCAAACAAGCTAGGAAGGGGCACATTCTTGGCTTCAACAAGAGTCCAAATCAGAGGAACAAGAGAGAACCCTCTCTTGCAAGGTATAAAAGTTTAGTTTATGCTTTTGTTTGATTTCTCATGTTATTTGAACTAACCTACTAACCCTTGCATGTGTTTTCCCTTGGTTCAACTATGATTGTCCAAAATGATGAATGAGGTTTGATTTTATAGATTTCTCTTATATCAATCAACGATGAAGATCTTGTGGATCAGATCTAAAAATCAAGGTTTGAGAAGAATTAATTGATCTAATTATGGTGACAACTTAATATATTATGGAGAGAACTCAATGCATGATTTTAGAGGAGGATTGATTAATTAGAATGCTAGGAGTGAGTGATAGTTAAGTGGAAAATAAATTAAGATTAAATAAAAACAAATTCTTTTATCATGTGCATGAGGGAATAAAATAAATAAAATATTGATTTTATTATTTTTAGAAGAACTTTATTTAGAAAAAAGAATAGTTAAATAAATTAAATAACTTTATGAAATTATAGAAGACATATTTTAGTTAGTTAAATAATTAAAATTATATAATTAATGAGGAAAGAGGAAAAATAATTATTTAGTTAAATAGTAAACATTATTTGATTAATCCCTTGTTTATGGGGATGGCCAAGTTAATTTTACTAAGGGTGTCAGGAAGGATGTAAAGTGGAATCTACTAGAGGATGGATGGATCAAGATCAATTTTGATGGGTAAATGCAATATGGGATTTGTAGTACCCTTCCTTCGATCAGACTTTTTAGACTCGTGTTTGACTTCAGTTAACTTATTCAGTGGATACATTATATTGTGATATTTTATTTAGACTTTATGTGATGTTGTGATATGCTTTAATTTGAGTTGCAGTGTATGTTTTCATGCAGTATTTCCTTATTGATGGTTAAATGTGATTTTATTGGATTACTGACATGGACTGACATATTCATTTTATATGTACGATGAGTTATATTTATGTTTCATGTTTGTAAGTGTATGGGGTGCAAGGAGATGAATTTCCTTCACTCACTTGAGTGAGACAGGGAACGTCACGATTCTCCTTCACTAGTGTATTTTCTGTGTTTGTATATATATGCACATGTGGTTCGTTGACACAGGGAATTGTAGGTACAAGTACCGTGTAGGTATGGGGTATCTTCTCCACTTGGCTCCACAGGTCTAAGTGTACCTTATTGATCTGATGGAAGTGGAGGAGATAGTCCTAAGACCTCCATTTTACCCTAGTCGTTCTCAAAGTGATCCTCCCTGTCGTTTGTCAGTTTCCCCTTTGTCAGTGTGTGAGTCATGTGTTTATTTGAATTATTTAAGTTGCATTTAATGTGTGGGGTAAAATTTATTATTAAATCTTAAAGTGTTTTATTAGTTAATGTGTTTTATTTGTTTATTTAAATAAATGGATAAAAGTTAAATTAGATCCCTTAGTATTATAAATGATTTAATCAATTTGTTCTATGCATTAAAATAAGAATTGATTAATTGATATTCTAAATTGTGAAAATTAAATCATGTATTTGCATTTCTTTGAAAATTTGAATAGAAATAAAAAAAAAAAAAAAAATCTTCCCTCATTGACTTTTAAAATAGAATTTTAAGTTTTAATTTATTTGGAAAATAAAATTTGGAGAGCAAAGACTTTTTAAAAAAATTACTTTATGGGAAATAAATTTGATTGGTTGAGAAAAATTTCAACCTAAAATAGTTTTAGGTTAAATTTTTTCTATTTCTACCCTGTTCTTCATGGGAAGAGGAGGAAGCTTTCTGGATTGAAAATATTGGTTTTCACTCTGGTGGAGGAGCACAAATCAACTCTTCTCAATTGATAATCAAGGATAGCTATTGAGGTTGGTTGTGAAAATATCTATTTCATGTTCTTCTTTCTTTATTTGAGAAATTTGATTCCCTCTGTGTGTGTGTGTGTGTGTGTGTGTGTGTGTGTTTGCATTTTCAGCTTTAAGAAGCTCTCTCAAATTTTTAGAAAGGAAAGAAGTGCTTAAGTTTTGGCTTTGAATCCTTTTGTGATTGGTTTCAATCAATTTTCTTGGTTGAGGGAAAATAATTGAATTAATAATCAGGTTGTGAGTTTTTGTGTGAATGGTTTGATTTGAAATTTTCTTGGAAACATTCATTTAGTTTGAATGAAAAATTAGAATGATTGTAAAACATATTTAGTTAATTTTTCCCAGATCAAAATTCTTGTTTGTGAAAAGAATAAACTAAAAAAATCAGTTTTGTGAATTTCTTTTTGGGTGTTGAAAACCCAAGATTTTATTTTGATTTTCTCATCTTAGTGTTTGGATTGTAAAATCAATTTATTCTTTGTCAAATTGGTGTTTAAATTTGTTAATTTTACCCCTGTGTGGGTTATGCTGGCAAAATTTGCCAATTTGTGTATTTTGTACATGCTGATAAAAAACTTAATTAGTTCTGATTTTTATTTTTTTCCAGAACTGTAAATTAGATTATCTTTGTTCAAATCTAATTGTGAGTTTTAAAAATTAGCCTCTCTGTTAAAAATTTCTTACTCAGAAAAGAATTTTCATTACCCAAATTTTTTTCTGAGTTTTCTCATTCAACAAAGATATTTGTTTCTTTTAAAACCACTATTTTTTAGTGGTTACGGGGGAGGCAACGGGTGTTGTTTTGCAGAGAGGGGAGGGGGAGCCATGCTGTGGTCTCCCCACCATCCCCTTTACCTTAATATATATATATATATATATTAATAAAAGTTTCTTTTCTTAATTATTAATTAATGGTTTTTTTTAATATTATTAAATATTAATAATTAATAAATATATATATATATAAAATATTATGTATTTATATGTATTAATATTTATTCGCAAGATGGAAATTTAGTGGAAAATGAATTATTGGGAAATTTATATATTCATATATGTTTTTTTTTATGACTTAGTGATCTAGTTATGTTGTGAGATATTTTAATTAGATCATTAATGAATTATTAGAATTGGGATAGTGAAATAGTAATTGTTTTTGGAATCAAACAAAAATTGGAAACATAGTGTACTTGGTCTAATAAAACATATGGAATAACAACATTATTGGATTCTTTTATATCATGATGTATTTGACTATGATTAAGTTTTTGTGTATCGTTTAAGTTGTTTTATACCATCTTGTGTGTTGTTTTCAGTAAAGGCTTAATTTCGTGATTCAATTAAGTCCTCTAGTTTACTCAACCTAGGTACCAGGTTCATGTGACCAAGTAAATTGTTTATGTGACTGAACTTCTTGAAATATTTTGGTATTGTGAGTCGTACCTTAGAGTTCAGTAGGGCTGAGGTGTCGTAAGAGAGTGGCTTTCGAGTAGGGGCCGAGCCCAAAGTGGTTAGCAGGATAACGCATCGAAAGTTAGATAATAAGTGATAATCCTAATAATGAATTAGGGGTTTGGGTAGCTTTAACACTAAACAAGATAAATCTACCTTGCTCATGGTTGAGTGCTTGTACAAACTTTGGATGCAGTGGGAAGGCCTGGAATGGCAAACCATCTACCTTGTCATCACGAAAGGATAGCTTGGGTCCGCATTAGATTTGGATGGGGCCAGGGGTTTGGGAAAGGCTACCAGGATAACCGATGATGGGGGCCGGAGCCTATGGAGGCTTGCCAGGATAACCATGTCAAACTATGCAATGATACTCTTCTCTTATGTGCACTAGTGTGTCGACTTGTAGAGGTTACCTGGTATACTTGTGAAGTCTTATCTAATGTGTATTTGTATGTTTGTGAGTTGATCTAATGTTTTGTTAGACCATGTATTCTTTCCTTTGTTTGCTATTGGGTCTTAGTTCTATCTCCTAGCATGGAGGGGTGGTTCTTTTGAGCCACATGTTTGGGTGGTAGTGCCACTTTTCATCGGTATCATGTTTTCTTCCTTCTTGCGAGGGTTGTCTTTGCAGGTGTTCCAATAGCTCTTTGGTCTTGATCATCTTCTTGTTCCAATTGGATTCCTTTGTACTTCATGGATTCATTATTGTACCTATTTGAACCTTATGAGTTCAGCTGTATCATTTGTGTTGTTATGCCTTCCTGGCATGTTGTAAACTATGTAATTCATTATATGATCTTTATTTAAGTCATATGTTATCCTGTAATTTAAATGCAATGTGTGAGATATTACAAGTTGCTAAATTTTATAATGATAATTATGAGGTTATTGAATGATTTATTGTAGTAAAATAGATGTATGTAATCATTAATATGTAATGAAATCATATGCAAGTATGTAATGTTAAGCATGTCTAATTCAATTCTTTAAATGAATATCATTGCAATGTATTAGGGATAGTTAACATGCATCATAAGTGGTTAAGTGAACCTTAAGATTTCAGTTTCTTTTTAAAGTAACCTTCGTTGGAAACCCTTAAGGAGTATGGATAAGTCTTCCACTCGTGTAATTAACCAGTGCAATGTTATAACTTAATGCACCTTGATTATATGTTATGTTTAAAAAAATTATCTTCACTTTTATTCCTATGTTTTAGTGTGATCCTTTTGGGTTTCTTGGCAGGGCATTATAGGATTGGCTAAGGCAGGATGTGTGATTAGAAATTTGGTAGGTGTGGTGCTTCTAATAGAAAGAATACAAATTGGATAAATGACAAATAATGAAACATAATTTTAGGCTTCCCTATTGGGATAGCTGGCGGGAAGGAAATTAAGGTGTGAGAATATATTTAGAAGGGGGTTCATAAATTGTGGTTAATACCATTAGAACTAGCCAAATCTCTAATCAAAAGATTTGAAATTGGCTTCATATGGTGAAAAGGGAGATCGAACAATTTAAAGACTTTATTATAAATCTTATATACCAAGAGGGAAATGACTTGGTAGATGATGTGGCTAAGGTGGAAATGGACATGGTTCTAGGGGTTATGGAGGTCTTATCATTAGTAGAGTCGCACGAAATCCATAATGTTGATGCTAAGTCCAAAGATCACATTCTTGATTTGTCACATTGAAGGGGACATGCGATATTATGAGACATTAATTATATTGAGGAAGGTATACAACAAATGTAGAATGATCATCACGACTGAGCTATATAGGAAGAGAGAATGGTAATTGTAGCTATCTAATAAGCAATAGTCACAAAAATGGACTCATTAATCTATCTTGTTTCAAGTAAAAAGAAAATGGCCTTTTTTGGTGATATATCTGAGAGAAGGATGATGTCTAGATATTTAAAACAATGGTAGGGGTGGTCCTCCATGACCAGTTTATGGTTCTAGGAGATTCTATTTGAACAAAAAATGGTAGATATAGGTCAAACTTTGACATCGCATCAATATTCTGTGTAATTTTGTTGGATGCTAGGGAAGTTGAGAGTGTGTTGGAAGCCTCATGGAAAAAATTGGTTGGAAATGTTGGTGCAAAGGTCTAAAAAATGTCCAAGTGAGAGTCATTCTAGGATGTTGTATGATCCTAATGGAAGCATGAGGCTGTAGTGGGGTGGAAAGGATGACAACCTACTTGATCCTTTTGTGGTGTGGGTAGTAGGTATGAACATAGTTGAGCGAAGGGAACTTGCATCCACATCAATTAACTTCCTCAAGGGACACATATCAATGGTGTTGTGATTGGAGATACAAGGTATGCATTTTCTCTGGTTTCAAACATGGGAGTAGAAGTAGTAGAAAAGAGTGAATTTAATATCAAGGAAGGTTAGGAATAATATGTATGAAACTACATTGGGTGATTTCAATTTTTTTGATATATGATGTAATGTCAAATGTAGGTTCCCCCATTAATGGGGTTTGAAAGGATAAGCTTCTTGCTAACCACAGTGAAGGAGTTGTGTGGATATCCCCATATCCGAGGTGGGTAAAAAATCAACTTTAATGGTGCCTCAAAAGGAAACTTGGGTCTGAGTGGCACAAGTTCTATGGCTAGAGATCATACAAGGAGGGTGTTGAGTGACAAAACAAAATTCTTGTGGGTGACGACTAATAATGATGCAAAATTCCAAGCAACATAATTGGGGCTTAAATGTGGACATGAATTAAAATAACAAATTACACCTGTAAGGAGATTCTCTAATCATGATGAATGCAATTTGAGAAAAAGATACCCCTAATTGGAAATTGTAGAAATAGATTACACTGTTAGAATCTCTGATACTAATAATGAACCAGAGGAAAACTGAGACGGGGGTGAATCAGTTTTCCACAAATTAAATAATTAATGCAGATTATAAACCATTTACTGGAGCACAATATAAACAACATAGTGAAAGATAAAGTATGAGAGCACATAAAACACAACACCAATATTTTGATGTGGAAAACTTGGTAAAGGGAAAAACCATGGTGGTAAACCCTACCCATAGTCAGATAATACTTCTGCAGGAGTATGTGAAATAATTACAATGGGGATTGCACTTGCAATCAGGCCAACTACCTAGAGCTCATTGCTCATCACAAAAGGGAAGTCTCACTTACATAAACATCGGACTTCAATCTAGAGAAAATGAACTGTGATGCTTGATACAATTCCAGATGTTTGCCCTGCAATACCAAAAACTTTACAACCTTCGCTGAATGATATAACCTTGTTTGCACATAAACCACTCTCAGATAATGCATACATAACCATACCAATATCCAAATTACATGAATAAGTTGCCTATAAATATAGATCATCAACATTGATAACAAGGTCGACTAAACCCTAAACCCATAAACCATAATTACAAAAATTACATCACACGATATCATCGAACCAATATTATGATTTACATTACATAGCATGGACCTAATTCAAATTCCCAAACAATTATATCAGCCAAAAATTCTGCAAGATCAATATCAACACGTTTCACCAACCGGTAGAAACCCTAAGTGCAAATAACACAAAATAACCAACCAAATCCAAAGAGGATCACCAAATCATCATGCCAGCCAATGCAAAGCCACCAAAAACTTAGGACATGATCAAGAACACCTTCATCATGTTAGGAACCATTTCTATAAGCCAGACCAAAAACACTTAACCAAATCATCGAATATCACCAACCGGTAAAGCCAACTGGTATCGGGAAATATCAATCGGTAATCCAAAACATAAGCGATAGCTTTCGAAGCACAAAATCATGAACCAAATGAATGTGACAAGCATATAACCATCCCAAAAAACCATCCAAAACCAAAACAACCAATCTGATCATACCCGATTAGAATCACTGATAACCAAGTCCAACCGGGACAGATCCAACTGGGATAGCAGCAACTAACCGGGAAAGAACCATATCCAACCAGAGCACGATGTTTACATCAATGACAACACATAAACAATTTCAGCATATTGCCAACAATCTCCCCCTCTGGTATTGATGGCAACACTAAATTTGAAAAACATCCAAGTGCCAAGGAATGCCAACAATCTCCCCAAACAATCAAGAACCAACAAAATATCTCTCCCCCTAAGATTTTCTATTTTTTCACATGAACAACTCTCCCCCTTTGACATCAATGACAAAGGGCTAATGCCTAACCAAACAAATGACTAATCCCCTTGAGACGCATCATCATCCCTGTCATGCCTGTGAAGTGTAATACCTGCACCTGCAACACAAACACACAATAGATCATTAAAGCAAGGTTAGCAAATTAAAAGAAAATTAAAGATGAACCATGACAAAGCAACCTATCGCCTCCTAAGAGATGCGAGTATGGATTTTCTCTCAGATCTAGATAAGCAATCCTAGTGACTTGACTACACCTAGATGGAGGATTTGAAATGATAATGATATGCAAGCTAGATGAGATTGATTATCCTAGATTGATCCAAGAGACTAATTAAGCTAATGATATGCATGATTAAGCTATGATGATGATGCAATTAAGCTAGAAAAGTGATTGATTAAGCTACATGATTCAACAATTATGCTAGAAAATGATCAAATTAAGCTAATGCAATCGCCTATAATAACAATTCTTAAATGATATGCCTATAGTAACAATGCCTAAATTGATAATGAGATGGGAACCTTTGTGCTCCAAAATGGGGGATATTTATAGGATTTCCAAGGCTAGGGGTGAGGTGTCAGGAATCAACGGTCAAGATTGAGTCTAAAGATATCAAGGGTGAAATTGTAGGAGGTTGGAGAAGAGGTTGGAGGAAGGGAAACTTGTCATCTCTGTGGTGACAAGTGTCAAGGAGCCTTTCTCATAAGAGGGCAAGTGTCCAAGAGAGGAGACATGTGGCCAAAGTGCCATGTGTCTCAAGGGAAGGAGGTTAGGATGTGCAAGATAGGATAGGGCTAGTTAAACCCAAGGTTAGGTGAAATGGGTTAGGTTAGGGGGATGGTTAGGTTAGGTGGTTAGAAGTTAGGAGGCATGTGGGTAATTTAAATTTAAAAATTTAAATAATAGGAAAAGACTAATTAATTTTCAACAACTCATAAATTGATTTGTTTTAATTAATTAGGGGATTAGAAGAATTGATTGAAATGGGGGGAGGATTAATTAATTTGAATTAATTAATTAAAGGAGATTATTGAAATGAACCTATTAAATAAATCCTTAGATTTATTAATAAGTAGATGAAAGGGAGAATTTAATCAAATTGCTAATGAATTCAATTAAATTAGGAAGGGGAATTAATTAAATAATTGCTTATTTAATTAATTATCTTCAGATCATTTTTAGGTGTATACAATCCCATCAACCCAGATCAGAAAATGTTTCTAATAAGATCACTGGATTAATGCATCCCTTCATCTCTAAGTCTCTGTCGGAGGGGTGGTGACCCCCAACTGATCTCTGAGATATTCAAAAGTATCTTTAGGCAATGGTTTTGTTAGAATATCTATAATTTTTTCCTTAGTAGGCACATAAACCAACCCGACTTCCTTTGCTTCAACCTTTTCCTTCAAGAAATTATACCTTATAGAATTTGATTTTGAATGAAATACTAGAATCTTTGACATATCAATAGCAGTAGTATTTGTTAGTTAGATGAGGGGGGGGGGGGGTGAATCAGATAACCTCACAATACAATGATCTTTCCAGATTCAACCTCGGTAGAACTTACTTGATGTGCAACTATGACTGTAAATCATTCAAACTCATAAACTGATAAACTTGAAACAACAAAACACATATAACACCAGATTTAATGTGGAGACCCAAATAGGGAAAAACCACTATGGGATTTCAGACCCACTAAGAAAATATACTCTTCTAGAGTATGCTCGGTTAAAAGCCAATCCTGTTAATTAAACACATTGCTAGATGTGACCCGGTCAAGGGATTTCCCTCAGATCTATCAGAATCTTGCACTTTGTTAGAAGTGACCTTGTCAAAGGATTTCAAACACTCATCCAGAATGTTACCTTGCTAGAGGATTTACAAATAAGACTATAAGGTCCACTCAGTTAATAGATTTCCTGTCACTTACAAAAATAAATAACAGTAATAAAATATATCTGCAACTTCACATCTGAAATGTTAAAGCAGACTCTATGTGCTCAAAATAATATTGTCATAAGACTTATCTTCCTCCTTGCTGGGCTTCTCAATATGTTTTTCAATCAAATCTCCAATCTTCTGTACTCGGTAATCACCTCTGCAGTATCACTGCTCTTCTATTTTCCCGCATTTTGTGTTCATCAACTTTTCCTTATTTATAAGCAATTCCTAACCGCTTAATCTCCTTAATCACATTTCCCATGATTAATCTTAGCCACCAGATCTTCAAACTTGACTAGGTTCATTGAATCCTTCAAACTGAAAAATGTTTTATCTTGCCTTGGAACTTGTATACCTTCCTTGGTACTTGTGCACGGTTATGACCATTCAATCTACATTATAGATATAACTCTTGTATTTTCATTGTCGTTGATCCTTAACAAACTTCTTGCATGACATTCCAATCTTTTATAAATCTCTAGCTCATTGACATCCTTCATTTAATAATGTATTTATTCATCCAATGCATTTTGTTACTGCTTGGTTGATACTTGGTAAATACTGAACTTTACTTGGTAGACATTCTTTCTACTTTAACCGACACTGATAACCTTGGTATTTACTGACTAGCTCCTTGCTCGGTAAAATAGAACAGTATCAAACCTTTACTCATTCTATTACATGAAATCTTTTCCTTCTTATTCAGTCTTCGAATACACATATATAGGATATCAAAACAATCAAAATAACATAATCTCATCACTGTCTAACTCGGTAATAGTTGCCCATTGAATAACTTATTACTCCCCTTCATTTTCATATTCCTTTTGTGTCACTTACCGACATCTTTATACTCATCAAAACAAACTTTTTAAGATATGGCAACATCATACTGAATTAGAAAATTAATTGCTTGACATCAATGACAAAATAATATTATTAAGACAATAATCATCCTTTATCAATTATATCATCAATCTCCAATAACCTTTTCAATATCATCATACCAACAAACTTAATGTAATGCCAACAGTATTATCACAATGAATACCAATAGGCTCATCATAACTAACCCTTATATCCTTCAACATTTGCTTCATCCATAAGATTTGAGTATAATTTGTTGCAACAACTATATATTCAACTTCAACAGTAGATAATGAAGTGCATGATTGTTTCTTGCTAAGCTATGAAACCAACTTCTTCCCAAGAAAGAATGCACCACCTGTAGTACTCTTCTTGTCATCAACATCTCCTTCCCAATCTGAGTTTGTATAGGCACATAATCTAAAATCATCATCCTTTGTGTTGAGCATCTAATATGAATTAAGTAAAATATCTTGATTTGAGAAATTAAATCATAGAAGCCATCTATCTTTGGAAGAAACCATCATTTTCATTGATACCATAACAACCCATAAGTTATTGAACAAGTCTAATAGCATTCTATCGAAATATCCAAAATTCAAATAGTATCGATGAGACCGAGCGATGTCTCATCGATATAAAAAGGGTATCGAAGGAAAGGGAACACCGATGAACTCTAAAAGGGACTCATCGAAAGCAATGATTCCATCAAAAGAGGATATCAAAGAAATCAGAGACTGTTTTCATCGACAGGAAAAGGCTTTCGAGGAAATAATACCATCGGCACAAAATGAAGGAAACTTACTGAAAGAAGCATTCTTATCGAAAGAATGATATCGATCAAACAAAAGGAACCTACATTGATACAAGATATCAATAAGAATATGAGTTTCGAGGAGGCTAAAAGGCATGTTACCAATATGTGTGGTTTTACTAATGCAACTTTATCGAGGAAGATTACTAATGGGATCATCGATGAAAGATGATAGTGGAAGCAGATCATCAAAAGAAAGATGACCTTGATGAAATAATAGACCCATTCATTGAAGGAGTGTAGTGATATTGATAGAAAAAGTGTTTCGATGGAAGGATAAAGGAAGTTACCAAAGCCCAAGGTTTCTATGACATGAAACTTGATGGACATCAGATATATATCGATGAGGAGGTGGCAATAATGACCGAATGCAACATTTCGATGAAGGGAGAAAATACCTAGTCGAAGTAATGTTCAAAACAAAAGTGTTAGTTAATGGTTATATGTTGAAAAGCCACAACGCTTGGTGATAACATATACTCTCATATAAAGGAGGGATCTTTTGTAATATGGATAAGAATTAGAAAAAGAAGTACAAGATGGCCTCAGGCATACTATTGTACTATTTTTTGCGAATATATATAAAAATAACCAGTCATTTTTCATTTGTGTACATGTTGTGGATTACTGCATCTTTCTGTAGGTAGTTGCTTGTGATATTATCTAAAAGGAGATAAGGTTACTTGTGTTCTTCCAGTAAAACTCTATGTTTTATATTGTAGATTTGAATAAAAGATTTACTTGTGAATTGTAATTGTTCCTCGTATTTTTTCCTTGGATGGACTCTTAAGGTTAGAGTTAAATTCATTCAAGCAATTTACAACAAAGACATTGAAGTAGAGCTCATAAGAAATAGTAATTGATAGACTCATTGAGAGGGGGTGGGTTTAAAAACTATCTCATAAGTTTACACAATAAGTTCTAAAGAAATATAAAGACTCTATAGCCCAAACAACAAAGAAAGGCATTGGTCAGTTACAAAACACAACCCATCAATTCACATTTTCACTTTAAAAGTAATAGGAGTAGCTGAGTAAGAAATATAGAGTAGACTAGCAATAGTGTATACATATAAATTTCAAGCACAAAGATCGAATAGCTTCTACAACAACAATCTTGAACTCATCTGCTATATCTCCATCCTAGGAATTTATGCCATTCTGAGATAGGAGGAAATAAGATCAAGATACTTAATATTCTATAAAAAGCATTAGTCA
The DNA here is from genome assembly GCF_030272615.1 of Cryptomeria japonica. Classification (NCBI taxonomy): domain Eukaryota; kingdom Viridiplantae; phylum Streptophyta; class Pinopsida; order Cupressales; family Cupressaceae; genus Cryptomeria; species Cryptomeria japonica. The sequence goes on along the minus strand of NC_081410.1, from coordinate 274,054,494 downwards.
TTAAAACAACTAGTGAGTAGGTATACCTGCCTAGGTTCTGCAGAGCCTAAAGTGAGAGAGTTAATAACCAAATAGGTTCACTCTATAAGTTGGCCATGTCAATTGGAAGGTTTGAGCAAAGGAGTTGGAATTTCCTTAGAACCTATCCAATCTGTTGATTTGAGACCCAACAAATTGGCGACTCTACTAGGGAGATTCATTTAAAAGGTACTCTGCTGTGGGAAGGAACTCATATACAAAATACAAATTCCTTTCGAGAAGAAAGGTGGCAACTCTGAAATAAGAAATTTTATGTATGGAAGGAGGTCAATAACACGTGGCCACCCCATAGTCCAATTAAACTTTGATCAGAAGAGAAGTAAAAGAAATCCAAAGGAGAAATCAATAGATAGTCCGATGGAACCTAAAAATGACTTTATGAATGGGAAGTATAATCAACACTATTCTGAAAACAATTCACATCCAGCCTTGAGTAAACAGAATTATATAGTTCCCACATACCCCAGGGATGAGGATTTGGTAGTTGTGGATAGAGCGCGGAAAGGGAAATACCCTCCTAGCTTTGAGAATCACCGTCCAAATTCAAGGGCAGGGGCTTCGAGCTCCTCAGGCTCGAGCAAGGTGGATGCATTAGACCATATGGCAGACTTGATGAAACAAATGACTGAAGCAACCATTGAGATGAGAGATGATGGAAGAGTACAAGAGTGTGTAGAATTATGTGCTAAATTGGGTATAAATATCAATGAAGATGATATTAATCATGACTTGGAGAGATATAGAGCGAGAAGTGAATGTGCGGCCCAAGGACCAAATAGAGGAAGAAGCAACATAGATAACACTAGTGCAAAAATCAACACCTACAGAGTATCTGAAAACCATTTATATGATGTTAGGCTGAATGACTTCCCATATAATAATATATCTCCTGAGCACCAACACAATCACCCTAGCAACTTCCCATACCCCAATTTACCTCCTGAGTATCAGCATAACCAGTTCAATGCCTTTACATATCAAAACCATTTTCAAACACAAAACCAATTTCCTCTTGGTAATAACATTGTGAGACCAAACTATGGAAACTTTTTCCAAGGTGGATATGGGCTGATGAATATAGAATGCATCAAGCAGTTTGACTTTTCAGGGATGATGGTGTGTCCTCATCTTATCCCTAATGAAATTAGGACTGCAATACCAAAGTTCATTGGGAGTAATTCCATCTGAGGGGAAGCACATTGCAAAGATTTTGACACAATTATGGAGGATTTATGTCTCCCATATGAGGATGTCAAGATGAAGTTGTTCATGCAGTCATTGATAGAGGATGCCTGAGATTGGTTCAGAGCATTCCCAGATTTTTCAGTAAACAACCTTACAGAATTCAAAAAACTTTTTCTTGAACAATACAGAGACCATAATAGCCCAGAGTTTGCCTTACATGAGATCATAAGCATCAAGAAGGATAGAAATGAAGCAGTGGCCAGTTTCAATAAGATATTTAATAGAGTTATGAATAAAATCCCTAATAGAATAAAACTGGTTCCTGAAGTTAGCATTTTGTACTACATGATTTCTTTTGACAGTAAAACAAACTATGAGCTCAGGACAAAGAATCCTACAACCCTTCAAGGAGTCATGAAAGCGGCCATAACTATAGAGAATAATAGAAAAGTAACTGGAACTATAGGAAGAAGGGAGGATGCAAGGTTGTTCAATCCAAAGGCCCCTAAACAAACAAAGGATGATGACAAGTTGGACAAGGTGTTGAATGTTCTCAAGGATTTGCCTGTCAGAGTGAATAAAATAGAGAAACAACTATTTTATCACCATGATAAGCCTAGATTGCATGATATACCTTATAATACCACATGGAAAGATGAAAAACCAGTGGACAAAAACCTGAAAGAAGGTAACCAAATACTATATCCTTTGAGAAAAGTTGTGAACCAGGTGGTTGATGAAGATATGTTGTGCTTAGCGTGTGATATGCCTCATTCTCCTTACTGGTGTGTGGTGGCAATGAAGTTGTAGGGAAGAGAGGAAGAATGTGAAGAATATGTAGATGATCATGCGATACACTTACTATCCTTTGAGGACTGTAACTCATCTGAGGGGAGTGAAGGAAATGATGTAAATTCTAGGTGAATTAATCAATAGTGCTGTATGCAACAAGTATTCTCAAATGAGGAAGATGAAGTCAAGCTGAGGATCCCTACTAAAGAAGAATGAGAGAGTATTACTACAGCTATTGTTGAACAAACCAAAAGGACTTATATGCTGAGAAACAAAACTATAAACCCTGAACAAGGCAAACCATCAGGCATGTTCATAAAGGAGATTAATAAAACATCTAAACCAATAACTAAGCCGAGTAGAACACAGGGTGAAAACACAAAGTTAATTAAGGAAAAGGAGTTGCAAGTTTCTAGGATGCAAAAAGGTGATAAGGATGGGACGATGGACATTTCAATACTTCCTACTACAACATAATTTGATATTGCAACACCTTGACACATATGAAGGTCTCTGTCCCACTAGTTGAGATGATGAAGTTCCCGGAGTATCGAGAAAAAACCTTGAAGGTGATCAATGGTGTATCTAAGGCAGAGACCAAAGAACATAAACAAAATAGCCAAAATAATGATAACCCTATTCCAACCATATATTTGGGGTCAACAATAACAAAAAATCCCTCTCAAGTAGACTTATTTTATGTAACCTTGATGATCAATAACAAGATTATAAAATTTTTTATGATTGACTCAGGAGCTGCAATAAATGTCATGCCATTAGGAGTCATGAGGGAACTTGGAATGTCAGTGGACACAAATTTTGGTAAATGCTATGCCATGGATAACTGTTCCATCTTAGTAATTAGTGTCATGAAGGATGTTAAATTCAAATTGGCAGCATGTCTAGAAGCATCTTATAAAATGGACATCACTATGGTTGATGTCCCTCCTAACTATGGTATGTTATTGTCAAGACAATGGTTGAATCTGATAGGAGGCCATGTCTAGCTAGACTTATCATGTGCTACTATACCAGTAAATGGACAGGAGGTAAGGATTAGAGAGAACCTCACTCTGAATACATCATCAAGGAGGTGGAACCTGTTGATTCAGTATGTTTTATCCAGTCAGATATGAACAACTTCAAAGTAGATTTGACGAAAACAAAATTGGGAGGATTGACCCCAATAGAGTCTACAGTCAAGGAGAGTAAATATCAAGTATGGAAGATGTACTTTGATGGATCATGCAACAAGGAAGGAAGTGGGGCTAGGATTGTATTTATTTCACCAGATGGAGAGACGTTGAAATATTCTTTTAAACTAATGTTTGAGTGTACAAATAATATTGCAGAATACGAAGCTTTACTCACTGGACTAAATGTGGCTACAAAGCATGGAATCAAATTGCTTAGTGTATTTGGAGACTCAGAACTAGTAATATCTCACATCAAACAAAAATATACCTCCAAATATCTCAGGTTGAAACAATACAGGGATGTTGTATGAGATACCATAGAACTATTTGATGCTTTCCAAATAAAATGGATTGACAAATCAAAGAACATCATGGCTGACTTCTTGGCCAATGTTGCTTTGAAGGAGAATGATATAACACTGAATGGAATCTCATAAATGGAAATAAAAGTCAGGCCTTCTGTTCCAGATAATTTGTACAAATGGCAAGTTTTTCATGATGACAACAATTTGTTAAATTTTTTGCACTATGTGGATCACTACCAAGCACAAGCTATCAATTTTAATAACTTTGTAGAGATGAAAAATGGGAAGGAGACTTTGTTGGGACAAGAAATCATACAGTTACAATATAATAAGATACCTAGAGGATTAGTCGCATTAGAAAGAGCTTTCAACATACATGACAAAGTTTAGATCAAAGGAGCCTTAGTCAAAGAGACTGATGCTGAGCAGATTGATTTGGGAAGCAAAGAATCACCAAGCCATGTTTTTATTGGTAATAAAATTGACCCCTGAAATGAACCAGCAGTTAGTAAGGTTACCTCAGAAAATATAAGCATGTATTTGCATGGTCTTATGATGACCTCAAAGCACACAATGAAGATCTTTTCCAACATGAGATACCTCTCAAACCTGATGCTAAACCATTTAGATAAAAACAAAGACCTCTAAATCTGACTTTACTACCTAAAATGAAAGAGGAAATAATAAAGATGAAAGATGCAGGGATAATCAAACCTTGTAGATATTCTACCTGGGTTTCAAACTTGGTGCCTGTCAGAAAGAAAAATGGGGACATAAGACTATGTGTGGACTTTAGAAATATGAACATATCATCATTAAAAGATAATTATCCTTTGCCAAACATGGATAATATGTTGCAGGAAGTAACTGGATGTGATTTATTATCCATGATGGATGGATTCTAGGGGTATAATCAGGTGAAAGTTAAAGAAGCTGAACAATATAAGACAACTTTCACAACACCATGGGGCACATATGTGTATGCAAGAATGCCATTTGGATTAAAAAATGCAGAAGCAACATTTCAGAGGGCAATGGATGTGGCATTTGCAGAACTGATTGATGTAATAATGGTAGTGTATCAAGATGATATAACAACCTATTCAAAAATGGCTGAAGACCATTGTGGTCACCTTGAAAAGATATTCAAGAAAGCCCTGGAATATGGAATTTCCCTCAATCCAAAGAAATGTCACTTCATAGTTAAAGAAGGGAAGCTCCTGGGAAACATAGTATCCAGGGAAGGGGTGAAAATTGACCCCAAAAGAGTAGCTGCAATAAATGAAGTGCCTATCCCAAAGACTGTCAAAGCTATTCAATCATTTTTGGGACAAATCAATTTTATTAGGAGGTTCATCCTTAATTTTGCAGATATCATAAAACCTATAGTGAGGATGTTGAAAAAGGAATCTAGAATTGATTGGGATGCAGAGGCATTAGATGCATTTATAAACATAAAGAGGGTAATATCTAAGGCACCAATATTGATATCCCCAGATTTTAATAAACCCTTCTTGGTTTTTTCATTTGCATCATGCCATACAGTAGCGGCAATCTTGCTACAAAAGAACCAGGATAATTATGAACAACCTATTGCATATTTTAGTAAGTCATTGAATTCATTCAAAATTAAATATGACCTAAATGAAAAGAAAGCTTATGATATAGTAAAAATAGTAAAACAATTTAGACCATATTTGTTAGGTGCAGAAGTCATAGCACATGTTCCTAATGCAACGGTAAAAGACATATTCAGGCAGACTGAGGTCACAGGGAAAAGGTGCAAATGGATCAATCAGATTCAAGAATTCAATATTGAGCTCAAAATTTCCCAAGTTATCAAATGCCAAGGACTAGCTAAAATTATGGTAGGAGCAGAGGTTGAAGAATTTCAGGTAAATGAGGTTGGCATGGATGAAGCCAACTTCAGTATTGAAAATACAGCCTGGTATACAGACATTATGTACTATCTCAAACACATAAAATGTCCAGATGATATGACTGATAATCAAAAGAGAAAATTGAAATTAAAATCCACAAGATATGTGATCATCAATGGAGATTTGTATTGGAAGAATAGGGATGGGATATTATTGTTATGCCTAGATGAACATCAAGTAGAGAAAATCCTACAAGAGATGCATGAAGGGGTTTGTGGTGGTTATTTCTCAGCCAAAAATACCGCACACAAGATATTGAGAGCTAGTTATTTTTGGCCACGAGTCTTCAATGATTCCTATGCTTATGTTAGGAAGTGTGAGGCCTATCAGAAATTTTCAGGCAAAATGAAATATCAAGGATCACTCCCACTAAGACCAATGCAAGTTGAAGAACCATTTCAATAGTGGGGAATAGACTTTATAGGAGAAATATCAGAGAAATCGAGTGGGAGACATAGATGGATCTTGGTCACCATAGATTACTTTACCAAATGGGTGGAAGCAATACCTACTAAAAAAGCTACCAGTAAGGTTGTGATAAGATTCATACTAGAAAATATCATCACTAGATTCGGTGTTCCTACAAGGATCATCTCTGATAATGGCATGGCCTTTAGGTCTAAAGAATACAATGCTTTATGAAGGGATTATGGCATTATAATATCTCATTCATCCCCATATCACCCTCATGGTAATGGGCAGGCCAAGTCAAGTAATAAAAACATCCTAAAAATCATCAAAAAGATGTTAGGACAAAATAAGAAGGCATGGGATTCAAAACTGAATTTAGCATTATGGGCACATAGAGTGACAGTAAAAAAATCTATAGGAAAATCTCCATATGAACTGGTCTATGGTAAAAGGGCTAGACTCCCTTTGGATAACCTCTTACCGGTATATATATTCATAACACAAGAAGGGATAGAGATTGATGACCCTTTACAAGAAAGGCTGATGCAGTTGATAGAGTTCGATGAAGTCAGGTCAAAAGCTCAGGAAAAAAACATTAAAATCCAGAATCAGATGAAAAGGTTGTATCACAAACGAACAACAGATAGGAAATTTCAAATTGGTGATTTGGTTTTGATGTGGAATGCTAGGAGTCAAGATAAAGGTAAACATGGTAAGTTTGAAGCTTTATGGCTTGGACCTTATAAGATTATGGATAGAGCAGGAGAGGATTCCTATTTTCTCCAAAATTTTACAGGAGAAGCCCAAGAACTGCTAGTACATGGACAATTCTTAAAAAATTTCTTTTCCTAAAGGGAAAAGGGGGAACCATCTTCATGTACAATAGTTTAGGTCTCACTGCCATTGTAAAAAAGACACATTTTCTTCAAATCTCCTTTCCCTTATATAAACCAAAGAGTCTAGATTCTTGAAGGTATCCCTAGCATACCCCCATCCCCAATTAGAGCCACTATTGAGCATCAAATCTAAATTAAGTAAAATATCTTGATTTGAGAAATTAAATCATAGAAGCCATCTATCTTTGGAAGAAATCATCATTTTCATTGATACCGTAATAACCCATAAGTTATCAAACAAGTCTAATAGCATTCTATTGAAGTATCCAAAATTCAAATAGTATCGATGAGACCCAGCGATGTCTCATCGATATAAAAAGGGTATCGAAGGAAAGGGAACACCGATGAACTCTAAAAGGGACTCATCGAAAGCAATGATTCCACCGAAAGAGGATATCAAAGAATGCAGAGATGGTTTTCATCGATGGGAAAAGGCTTCCGAGGAAATAATACCATCGATGCAACATGAAGAAAACTTATCAAACGAAGCATTCTTATGGAAAGAATAATATCAATCAAACAAAAGGAAGCTACATCGATAAAAGATATCGATAAGAATATGAGTTTCGAGGAGGCTAAAAGGCATGTTACCGATATATGTGGTTTTACCGATGCAACTTTATCGAGGAAGATTACTAATGAGCTCATCGATGAAAGATGATAGTGGAAGCAGATCATCAAAAGAAAGATGACCTTGATGAAACAATAGACCCATTCATCGAAGGAGTGTAGTTATGTCGATAGAAAAAGTGTTTCAATGGAAGGATAAAGGAAGTTACCGAAGCCCAAGGTTTCTTCGACATGAAACCCAATGGACATCAGATATATATCGATGAGGAGGCGACAATAATGATCGAATGCAACCTTTTGATGAAGGGAGAAAATACCTAGTCGAAGTAATATTCGAAACAAAAGTGTTAGTTAACAGTTATATGTTGAAAAGCCACAATGCTTGGTGACAATGTATACTCTCATATAGAGGAGGGATCTTTTGTAATATGGATAAGAATTAGAACAAGAAGTAGAAGATATCCTCAGGCATACTATTGTACTATTTTTTGCGAATATACAACCAGTCATTTTTCCTTTGTGTATATGCTGTGGATTACTGCATCTTTCTGTAGGCAGTTTCTTGTGATATTATCTAAAAGGAGATAAGGTTACTTGTGTTCTTCCAGTAAAATTCTGTGTTTTATATTGTAGATTTGAATAAAAGATTTACTTGCGAATTGTAATTGTTCCTCGTATTTTTTCCTTGGATGGTCTCTTAAGGTTAGAGTTAAATTCATTCAAGCGATTTACAACAAAGACATTGAAGTAGAGCTCATAAGAAATAGTAATTGACAGACTCATCGAGAGGGGGTGGGTTTAAAAACTGTCTCATAAGTTTACACAATAAGTCCTAAAGAAATATAAAGACTCTGTAGCCCAAAGAACAAAGAAAGGCACTGGTTAGTTACAAAACACAACCCATCAATTCACATTTTCACTTTAAAAGTAATAGGAGTAGCTGAGTAAGAAATATAGAGTAGACTAGAAATAGTGTATACATATAAATTTTAAGCACAAAGATCGAATAGATTTTACAACAACAATCTTGAACTCATCTGCTATATCTCCATCCTAGGAATTTATGCCATTTTGAGTTAGGAGGAAATCAGATCAAGATATTTAATCTGCTATAAAATGCATTAGTCATTAAAAACAACTAGTGAGTAGTATACCCGCCTAGGTTCTGCAGAGCCTAAAGTGAGAGAGTTAGTAACCAAATAGGTTCACTCTATAAGTTGGCCAAGTCAATTTGAAGGTTTGAGCATAGGAGTTGGCATTTCCTTAGAACCTATCCAATCTGTTGATTTGAGACCCAACACTTTGGATACCATAACTTATAGTCTGTTGTTCTTGCCAAATATAAGAATATTCTTTTAACAACAATATCATGAATTCCTCTCAGATCATACTAAAATCTAGAAGTAATGCAAACAACATTCATTATATCTGGTTTGGTCTAAGTTAAGTACAACAATCCACCAATCATTGATTTGTATCTAGATGGGTTCACTCTAGGAGATTCATCTTCCTTAGACAATTTGCAGCTAGTTATCATAGGAGTACCAACAAGTTTTGAATTTTCAAGACCAAATTTATTAAGCAATTACTTCACATATTTATTTTGACAAATGAAAATACCTTTATCAATCTAAGTAATCTGCAAACCTAAGAAAAATTTCATCTCTCCAATCATAGACATTTCAAATTTATTCTTCATATCATCAGCAAATTTCATGCATAGATTTTCTTCTCCTCCAAAAATGATATCATCAACAAAGGCTTCAATGATCAGTACATCATCATGCTCAATTTTATAATATAAGTTACTATCAGCATTAGCTTTGCTAAAACCAAGCTTTGAAAGATATTTATCTAATCTAGCATACCATGCTATAGGGGATTGTTTCAGTCCATATAAAGCTTTCTTCAGTCTGCAAACCATGTCCTTGTCCTCTGATAATGAAAATCCATAAGGCTACTCAATGTAGACTTCCTCCTCAAAATCTCCATTCAGAAATGCACATTTAACATCCATTTGATATACCTTATAATTCTTGTGTGCATCATAGGTAAGAAATAGTCTTACCGCTTAAATCCTAGCAACCAGAGCATAAGTTTCATCCTAATCAACTCCTTCTTCTTGTGAATATCCTTTGCAAACCAATCTATCCTTGTTTCTTACAACCTAACCTTCCTCATTTAATTTATTCTTGAAAACCCATTTAGTTCCTATAACATTTTTATCTTTAGGCCTAGGAACCAATTCCCATATTTTATTCTTTTCTATCTGAATCAATTCTTCTTCCATAGCTCTCATCCAATTTTCATCTTTACTTTCTTCAATAAATGATTTCAGTTCAATTTGATAAATTAAACATACCTCTTCAGCAACTAACCTTCTTCTTGTCATCACACCTTTCCTCTTATCTCCAATGATCTGATCTTCAGAATGATTCGACTTCACATACCTGGGAGTTTTAGGATTATCTTGACTTTCTGACTCTTTCTGTTCATCAATAGTCACTACAGAATTTTTTGATCTTATTAGAGCAACTAGATCAATTCTCTAAATAGATTCTTGTACAAATGGTTCTGATCTGACAATTTCATCTTCCGGTCCATAATCATATGATCTGATCTGATTATTGCCTTGCTCATCCACTTTGACATTCATGTTTTCCATTATCCTATTCAATCTTTTTTTATAACATCTATATGCTTTACTCTTAGTAGAATAACCCAAAAATATTCATCACATCTAGGATCAAATTTCCCTAATGCATCATCTCTTCTAATATAGCATTTACTTCCATAAATTCTGAAATATCTGATAGTAGGAGTATGACCGAACCATAATTCATAAGGAGTCTTACCACTATCACCTTTTATGTGTACTCTATTGAAAGTGTATACCATAGTATTGACAACTTCTCTCCAATAGATATTAGACAATTTGGCTTCCATCATGATTGACCTTGCAACATCTAAGATAGTTTTGTTCTTCCTTTCCAGTATTCCATTCTGTTGTGGAGTTCTAGGTGTAGAAAATTGTCTTATGATTCCACGCTTCTCACAAAACTTGTTGAACTCACCGGATGTAACCTTGCCGCCTTGATCTGATCTTAAATTTTTTATCTTCAATCTTGTTTCTGTCTCAACCATAGCTTTGAAAATTTTGAATATCTCAAGAGCTTTTGATTTTTCTTTCAAAAATGCAACCTACATCATTCTAGAATAATCATTAATAAGGCACATAAAGTATCTATCATCTTGATAACTTTTAGTCCTTACTGGTCCACACAGATTAGTATGAATAAGATCAAGAATTTCATTAGATCTATCATGTATGCTTCTGAAAGAAGTTCTAACTTTCTTATCCATTTGACATTCTCTACATACTGGATTATGAGGTTTGATAATCTTGGGTAAATCTCTGACAGCTTGGGTTGAACTGATCTTCACTATGCAGTCAAAATTCACATGACACATCCTCTTATGCCATAGCCAACTTTCATCAATCTGAGCAATCAAGCAAGACTTCTCACCGGAGTTAAAATGAAAGATATTTCCTTTGGTTTGAGTTCCGGATGCAATTTCCAATCCAGATCTATTGATAATCTTGCACTTTCCATCTTTGAATTGTAAATGAACTCCTCTATCCACCATCTGACCTACACTCAAAAGATTATGCTTCAAACCTTCAACATAATAAACATTGTCAGTATTAGTCTTACCATCCAAGGATATTGTTCCTTTGCCTTTGATCTTGCATGCCTTGTTGTCTCCAAATCTGACTAGTCCACCATCAAATTCTTGCAGAGTCAAAAATTTCCTCTTGTTGCCAGTCATGTGATGTGAGCAACCACTGTTTATGACCCATTCATGCTTCTCTTCAATTTTAGCACCTAGGGCCTTCTCCTCAGTATGATTTTCATCAACGATAGGTTCCAAAGAATCATCCTTGATAGCAATAAAGACCCAATCTTTATTGGAACTTCCATTACCAGATCCACTCATAGGTTTATCATCATCATCATCAGTAATACCAAAATCATCATCACCAGCATAGTAACATGATTTATCCTTATTCCTTCTAAATCTAGGTTTGCTATGATATTCTGGATTAGGTTTATAATTCCTCATAAATCTTTCTTGATTCCTAGCATCTCTTTCAGGACATCTAGAAGCAAAATGACCAATCTCATTGCATGAAAAACATTTAAAAGGAACTTTTCCTTCATACTTACTTCCAACCGGTCCTTTAGGGATTCTTCTATAAATTAGGGCTTCCAACTCTTCAAGTTCTCTATCTTCTCTCTCAATGTCTTCTAAATATTTAGCATATAACTCATTCCAGTCTATCTTCTTCTTACTGGAGGTAGATTCTTTAAATGAAGTCTCTATTTTAGTAGCACTGTGATCTCCAAGTTCTTCAAGTTCAAAAGCAGTCAACTTCCCAAGTAATGTATCTTTGGTAATAGGGGTATTTGACACTGTCCGCATTTATTGTAGCAGCCTTCATTTTGTAAGCCGAAGGTAGAACTCTCAGAATCTTTGAAACAACCTCATCCTCATTAACATTTCCACCACAACATTTGATTCCCATGACAATCTCATTCACTCTATCCATGAAAGAACTTATCTTCTCATCTTCTTCCATCTTCAAAGTTTCATATCTCATTTGGTAACCTTCAAGTTTTGCAATCTTTACTGCTTGGTCACCTTCATAAAGAGTTTCAAGGTTCAACCAGATCTGCTTTGCATTTTCCAGCTCTATGACATTACACAACTTCTTTGTTATCTCCCAAACTTCAGCTCCAAGACATCTTAGATGAATCTTCATTCACTCCTTCCATATTTTATAATTTGTAAGATCAAATTTGGGACTCTCCTTTTGGTAGGGATTAAATGTAGAAGTTGATATCATCAAATCTCCTCAAGAGGTTAAGCTTCTGCAAAGAGGACCTAGCTCTGATACCAATTGTTAGAATATCTAATACCAATTATACAACACAGTAAAAGATAAATCATGAAATCACAAAACACACAACACCAATATTTTGACGTGGAAAACCCAGTAAAGGGAAAAACCATGGTGGGAAACCCTACCCACAGTCAGATAATACTTCTCCAACAATATGCAAAATAATTACAATGGGGATTGCACTTGCAATTAGGCCAACTACCTGGAGTTCACTACTCATCATAAAAGGCAAGTCTCACTGACTTACATAAACATCACACCATAATCCAAAGAAAATGAAATATGAAAATATCATCTCCTAATGCTTGATACAGTTCCAGTTAAGCATAGATGTCTACCCTGCAATACCAAATCCTTCAAACCTTTGTTGAATGATATAACCTTGTTCACACATAAACCACTCTCAGATAATGCAGACATAACCATACCGATAACCAAATTACATGAATAAGTCACCTATAAATACAGATCATCAACCTTGATAACAAGGTTGGCTAAACCCTAAACCCATAAACCATAAATACAAAAATTACATCACACGATACCACCATACCAATATTATGATTTATATTACATAACATGGACCTAATTCAAATTCCCAAACAATTATATCTACCAAAAATTCCACTAAGACAATTATCAACATGTTTCACCAACCGGTAGAAACCCTAAGTGCAAATAACACAGAACAACCAACCGGATCCAAATAGGATCACCAAATCATCAAGCCAGCTAATGCAAAGACACCAAACAATTAGGACACAATCAAGAACACCTTCAACATGTTAGGAACCATTTCTATAAGTCAGACCAAAAATACTTAGCCAAATCATCGAATATCACCAACCGGTACTGGGAAATATCAACCGGTAATCCAAAACATAAGCAATAGCTTCTTGAGCACCAAATCATGAACCAACTGAATGTGACAAGCATATAACCATCTTGAATAACCATCCAAAACTGAAACAACCAATCTGATCATACTGGATCAAAATCACTGATAACCAAGTCCAACCGGGATAGATCCAATTGTGATAACATCAACCAACCGCGAAAGAACCATATCAAATCGGAGCACAATGTTGACATCAATGACAACACATAAATAATTTCAGCATATTTCCAACATACACCAATTTGGGAATCACTAAATTTGGTGATTTAAAAATTTTCCCATACTTTTCAAGAGGGCAATGACTTGGACAATGAACTAGCCAAGAAGATGGTAGGGTAGCATGGTGGTATCTAGTCTCTGTGGAGTGACATTTTCTTATTTGTCTTGTTATATCATGATGGTTGGTATTGTTAGGATGGAGCTGGTCGAACAATTTGGGCAAGATTTGTGAATCCTAGGGATAAGCACTTGACAAGACAATGACATATTGTTGGTTAATTTCCTGACATCAATGCTAGTTGTACAATGATCCTAACTCATTTAAGGCCTAATTGTCCTAGTTGTGTAGGTTCTCATGGTCTGAAAGTGGTGAATTATTGGTATCGTGGCACTCAATTAGGCTGAGTTGGTTGATCCTTTGGCCTACTCAACACTTGGAAGCCAACATGCGTGAGTGATAGATTATTGATGATTGTTTTCCCCTAGGTCATAAGAGTTTGTATTTATGATGAAGGACATATGTGATATTTTGAAGTAGCCAAGTATTGATTAGAAATCAGGAATTTTTTAGACATCAACATTTAAGAATAATTTATATCCTTTTCTTGATCTCTCAACAACATATTGGTCAGTAACTAGTTTGATAGTCTAGTAGTGTGTAGAGAGCAACAACTATGGATACCCCTCTGCATTTGGTGTGTAAAATGAGGCAAATGTTTTTCTTAGGGAAATTTTATAACAAAACACTAAGGAGGATGTTCAAAATACACCATAATTTAATTATTCATGCTATCAAAGTGGTTCTTGGAGATGAGTTCTTGAGGCCAAGTCATTGTCATAGAGTGAATTTTGGTGTCTTGACAATGTTTCTAGCCACATTGTTGAATGCATGTGAAATGAAGGCAACTGTGAAGAGCATGTGTAAGAAGTTGATTTGTAGAAATTTCCTGGTTGACTTAGATGATGCTTTGGAGAATGTGGACCCAAGGCATGGGGTCAATTTTCCAAATGATTACTACATCCTCCAACAATGTGGGAGCGAGGTTGCTAAGTTTCCACTAATTCACTCCTTAGACCCTTCTATTCTCCTACGGACAAAGGTTGATGTTGAGAGGAGTGTATCATTTTTGAAGATGATGTTGGGGCTGGTTCTAGAAGGGATAAATGGTTAGTTGAAAAATTATCTCAAGGAAGAGGGTTTGATGGGATTTGGGATGGAGGAGGCTGAGTTTGGCATGGACATTATGGAAGAGAAGGGTGAGTCTATAATTGAAAAGAAGGATTTGGATGATGTGGTGGCCCAGAAAGAGCATGGAATGTATTTCCAAAGCTTGGTTGGCTGTTGTGAAGCATGGACGTCCTAACATATGATGTTGAGGGTTTGATCTAGTATGGGTAAGCTTGTTGTTTAGATTAAATTTTTTACTTTATTTATGATATAGGTATCTAGTGGTCAACTCCATTTTCTTCCCATGAGCTCGAGGGGTGTATGTTTTTTATATGGTTTTAGTGTCTATTGCTCCTTTTTATTCCATGGAGTCAGATAGGGTAGTGAACCGTTTGTTAACTGATGGTATTTTGGGGTGGGGTTTGTTATAGGGTTGATACTCTTTGGTACATTAAAGGACATTACAAATATAAGCAAATGTAAACTTTTACTTTTTAGTATAAACGGGTATAGCCCCATAGTTGCTATTAGCTTATCAAAAAAAGAAAATGTTGAATGTATATTATTAGTTGGTAGTATAGGAAGTAGTCTAAGATGTATGCCCTCATAGATGCCATAATATGAGTCATTTTATAAATAGTACACTTTAACATTAATATTTGCAGAAGACAAAGTCCAACTACAAGAGTAGATGATGTAATATCTTTTTGTTTTTAATATATATTGGTGTGACTTTGCATGGTGAAATTAATCAATAAAAAAACAATATTTAATATATGTGCAAAGATAAATTAATTAAATAGAAAAATTTATTTATTTAACATTTGAAGAAAGCAGTGATAACTAAATAATTCAAAAAAAAAATCATAATGTGATGGAGGGAAATTTGAATTTGAATTTGAAAAGGAAGAACTATAGTTTGTTGGAGAATGTTGTAAGAATGCTACAAATATGTGCTTTAGTGATATCTAGCAGAAGTGTTGTCGTTAATGTCAACATATTTCTCTGTCTGTAATAGTGATGCAGTGAACTGAGTTGGTTTTTTTAGCTTGTTGATGATCAAAGTTTGTGTATTAAGGGGTTTGTATAGGATTGTTCATAGATGATTTAGTGTAGTTTGCAGAGATCTGCATGAAGATTTGATTGAGTTATGGATATCTGTGTTATGGCTAGTTTTTTAGTTGTTCAATGCTGTTAGAGTGTCAATATTTTGATCTGCATTGCTCCACATTGTAATATCTTGATCTATGGATTTGGAGGAATGTTTGGGATGATAATGTGTATATTCAATTTAAATGGTTCATGGTTTGGAGCTCCGCAAGTGGTTTTTCCAAGTTGACAGTCATTGCAATTAGTGTTTTTGAAGTTCAGTATGATGATGATGTGATTCTAGTAATCTGTGTTATTGCGGATGTTGTAGTGGTAATTCATGATGCATGTGGATGTTTCTGGATCATTTGCCTTTTGTGTTGGTGGTTGGCATTGATCATTGTGCATATAATTGATGGCTTTCTCTGGTGTGTTAGTGTTCTTCATGTTTTTGGTCGACCAGATGCTTGTAGCATGTTGTGGATGTTCGATGCATAATTATTGGAGGTATTTCGCATTCGAGGCCTGTGATATGGGTCTATGCTATGTCTTGGCTGACATTGCTTGGTCTGCATGTGATAATGTAGCATATGATGTTATATTTTTGTAATTAGGTGGTGTGTGTTGAGCCGACCTTGATGATCTTCACAAGGTTGATGTCATGTATAAATAAATGTAATATCTTTGTAATTGAGTGTAATGTGGATGAGTGTATGAGAAAATAATATATTAATCTTTTGGAGGCAAAGAAGAAGTGTGAAGAAAAGGAAATTGTTATGTTCTTAACTAGAACTATAACCAGGCATTAGGAGATTCTACTCTTCAACTCATTATCTTCTAGATATGATCCAAATTTGTTTGTAAGACAATGAGTCTTCCTTGGGTTGTAGCCCTTGTTGTTTTTGAGTAGTGAGCTCTAAGTAGTGCACCTGAATGCATGTGCATTACCCATTGTAATATTTATATACTTCTAACAAAGTTTCATCATATTGTGGGTAGGTTCCCACCGTGGTTTATCCCTTGGCTGGGTTTTCCACGTCAAAAATCTTGGTGTTGTGTGTTCTTATGTTGTGTTGTTGATTCATGCTTTCATGGTTAATTGTCAGATCTGATATTTGTTGGCAGTTGACACTCATTGGAATCATATGTTGTCATTGATGGCAACAAGATCCTATTGAAGGCATATACTGACATATACTGGTACTTGTCGACATACATCGAGGGATACTAGCATTGAGTATTCAGGGTCATCACCGGCATCGGCACCAACATCCAACATTTCAGTGAAGCCGACATCAGTCTGGATCCGAAAGGTTTTATTGTAAAATCATTTTGTAATTATTGTATTGGGCCGACATTGTATATCTTTTGCATTGTCATCTGACATAAGGAATATTGTTTGTAAGGGTATATAAGTCATTCTGTTAGGTCATTTTTAGGATGTGATATAGGAGAATAATAGCATAACTGTGTGATGTGAAGGATATGTATGTAGATCATTTGTATGCGAATGTACTATCATGTTATGATCAGTAGATAGTTTGTAAATCATTCTTGGAGGAAGAGGAGATACCGATAGAAGGTTAAGGGTTTATGAACTGGTACATAACAGAGCTTTAACCGGAACTCTTTTTGGCATTGCAGATGCATTTTGTGAGTTCATCAGTACTATTTTATTTCAACAGAAGCTTGTAGTCAGTGAGACTCTTTTGTGTTGAGCAGCACATGCTCTAGGCAATGTGCCTTCCTACATGTGTAGGCCCCCATGCTATGTAATATCTTTCATACGGCCAGTGAATTGATATTGTGGGTCACAAATCCCATCGTGGTTTTTCCTCTTTGAGGTTTTCCATGTATAAATTGTGTGTGTTATGGTGTTCATTTATGTGGTTGGTTTATTTGCTTAATGTTATATGTTTCTTCATTTACCAGTTTATATTTGTATGTTATAAAAGGTTAAAATCTTGTGTTACCAGCAGAACACTGATTCACCCCCCCGACTGGGATACCTATGTACAGTTTCTAGAGAAGGCTTACTCAAAATTTTTGAGATTGGTCAAGCTCCAGTAAAGTAATCTATAATTATTCTTTAATTCTTTCACCGATCTTTGGAATTGATGTCGAAGGGGGAGTATATGTATGTGAAAAAGATGTATGTAATCCTAAGGGAAGGATAGGAAAAGTATATTGCTGACAGGGTCAATCAACTCAGGGGTAGCATGATTCATTTTTCAATTGAACTGGCAAGGAATCCATTTTTCACATGAGTGTTGCCATCAATGCCAAAGGGGGAGATTGTTGGCAATTGATACTCATTGGAATCATATGTTGTCATTAATGGCAACAAGATCCTATTGAAGGCATATACTAACATATACTAGCACTTGGAGACATACACCGACGGATATCGACATTGAGTATTTAGGGTCATCATCGGCATCGACACCGACATCGACACCAACACTGACATCCAACATTTCAATGAAGCCGACATCAGTCTAGATCCAAAAGGTTTTATTGTAAAATCATTTTGTAATTATTGTATTGGGACGACATTGTATATCTTTTATATTATAAGCCAACATAAGGCATATTGTTTGTAAGGGTATATAAGTCAGTCTTTTAGGTCATTTTGAGGATGTGATATAGGAGAATAATAGTAGAATTGTGTGATGTGAAGGACATGTATGTAGATCATTTGTATTCGAATGTAATATCATGCTATGATTAGTAGATAGTTTGTAAAGCATTCTTGGAGGAAGAGGAGATACCGATAGAAGGTTCAGGGTTTATGAATCAATACATTAAAAGAGCTTTAACCAAAACTCTTTTTGGCATTGCAGATGCATTTTGTGAGTTCATCAGTATTGTTTTATTTCAGCAAAAGCTTGTAGTTAGTGAGACTCTTTTGTGTTGATCAGTGTGCTCTAGGCAGTGTGCCATCCTGCATGTGTAGGCCCCCATACTATTTAATATCTTTCATATGGCCAATGAATTGATATTGTGGGTCACAAATCCCACCATGGTTTTTCCTCTTTGAGGTTTTCCACATATAAATTCTGTGTGTTATGGTGTTCATTCATGTGGCTGGTTTATTTTCTTCATGTTATATGTTTCTTCATTTACCAGTTTATATGTGTATGTTATAAAAGGTTAAAATCTTGTGTTACTGGCAGAACACTGATTCACCTCCCCCTGTCAGTGTTCTTGGGTTTGTTGTATTCCAACAATATTAAGTTTAATTTGTGTAATTTTTTTGAGACAACTGATTCACCCCCCCTCTCAGTTGTCTGTTTGGAATCAGAGCTATTTTATCAATTGGTATCATAGAAGGTTCCTTTGAAGAAGCTTAACCACTTGAGGTGACCTAGGATGGCATCTTACAAGAAGGACAATATGAGATTTTATGATACTAATTACTCTCTTTGGAAGAGCCGCATGGAGTGCCATCTAAGATGCATTGGTGAAGCTTACTAGACTATTACAAACAACAAGTATACTATTCCTACAAATGGACTTACAACTCTAGATGAGATAAAGGAAGCTAAATGCAATATTAGGGCTAAGGAAGCAATGTTGAGTATCTTGACAGATTATGAGATGACAAATGTTATGGAATTGTAGACCGCTCATGAGATCTGGAAGAAGTTGGAAACCCTGTATGATGGTGACATCTATGTGAAGATTGCTAAGTTGCAAAGCCTAAAAGGAAAGTATGAGATGTTGAGGATGAGAAAAGATGATAACATCACTTCTTTTATGCAGAAGGTGATAAGCATGTAAAGATGAATAATTCAATCAAATTGAAAAGAACAATGCATGGATTCTTGTTCCCAAACCTAAGGACAAAAATGTAATTGGAACTAAATGGGTCTTCCGGAATAAATTGAATGAGCAAGGTTAAGTTGTTAGGAACTATTGTCCTTGATTTTAGTGTGGCTAAAATCATGAGGTAGCCCTACAAAATTAGTCCATTTTGTACCTCACATCCTCCGGGAAAGGTTGATCGACTCCATTGGTTAGCCTCTTTTGCTTTCCACCTTTTGTTTTTCTTATTTTTAAGTTCTTTTGATTTTGCAGTTTTTCCTGTAGGTCGGACTTTAAAGTTTGATCTGTAGGGTCTTCCTTTGTTAGAATTGCATATCAGACTTTAAATTTTGATGTGCAATATTTTGGTTCTTTCCCTATAGATCAGACTTTAAAGTCTGACCTGCAGGTAGTTCTTCTCCTACAAATCAGACTTTAAAGTTCGACCTACAGGGACTTTCTCCCCTGCTCATAGACTTTAAAGTCTGATGTGCAATTTGGAAAGAGAGGCTTGCATGTTGGACTTTAAAGTCCGAATTGCAAGGAGTTTTATCCTGCATGTTGGACTTTAAAGCCCAACATGCATGGCGTGCTTCGCATTAATGTTGGCATTAATTGCTTAATCAAAGGGTTTATTTATTAATTTTTGTGTCTTTATTTCTCATTTTTCTTGCTAATTGATGCTCCTCGCATGCGCTCCTACTCTCCTCCTCCATTTTGTCTCTCGATCATCTTGTTGATTCCCTCTTTCTGTCGATCACTATGGTTGAGGTAGGTTTTATTTTGTTTCAGGTTTATTTCCTTTGTTGCATTTTCGTTTTGATTTGTTTTCCATTTTCCCTTTGTCTTAATTTTTGAAATTAGGGGCACATCGGACTCTAAAATCCAATTGCCCCTGATTTCTTTCTTCCCTTTTCTTAACCTGCATGTCGGGTTTCAAATCTTGACATGCAGGGTGATGGATTAATATGTCTCCTACATATCAAACTTTAAAGTGCGATATGCAGGAGATGTCCTTCTTGCTAATAGGTTGAGTTTTAAAACCTGACGTGTTAGCAGGAGGATTTTGTCTTACATATTGGACTTTAAAGTTTGATATGTAGAATCGGTTTACCCAGTTGACATGTCAGGTTTTAAAACCCGACATGTCAACCATTGTTCTTCCCTAGCACATCGGACTTTAAAGTCCGGTGTGCTGAACTTTAAAGTCTGGTGTGCTGATAGTTTTTCCCCACTTTGCACATCGGACTTTAAAGTCCGATATGCAAGGAAGATGTTTTTCCCTAGAAATTTTGATGCTTAAGGTGTAGATCAAAATTTTTTCCTCGACCTGCCAGTTTTTAACAATTTTGTTCCCAAGTCCGTTCTGGCTCCAAATTCTTGATCCATTTGATAAAGTTCGGTTTTCTGATGATGATGATGATTATCAAAAAAGCTAATCCTCGGTGCTGGATGCAGTAATTTGCAAATGTCAAAGCCCTCTCAAGATGAATCAAAGCCTTCCTCAAGTCAATTAGAATCCTCACCAAACAAACCATCAACAAAAAGATGAAGTACAAGTATGATAAATACTTGAATATGTATCCAGAAAGCTCAGTTGACTCCAATATCAAGGAGATAAAGGATATAGAAATTGGTCATGTCAATATGAAGGAGTTCATTGATCAAGTTGAGAAAGCTCCTTCATGCTTAACAAACCTGATCAAATCAGAGCTACACAAATATGCTTCCTTCCTAGTCGCAACTCATGATCCAGACTTTGTACTTGCAGTGGTGGATCATTTTGATCCAAATAAAAGACAAGTAAAAGATGTCGATTAGGATGTGGTTATGACATTAGACAATGTTTTCTTTAATAGTGTATTCAAGGGCTCTTTAGTTGAGGAAGTGGGTGACATTACTCAGGAAAGCGCTTAAGAATATTTTGAGAAAAATGAGGTAAAGTGTAAGAAAGTAATTAATACAGTTTTTCTCTCTACTGCTAGAAATTCCACCACTTCAAGATGGCCAAAGTATTTTCATAGAAGCGACTTCAATGAGGAATATAATGATATGGTTACCATGTTGCAACGAGTAAAAGGCCTGAAAGATTCTCACTATTTTCAAAGTTGGATGTGTTACTATATGAATATAATAAGAAAAGGAGCTACCAAGATAGATTGGGGTGAGAAGATCAGTGATGCACTCTATGCACAATTGAAGGAGGTCAAAATAACATTGAAATTGTACATGACCTCATACCTTGTAAATGCAGCCACCTCCATGAGGCAATATCTAGGTTTGTCTATAAAGGGTGATAGGAGGTTAGTACCTGTTTGAAATTATTATGATCAACTCATAATCAATAATAAAGGGAGTCATTTCATAAGAGTCAATGATGCATTCTTTGCTGTATGGAAATGTATGTTTGATAAGGAATTACAAAAGAAGAGACTTTTAGAGGCAACATACAATAAGGTTTCTCATTTTGGATGTGTCTTTCTCCAGTTCCCAACATTCACTTACATCCACATAGGATGTTTCATAGGAGAACCATTTATTTTACCCAGTGTTGGAATTGTGTTGTCATTGATGTCAACCAGTATGGGTTGACCACTGGTAGAAGAGATGTATGTGCAACACTATTATGAAGGAGTACAAGATGTGATATCTTGGATATCACCTTGTGTTGCAGAACACTGGTAAAGGTAAAGAAGATGACCTTAGGAGTCATCAGTACAAAAGTTAGTGTCTGACATATATAGTGAGATAGAGAGGTGTTTGAGTGGGTGTTTGATGAAGATGCATAATGTTATCTAAATCACATTCACACCAAAAGAGAAGATTGAATAGATCACTGGTGTGCTGTGAGGCTGCAGAACTACAGGACCCTCATCGGTTGAAGATGCAATCATCATGGGAAGCAATGACTGACAGTGAATATGCTCACACCGGTTTACATGTGCCTATTTGAAGATATGCTCCACAAATAGGGAACTCACATGAGCATATGACAAGGTGTTACTCCACTAAGTAAGTGGGCCTTATCTCCTATATGCATTGAGTGCATTATAGTTTGGTGAGATAAGAGTGAAGAGGTAAAGGCAAGGACTTGAAGGATCACACTAGATCCACCAGTGAATTGAGGGAATGTAGATACGGTTAGAGGAGAATGGTCTAACCGATGAAGGAGTCTAGTGAAGGTTGATGACTGGTGTCATCATGAGTGATAATCGGTATGTAAGTCCACCGATAATATGTGCAAGGTGCAGATGCAGACGAATCTCCACCTTGGGGAAATGAGAAAATGAGCTTTCTCAAGAAAGACATGTCTGATGACTGGTCAAGGTGGTCAACTCACAGATCAGGAAAATGCAGACATGATGAGGTTACCAGTACAGTGTGCGATATTGGCAGGGTTAGGAAACTGATAGAAAAGAGGAACCGGTAGAGTGGCTGGTCAATGATCCTATCTAGAACAACATGTAGTGCCAAGCTGGCAGTTGGTCGATATGGATGCCACATGGAATCAACGTGGCAAACTTGCGTTTGGATAAAGATGGAATGACAACAACACAAATCATAGGACATGTTGTAGAGCTATTGCAGGGGTTTGAGGCTTGAGGTCTGGATGATAGCTACAAGTCAGCTAAGAGGAATTGAGAAGATCGAGGTGATGGAGGAAATAGCATGACAGATCTTTCATGTTTTGACCAAGAGATCAGCTATTAGGGTAAAAAGAAAGTCGCCAGAGATGAAAGGCGTGATCGAGGAGATGCATAAATAGTGAAGTCGTGCAGATTGACAATTTGAAAGATTGGATCTGACAAGATTTGAAAAGATCTGATTGGATTTGGTTTGCCTCAAGGATGGTGAGGAAACCCTAATCACCCAGATTTTGTATTAGGTTTTGGTGGGAAGTCTGGGATATAAGTGTGAAGGCCAAAGAGATTAGTTGTTGTTGCTGAATAGAAGAATATTGTGTGATTGCAAAGTGAAAGACGTATGCAAGTAAGAGCAAATCAGCCAAGTGCTCAATGAGCATCTGAGAAGAGAGTGGGAGTGAGAGAGAACCAGGTTGAACCATTCAACTAGTTGGAGAGAAGAACTAGTAGGGTTCGTACTGGCAAAGCAAAAGTGAAGGAGGTTGTAGAGAAGATAAATAGAGAACCGAAAAAGAGTAGAATCAATGAAGAGAAGAGCAATGAGGAGGAGATTTAGTGAGAGCACTACAAAAGAGAGATAAACTAGTAGGGCTTACCAGTAGTGAAGCAACAGGTGAAGAGCAATAGAGAAGTGAGTCGGTGAAGCAGAGAAGGTATCTTACCGACAGAGTAAGATATATATAATGGTTGCAAGATTCACTTGTAACAGGATAACTACTTATGTATTTGAAGCTTACATTGTGAACACTGACTTGTAGCTCAGTGCAGGGGTTGTAGCTCCTTGGTTTGGTGCCCTAAAGTTAGGGGTTGGTGCCCTAAAGTCAGGGGTTGGTGCTCCTTGGGTTGGTGCCCTAAACTTTGTAACTGTGTTTTATTGTGAGGTTGGATTTGAGCAGTAGACTCCAACAACATTGCTCACCGAGGTTTTTCCCATATTGGGTTTTCCTCGTATATGCTGGTGTTATGTGATGTCCCCTTGTGAGTGTGTTTGCATTTGAGTTAGTCTCCTCCATAACTGGTAAGTCTATATTGGATTAAATCTATCAACCGGTATGCTCACATAGGATTGCAAAAGGAAAAAAGATTTGAGAACCACTGATTCATCCCGCCCGCTCTCAGTGGTGTATTGTGTCTAACAATTGGTATCAGAGCATAGGTTTCTAGTTAGAAGAGTGTTCTCCAACTTGGGTAGATTTTGGCCTAAGGACACAATGGTATGTTTAGTGTCAATCTCTGCTCCTATATTTGATGGTTCAATCCTTTCTATTTGGAGTTGTAGAATAGAAGTTTTCCTATCCTCTTTAGGGTTTTATGTATGGATGTCAGTAGTTGATGGTCTCCATAGAAAGGTTAGTCTTCCTATCGGATTTGTAGAAGAAAGAAGAAACCAGTGCAATGAAGAAGCCATGAAGGCTATATTCAGTGGAATCATCAGTGATGTCACTTCACACATGGACACGTGTAAAACAACAAAGAGCTTATGTAAAAGATTGAAGAAGCTCTATGGAAATGAAACCTCAACTATAGAACTAGAAATTAAAACAAATATGAGAAATACCTCTCATATTTATCAAGATGATGAAGATGGATCTACTAGCAGCCATAGTAGTGATGAAGAAGGAGCTCAACTCTTCATGGCCCAAGAATCTGAAAGTGGTCGGGCAAAAAGTTCTCCTCAACAAGATGTGTTGAGTAGTGATGATGATGAAGAGGAAGACATGGTAGATAGATCTATCCATCAAGCCCTTCTGATGATGAAGAAGTAGCAGAAGTTGACCTTGAAGGAGAGCTTGTAAATACACTTGAAGAACTCAATAGAGTTAGAAGGGAATACAAGCTATTCAAGAATGTTGCTATTGTGGAGCATAATTGGTTAGTCAAATGCCTTAAAGAATCTGAGAAATGCATCTCAGAGTTGAAGACTCAGGCAAAAGACACCAATAAATGTTGGTGTGAAGATCTAGCCTCTCAGCTAGAGATAAAAGACAAAAACCTTCAATGGCTGCTTGGAAAGAACAAAAGCCAAACCTTCCTATTTAGATATACTCCTCGAAAGAAGGTTTAATTGACCACAACTGGTGTCAACTTGCAAACAAAAGTAAAGATCAATGCTGCAAAAAGAAATAATCATGCAGATCCCAAAGGTAAAAGGAAGATGGGAGAAGAAAACTTCACCGAAAGCAAGAAGATGAGGAAGCAAGTGTGGGAGAAGAAGAAGAGATCAGATGAAACAAGTGCTCAAAATGGACAAATGAGAATCCATTCTAAAAAAGGAAAAGATGGGGATGCAAAATTGGCAAGATCTCCTCATGCATGGCAAAGTAAATATGTAAGTCATATGCCATCATTTACTGGTTACTACTTTGCATGCAATGATTATGGCCATAAGGTAGAAGAATGTAGAAAGAGATCTAGAAAGGATAATGTAGGTGTTGGGTCTCAAATCAATAGATTGGATAGGTTCTAAGGAAATGCCAAATCCTATGCTCAAACCCTCCAATTGACTTGGCCAACTTATAGAGTGAACCTATTTGGTTACTAACTCTCTCACTTTCGGCTCTGCGGGACCTAGGCGGGTATACCTACTCGCTACTTGTTCCTTCAACTAATGCTTTTTATACCATATTTAGTGTCTTGATCTGACTTCCTCCTATCTCAGAATGGCATAAGCTCCTAGGATGGAGATATAGCAGATGAGTTCAAGATTGTTGTTCTAGAATCTATTTGATCTTTGTGCTTGAAATATATATACACACTATTGCTAATTTATTCTAGAATTCCTACTCAGCTACTCCTATTACTTTTCATGTGAAAGTATGAATTGATGAATTGTATTTATAGATGACCAGAGCCTTTCTTTGTTGTTTGGGCTATAGAGTCTTTATATCTCTTTAGGACTTATTGTGTAAACTTATGAGGCAATTTTTAAACCCACCCCCTCTCGATGAGTCTGTCAGTTACTATTTTTTATGAGCTCTAATTCAATGTCTATATTGTAAACTGCCTGAATGAATTTAACTCTAACCTTAAGAGACCATCCAAGGAAGAAATACAAGGAACAATTACAATTCGCAAGTAAATCTTTTTGATCCAAATCTACAATATGAAACACATAATTTTACTGGAAGAACACAAATAACCTTATCTCCTTTAGATAATATCATAAGCAACTACCTATAGAAAAATGCAGTAATCTGCAACACATGCAAAGGAAAAACAACTGATTATATTATATATATTCACCAAAATTGTACAATGTTAAGCCTGAGGCTATAATCTACTCCTTTCTCTAACTCCCATCCATATTACAAAATCTCCCTCCTTTATATGAGAGTATACATTATCACCAAGCGTTGTGGCTTTTCAACATATAACCGTTAACTAACACTTTTGTTTCGAACATTACTTCGACTAGGTATTTTCTCCCTTCTTCGAAATGTTGTATTCAGTCACTATGGTTGTCTCCTCACTGATACCTATCTGATATCCATCGGGTTTTTATGTTGAAGAAACCTTGGACTTCGGTGACCTCCTTTATTTTTCCACCAAAATACCTCTTCCATCGATATCACTATGCCCCATTGATGAATGGATCTATTGTCTCACTGAAGCCTTTATTTATCCTCTCTTGTCATCTTCCACCAATAAAGTTGTATCGACAAAGCAACACATATTGGAGACATGCCTTTTAGCCTCCTCGAAACCTATTTCCTCATTGATATATATCTAATGTCCATCGGGTTTCATGTCGAAGAAACCTTGGGCTTCGGTAACTTCCTTTATCCTTCCATCGAAACACTTTTTCTATCGACATCACTACACTCCTTCGATGAATGGGTCTATTATTTCATCGAGGCCATCTTTCTTTTGATGATTTGCTTCCACTATCATCTTTCATCGATGAGCTCATTAGTAATCTTCCTCGATAAAGTTGCATCGGTAAAACCAAACATATCGATAACATGCCTTTTAGCCTCCTCAAAACTCATATCCTTATCGATATGTTTTATCAATGTAGCTTCCTTTTGTTTGATCAATATCATTCTTTCTAGAAGAACACTTCTTTCGGTAAGTTTTCTTCATGTTGCACAATTGGTATTATTTCCTCTGAAGCCTTTTCCCGTCGATGAAAACCGTCTCTACTTTCTTCGATATCCTCTTTCGGTGGAATCATTGCTTTCAATGAGTCCTTTTTAGAGTTCCTCAGTGTTCCCTTTCCTTCGATACCCTTTTTATATCGATGAGACATCACTGGGTCTCATCGATATTTTTTGAATTTTGGATATTTTGATAGAATGCTATTAGACTTGTTCGATAACTTATGGTTATTACGGTATCAATGAAAATGATGATTTCTTGAAAAGATAGATGGCTTCTATGATTTAATTTCTCAAATCAAGATATTTTACTTAATTCAGATTTGATGCTCAATAGTGGCTTTGATTGGGGATGGGGGTATGCTACGGATACCTTCAAGAATCTAGACTCTTTGGTTTATGTATAAGGAAAAGAAGATCTAAAGGAAATGTGGTTTTTACAATGGCAATGAAACATAAACTATTGTACATGAAGAAGTCCCTTTTTAAGAAAAGAAGTTTTTTAAGAACTGTCCATGCACTGACAATTCTTGAATTTCTCCTATAGTATTTTGGAGAAAATAAGATTCTTTTCCTGCTTTATCCACAATCACATATGGTCCAAGCCATAAAGCCTCAAACTTGCCATGTTTACCCTTATTTTGACTCCTAGCATTCCACATCAAAACCAAATCACCAGTTTAAAATTTCCTATCTGTTGTTTGTTTGTCATACAACCTTTTCATCCAATTCTAGATTTTAATGTTTTGTTTCTAAGCTTCTGCCCTGACTTCATCGAGCTCTATCAACTACATCAGCCTTTCTTGTAAAGGGTCATCAATCTCTATCCCTCCTTGTGTTATGAATTTATATACTAGTAAGAGTTTATCCAAAGGGAGTCTAACCCTTTTACCATAGACCAGTTCATATGGAGAATTCCCTGTAGATTTTCTTACTATCACTCTATCTACCTATAATGCTAAATTTAATTTTGAATCCCATGCCTTCTTATTTTGTCCTAACATCTTTTTGATGATTTTTAGGATGTTTTTGTTACTTGACTCGGCCTGCCCATTACCTTGAGGGTGATATGGGGATGAATGAGATATTATAATGCCATAATCCCTGCATAAAGCATTATATTCTTTGGACCTGAACACCATGGCGTTATCAGAGATGATCCTTGTAGGAACACCGAATCTAGTGATGATATTTTCCAGTATGAATCTTATCACCACCTTACTGGTAGCTTGTTTAGTAGGTATTGCTTCCACCCAGTTGGTAAAGTAATCTGTGGCAACCAAGATCCATCTATGTCCCCCACTTGATTTCTTTGATATTTCTCCTATAAAGTCTATTCCCCACTATTGAAATGGTTCTTCAACTTGCATTGGTCTTAGTGGGAATGATCCTTCATATTTCATTTTGCCCAAAAATTTCTGACAGGCCTCGCATTTCCTAACATAAGCATAGGAATCATTGAAGACTTGTGGCCAAAAATAGCCAGCTCTCAATATCTTGTGTGCGGTAGTTTTGGCTGAGAAATGACCACCACAAACCCCTTCATGCATCTCTTGTAGGATTTTCTCTGCTTGATGTTCATCTAGGCATAACAATAATATCCCATCCCTATTCTTCCAGTACAAATCTCCATTGGTGATCACATATCTTGCGGATTTTAATTTCAGTGTTCTCTTTTGATTATCAGTCATATCATCTGGACATTTTATGTGTTTGAGATAGTAAATGATGTCTGTATACCAGGCTGTATTTTCAATACTGAAGCTGGCTTCATCCATGCCAACCTTATTTACCTGAAATTCTTCAACCTCTACTCCTACCATAAGTTTAGCTAGTCCCTGGCATTTGATAACTTGGGAAATTTTGAGCTCAATATTGAATTCTTGAATCTGATTGATCCATTTGCACCTTTTCCCTGTGACCTCAATCTGCCTGAATATGTCTTTTATCATTGTATTAGGAATATGTGCTATGACTTCTGCACCTACCAAATATGGTCTGAATTGTTTTAATGCTTTTACCAGGGTAGAAGCTTGCTTTTCATTTAGGTTGTATTTAATTTCAGATGAATTCAGTGACTTACTGAAATATACAATAGGTTGTTCATAATTATCCTGGTTCTTTTGTGGCAAGACTGCCACTACTATATGGCATGATGCAAATGAAAAAACCAAGAAGGGTTTATTAAAATATGGGGATATCAATACTGGTGCCTCAAATATTTCCCTCTTTATGTTTATAAATGCATCTAATGCCTCTACATCCCAATAAATTCTAGATTCCTTTTTCAACATCCTCACTATAGGTTTTATGATATTTGCAAAATTAAGGATGAACCTCCTGACAAAATTGATTTGTCCAAAAAATTATTGAATAGCTTTGATAGTCTTTGGGATGGCACTTCATTTATTGTAGCTATTCTTTCAAGGTCAATTTTCACCCCTTCCTTGAATACTATGTGTCCTAGGTGTTAGGCCCAATATGGAAAGCTAATGTACAGAGAGGGGAGGGGTGAATCAGTACTACAAATCCATTCTTCAATAATATCTTCACTGATATGCATAAACCAAAAGCTAATGTAACATAACATAAAGCTAAAATAAATAAATAACAATCATACATGATTCACTCCTATACGTTAGGAAGTAGGAAATCATCACAAGACAAGATAAACATAATAGCTCAATCACAAATGCATTCATTGCAATGATCTATCCTAAACAACATCCAATAGAGACATGAGATAAAAGCATTCAAAAATGAAAGATTATGCAAACTGGATGACGATTTGAATGCTCCTTCCATGTGGCTCCATTGTTCTTTCCTCTTCAAATGGTTGGATTGTGGATCTCACCTACAAATGCACACACACAATTGAAAGCAAGTAGACAAGATTATTGATCAAGAGTACTAGAAATTCGATAGTCTGATTACCAATTAGCGGCTAGGGATTTGATTGAAGAAAATCATCCAATTTATAGAAGAATTGGAGGGATGACAAGATTAGCATGATCCAATTCAAATGGAAATTGCAAATCAATTGTGTCAATTATGACAAATTATGACAAATTATGCACTTTCTATGCAAAATTTGTTGATTGATAATTTATGACAAATTATGACAACTTCTATGTCAAAATTGATTGATTGTCAATTATGACAAATTATGACAAATTGAAATGTCATTCCCATGGAATTAGGAGATGAAATAGAAGGGAAAAGAAATTAGAAATTAAGAAAATTAAAATTGAAATTGATGAAAATTAGGAATTAGAAATTAGGTAAATTAATTAATAATTTTTCATTTATTAATTAATTCACAAAAAGAGGAATAATTAACCAATTAAATGAACATTTAATTGCGATGAGAAGACTTAGAATAAATAAGTAAATTATTTAATCCTAGAGGAAGAAAATGATAAGCAAGGTTAAATGACTAAATCATGAAACCCTAGAAGGTGAATTAGCAATGTAAGGATGACAATTAGGTCTTGATTGAAGATAATTAATGTCGATTCGATCATGATTTTGAATTGATAAATGACCAGTGTTGATAAATGATTTGATTGAGGTTGGTTGACAAAAATCAATGACAAATTGACCAAATTGACATGATTGAAAAGGACAAGGATCGATGATGAATCGATCGCAATATGACAAGATTGACAAGGACAAAGATCGACCAAAATCATGACTGAAGATTGTTGTCGACAAGACCAAATTTGAGAACGAGATGATTGAAGAATGTGGAAGAATGACTCGATGTTCACAAATGATAAAAACCAAGTGCGTGACATAGGAGAAATGTTAATGCGATGCAAAAACCTAAAATGAGGCAATGCGCAAATGTTAAAGTATGACCTCGCAAGCGTTGACCATTTTTAGGTGTCTACATTTTGCCCCTCTTTGAGACAATGCGATTTTAAGCGTTGTTTCAAAGAACAATAATGAAAATGCCCCAGATGCTGACAATGACATATGCATGCCCCAGACAATAACAAATGACATATGCATGCCCCCTCGAGGAATTGGCCGGAAACATGCAGAAAACAGGCCAATTGATCGATAAAAATGACAGGATCGAACGGACTGACAAGACTGACGGAAGAAATGTTAGTAATAAGAAATTAGACAGAGGACGGGTAGAGATGAAAAAATTGCTTTCAGTAATGCACTTTGTAGGTGAGAACCTTTATTTTTATGTAGCAAAATGGATGCGTAGCATCATGGCATTGAAGGCCAGAGCTGAAATGCAACCCTTTTTGCAAAAGACAAACACATCATAGACAAACGACAATCACAATCAAAAAAGAAAGAGACCATGAGCCATCCCGATCACTCTAAATCACTCAGTGACATCATCAAGAAACATAGGAACATGATTGAAGCCAAAGATAAATCAATAAAAAGATAAGATACACAAATTCAAGCAAATCAGACAAACATCTTGATCTTCATTGTCAAAAGTTGAAAGTGCTGATAGGACGATCATGCTGTCTGGTTTCAGGAAATGCGGTACCCCGTCTAAGACAGGACATAATCTGGTTTCGAGTATACCACACCCTATATAAGACCCATGATAATAGGAACAAGGACAAATGATTTTGATGCCGATATTCGATTGATATGACAGTTTGGATTAGTTTGTATGTTTGGTTTTGATTGAAAAAGTTCATCTGTTAATGTGTGATTTCATTAAAGCACAGTGTTTGATTGCGAGTCATTGGATGTATACTCAGTGATTTATCTATGCATAGAGGAGTTATTTATTGCAAAATGTTTGTTTTTGTTTTTGGAGTTTTACAAATTTTTTTTTTTCATTTTTTTAGGACTTTATTTGATTTTTTTGATTTTTTTCAGGACATTATTTGATTTTTATGACTTTTTTCAGGACATTATTTGATTTTTATGAATTTTTTCAGGACATTATTTGATTTTTTATGATTTTTTTTCAGGACATTATTTGATTTTTATGAATTTTTTTCAGGACATTTTTCAATTTTTAGGATTTTTTTCAGGACATTTTTCAATTTTTAGGATTTTTTTTAGGACATTTTGAAATTTTTAGGATTTTTGCCCCCAGTGTCTAGCAAGGCAAGGAATATGACAGGTGAATAAATAGGCTTTCTAAAATGTTGGTGGATAGAGGGAAAACAAAGGCCTTTTATCATGGAGACAATGCGGATGCAATTTTCAAGGGCTATTGCGTGATGGGACAAGAGACTAGATATGACAATGTATAGCAGTGACATGGCATGAGGGACATGTCAAGAGGTTTTTGAAAAATATGTTTTAAATTTTGCGTCCTTATGTCAGATCAAGATCAAGGGATGGAAAAAGTGTATGGATAGTGATAAGATATGGCTAGGATAAGCAAGACCAAGAATGGATAAGGGACATGGACTGAAGGTCGGGGTAGGATACGCGATGGTGGCAGAAAGTTGCAATAAGCTAGGGAATATGGATGAAAGGTTATAAAAAGCAAATGGATAAATGACCAAAAGCTATGATGGACTAAAAACTGCAAACAAGATGCATGATGCTCATGAAGATCGTCAGCCTTGTCAAGATCAAAGGTGGAAAGGGAAAATGGACATGAGGGACAATAGTATATGAAGGAGTAATGACATGGTATGATAGGATAATGAAGGGCAATAAGATATGAAGGAGGAAACCTACCCCCAAGTGTGGTGTGCAAGAAGTTCATAAATTATGCATGATGCCTATTTGCCAGGTTTTCATCATGGTACTTGCCTAAGGCGCCTGTTTGCCAGGTTTTCACCAGTGGATGAATTATTTTTCTTTATTTTTTTCTTTTTCTTTTTCACTTTTTTTTTTTTTTTTTGACTTTTTCAGAAGAAGATGGACACATGATAGGGGATGGAAGAAGGACTCAAACATCTTTTTATTTGGATAGTAGCCTTGAAAAGAATGGACCATGACCTTTAAAAGTATGCTCAAAGACGTTGGTAGGATAAGGACATGGAAAATGAGATGAAACTAAGGCAAAGATTTATGCAAAAGATTGGATCAAAGGGATCGAGGGATGGAAAATATGCATTGGATAATAGGTAGGGTATTGGAAGAATTGGGCTTCAGTGGATGGAAATGAAGGCAAGATCGACATTGGCACACCCCTTGAGGGGTGATGGATTGATGGAGGAAAGACGTATTTTGGATATTGAGATTTTGATGGAGGAATAGCTTGGGATTTTGGGACATAAGGGCCCAAAATGGATGAAGGAGGTGATGGAGAAATAGACTTGGAAGGTTTGGATGGAGGAATAGCAATTTTGGATGCCAAGTTTGATGTTTCTCTTTGGGCTTCAAGGAGCTTCTTGGGAATCCACATGGTTTTTGATGTTTCATGCTTTTGTGGTTCCTTGGAGTGCATTACTTGCACAAGGGATTTAGGAACCCATATATATTTTGACTTTGCTTTATTTTGCTCAGTGGGCCTTTGTGGCCTTTTGGATATTTCCTTTTCTTTATAGATCATATTGCTCTTTGTTTTGACATGTCGATTAGATTGGACATGTTGATCTTTGAATACATGTGGATTTCTAGACTTACGACTTTTATGCTTGGCATCCAAATTGCTTGGAAGAGGGAATGAATGTTGGTGTGGATGGGAATGATATGGAGGCCTGTGGGATTGATGGAAAGTTCTCCAAGATGTGTGCCTTTGCTGATGTTGCATAGGAGATGGAGGGATATAGGGACCTAGAATGGATGGAAGCGATGATGGGGAAGGTGGACATTTGGATTTTGACTTTGAAGGGATACCAATGCCTTGAGTGTGAGCTCTGTAGCCATGACCATTAGTATACTCTTTGATATGAAGGGGTTCTTGCTTGTGAAGGTCTACCCCTTTGCCTTTATGAATATCTTGACTTGTAGGATACTCTTTTCTTTGGGAAGAAGACGCGAGTCCATTATGAGTTGGATATGATATGAGAGAAATAATGAGATCTTGAAGTGGATCAAATTGCACCAAAGTGGAAGAACCCATTATGCATGTCAAGGGTTCATGAACATCTTGCACTGACACGTTAGAATCATGAAGGGGATTAGGATCATGAGGGGGACTAGGATTGTGTAGTGGACATGGTTCAATGACAGGCTCTTCAAGAGATGGAATGGGAGAAATAATGGGATCATAAAAAGAAATGTGATCTTGGAGTGTATATGGAGCATTAGGACAAGGAGATGGAGGAACAAAAGGATCTTGTGGTGGATCTAAAGGAAGAATTTGATCTTGACAAGGAGGAAGATCATTGGAATCCTCTTTAAAGGTGCTTTTCTCTTGAATTTCAATGGGATCATCGGAAAGGATGGAAGGGATATCTGGAATGTCAATGGGATCTGAAAAGACATTTTTTTCATGAAATGGAAGGGGATCGTTTGGGATTGGATGGACTAGAATATCTTGATCTTGCTCAGGGAATGGAGTGTCAATAGGACTTTGGATAGGATGGACAAGAATAGGGGAATCATCGTGAGTGTCTGGGAACATGGGATCTTGGTCAACAATTGGATGGGATGATAAGGTTTCAGGATCTTGATCTTGATTTTCTTTAGGACTCATTTCTTCGCACTCTAAGTTATCCTCTTGACATGAGGTTGGACTTTGGATATGCATGGGGGATTCTGACAATGAATCAATGTTTTGGCATGAAGGAAATGCACTTTGAACATTCATGAAGGATTCTGGCAAGGAATCAATGCTTGAACATGAGGAAGAGGGACTTGGAATGGGGTCCTCTAAAATAGATAATGGCAATAAAGTGCATGGTGGCATTGGGTCTTGTATTTCTGAAACATGACAAGGATGTGCATCACGAATTGGATTATCTTGGCAATCAATTATGGATAGCTCTTGGATAATTGCATCCTTGGGTGTATTGTTTGATGAGGACAATATGGAAGGTTCTTGTGAAACTTCTAAAGGTGTAGGGATAGATGCCACTGGAGAGTCAATTTGTTTATCGGGGGATGAGGCATTGCTAGACATAAGTGTATTATCTTGATCTTCCTCAATAAACTCACTTGGTAGGTTCCTTAAGAGCATTGCAAAAAAGTCGCCTTTCTTTTTAGGTTTTGACATGATTGGATTTGGAATTTGAACTTGTTTTTGGTTTGATGTCATGTTTTGATATTGAACTAGATGTTGATCATTTTGGTTTGACATGTTCAAAATTCGGCTTGGTGCATGTTGCAACCTTTGTTTTTGAATGTCTGGTGGCAGTTGTTGACATTGATATGTTGGTTGAACTTGAACTTGTTGATATTCCACCATTGGTTGGACTGGACATTGTATAATTGGTTGGACATATTGTTGAAATTGGACCATTGGTTGTGTTGGTTGTATATGTTGGACAATTGGTTGAACCATTGGTTGTATTGGTTGAAAATCTGATTGATAGTAAACACCTTCTTGTTCTTGTTGTGGAGGCACATAATGTTGAAATTGATGTTGTCTCTTTTCTTGAAATTGTTTCATCATCTCTACTTGGGAGAGGAGAGCTGGCATGTCTGATCATTCAAGAAGAGATCTTACATCAATTGACTCAATCTTTGGATTTCGACCTGGAATTTTTTGAAACATTTTGGACATTTGTGATCTATTCTTTGCAATGTTTTTCACTCTTTGTTCCAATATCTCATTTTCTTGAGCTAGTTTCTCCTCTAGTTTTTGTATTTGGACATTTGTTTCATCATAAAGAGTTTTATCAATATAGCCTTGTTGTTGGGTTGGATAGAAGTGTGATTGCATTGTCGGTTGATATGTCAAACTTTGTTGCATCATTGGTACTTGTAACCTTGTTTCAATAGACATGTCACTATGCAAATGCAATATTTTTTTTGGAATTTTTTCAAGGATAATATATGATATGCAACTAAATGAAAACTAAATAAATGAAGATGCAAAATCTATGGCAAGAATGCAACCTATGTTTTTGGTTGTTTTTGAAGATTTTGACAAAATTTTGAATGCAAATCTAAAAGAGACCCTTGGGAAATTGGAATGATGTCTAGACCTTAAAGGACAAAAGGACTTAAATGACAAAGGACAAGATGACAATGTCTCCCCTATATGCTTGGATACTAAGCTAGGTTTGACCAAAATGACATTGATGACAAAAAGCCAAAAGGTTTGATAAGGTCTAGACTTCTTAACAATGACTTAGGGTTTATCAAAGATTTGGATTACTCAAGTATGACAAGACCTAGTTTTGACACTATATGCAAAAGGGACAATTACCATGCAAGTGACCCTAATATGATATGATAATGACTTAAGCTTAATGAAGAGACCTAGGGTATGCAAATATGAATGAATGACAATGGTATGACTTTAATGCAAGAGGACACATGCAAAATGGATGACCCCTATTGATATGCAAAGGAGTATGACTTAGGTGAAATCTAACCTTGGTACTTGACAATGAGCTTTGCAAAATGCAACCTAGGATGAACCTAAATGTAAGTGACATGAATGTTAAGACAAGATTTGGAACAATGTTTGATCATCATATTGGAAGATGTGCTTTGAACCTTGTTGAACTTTTGTTGGATGAATGTCTCTTGTATTTAACCTTGTTTTGAATCAATTTGGCTTGTTCTTGAAATGAGATGCAATTCAACTTTTGACAAACAAAGAAGACAAGATATTTTAACATAGACTCAAGACAATCATGCTCATTCCCACATTTCTTATGGTAGGCAAGGACATTAGGTACTTGAGAGGTAGACTCATTATGGGATTCAAGGAGAATACATAGATGCTTGACCCCACGGGCTCCCCTCCATGGCACTCACTTCTCAGGGCAGCCAAGCATCAGTCCCCATGGAAATCTCCCCATGGCGAACTTAGTATCTCTTCCAAGTATCCGAACTTGTCCTTCTCAAGCAACTAGAAGGGTTTTTGGCCTCTAAAAACAAGGTGTTTAGTAAGGATTTCTATTAAGTGTTACTCCTTGATGTCACGCAAGCATGATTGAGACATTAAGCCCATCAAGATACCAAACAAATGTAGTCGCGCAAGCATGATTTAGACTAAGAGGCCCTACTTAGATGTTGATATGAGAAAGAGCCCAAGGGTCATCACTTCCCAAGTAACTACAATTCCCACGTAACGCTTCCTTCAAAGCTTTTGCTTATTAGGTATTTGTTTATAGTGAGTTAGAATGCCAAGGTATTCTAGCTGTACTCACTTTGGGTCGTTCTCTTCTCACGATTATCACTTGCTTGCAAAAGCAAAGTGCTCGGGAAGGCAGGCCCTCTAAATGTGACACACAATCAACAACACAAGCATTGTATCGAAGATCTGGATTTCTGATCACCCTAAGAAGGATGAGAGCATACTCTACTACTCCAATGTCACACTCAACAATCAAAGCACAAACACGTTCATTCCAACCTATTTAGAAATCACTAAGTGCCTAATTAAAAATTACAAACACAAAAGTTTGGTTGTTTCTCTAAGGCAACCTGCAAAATCAAAGTTAGAAGTTTGATTTGTTGTCTTTGACTATCGATTCTGCATAGCACATGTTAGTAGTTTGATTTATTGTCTTTGCCATGTGTATGCCAAGATGCTGCATAGATAATTAGTACCAAACACCAAAAAATAGAAAACAGAATGCAAAAACAAACAATTTTCAAGTAAAACACTGCATTTTTTTACCTCTGTTCTGGACTTTACACAGGCGCAGAAGTCATGACACAGGCACAGAAGTCATGACACAAGCGCAGAAGTCATGACACAGGCGCAGGATTACACAGGCGCAGGATACCTTACACAGGCGCAGAAGTTATGACACAAGCGCAGAAGTCATGACACAGGTGCAGAAGTCTTGACACAGGCGTAGAAGTCATGACATAGGCGCAAAAGTCATGACACAGGTGCAGAAGTCATGACACAGGCGCAGGTTGCTTGACACAAGTGCAAGTTGTCTTACACAGGCACAGAATGTCCTAGAAAACCCTGCACTACCCTGTTTTTGGGTTTTTTTGACCTACAAATCAACTTCAAAGCACTAAAAAACACAGTAAAGGGATTAGAAGGTTATTTTTCACGTCGGGTTCACCAATTAATGTACGTTAGGAAGTAGGAAATCATCACAAGACAAGATAAACATAATAGCTCAATCACAAATGCATTCATTGCAATGATCTATCCTAAACAACATCCAATAGAGACATGAGATAAAAGCATTCAAAAATGAAAGATTATGCAAACTGGATGATGATTTGAATGCTCCTTCCATGCAGCTCCATTGTTCTTCTTTCCTCTTCAAATGGTTGGATTGTGGATCTCACCTACAAATGCACACACACAATTGAAAGCAAGTAGACAAGATTATTGATCAAGAGTACTAGAAATTCGATAGTCTAATTACCAATTAGCGGCTAGGGATTTGATTGAAGAAAATCATCCAATTTATAGAAGAATTGGAGAGATGACAAGATTAGCATGATCCAATTCAAATGGAAATTGCAAATCAATTGTGTCAATTATGACAAATTATGACAAATTATGCACTTTCTATGCAAAATTTGTTGATTGATAATTTATGACAAATTATGACAACTTCTATGTCAAAATTGATTGATTGTCAATTATGACAAATTATGACAAATTGAAATGTCATTCCCATGGAATTAGGAGATGAAATAGGAGGGAAAAGAAATTAGAAATTAAGAAAATTAAAATTGAAATTGATGAAAATTAGGAATTAGAAATTAGGTAAATTAATTAATAATTTTTCATTTATTAATTAATTCACAAAAAGAGGAATAATTAACCAATTAAATGAACATTTAATTGCAATGAGAAGACTTAGAATAAATAAGTAAATTATTTAATCCTAGAGGAAGAAAATGATAAGCAAGGTTAAATGACTAAATCATGAAACCCTAGAAGGTGAATTAGCAATGTAAGGATGACAATTAGGTCTTGATTGAAGATAATTAATGTCGATTCGATCATGATTTTGAATTGATAAATGACTAGTGTTGATAAATGATTTGATTGAGGTTGGTTGACAAAAATCAATGACAAATTGACCAAATTGACATGATTGAAAAGGACAAGGATCGATGATGAATCGATCGCAATATGACAAGATTGACAAGGACAAAGATCGACCAAAATCATGACTGAAGATTGTTGTCGACAAGACCAAATTTGAGAATGAGATGACTGAAGAATGTGGAAGAATGACTCGATGTTCACAAATGATAAAAAACAAGTGCGTGACATAGGAGAAATGTTAATGCGACGCAAAAACCTAAAATGAGGCAATGCGCAAATGTTAAAGTATGACCTCGCAAGCGTTGACCATTTTTAGGTGTCTAGAACTCCATAACACATATATTTTGGTTACATAAAAACTCTTGGTTAGAGAGAAAAACTGTGGTGGGGATGGCACCCACAACTTCACTACTACAATAATAAAGGTTGCTCGGTTAGAGCTACATGTTCAACTATTTCTGATACCTTACCCTGTTAGGAGTATCAAGATCATTAGATCTACCTTGCTAAAGGATTTTACAACACTTATTCTAAATGTTGCACCTGGTTAAAGGCTTTACAATTTATAGAATTTATTAGAGTCTTTTACCCTATTAAAGGTTTCTCTTACAACTTCAAAATATTACAATAAAATCTTTACAAATAT
Organism: Cryptomeria japonica; assembly: GCF_030272615.1. Classification (NCBI taxonomy): domain Eukaryota; kingdom Viridiplantae; phylum Streptophyta; class Pinopsida; order Cupressales; family Cupressaceae; genus Cryptomeria; species Cryptomeria japonica. The sequence continues at coordinate 274,014,586 of NC_081410.1, read as the reverse complement.
CTGCAACTTTACATCTGGAATGTTATAGCAGATTCTATGTGCTCAAAATGAGATTACCTTGCTTATAGAATACCTCGGTAACCTATAAAGTAACTCGGTAAACCCTTCTGTTTACTTTGTACCTTGGCTATTCTCTAAAATCCTTCTTGGTGACCTTTGTGTCTCTGACAATCGCATTACTCAGTGCTTCTTTATCTATCACATGTGTCTTGCTTCACACACATTCATCTCTTCTTTTTTTCTTCCCTTATATTTCTAATCCTCAATTCATGCTGTATAAATAGATATCTTATATCGTTGATCAGGTTCATTGCTTTGATCTTACAAACATGATTTATCGAATGAATAACCATACAAAACATTTCATTGGCTAGATGACCTCAAAATCATACGCAATCTTCAAGTGCAATTTCCAATGTGATAATGGTTCTATGTTCTCGATCTTGTAACACGTTTCCAGATGTGTGTCTAGGTTCAATGAATCTAGTAACATGATTCACTTGATGTATATCAACTTGGTCTATCATTGTTTCTCCTCGGTAGACATGGAATGTTACTCGGTAGACAACTCGGTTTATATTGGGCTCTGTGACTACTTTCTTCTATAACTGATTGCTCTATGCATACCGACTGAATTTTTCGGTAGTAGTAACTGACTAGAGTATATAGAATGACTTTGGATATAAAACTAGTGGCAACTATAATAAGTAGTAACAATCTCCCCTTTTGACATTAGTTGAGATGTTTGACAAAACTACTTTCAAAGTCATAACTCAAAAATCTACATTCTTACAAAATTTTGACAAAATTGACAACATATACTTGTGTCAATGAAATAGTATATTCAAATATACTCCCGTTATCAATATACTGTACAAAACTTTGATTTTGCATGCTCGGTGATCAATGTTCTATGATAACTGCTCGGTTCACTGGTCAGTTCACTGCTCTTCTTGTCAAAATTAACTATGCATATGAATACTTTGTTCTGCTCGATATACTCCCCTGTATACTACATTCCCCTGTATACTTTGATACTATACTCACTCCCCCTTTTTGACAAACATCAAAACTTAGTTACCATTATATGGTGGCAACTAGTCAAAAATGGATTTATACTTTGTCTTTGCATCGGTAAGGGCGGCAGAGAGGGCATCCTTGACACTGTCCATGAGTGTATTCTAAGCTGTAATGTCAGCTAATAGTGAAATTAGTCCATCTAAGGTGCTTCCCTCTTGCTGAGTGGATAGGGAGGTAGCTTTGTTGATCTTTTCTTGGATGGATGAAAGATGAGGAATGAATAATGTTTGAAGTGTCATTATGTTCATCCTTATCTTGTGCTCTTCATTCTTGAGTTCCAATTGTTGAGCCATGAGCTTTTGTAGCTTTGTATAAAAATTCTGAATGGAATTTGGCTTAGTGGTCAACTTATTTGAGAGATCGGTGATCTCTTTCTCAATCACTTTAGTTTTATTTTTGATATCTTTAATGAATAAAGAAAATGTACATAGTTTCTGAAATAAATAAAGAATGTGCTTGAGTTGAGGGGACAACTCAGCAATAAATTTGACAAGTTTAACTTTGCCAATAGCAAAAGCTTTCTGTACCTCTTCAATCATTTTATCAGTGAGCTCCTTGTCTTTTAACTTGCTCAAATATTCAAATGCATCTACTCCGGATGTCTCTATCTTGGTTAGGAGTTCATCCAGTTGAATGTGGATGGCGGCATCTTTTGTCACTATTGCTTTAGGTAGCATATTGGTTAAGAGTACTTTCACCTTCCAAAGTACTTTATTTTTCTTTTGAATAGCCATTTGCTTCTCCTGTTCAGCTTTGGCTTTGCATAGTTCACCGAATTCAATGAGTGCTTGCTGTTTTGATTTGGATATATCAACATTGGGCAACACTATTGGTTTTGACAAATCTAATTTGAAACTATGCTTTTTCATCTTCTTTTCTTTACCTTTCATCGATTGAACTAAAACAATGGCTTGGGAGGCTTGTTGACCCTCGGTAGAGGCAACACTTTGGTCGGTTTCTTTAGCCTCTGTAGTGTCCTTTGGTGTCTTGGTTGTAACATTTTTAGTACTAGATGGAGCTTGAGAGGTCTGTTCTTGAGAAGTAGCTTCTCCTGCTGTTGACTTGTGACCTTCTGTGCCTTGTTCTCTTTCTTGAGGGGCCTTGGTTGAAATAGGTTGATTGACCGAAGGATAGGGTTGAACTTGTTCCAAAACTGATTCACTAGATACAAGTTGGGCATAAGCATTCCCTTCTATCATTTCCTATTTTGGTGCCTCGGTGTCCATGATATCCTCATCAACTTGTATAGTGTCAGCAGGGTCTTGCTCGGTGATATCAGGATCTTGCTCGGTGACATCAACTATTTCAACTTCAGGTTGCTCACCAACATTCTTGATTTGAAAGATTTCCTACCATTTTTCTTTGGTCTCATTCTCTACATCCAAGTAAAGGCCATTCATCAATTTCAAGGCTCTTTGCTTGACTAGGAATTTTGTGTGGCAGCTTTTTAGATGTTCGGTGATCTCATCTACCGACATGTCTGGGAAAAGGTGTAGCAAACTTCTTTCTCTCATCTGTTTCTCTAAGTCCATGGCATACTTCCACCTCTTGTCAATATGCAAATATAATTCATTTGGAAGAGATTTAGATACTTCCAATGGGACCAATCAAAATTTCAATAGTGTGTAGATGACAACTTCTTCTATTTCTCTTTTCATCATCAGATCTAGATTCATACTTAACATATCTGAATGCTCCAAATCCACCATATTGCTTCAGATTAGCACAAAAATTTTAAACACTATGTACATTTACCTTTTTACTCTTGACAATCTGAAATTTGCTTGCATCTTCAGATTTAGTGTCACTAGCCTCTTTAGCCAAAATGAGTCTCAGAGTAGATTTCTTGTAAGTTTTTGTTACCTTTGGTGTGACAACATTCTTTGGTTTCTTACTCGGTGATGCCGGAGATGCTCTTGTGTTAGGTCGCTTTGCTGGAGGAGTCGGTGATACTTTTGATGTATCTTGTTTCTTTCTTTTCAAAACTTTCTGTTTAGGCAATTCAGTGCTTAGTGTTATAGCTACCTCTTGGACTTCAGATTGCTCTTCGGTGATGGCTAGAGTGCCCTTGACAGGTGTGGAGGAAGAACCTTCTCCAAATTTCTCTGTTAATACCTTGATCATTTTTGTTGCCTTCCTTGTAGCCTTGGGTACTACAATGCTCATTTTTAATTTTTCCTTCACTTCTTCATATGTTCCATACCTCAGCTCTATAGCATGCCTTGGTAATGTAAGAAAAGCATCTATCTACTATTGTGTGATGTCAAAATCAATCTCATAACCCATAGGTGGCAAAGATTGAATTCTCAGTTCCATAGCATTCACATAGCAGTAATCAGTGTCCACTTCAAAACATATGTCATCCTTGTATCTCTCCACTAACTTGGGTGGATTTCTATATCTATTATGCATCTTCTCCTGAAACTTTCTGAAATAATTATCCATAATATCATTAAAATTATCACCTAGCTTCTTGATGAAGTCATTGATTTGATGGGTGATTGGTCGGTGTAGCTTCCAAACAACTTTACCAACTGATGGAAAGAATTTCTCAAAATAGAAAAACATGCATACCAGAAGTGATATAAATTTTAGTGTATTAGTCGAATTGTTCTTCTTTGGCTTCCTTATGGTATTGAGATTCTCAAATAGGTTTTCCAACTATACCTCACATAAATCAATTTTCATGCCTTTCTTCACAATTTTATATGCTAGGTCGACTGCTGCACAAGGTACACTATTTTCCCTTGCCGATTGGAAGAAACAATAACATATTACTCTAATGGCAAAATTTAGCTCTGCATCTGTGACATTGTTCAATTTCAGTCCCCTGCAATCAGATTCTACTTCGGTTAAACTGATTAATTCCTTCTGTGATATCATTTTCTGAGCTCAGACATGACCATAAATAGGGTAGTCGGTGATCAAATGAATGATTTCCTTGGTGATCTTAAATGGTTGCTCTTCTAGCCACATGAAGTCATCATGAACTCTGCTCAGAACAAACTTGACCCATTGGGGTTTGAAGACATGGGGATAGGTTAGGGCTTCGGTCAATCCCTTGATTTTGATGTGTTCATATTTTCTATCCATTTTACCATTGGTACACAATTCATCATATGTGTCTTTGATCTCAACATGACCTAGTTCCTCAACTCGACACTTAGTGAAGAAACTCACATCCTCGACTAATAAAACTCTATCCGTAATGAGTGAAAATACAATTTTGTCATTCGGTTCAGATGCAATTTTGGGAGTTAAAGATTATTTTAGTGAGGGCTTTTCAATGTTCTCAACAACAACGGGTTTCTGGATCTTAGGTGCCATTGCAGATTTCAGATAAATACTAACAAAAGATCCTTAGGGTTTGAAGACTTTCAAATGAAAGATGCTTTCTTCTTAGCAAATATTAACAACTTGATATGATTGGTAAACTATCTTGATAATACGTTGTGATTGATGTAAATACCTTTGAATTTGCTTCAAAGGAGGTTTGATTGCCTTTGATTCGCTTTGCTCTTCTTTCTTGAAAACTTGGTGAGTGAAAAATGACAACGCAATAGCTTTAAGTATTCATTGTACCTCACCGGGCTTCATGCAGTTAGGTCAGAAAATATTAAATGCACTTGGTACCACTACTTCTTTTTATGCTTTTACCGAGTAGCTAGATTTCCTACATTTACCGACTTGACAAGCTTCCAAAAGACTTTGATAAAATTTCAAATTTTCTAATGCATCTTTAATTGTGCAGATTTTGAATCAAGTAAAAGATGAAATAGGAACTCTTAAGATTTGACCTTTGAGAGAATGCAGTCCCTTCATACTTTTACCGATTAATTTGGAATAGGTGCACCTAGCTCGGTAGATAAGGTGCTTTCTTCATTTGACACAATTTCCTTCTTTTTCCAAATCATCTATAATTTTTCTTTTATTTCCTCAGTGTCTCTTCTAGGTTGATCTCTGCAATCTCTAGCCAAGTGTCCAACTTTGTGACAATGAAAACATGCCATACCAGGATTTCTCCATGATCTTTGGTTGTTCATTCTAAACCTTATAAAGTATTTGGCACTTATATGTCCATATCTTCCACAACATTCACACCATATCCTTGTATTGTAATCCCATGGTACTACAGAATACTGTCGGTAAGGATCTATGTGAGTTCGGTAGCCTCTAGTATTTGCTCGGTGTGTAGACCACATATAGTTTTTCTGCTTAAATCAACACTCCTCAGTACTATGTCCATATCTATTGTAGTTTTTACAAAACCCTTTGAATTTTGCCTTCTTATAATTGCTAGTAGACTTTGTCCTACATTGGTTAGATGTGTGACGATATTTGTTGCAATTGTGACAATAACCATTAGACCTAGTGACATTCGGTTGCTTACCTTGTCTGATTTGGCACATGTTAGCAGTGTGACCTTGTTTTCCACAGTAGTTGCAAACAGGCTTCTTTCCTTTGATATTCTTCTTATTTCCAGCTTGCTTTGATGATTCTCCTCTCTCGGTTGTATGAATTCCCTTCTCAGTAGAGTCTTTTCCTTTGTAACCAAGTCCTGCTTCTTTGTTGGGTCTTCTTGTATTCAGTTGCTCATCCAACATCTTTGATGCTTCATAACTCTTTTTCAGTGTTTCCTTGGATTTCTTTTCTGTTTCAAGTTCATTGGTCAACCTTGATACTTAAAGTTTCAATGCTTGATTCTCATCATCTTTCAGATTTGCTTTATGATTTGCATAGCCCAATTGATCTGACAGATTACTTTGTATTCCAATCATCCTAGTGATTTCATTATTCTTTTCAGATACTAATGCTTCAAGTTGTTGTTTTTCTCTTTCTAGATCTCTTACTTTATCTTCAGCTATCCTCAATGCATCAATATTCTCAGTCATCTTTGTGCTGAAATGTTCATGTCCTCTTTTCATTGCTTTTAGTTGATCAATCAGTGCTTTGTTCTTCTCCTTCAGTTTTTCAATCATCTCTTCAGTCTCTTCAGATATACTGTTCTCAGATGATGTTTCAATTTGTTCCACTAACTCTTGAGAGTCCTACAAATCATCAGATAATCTTCTTCTAACTTTCAATGATTTTTGCATTTGTCTTTGCATGTTTGCAATCACTTGATTAGCATGATCCAACTCTTCTTGCAGATACACAATTTTCTAAGATTGTTTATAGCCTTCCATTGATAAGATCTTTTTCTTTAGGCTGTTAAACCCTTTTCAAAGATTCAAGCTTTGATACCAATTTTTAGACCCAATACGGAAAGCTAATGTATTGAGAGGGGAGGGGTGAATCAGTACTACAAATCCTTTCTTCAACAATATCTTCATTGATATGCATAAACCAAAAGCTACTGTAACATAACATAAAGCTAAAACAAATAAATAACAATCATACATGATTCACTCCATAACACATATATTTTGGTTACGCAGAAACTCTTGGTTAGAGAGAAAAATTGTGGTGGGGATGGCACCCACAACTTCACTACTGCAATAATAAAGGTTGCTTGGTTAGAGCTACATGTTTAGCTATTTCTGATAGCTTACCCTGTTAGAAGTATCAAGATCATTAGATCTACCTTGCTAAAGGATTTTACAACACTTATTCTAAATGCTGCACCTAGTTAAAGGCTTTACAATTTATAGACTTTGTTAGAGTCTTTTACCTTGTTAAAGGTTTCTCTTACAACTTCAAAATATTACAATAAAATCTTTACAAATATCTGCAACTTTACATCTGGAATGTTATAGCAGATTCTATGTGCTCAAAATGAGATTACCTTGCTTATAGCATACCTTGGTAACCTGTAAAGTAACTCAGTAAAACCTTCTGTTTACTCTGTACCTTGACTGTTCTTTAAAATCCTTCTCGGTGACCTCTGTGTCTCTAACAGTCACATTACTCAGTGCTTCCTTATCTATCACATGTGTCTTGCTTCACACACATTCATCTCTTTTTTTTTCTCCCCTTATATTTTTTATCCTCAATTCATGCTGTATAAATAGATATCTTATGTCGGTGATCAGGTTCATTGCTTCAATCCTACAAACATGATTTATTGAATGAATAACCATACAAAATATTTTATTGGTTAGATGACCTCGAAATCATACACAATCTTCAAGTGCAATTTCCAATGTGATAACGGTTCTATGTTCCTTGATCTTGTAACACGTTTCCAGATGTGTGTCTAGGTTCAATGAATCTAGTAACACAATTCACTCAGTGTATCATTGTTTCTGCTTGGTAGACATGGAATGTTACTCGGTAGACAACTCGGTGTATATTGGGCTCTGTGACTGCTTTCTTCTATAATTGACTGCTCTGTGCATACCGACTGAATCTTTCAGTAGTAGTAACCAACTAGAGTATATAGAATGACTTTGGATATAAAACTAATGGCAACTATAATAAGTAGTAACACTAGGAGCTTCCCTTCTTTAACTATGAAGTGACATTTCTTCGGATTGAGGGAAATTCCATATTCCAGGGCTTTCTTGAATATCTTCTCAAGGTGACTGCAATGATCTTCAACCCTTTTTGAATAGGTTGTTAAATCATCCTGATACACTACCATTATTATATCAATCAGTTCTGCAAACGCCACATCTATTGCCCTCTGAAACGTGGCTCCTTGATGCAGAGCATCATGAAAATCCATAAAACCTTCATTCAAGGGTAAACTTTAAACTTGAATCAAGAGACATATAACAAGATAAATCACTCTTATCAACTTCAAAACAATTTCAAAGGCTATATTACATCCTTAAAACCCTTCATTAAATATTTCAGATCATAACATTCATCATAACATGAGAGGACAAATTCTTTATTGCCATGGAATACCCTAATTTAGGGTTTCATCCCTTAACAACTGTTTTCACCAAAATGATCACAAAATATTCAATTCTCAACCAAATAAAGTAAGACCAAAAGCACTGGAAAGAAGATTCAGAGACCTTTCCAACACATATATCCTTTCTTCAATATTATCCCTCATGTGACCACACCAAATGCTACAACCGGGTTGTTGCTGCCTTCACCAATCTACTTTTCACCATGAACTGTAACAAATAGTCATCAATAACATTTTACATATTTCTCATAAAGACAATTGCTTCATTCAGAATTTATATCACTGAGTTAAGCAAGTTCTCTCAAAATTTCAGCCAGATCCAATGGTTAAATAAAAAGATATGATCATTTTCCCAAAACTGGGTAACCCTCAGCAGGGTTTTGACAATCATTGAAAAAACAAACATATCTTGCCAAATACTCCACAAAAATGCACAAGAAAGGATTCATCTAAAATATATTTCATCAATCTATCATTAAATAACATATACATATAAAAATTACATCAAATGTGATCCTCCATGGATCTATGACAGCCATAGATTCCTTAAAACCTCATGACAGTTTGAGGGTTTGATGGATAATCTTTGTCAAATCCCCTCCAAACTGATCTCCCCTCTTGATTTTGACCAAACATGGTTTTATAAACCATTTCCAACTCCTTTCTAACTTCTCCAACCACCTCATAACCAATGGATTTCATTTTTACACTTTTGTTGCACTTTTGGCAATATTGCAACTTTGCAATTTTTACAATTTTTGACATAAATGACTCTAACTCTTACATGGACACTTTTAAAACTTCAATATGGACCAAATATGATATATTTGGACAAAATGGCTCATTTAGCTTTACATATTATGATTTAATTGACTCAAATAACCTTAATATGTTATGAATGACTCAAATACAATAAATTGTTCATATTATGACTTTTGACCTCCTGCTATGCTTGTGTGCTTAGGTGCCTCTGCACCACTCCTGCATTTTTTAATCCAAATGGTATTCTTGCATACACATATGTGCCCCATGGTGTTGTGAAAGTTGTCTTATATTGTTCAGCTTCTTTAACTTTCACCTGATTATATCCCGAGAATCCATCCATCATTGACAATAAATCACATCCAGTTACTTTCTTTAGCATATTATCCATGTTTGGCAAAGGATAATTATCTTTTAATGATGATATGTTCAAATTTTCAAAGTCCACACATAGTCTTATGTCCCCATTTTTCTTTCTAACAGGCACCAGGTTTGAAACCCAGGTAGAATATCTACAAGGTTTGATTATCCCTGCATCTTTCATCTTTATTATTTCCTCTTTCATTTTAGGTAGTAAAGTCAGATTTATAGGTCTTTGTTTTTGTCTGAATGGTTTAGCATCAGGTTTGAGAGGTATCTCATGTTGGAAAAGATCTTCATTGTATGCTTTGAGGTCATCATAAGACTATGCAAACACATGCTTATATTTTCTGAGTAACCTTACTAACTGCTGCTTCATTTTAGGGGTCAATTTATTACCAATAAAAACATGCCTTGGTAATTCTTTGCTTCCTAAATCAATCTGCTCAACATCAGCCTCTTTGATTGAGGCTCCTTTGATCTTGACTTTGTCCTGCATGTTGAAAGATCTTTCTAATGCGACTAATCCTCTAGGTATCTTATTAGATTTTAACTATATGATTTCTTGTCCCAACAAAGTCTCCTTCCCATTTGTCATCTCTACAAAGTTAATAAAATTGATAGCTTGTGCTTGGTAGTGATCCACACCGTGCAAAAACTTTAACAAATCGTTGTCATCATGAAAAACTTGCTAGTTGTACAAATTATCTGGAACAGAAGGCCTGACTTTTATTTCCATTTCTAAGACTCCATTCAGTATTATATCATTCTCCTTAAAAGCAACATTGGCCAAGAAGTCAGCCATGATGTTCTTTGATCTATCAATCCATTTTATTTGGAAAGCATCAAATAGTTCTATGGTATCCCACATAGCATCCCTGTATTGTTTCAACCTGAAATGTTTGGAGGCATAGTTTTGTTTGATTTGAGATATTACTAGTTCTAAGTCTCCAAAGACACTGAGCAATTTGATTCCATGCTTGGTAGCCACATTTAGTCCAGTGAGTAAAGCTTCGTATTCTGCAATATTATTTGTACACTCAAACATCAGTTTAAAAGAATATTTGAACGTCTCTCCATCTAGTGAAATAAATACAATCCTAGCCCTACTTCCTTCCTTACTACATGATCCATCAAAGTCCATCTTCCATACTTGATCTTTACTCTCCTTGACTATAGACTCTATTGGGGTCAATCCTCTCAATTTTGTTTTCGTCAACTCTACTTTGAAGTTGTCCATATCTGACTGGATGAAACATACCTAATCAACAGGTTCTGCCTCCTCGATGATGTATTCAAAGCGAGGTTCTCTCTCAATCCTTACCTCCTATCCATTTATTGGTATAGTAGCATATGATAAGTCTAGCTGGACATGGCCTCCTATCAGGTTCGACCATTGTCTTGACAATAACATATCATAGTTAGGAGGGACATCAACCACAGTGATGTCCGTTTTATAAGATGTTTCTAGACATGATGCCAATTTGAATTCAATATCCTTCATGACACCAATCATAGAGACAGAACAGTTATCCATGGCATAGCATTTACCAAAATTTGTGTCCACTGACATTCCAAGTTCTTTCATGACTCCTACTGGCATTACATTTATAGCAGCTTCTGAGTCAATCATACAATTTTTTATCTTGTTATTGATCATCAGGGTTAAATAAAATGGGTCTACTTGAGAGGGATTTTTGTTATTGTTGACCCCAAATATATGGTTGGAACAAGGTTATCATTATTTTGGCTATTTTGTTTATGTTCTTTGGTCTCTTCCTTAGATACACCATTGATCACCTTCAAGGTTTTTTCTCGATAATCTGGGAACTTCATCATCTCAAGTAGTGGGACAGAGACCTTCATTTGTGTCAAGGTGTTGGCAATATCAAATGATGTTGTAGTAGGTAGTACTAAAGTGTCCATCGTCCCATCCTTATCACCTTTTTGCATCCTAGAAACTTACAACTCCTTTTCCTTAATTAACTTTGTGTTTTCTCCCTGGGTTCTACTTGGCTTAGTTATCCATTTAGATGTTTCATTAATCTCCTTCATGAACATGCCTAATGGTTTTCCTTGTTCAGGGTTTATAGTTCTATTTCTTAGCATATAAGTACTTTTGGCCTATTCAACAACAGCTGTAGTAATCCTCTCTCATTCTTCTTTAGTAGGGATCCTCAACCTAACTTCATCTTCCTCATCTAAGAATAATTGTTGCATATAGCACTGCTGATTAATCCACCTAGAATTTACATCATTTCCTTCACTCCCCTTAGATGAGTCACAGTCCTCAAAGGATAGTAAGTTTATCACATGATCACCAACATATTCTTCACATTCTTCCTCTCTTCCCTGCAACTTCATTGCCACCGCACATTGGTAAGGAGAATGAGGCATATCACATGCTAAGAACCATATATCTTCATCAACCACCTGGTTCACCACTTTTCTCAAAGGATCTGGTATTTGGTTACCTTCTTTCGGGTTCTTGTCCACTAGTTTTCCATCTTTCCATGCGGTATTATAAGGCATATCATGCAATTTGGGCCTATAGTTCCAGCTACTTTTCTATTATTCTCTATAGTTATGGCCGCTTTCATGTCTCCTTGAAGGGTTGTAGGATTCTTTGTCCTGAGCTCATAGTTTGTTTTACTGTCAAAAGCATTCATGTAGTACAAAATGCTAACTTCAAGAACCGGTTTTATTCTATTAGGGATTTTATTCAAAACTCTATTAAATCTCTTATTGAAATCGGCCACTGCTTCATTTGTTTCCTTCTTGATGCTTATGATCTCATGTAAGGCAAACTCTGGGTTATTGTGGTCTCTGTATTGTTCAAGAAAAAGTCTTTTGAATTCTGTAAGGTTGTTTACTAAAAAATCTGGCAGTACTCTTAACCAATCTCAGGCATCCTCTATCAATGACTGCATGAACAACTTCATCTTGACATCCTCATATGAGAGACAAAAATCCTCCATAACTATGTCAAAAGTTTTGCAATGTGCTTCCCCTGAGATGGCATTACTCCCAGTGAACTTTGGTATTGCAGTCCTAATTTCACTAGGGATAGGATGAGGATACACCATCATCCCTGAAAAGTTGAACTGCCTGATGCGTTCTATATTCATTAGCTCGTATCCACCTTGGAAAAAGTTTCCATAGTTTGGTCTCACATTGTTATTACTAGGAGGAAATTGGTTTTGTGGTTGAAAGTGGTTTTGATATGTAAAGGCATTGAACTGGTTATGTTGATACTCAGGAGGTAAATTGGGGTATGGGAACTTGATAGGGTGGTTGTGTTTGTGCTCAGGAGGTATATTATTGTATGGGAAGTCATTCATCCTAACATCATATAAAGGGTTTTCAGATACTTTGTAGGTGTTGATTTTTGCACCAGTCTTATTTGTGTTGCTTCTTCCTCTATTTGGTCCTTGGGCCGTACATTCACTTCTCGCTCTATATCTCTCCAAGTCATGATTAATATCATCTTCATTGATATTTATACCCAATTTAGCACATAATTCTACACACTCCTGTACTCTTCCATCATCTCTCATCTCAATGACTGTTTCAATCATTTGTTTCATCAAGTCTGCCATACAGTCTAATGCATCCACCTTGCTCAAGCTAAGGAGCTCGAAGCCCCTGCCCTTGAATTTGGAAGGTGATTCTCAATGCCAGGAGGGTATTTTCCTTTCCGTGTGTCATGCCCAAACTTTTGGGCACAAACAGAATCAATTTTTTTTTAAAAAAAGCTTAACTTAGAACGACTAACTTAATTAAAACAATGCAAACTAGTTTAGTCTTAACTATGTTTTTGAGTGAATCAAACAATTAAATTAATTAGGTGATAAATAATCTACGATATAAGCAAGCTAATATTTCTCCAAAAGAGTTAGCACTAATCAATCATAATAAATAATTAAATTCTCTTAGCAAATAATCTCAGACTTAATATATAACCCCAAAATTAATTGATAGGGAGCCTTAATGATCTTCTATAGTTCTTTAATTACCTAAGGTCTCAATAAATTTATTCTAGCTTTTAGAATGAAGTAAATCTAAGTCATTTATAACAATATGCTTAATTTGTCTAACATTTGATTAAAGGGTTTAATGGGGTCCATAATGAAATTTTACCCTATAACGGACACTTAATGCTTGACCTATATAAATAATCAATTTCACTCAGGATAAATACTAAAAAGGTATATATATATATATATTTTTAAACAAGAGTATATCCTTTGATATTATACTATGATATGAAATTTCCTAAGGATGGGATTATACCTTTATATTTTGTTATATATATATATATATATATATATATATATATATATATATATATATATATGCCCATATATATATATATATATATGCCCATATATATATATATATATGCCCATATATATATATATATTTTTAAATACATCTAAATACACATTTTAACTAGACACTCATATATATTTATTTATTATTTTGTTTTATCAAAAGAACATAACTATATGAGAAAAGGAGGCACATTTTATTTTATATAAAAATAACCCATAAAACCCACACATATCTTATTTTAAAGTCTATGTGTGTTGCCCTAACCCAAAACTAGGGTTAGGGCTTGTGTGTTATAACACACACATATATTTTTTTTTTCTTTACTATTAGCATTTTGCCCTAATCCGAATATTGGGTTGGGGCTTGTGAGTGTGTGTGTGTGTGAATGCAGGTCGGCGGCCAAAGGAGGGAGCGACAGCCATGCAATGGAGCGGTAGAGAGAGAGTTTGGAGTTAGGGAGTGTCGAGCGGAGGTAACCCGGATGCCACTGTGTTTCCCCATAGTGGCGGCTGAGCGCCGCCCATTGTGGGTAAACACAGTGGCGGCTAAGCGCCTTACCATTGTGGTTACCCATAGTGGAAGGCCCTGTGCCACCACTGTGGTTGCCCACAGTGGTGGTCTTCGTGCTGTCCACTGTGGGAAACCACAGTGGCAGCCCGAGGCATGCCAACCACTGTTTCTTTGCAAAGTGGTTTAGCTCTCAAATAAAACCCGATTTATATTTTTTTTAAAAGTTTTTTTTTTTTTTTTTAATAAGTTTATCATATTTTTTTTTTATATATATATATATAAATATGTATGTAGATATATATCTATATCATTACTGTCACAATTTCATTATGCCTAGATCACGCATCTTTTGTTATAAATTTTCTCTCTTAGATTACTCGCAATTAATTTTACTTAGGAGGATATTCCTTTCTTTATCTTATTTCGTAATAACCTTCTTTGTTTATTCTGTGTGCCTAATTTCACTCCTTGCGGTATTCTCCCTTGACACACTATCAGTGGTTCAATGAATATGATAGATATTACACAAATCATATTCTAGGGCTAGCTATATCAACCAACAAAATGACCACTTGACACTTTAAAAGATCAAAATAAAAGTTACTTTTGCCAAGTCCAATCAAGTAGGAAAATGTCGGCAATCGAAATATATTAAAACTAGCAACATGGCAAGTGCCATAGCTCCAATATAAAGAAACATAAAATTAGTGGTCCTTTCATCCACAAAATAAAATAACATAAAAATAAAATATAAAATATAAAAGAAAGTACTAGCCCCTAGGTCACAATATACTTTTCAAAGAAAGTAAAAAATACTGTCGAAACAAAACTCGACACAAGATGACCATACTAGCCATACTATAGGGAGTAACCGCAACACATCACCCAAGATCACGTGTCCCGGGTGTGTTAGGAAGTGATTATTAGACTCTTGAGGTTCTTAGATCATCAATATTTCTTTATTATTTATGAAATATCTTATACGCAAAAGATTGCAATCGTACTCTAGATCATGTTCCATTTTAACCTTCACGTACTTACTATTACAAGCAACACTTTCCGATAAAATCCACTATCTATTTAGGGTTATTAACATTCATAATTATATTCTAATCGGTGATTGCACTAACTCTACCATTCTCCGTAGATTCCTCTTGGACTTCCATCACTTATCTTAATGTGCTAAACCTTGGTTCAATGTTACGTGTAGCTCAAGCATCGACACTTTCGTGTCTTACACTCACGGTTGATAGTTTAGTACAAAATTGACACTTGTTTACTGAGAACCACTTAGGATTCATATAATGTAATCATATAATTTTACTAGGGACCTCATTTGTCTCCTTAGCACCTTATGCTAGCTCCTAGAATTTTCACCTCTAATCATGCATTTGTTCTCGTCAATAAGGAGCATGTTGCCAAATTTACTAACACATTATGGTTAAGAACCATTTGGGGTGGAATATTTGTCAAGTACGATCAATATTGCTTGACAACTAATTCCTACACATTTCATGATAGATTTTCAAACAATGCAGAGGATTTGGCTTATTCTCTTCTACTTAACTTATGCAACTTATGAATACAAGGGGGGTGCATACTCGTGAAGTGACCCACACCCACCCTTTTGTTAACATAGGGTAAAAAGGGAGTTATCTTTTTCCATATTACTTATTTATATTTACCTACTAGTCAATTCTGACACACCATAACTTACGTTTTCCTTCAATCTACATAAACCACCTTATCAACATAACGTTAAGTTACCCACTTACGGTATAACATAAGGGTGTTCAATAATTACCAATGTCTTAAGACTCCCACAATATACAAGTTCTTCCTTAGCCAACCACATGGCTTCGCTCCCTATTATTGTTCTCATAAAAGAAAATTAGACTGCCAACTATTTCTTATTAAAACCTGGGTATTATAAACTACTATGCCATCCTTCCTTAAGCCCTTTTCCAACTGCATGTTGTTTCATCCATTCTTAATGTTTCCGCATACTTTCACACTTGAGTGTCATAGTTTACAAACATACTTCGGTTGTGCCAAGTAGTTAAATTGTGTTCCATAATGTCTTGTACCTAGCTACTAGTCATGATTGGGTTGCACTTTTCTCCTTAGGTTCTGAACGGATATAAGTTAATCATTCCTAGGTTATTAGACCATGATTCTTCTATACTCTTTGAACTCCAATAGGCATTTTGTATGATTCCCAAATCGTCTCTATTTTCCTTGCCATTATATAAATTTCTCCAAGGTTATCTTCCCATAAGGGAACTAGTTGTGGCTTTACTTTGCTTGTTTCCCCAATTATATAACTATGGATGAACTTAGGGTTTATTGCAATTATGTGTTTTAACCCAAGAATTTCATGTCTCCTTCTTCATTTAATTCATCTATAATATTACTAGGGTCCACTTATCAAGGAGGTTGTCATTCATCATTTTAGTCCTTATCTTCAGGGTTATACAACTCTAGCTTCCCTGCATTGTTACAAGAATTGTCTAACAAATGCTCTTGATAAGCAACCTAGCATGACCACACGCTTAAGGTACCTATTCACTAGGATAGGTTAATTCTTCTTTATGATATCCGCTAAACTACCTATTAACTCTTCCTCATTGGTGCCTCAAATGTCGGCCCTGGTTCTCAAACCACCATAATTTCACGTAGCTCAAAAGTTAACTTGAACTGTCTCAATCTTAATTACCTTGTTTATTGCATCTTCATCTCATGTCTAACTAGCTTTCTTGACTTTCTATGTCAATAATATGCTTTGTTGGATGATATTCTCTTAGATATCATTAAAGGTATTTTATTGAAGGATTACTCCTCATGCTTGGTGTAGACACTCAAAATTGTCATGTCTAATTAAATAAATATTTTATTTATTTAATTATCTAAGCCTAATTCTTCTATTAATTAAATAAATTTTTATTTATTTAATTAATTCATTTATCCTCTTCTAGCCTTATTTCTCATTTAAATAAATACATTTATTTATTTAAATTATCCCTTTCCTAAATTAAATAAATATTTTATTTATTTAATTATCCCACTTCTTCTATTAATTAAATAAATCTTTATTTATTTAATTAATTCATTATCCTTTTCTACACATGACACATGTCATTCATCTCTTAATTCATACACTACCTACCTCTTTCATTATTTTACTATTTCTTTTACCTACCCTCTAATCCTAGCCGACCTCTCTTTTTACACCTCTCAATCTTAACCCTCCATTTCTTATTGTGTCTTCTATTTAAGGAGATGTTTTCTTCATTGTCAAACCCTAATGAATCATTCTAATCACTCATCCTAATGACATATCCTAATGACTAATGACACATCCTAATGACTGATTTTGGAGTACTTGGCTACACTACAATTCCACTTGCAACCACATTCCGTTCTTTGTTGAGCTCTTGTGCATATAAAAATCTGAGAGCAAGTATATCAAGCAAGATCAATGGAGATAGGAAGAATGGAGATCAAAACCCTATTGGACATGTGATGGTATAATCTTTGTGATTTTGAGTTATTTGCATTGTCTTAGGTAATCTTCATATGTTATGGTGGATCTTTGTTGTTGTTAGGCTAGGGTTTAGTGGTTGAATCCATTTTAGTCTTTCAATATTATTGTTATTACTGTTATCCATTTTCACCATAAACATTTTGGCACGCCCCGTGGGACATGGATTTTTCTTAGATCTATGTTTTCTTTTCAGATTTTTCTAACCCTATATTGCTATTTTGTAAAACAATTTGGAGAATAACCTTGTGCAGCTAGGGTTTTGGACACAAAATCAAGATCTTGGAGAGATTCGATCATATCTCATAAACGGCTTGGAAATTTTGCACCAAATTTTTTTTACAGGTTGAAGAAAGTATCAGGAGCTCTCAATCCAAAATTCAGAATTTTTGGAGCAAATTTTCAATTTTTAGGAATTTTTTATGATTTTTCATAAAAAAATTATTTTGAGAGCAAATGAGAGAATTTTTCGGATTTTCTTACATTTTTGGAAATCTCTCATAATTATACACAAGATCTGTTCTTTGTGAATTTAATTTTGATGCAAAATATTTCCCTAAAAATCAGATCTTTAAAAATTAGGGTTTTTATTTATTTTGATCAGATCTTACAAACGGCTTCGAATTTTTCTTTTTTTCAGGTTGGGAACAGTATCAGAAAGATTCAATAAAAATTTTAGATTTTTTGGATCGATTTTGCATTTTATATGAATTTTTTATGATTTTTCATAAAAAATTAATTTTGAGAGAAAATTAGCGAATTTTTTGGATTTTCTTACATTTTTGGAAATCTCTCATAATTATACACAGGATTTGTTGTTTGTGATTTTAAATTTGATGCAAAATGATTCTTCAAAAATCAGATCTTTGAAAATTAGGGTTTTGCATTATTTTACTCATATCTCACAAACTGCTTGGATTTGTTGCAGGAAATTTTTTGTGCAAGTTTGGAAGACCATAAAGACTCTCCAGTAAAATTTCAGATTTTTTGGATCGATTTTGCATTTTATATGAATTTTTTATGATTTTTCATAAAAAATTAATTTTTGGAGCAAATTAACAAATTTTTTGGATTTTCTTACATTTCTGGAAATATCTTGAAATTTTACAGGTGGTCTTTTTTTATGATGAATCAGGTCTTTGAATTGGTCAACAAAACGCATTATTGAAGGCCCCTATTTCACAAAGTCTTTTGGATCTAAAATTTACCTAACTTGTGTACTTGCAGGAAGGGGTGATCATTTGAAACAATCCAAACTACTAATAAATCTTTGTTGCAGGTCCTTGGCAAGGTTTTTTGGATTTTTATTGTGTGTCTTGTTTTCATAGACTAGCAAACACTTCAATTGGTGCACTAAAATTGAATCATTGTCTTTTGTGTCTTGAGCAATAGGCTCTTTTTGTTTAATCTTTAGAGGGCCTGTCTTCCCGTGTGGTCATTAGGACTACTAGTGAGAAGAGAATGACCCAAGTGGTAGCGAGGAAAACCCACCTCATCCAAACCACTATAATCAAATGTATTCATGGTGAAAACTATGAATAACGTGTGCTGATTAGTTCATACCGACACTATGTCTCCCCATAAACCCGTTTGATCAAATTTATTTGATCATTTGTAGGGCGTAACCCCTACCGGCTGGGAGCCTTTTGTATTTACAGAGCTGAAAGTGCCGCATGTATGGCCACACGAGTGGAGGCCCTTACTAGCACCTTTTTGTTTTAGAAGCCCAAATCCTTCTAGTTGTTGGGGCAGGAGGTCGGACCTCTGGTAGTGGCCCACACACATACGGTTCTTAGTAGAGATACAAAGTTCACCATGGGGAGTTTTCATGGGGACTGATGCTTGGCTGACCCGAGAAGTGAGTGCCGAGGGTGGAGCCAGTGAGGTCAAGCATCTAAGTATCTGCTCTGAATAGCGTAGCCTCGGGGGTAAAACCCCATGTGGGATCAACAACTATTGTCTTGGCCAACCATAAGAATTGTGCTTGACTTATGTTAAACATTCAAACAATCAAGACCAAACAACAAAACATTTTGTCTTTTGTGTCTTCAAGTGTATGCAAAATAATTTTACATCAAACAACACGCTTTTCTTGGAGTCATTTCGGAGTCTAAACACTTGCAAACACTGAGTCCTCATCAACATTGTGTCCTCTTGTCACGAAAAATAGTCAAACATTCAGATTTGGTCACCACCAAAAACTTCACAAATTGGAAAAATTTCACAATCCAACAAACAAAAGAAATCAGTTTCGGCATACTTGAGCTTCCTAGGTTGTCTCTTCAGATTTCATCTAGCATTCAGCCTGTTCTAAGGTCTCACATAGTCCATCATTGCTTCACATCTCATTTTACATTCATACTTGTCTAAACTTGAGTCAAAAGGTCACTTGCTTGTCCTCATCATACTTTTTTCAACACACTACATACTACTACACTTTGCTAAGTGGTCCCTCATCAAGGTTTCTTACCTTTGGGTCTCATTTGGTCTTACTTAGAGTCAAGGTCAGCTTACCTCATCAAGAGAAACTATCCTCTCTTTGGAAGTCACACCTACTCTACTACTTACATACTTGGTCTTACACTTTGGACATTGCAAGTACACCTCGAGATTCATTTACACTCCATACAACTCTTGGTCTTCCATACTCTTTTCATTCTTCGTCTAGTCTCTCACGTATTGCTAAACACCTAGTTCATGGTTGAAACCCGCCTTCAAAAATCTAGGAGAATAGCTAAAGAAGCTCAAGAATCCGCAAACATGAGTTCTTATGAGTATGACAATAATCTATTCTACAATCCTGAGCACACTACATTACTAGACATGAATGTTTATAGAAACAATCCAAATGTGGAAAGCGCAAACACTATAAACAACAATGCTACACACAATGACACAGTGGACAACTCTTCAATACTATCAGCAGACATACAAGAATCTATAATGGATCCTCAATTCAATAGATTGGTTGAAGAGATAATGAGGAGAGATCGTCAATACTTTCTAAACATGATGGCACAAAGTGGAGCTAAAATACCGCATGATTTTGACTTATCTCAACTTATGGAAAGTCGACCTTCACAACAAACTCAATCCAACATGGATCAAAGGAGACCAAATAGTGGAGGAAATAGAGGACTGAATATGATGCCTGAGTCACCATCAGTTTTTCTTCAAAAACCAGCAATCCCACATACACAAGCTCAAACATATGATACTTACATTCAAAGACCATCATGGAGGCCTTATGCTCAAACACATGCTCAAGGTATGGATCAATCAAGACAAGTGGATACTCAAGGACATCCTCAAAATTTTGACACAAGGAGACCTCATGTCAAAATTGGGGGCAACACAATGGAAAATGAAAGACCTGTTGAATATGGTTTATACACACAAAACAGATATGGGGTCCCTCAACAAGAAGTTATGCCAAGTGTTCCATATATATCGCATCAATATAGACCTCCATATGGACATGTCTACGATCAGTATCATCCATACATGCAACAAGTTCCTCCTCAAATGGGTGTTACAAACATGGGGTATGCTACAAGAAATCAATCTCCTCCCAAAAATAATTTGGAGCAACAAATTAGAGATCTACAAAAGAAAGTGGAGGACATGAGTACATCCAAACCTACATACACTATGAGAGATATATGCCCTTATCCCTTCGATAAGAGCATTCCAATGCCTCCATTTCCTCCACACTTTGTAACACCAAAGTTCGACAAATATAGAGGGAGAGGAGACCCCAAGGCACACATAAGACAATTCTTCACAGCTTGCATTGAGGTAGCAACAGAAGAAACATACTTGATGAGGTTGTTCCCACAGAGCTTAGGTGACCAAGCTATGGAATGGTTTTCTCAATTACCTCTCGGTATTAAGTCATGGGGCGACTTAGCAGAGGCATTCATTCAGCATTTCTCTTACAACATTGAAACAGATGTCTCAGTTACTACCTTGTGCAATACGAAACAAAAAGAAGGAGAATCTTTCGCAACATTTTTACAGAGATGGAGAAACCTAGCTAGCAGATGCTCTTGTGAGATCCCGCAAAAACAAATGGTGGAGATGTTCACACAAAATGTTAACAAGGCTATTGGCTATGATCTCAGAAAAGCTTGTTTGTCTACATTCAAGGATGTCATTGAAAAGGGCCTAGCAACAGAAAGAGTCTTAATTGAACAAGGAGTTATCAAACTATTCAAAGAAAACAAAGAGGACTTCAAAGGAAAGGACAAACCAAAATTTTGGAACAAGAACAAGAACACAGTTAATGATGGTGTTGTTGATGCCAACACAGTGAGACCAAAGTTCGTCTTTTTTGGATCAAGTTCTACCAACAATCAAGTGAACAATCAAACAACTTCAAAACCACGAAGGAAGTACACTCCATTGGGAGAACCACTTGAATCAGTATTCAAAAAGCTTGTAGCAAACAAAGTGATCACAGTCCCAGATTTTCCTCCATATGAACCAAAGGTAAAACCGAATTGGTGGAATGATGATGAGTTTTGTGAGTTTCATAAGAGCAAGGGTCACAAGATAGGTAATTGCCATCGATTGAAAAACATTGTGCAAGATCTCATTGATAGAGGTGATATTGAGATTGAGGGACATTCATCTAACCAAGAGCATGAGGTGTTTAAGGAACCATTCCCAAAACATGACAAAGGAAAAGGCAAAGTCACAGATGATCAAGCCAATTACACCAGAGCACCTTACAATTATGATTCTACCATCAATCACATCTCAATGGACAATCATATCTCTACCATTACTATCAAAAATAAAAATCCTGAGAATCCTCCTCAGCGACCTAAAATTGTCCTAAAGGGTGTGGGATCTTCATCCGAAGCTACCTCCGAATGTCATGTTACAACCCGTCGAGGTAAGATTACATTGTCAGGTGCCTCCACTAAGAATACCAATCCTTTATCTACCAAGCCTAAGTATGATCTTGTAGAACAACTAGGGAAGACACCCGCGCTCATCTCCATTCTTGAGCTCTTACGTATATCTCCTGCACATAAAGCCATCCTCGACAAAATCTTGAGAGACACTGCTGTCCCTACTGATCTGAACGTGGACCAGTTTCAAGCCATGGTGGGATACCTATCTGTTCCACATTCCCTCACATTCACAGAAGCCGATGATGCCTCCATAAGTCAGCCTCATAATGCACCTTTACACGTTGAAGCCTTCATACATAAACACCGAATAAAGCGAGTCCTGATAGATGGAGGAGCAGGTCTTAACATTTGTACCTTGAGTACCATAAGACAATTGGGATATTTTGACAAAGCTGTGAATTCTACAAACAAAATTACCATCAAGGCATATGATGATGAAGAGCACTCATCCAAAGGCACAGTCACCTTGCCTCTTAGAGTTGGGCCAGTTACAAAGGATGTGGTTTGTCAAGTACTTGATCTGGATCTCACATACAACATATTGCTAGGGCATCCATGGATTCATGAGATGAGAGCAATACCATCTACATATCATCGATGTATCAAGTTTCCACACAATGGAGTTGAAGTGACCGTCAAAGCGGATCCAAATCCATTCATCTATTGCAACAATCTACAACCTAGATCAGAAATAACAATCCCAGTCAATCGCGAAGCTATTCCTTCATCGGCATATGTGGATCCTGAATCCTTAAAAGCTTCTACATCAAAACAGGCAGAGCTAAAAGAAGAGAAGTTCAAGATTAAAGACATGGGATGTGGTGAGTATATCTTTCATGTTGATCAACTCCCACAGTCTCCTAAGACATTCAATCGACAAGAACAATCTACAAGCAATATGCAAGACCAAGGAATTGTGTGTGAACCACCTAGTGTTGTGGCTACTAAGTCCGAATGCAAATCTCCTCCAGCGGTGCAAGCAGCTCTTGATATCAATAGTCCTAAGAGTGGTTCTAGTGAAGAATCTATTGAGCATATCGCCAACCCTCTTGAGAACTCACATAGCCTTACCATTTCATCCACTCATTCCATTTCCACTTCGCTCCCAAACTTGGATCAACAAGAATTACAAAAGCCCTTACTCATTGGGGATCACAAATCAAGCTTTGAAAAGAAAAATCTAAAAGTAAAAACTAAAGAAAAGTCCTTTAGTCCAAATCAAAATCAAAAGCTATTGGACTCTGCAAAAATCAAATTCAAGGATAAAAATCCTATGAAAGAAAAAGAGCAAGAGTTGATATCCCCTAATATCAAAATAACTGGGGGCAAAAATTCTACAATTGCTAGTCAAAAAGCATACTTGTTGATCCTAAGTCTCCATCATGCTATCCTACTTTCACTTCTTTTCACAATCATAAGCCTTCATAACTCATCCACTTGTTCCACACATCCTTTTCCTTCTGGTGATACATCATGGACCTTTAATGGAGCTTCCTCAAAGGACTTTGCTATCAGTGATGCCCAAACTTCTTTAGGTGACACGCATATGGGCCTGTGTAGTCCACACACTAGTAATTCTATCTCAGTTCCTTTATCAAGGAAGACAGTCACTCAAGCTACACATCATTCAGTCAAGGAACAATGTAGCTACAATCACAAAGTCAAGCCTCGCACATTTGAGGTAGGTGACTTAGTCCTCAGAGAGAACCCCAAGAATGAACAAGACAGAGATAAGAAGGGCAAATTTGAACCCAACTGGCTTGGTCCTTACATCATCACAGCAGCATATGGATCTGGGGCATATCAGCTCTCAACTATAGAAGGTGAACCCTTGGAGGATCCTATCAATAGCATGCACCTTCGCAGGTTCTACACATAAGCTCTTCGGAACATCCTAATTCAAAAATACAAAAAAAATCAAAAAATTCAAAAATACAAAAAAATTATAAAACAAAAAAATCGTTACTTGGTGAAAACCTGGCAAACAGGCACCTTGTGACACAAAAACATTGAAAAATCGAAAAAAGTAAAGAGAAATAATTTCGTCCAACGGTGAAAACCACTTCGGTGGCGCCCTGGGCAAGTACCATGGTGAAAACTGGGTCACCAGCGCCATGCGTAGAGACATTGCTCCTCCCTCTTTCAGGATTCTCTTTCATCTTTCACTTTGCACACACTCACAACCTATTCACTCACAATAAACTTACCCATTCCCATCATGGCTTGTTATTGATCTACCTAAGATTGGTTAGCCATCCATAACCCTCCCTTTTCACTCCCTTTCCATCCATAATAAATCAGATCCTATCTGTGGCTAAGGCAAATCCTACGTCTAGTAATGGGTGTGGAACTGAGAACATCACATGTTTCGAGGAGTACAGTTTCTTCCAGCTTCCTTCAAGTCTATCCGCGCACAATCCGCAATAAAGCAACATTTGCATCGCCAATCCGCAATAAAGTTCCATCTTCTCCACAAATAAGTATCAGTTTCATGGATTCAGTCAGTTTCAGATAAGACACAGTGGCAACAATGAGCTTCAACAAAATCAAATCTTTCAACAGACTCAGACAACATTATGGTTCAGTGCTATCTATCCTTTTTGTGAAAGTGAACATTGTGACCACAATCGAATAAGACTTAAACAAGTGACAAGAGACACTAAACTTGAGGACTACAGTGGATGTTGGTGTCGAGTCTTGGTTTTCTTTTGATTTTATCTTTTTGGTGACATGTCTTTTAGCTTTTCCAGGATGTCTTTGACTAGAGATTCTATCTCCAGGATGTCTTTGACTAGAAAGGCGAGGATAGGGTATCATCACCTATTTGCATTTGCTGTCTGTCGATTGTCTTTTAGTAATGCTATGACTTGTCCAAGGATATGAGGACACTGTGAGTCTAGTATGAACTGGGGCATTCCTTGTTTGTGACTGTCTTATCTCCATGCAAATAGGTACAATGACTTTCTGGGCCGAACAAATGCCTCGATTGTCATAACCTATTCTGCCATAATAAGCTCAATGATGATAACGCACAAGAAGCTCTTTCACGTTCATATCTTTTGTCTTCCATCCCCCTTTCTTGATTGACTTCCATTGTCTTTCTCGAGTCCGCGTAGCCCGCTATCACATGACTGAGTATAATGACACACCAAAAACATTTGCATTTCATATAGTTACACCTACATCACCACATATAAGCATTTCATACATACATATAGATATCACAATTGCATCACATCCTGCATACAACACATGTTAGCACATCTCACATTTTCATTATGTAAATAATCATTTGCATTATCATATTCATTTGCATTACATACATTCACATTTGCATCATGCATCACATATACAACATAAAAGAACAAAAAAATATTGCATTGCATCATATAAGCATCCATATCATAAAACATGTATCACATAAGAACATTTCATCACATAAGGTACGCATGCATATAGCTGCCGCAAAAATGGATCATCTCTCATATATAATCAAAAGTGTCATGATACAATGATGTCAAAAATCATATGGCTACAAAATCACCCGCAGGTGTCTAAAATACAAAAATGGTACAATACTGATACATAGGGAGCCCTCTACGGCTATGATGAATTCCCTTCCTCGAAGCCACCTGGCCTCGATGGAGTTTGAGCCCTAGAAGGACCCACCCCAAGATCAACTCTCCTGGCCCCTGTGTCCCCTGCAGCCACCCCTCGTGTCGTCCTATCTAGACAGAGGAACCCACTGATAACTCCTGTCAACACTATTGGTAGTGCTAATCCTGTCCATGTCATGGTATCCCATGCCACAGGTCCCACCCTCATCCCTAGTCCTGGATCCTAGAACACTCATCTCAGCGCATCCCTATCTCTGTCTCGATCATAGGGTACTAACTCCCCATCGATCGGTATCCGTAGAATCCTATATACATCCTCCAAGGTGATTGTCATCTCACCCATCGGCAAATGCAAACTACCAGTCTCTAAGTGCCATCTCTCAGCCAGTGCAGTCAACAATCCCATGTTCACCCAAAACTCAGGCACATACAGAATGTATCTCAATCCCATAACCTCAATCGCAGCTCAGTCCTCGGCTGTCAACTCAGGTCGCAACCTCTGAGTCAATGGGAATCTCTCCCGTGACTCCAGCATCGGCAAGTACTCCTGCAGTCAAGCAAATCAAATCATGTCAGTCATAGTGGCATTCACTATTTATCACAAAATGCTACTCGCTATCTAAATGCACATAGCTATTTATCCTAGTGACACTCACTGTTCATCACAAAGTGTTGCTATCTATCCTAGTAGTACTCCCTGTTCATCACAAAGTACTACGTGTGTGACACTCACTGTTCATCACAAAGTGTTACTCACATTTGCACTCCCTGTTCATCACAAAGTGCTGCTCATATTTTAGTACTCCTTGTTCATCACAAAGTACTCTATCTTGGTACTCACTGTTCATCACAAAGTGCCTTGATCTACCTTAGTCTTCCCTAGAGAACCTGCTTGAGTGTATCCTCTCAGTAGCTTATCCAATCGACAGCATATGTTCATCACAGAACTGCCGATTTGACCTGGAAGACATAAATGTGCATTTATTACATTACCTAGTATGAATTAATGACAATAATAAATGCATCAAAGTACGAGGAGGTTTTGTGGTACTTACCGGCTCTCCTGCATCTGCTGGTCGCTGGAATCGGCGAACACGGTCAAATCTATGAACAAAAGCCATCATTGCTGACTGTTGCTGCTTTATTTTCGCTTTGCACTATGCTCTTGTGACGGTGTAGATGACAATGAGGATGTATTTTCCCCCGTGGTCTATCTTATAGACTGCCCTAGCTCTCATTTCCCGAGTCAGTCTTCCTTATCCCGTGACTTTGTCACTTTATCTGATTAGTCCATTCTATCCCGTCTTTCTTATCGAGAGATTGTCTGCAATCTTTTCAGACATTTTCATCCAATCTCTCGAGGGGGCATATAATTCCCATCTTGGGGCAACTCTGTATCAGTTCATCTTATCTTCTTTGAAACAACGCGACAAGCCGCATTGTCTCAAAGAGGGGCAAAATGTAGACACTCAAAATTGTCATGTCTAATTAAATAAATATTTTATTTATTTAATTATCTAAGCCTAATTCTTCTATTAATTAAATAAATTTTTATTTATTTAATTAATTCATTTATCCTCTTCTAGCCTTATTTCTCATTTAAATAAATACATTTATTTATTTAAATTATCCCTTTCCTAAATTAAATAAATATTTTATTTATTTAATTATCCCACTTCTTCTATTAATTAAATAAATCTTTATTTATTTAATTAATTCATTATCCTTTTCTACACATGACATATGTCATTCATCTCTTAATTCATACACTACCTACCTCTTTCATTATTTTACTATTTCTTTTACCTACCCTCTAATCCTAGCCGACCTCTCTTTTTACACCTCTCAATCTTAACCCTCCATTTCTTATTGTGTCTTCTATTTAAGGAGATGTTTTCTTCATTGTCAAACCCTAATGAATCATTCTAATCACTCATCCTAATGACATATCCTAATGACATATCCTAATGACTAATGACACATCCTAATGACTGATTTTGGAGTACTTGGCTACACTACAATTCCACTTGCAACCACATTCCGTTCTTTGTTGAGCTCTTGTGCATATAAAAATCTGAGAGCAAGTATATCAAGCAAGATCAATGGAGATAGGAAGAATGGAGATCAAAACCCTATTGGACATGTGATGGTATAATCTTTGTGATTTTGAGTTATTTGCATTGTCTTAGGTAATCTTCATATGTTATGGTGGATCTTTGTTGTTGTTAGGCTAGGGTTTAGTGGTTGAATCCATTTTAGTCTTTCAATATTATTGTTATTATTGTTATCCATTTTCACCATATACACTTGGTTTGACTAGGGCAATTATTGCATTTAGTTTCCAATTGAATGGTAACCTTATAAGTAATAATGATCTAATTTCCATTTTTAAACACCGAAAAATTCTTCATATAAATAATTAATTGATCTCATAGGCTATAAGGTTTTATTTAAGCCATAAACATTATGACTAACAAGTTTCAAATTTCAGGGCTTTTAGTGACCCTTGGAACCCCTTAAATTGATATATGTCGATCTGTTGATTTAAAAGAACTTTTACTTATGTTTCCCTTTGTTATTTCAGATGTTTTCCACCTAGGTGTTATTCTTCGAAACCATAGTTCAGTTCAACTGAGTTATGAATGTAGCCCATGTTCACCAGTGTATGAACCTGGCTTTGATAAGTACCTCTCCCTGAATCTTTCTGTGAAAATCTCCCAAATGAGGGTTTCTATCTCTAAGCCATACTTATATTCTTCCTGTCTCCACCATGTGGAGGCTGTTCCTCGCAATAGGTGAACCGCTGCACGTGCTTTTAGATTGCTCTCATAAGAGCGCAATGCAAAGCACCTATCTAGGCTTAAAAGCCATGCCTCTGCTTCTACCCCGTCGGTAGATCCCCCAAAAGATGGTGGCTGAAGACGCATAACCTCTCTGATTAGATCCCCTAGATCCTGACGTGCCCTCTCATAATACACTGGTGCTACGACTGGAGGTGGTGCTAGTAGGTGAATGGACTCGGGCTCATGCCCAGCCTGACACTCTACGGGATTAGGAGGTGGACTCCTACTCCATTCCCGCTCTACTGTTCTACGACTTCCTGAGTTCTGCCTATCCTGAACTATGCCAATCATATTCTGTAGAGCTACTAAGATGTCTCAGTATAGGTCAACTGATCATTCGGGAGGGGCTCCTGGGTTCACTTCCGGAACCGATTCCTCCCTATTGACCTCTTCGCGTGCCATGCATTCATGCCTAGGGCCTCTACCACATTTGCGAGTTTGTCGCGTAGTTGGAGGCATCCTTTTTAAGAAAATACAATAAAATGAAATAAATAAATATTTTAGCTAATTTAAAAATAAATATAATAAAAATAAATATAATTTAATTAATTAAATAATTATAGCGAAATGTAATGGAGTAAGGTTCCTAGTGTTGGTAACCTTGCTCTGATACCAAAATGTCATGCCCAAACTTTTGGGCACAAACGGAATAATTTTTTTAAAAAAAAAGCTTAACTTAGAATGACTAAATTAATTAAAACAATGCAAACTAGTTTAGTCTTAACTATGTTTTTGAGTGATTCAAACAACTAAATTAATTAGGCGATAAATAATCTATGATATAAGCGAGCTAATATTTCTCCAAAAGAGTTAGCACTAATTAATCATAATAAATAATTAAATTCTCTTAGCAAATAATCTCAGACTTAATATATAACCCCAAAATTAATTGATAGGGAGCCTCAATGATCTTCTATAGTTCTTTAATTACCTAAGGTCTGAATAAATTTGTTCTAGCTTTTAGAATGAAGTAAATCTAAGTCATTTATAACAATATGCTTAATTTGTCTAACATTTGATTAAAGGGTTTAATGGGGTCCATAATGAAATCTTACCCTATAACGGACACTTAATGCTTGGCCTATATAAATAATCAATTTCACTCAGGATAAATACTAACAAGGTATATTTTTTTTATTTTTTTTAAACAAGAGTATATCCTTTGATATTATACTATGATATGAAATTTTCTAAGGATGGGATTATACCTTTATATTTTGTTATATATATATATATATATATATATATATATATATATATATATATATATATATATATATATATATATATATATATATATATATATATATATACTTATATAACTAAATCTATGCCCATATATATATATATATACACATTTTAACTAGACACTCATATATATTTATTTATTATTTTGTTTTATGAAAAGAACATAACTATATGAGAAAAGGAGGCACATTTTATTTTATATAAAAATAACCCATAAAACCCACACATATCTTATTTTAAAGTCTATGTCTGTTGCCCTAACCCGAAACTAGGGTTAGGGCTTGTGTGTTATAACACACACATATATATATTTTTTTCCTTACTATTAGCATTTTGCCCTAACCCGAATATTGGGTTAGGGCTTGTGAGTGTGTGTGTGTGAATGCAGGTCGGCGGCCAAAGGAAGGAGCGGCAGCCATGCAATGGAGCGGCGGAGAGAGAGTTTGGAGTTAGGGAGCGACGAGCAGAGGTAACCCGGACGCCACTGTGTTCCCCACAGTGGCAGCCGAGCGTCGCCCACTGTGGGTAAACATAGTGGCGGCCGAGCGGCTTACCACTGTGGTTACCCACAGTGGAAGGCCCCGTGCCACCACTATGGTTGCCCACAGTGGCAATCTTCGTGCCGTCCACTGTGGGAAACCACAGTGGCGACCCGAGCCGCGTCGGCCATTGTTTCTTTGCACAGTGGTTCGGCTCTCAAATAAAACCCGATTTATATATTTTTTTTTCAATTTTTTTTTTTTTTTTTAATAAGTTTATCATATTTATATATATATATATATATTTATATATGTGTGTATATATATATATTTACACATTAAAATATATTAATCTGGAAACTTAAATACCTCTTAAGCAAAATGATATAGATATATATCTACATATATATATATATATATATATATATATATATATATATATATATCTACATATATATATATATTTTATTTATAATATGTAGAAAACTAATAAATGGTTTGCAGCATAAAATGGAGGTAATATACTTTGTTAGTCTGTCAATAAATAGACTTTAAATTTTGCCCATATTTTCTTTATTTACAAAACTCAAAGCTAATTATTTCCTTAGCCTACTAGACCTAGTTTAGAGGAAATAAGATAACTATATGGTTTATTTGTTTTAAGCATTCTGTAACTAACATCTACAATGCATTCTAACAGCAACTTAAAATATAATCTTTTTTGGTAAAAAAATTAGATCTAAAAACTAAATGCTAATCTTTTTTTTGATAAAATAAGCTACTACATTAAGATTTATTTTCTGCATTAAATGGGAAAATAAATGACTGATTTATTTATTTGCAGCAACATAATAACATAAAAGAACATGTAGTAATAAATTAAATTTATTTGCAGAATACATAAAAATGCAACAACTTGATATATATATTTTTTTGAAACCATAGAACTTAATAAAACTTATACATTTTTTTTTGACAAAAATAACTAAGTATACTCAGGCATTTCTTTAAGCATTTTATTTATTTCTAAATGAAGAAGCATTACATATGGGATTTGAAAACCCTACTAGTCTCTCCTTTTTAATGGAGAAGAACTTATATTGAAATACATACTTTACTTGCTTTTGGAAAGATAAATACAACATTGACTCCTCTTTTCTTTTTACTACAAATTAAAATACAATTTCCTTTCAAACTTTTCTGCAACATAAAACCACAACTATTCCCTTTATTCTTTCTTTTCCATCCCAAGCAATCTGTAATAAAAACACAACTTGACCATGGAGAGCTCACCTCCCAGCCTAGGCTTACTAGAAGCCACCCCCGAGCTTGGAGAACCAAGCACTAGACGGGTTACAAACAATCAAACAACGCAACAAATAAGGAAAACACTTAACATACACTATCCCATCCCAAGCTACACTCTCACCACAACTTGTGATGAACTTTCTATGGGTGGAAGTGGACCAAGTACCATTGGGGAGATTGCAAGCATAATACAAATCAAACCATCTCATGGCAAAACAAAATACAACAATTTTCACCTCCACACCTTATGCCCCCCAAAGACATAAAAGCCATATTTCCTCCCCTTATGACCCCCAAATGCATACACAAGGCTATGCAGCAAGGGTCAAAAAGGACACCCTTGAGATCACTCTCCATAAGGAGAGCCTCTCACCCAAGGTTGTCATACTTCTTCCACCCCAAGACCATCCTACTCTCCCAAGAGTAGGAGGCCTTGGACACTCCCAAAACAAGCACACATAAACAAAGAACATGGAAATGAAAACTCACATTTTTCTCCTACAACAAATTACATATACACCTCTTTTCATGCAAGCATTTCTTTCTTTCAAAAACAACATAAACAACATAAACAAAAGGAAGTAAAACCAACCTTAATCTGCCAATAGTTATGTTAGACTTAGTTGGGGATGAGCTGCCCAAATCCACACAAACTTTCCACCAACCCTTCACCAAAATTCAATCCTACAACTAAATTTCAAAAATTGCATAATCTCCAACAATGGAGAGTGGGTGATTACTCACTAAGTCCCTAATCCTTGCCTAAGAAGGCCTCTCACACACTTCCCAACCCCTTGGGTGAGGTGAGAGTTCCCATTGGTTGCTCTTCCCAACCTCTTACATATTACTAAAACTGGAAAGGGAAAAGGTGAGAGAGAATGGGGAAGAGAGTTTGACATCAAAAGGGAAGGTTGTCTATCCTAGGAGGAACCTTCTAAGTTGAATTTTCGCTCACATTGGGAAAACCACTTTTTGAGGTGACTAAACAGTCACATGTGAGTAGTCACATGTTTCAAAATACCCCTAACCCATAGTTATACCATTTGGACCTTTGGAAAAGCCCTAAAACTGACCCTAGGAGTCCATTTGACCCCTTAGAAACCCAACTCAAGTTAACCTACGGGTCAAACCTGAGTTGACCACTCCCAAGACTCCCTACCCAAGGCAAATTTGGGACCACACTCTATTGTTTGAATGGCTTTGGTAGAAACAAAACTTCCTCCAAGAGACAAGTCAAAATCAATGACACTAATCAACACGTGTCAAGTGACACAATAAAATACAATATAAAAATCACACATGGAATTTGTCTCTTGTAGGTTTACACAATTAAATAAAATCAAATTAACACACATGCATAATTTACTTTCACAAATAAAATACATTACAAATGGGGTGTTGTCTCTCCAATAGACAACCCCTGGCTTAACAAACATACATTGGTCTAGGTTTGGTTCTCCATAATATTTCCATGGTCACATGGATAATTTTTTTCTTGCGCATCTCAATTTACACATTAGTAATTTCAAATAACCTCATATAATATTAAACACATGAATTTGAATACACATCAAACACTCTGCATACAATTGACATTAATATCTCATATATCCCAATTAATCCCCATAAAGCAATTCACTGAAAGACATTATCTTGATCCCCATAAATTTCAAGCATTCATAAGACATGCATCACTTTTCTAACTTCATAATAACATTCTGCAAATTCAAATATAGCTGACATGCGTCAGATCAGGGTTATCCAATCAGTGGATCATTTAGGATTTCAAATTCATAACACATTAAAATGTACACCACAAGGTGAAATGATTCTATAACTTGGTTCAATTATTTTTCTCACCAATCTATCTATCTATCTAACATAGCCCATCCTATTGAATTATAGCATTTATTAATAGGGTCAACCATGGTCAACTATGTTAATCAAAGCTTGATTGGGGAGGGGCCCTACACCGCGCTCTATCCACAACTGCCAAATCCTCATCCTTGAGGTATGTGGGAATTGTATAATTCTATTTACTCAAGGCTGGATGTGAATGGCTTTCAGAATAGTGTTGATTATTCTTCCCATTCATAAAGTCATTTTTAGGTTCCATTGGACTATCTATTGATTTCTCCTTTGGATTTCTTTTACTTCTCTTCTGATCAAAGTTTATTTGGACTATTGGCTGGCCTTGTGTTATTGACCTCCTTCCGTACATAAAATTTCTTATTTCAAAGTCACCACCTTTCTTCTCGAAAGGAATTTGTATTGTATATATGAGTTCCTTCCCACAATAGAGTACCTTTTAAATGAATCTACCCAGCAGAGTCGCCAATCTATTGGGTCTCAAATCAACAGATTGGATAGGTTCTAAGGAAACACCAACTCCTATGCTCAAACCCTCCAATTGACTTGGCCAACTTATAGAGTGAACCTATTTGGTTACTAACTCTCTCACTTTCGGCTCTGCAGGACCTAGGTAGGTATACCTACTCACTAGTTGTTCCTTCAACTAATGCTTTTTATAGTAGATTTAGTGTCTTGATCTGACTTTCTCCTATCTTAGAATGGCATAAGCTCCTAGGATGGAGATATAGCAGATGAGTTCAAGATTGTTGTTGTAGAAGCTATTTGATCTTTGTGCTTGAAATATATATATACACACTATTGCTAATTTATTCTAGAATTCCTACTCAGCTACTCCTATTACTTTTAATGTGAAAGTATGAATTGATGAATTGTATTTATAGATGACTAGTGCATTTCTTTGTTGTTTGGGCTACAGAGCCTTTCTTTGCTGTTTGGGCTACAGAGTCTTTATATCTCTTTAGGATTTATTGTGTAAACTTATGAGACAATTTTTAAACCCACCCCCTCTCGATGGGTCTGTCAGTTACTATTTCTTATGAGCTCTACTTCAATTGTTTATATTGTAAACTGCTTGAATGAATTTAACTCTAACCTTAAGAGACCATCCAAGGAAGAAATACAAGGAACAATTAGAATTCGCAAGTAAATCTTTGTGATCCAAATCTACAATATGAAACACATAATTTTACTAGAAGAACACAAACAACCTTATCTCGTTTAGATAATATCATGAGCAACTGCCTACAGAAAAATGTAGTAATCTGCAACACATATGCAAAGGAAAAACAACTAATTATATTATATATATTCACCAAAATTTTACAATGGTAAACTTGAGGCTATAATCTACTCCTTTCTCTAATTCCCATCCATATTACAAAATCTCCCTCCTTTATATGAGAGTATACATTATCACCAAGCGTTGTGGCTTTTCAACATATAACCATTAACTAACACTTTTGTTTTGAACATTACTTCGACTAGGTATTTTATCCCTTCATCGAAATGCTATATTCGGTCACTATGGCTGTCTCCTCACCGATACCGATCTGATATCCATCGGGTTTTTATGTCGAAGAAACCTTGGGCTTCGGTGACCTCCTTTATTTTTCCACCGAAATACCTCTTCCATTGATATCACTATGCCCCGTCGATGAATGGATCTATTGTCTCACCGAAGCCTTTCTTTATCCTCTCTTGTCGTCTTCCACCAATAAAGTTGTATCGATGAAACAACGCATATTGGAGACATGCTTTTTAGCCTCCTCGAAACCTATTTCCTCATCAATATATATCTGATGTCCATCAGGTTTCATGTCGAAGAAACCTTGGGCTTTGGTAACTTCCTTTATCCTTCCATCGAAACACTTTTTCTATAGACATCACTACACTCCTGCGATGAATGTGTCTATTGTTTCATCAAGGCCATTTTTCTTTTGATGATTTCCACTATCATCTTTCATCGATGAGCTCATTAGTAATCTTCCTCGATAAAGTTACATCGATAAAACCACACGTATCAGTAACATGCCTTTTAGCCTCCTCAAAACTCATATCCTTATCGATATCTTTTATCGATGTAGCTTCCTTCTATTTGATCAATATCATTCTTTCAATAAGAACGCTTCTTTTGGTAAGTTTCCTTCATGTTGCACTGATGGTATTATTTCCTCTGAAGCCTTTTCCCATCGATGAAAACCATCTTTTCTTTCTTCGATATCCTCTTTCGGTGGAATCATTGCTTTCGATGAGTCCTTTTTAGAGTTCATTGGTGTTCCCTTTGCTTCGACATCCTTTTTATATCGATGAGACATCGCTGGGTCTCATTGATATTTTTTGAATTTTGGATATTTTGATAGAATGCTATTAGACTTGTTCGATAACTTATGGGTTATTACAGTATCAATGAAAATGATGATTTCTTCAAAAGATAGATGGCTTCTATTATTTAATTTCTCAAATCAAGATATTTTACTTAATTCAGATTTGATGCTCAATAGTAGGATCTCATAGAAATCATGCTTATGGGAAAAATGTATCTAGCTTATGGGAAAAATGTATCTAGAAGTAGATACATGCATGTTCCTTCTCCCGGTTATGCAAAGATTGTTTGTCATAACTATAATGGATCTGGCCATAAAGAGTTTGAATGCAGGAAAAGGAACTTGTAGTCACATGGAGGCCAACAAAATGGCCATGCTCTGTGGAAAAGTGAAAATAGAGCATATGGAAGGCAGAGACCTGCATGGAACCAAAGGAGAAATGTCCCTACAGGAGTAAGAGGTCCACCGGTTCCAGTTGCTAGTCAAAGCAACATGAGCAGGAGAAGATAGTCAAACTGGTATGTCAAGAGAATTCCCAATCATGTAGTTGAGATGGAGGTTGTGTGCTACAATAGCACTACTTCTGATCCTAATGAAGAATCTGGAAATGGGAAGAAGGGTGAGACCAAGAAGGTATGGAGGAAGAAGACCATGAACCAGCACCATGCACTCAACACACAAGTGATATCTTCTAAGGCCTAAAGGAGATGCAGGATCCTAGGGGGAGTAGCACATTGAATTTATCTTCCACCCCTTTAGTGAAGGAGGCAACATGAAAGAACATGATGTTGCTGGTATGAAGGATGAAAATGTAAAGATAAGTGTGTGTAGACGTTTCCTTGACTACACACCTACAGATCAGTGATGAATCACCACTGCATGTTTCAAAGAGTGAAGGTTAACAATTGGCATCAGATGTTAACTGGTATGTGCAGGATGTTACTAGCATGTATGATAATAGGTACTTGTAGGTTATGTATGAAAATGCAGATGGAGAGCATTACATTAGCCTCAATATTTTGGAGTGAAATCATGTATTAGGAGGTGTTGATGAAGACCTGAAAGACATACGTTGGCCCCAGTTATTGTTCATACAGGATTGCATGTTTTTGGGATAACCGGTTTGTCTCTTGGCATGATGATGTCATTGTATGGCATTGGGAAAATTTAGGATCATTTCATAGGCTATGGTGGATACAATGGAGTTGAAGGATTATAAGATGATCAAATATGCACAGCTAAACCGGTATACAAAGAATATTGGAGTCCCGGTATTGTACCTGACTGGAGATAAGAACCTGAGATGTATGACTTAGGGGGAGTTCAAGTGCTCATGATGAAAATCTAGCTTGCTTGAACTTGCAAGGATACTGACTGTCCACATTGCCAAAGATGGAAATTCCAGAGGTGTTGTAGGTTGACCGATAGGTGATTAGTATTCACTGACACATCAACAATTGGTATCAGTATTTTTTCAAATTAAGTTCAAATTGCATCAGACGTGCATGCTCAATTGGTGTTAGGATGGTTAAGTTCCCCATCTCAAGTGCTGTGACTTGAGAAGATGTAACAACTGGTGACAAGATAACGAGTGGTATCAAAGGAAGTGTTACATCCAATGAAGACAAAGGAGGAGAAAGTATTCGATCAGTGTTGGTAAAGACAAGGAGGAATGACATCCTGACAATGCCCTTTGCCATTATTGTCAAAGGGGGAGAAGGATTTTGTAGTATACCACATACTACATGTGTATGAATCCATGGATCATAGTAAGCGAAAGAAAGACTATGTAGTATGTCGAATACTACATGTGTTGACATCAATGCCAAAGGGGGAGATTGTTGGTATTGTGTTGTCATTGATATCAACTGATATGGGATGACCACCGGTAGAAGAGATGTACATGCAATACTATTATGAAGGAGTATAGGATGTGATATCTTGGATGTCACCTTATGTTGCAGAACACTGACAAAGGTAAGGAAGATGACTGTAGGAGTCATCAGTACACAAGTTAGTGCATGAATTTTATGATGAGATAGAGAGGTGTTTGAGTGGGTGTTTGTGATGAAGAGGTAGAATGTTATCTGAATCACATTCACACCAGAAGAGAAGATTGAATAGATCACTAGTGTGCTGTGAGGTTGCAGAACTGTAGGACCCTCACTGGTTGAAGATGCAGTCATCATGGGAAGCAATGACTGATAGTGAATGTGCTCACACCGGTTCACATGTGCCTATTTGAAGATATGCTACATAAATAGGGAACTCACATGAGCAGATGACAAGGTGTTACTCCACCGAGTAAGTGGGGATTATCTCCTATATGCATTGAGTGCATTATAGTTTGGTGAGATAAGAGTGAAGAGGTAAAGGCAAGAACTTGAAGGATCACACTAGATCCACTGATGAATTGATAGAATGCAACTACACTCAAAGGAGAATGGTCTGACCGATGAAGGAGTCTAGTGAAGGTTGATGACTGGTGTCATCATGAGTGATAACTGGTATGTAAGTCCACTAGTAATATGAGCAAGGTGCAGATGCAAACAACTCTCCACCTTGGGGAAATGAGAAAATGAGCTTTCTCAAGACAGACATGTCTGACGATCGGTCAAGGTGGTCCACTCACATATCAGAAGAATGCAGAGATGATGAGGTTACCAGTGTAGTGTGCGATACCGGTAGGGTTAGCAAACTGACAGAAAAGAAGAACTAGTAGATTGGCTAGTCGGTGATCCTTTCTGGACTAACATGAAGTGCCAAGTTGGCAGTTGGTTGATATGGATGCCACATGGAGTCAATGTGGCGAACCTGCATTTGGATAAAGATGGAATGTACATCGACAAGGTTGCTACAGGGCTGGTCGACTTTAATGAAAAGTCACACAAATCACGGGACATGTTGTAGAGCTATTGTAGGGTTCGAGGCTCGAGGTCTAGATGACAGCTATGAGTCAACTAAGAGTGATTGAGAAGATCGAGGTGATGGAGGAAATAACATGACAGAGCTTTCATATTTTGACCAAGAGATCAACTATTAGGGTAAAAATAAAGTTGCCAAAGATGAAAGACATGATCGAGGAGATGCGTAAATGGTGAAGTCATGTAGATTGACAGTATGAAAGATTGGATCTGAAAATA
This sequence comes from Cryptomeria japonica, assembly GCF_030272615.1. Classification (NCBI taxonomy): domain Eukaryota; kingdom Viridiplantae; phylum Streptophyta; class Pinopsida; order Cupressales; family Cupressaceae; genus Cryptomeria; species Cryptomeria japonica. Next base: position 273,975,380 of record NC_081410.1, on the reverse strand, counting down.
TCTGATTGGATTTAGTTTTCCTCGAGGATGGTGAGGAAACCCTAACTACCCAAATTTTGTATTGGGTTTTGGCGGGAAGTCTGGGATATAAGTGTGAAGGCCAAAGAGATTAGTTGTTGTTGCTGAATAGAAGAATACTGTGTGATTGCAAAGTGAAAGACTTCTGCAAGTAAGAGAAAATCAGCCAAGTGCTCAACGAGCATCTGAGAAGAGAGTGGGAGTGAGAGAGAACCGGGTTGAAGCATTCAACTAGTTGGAGAGAAGAACTGGTAGGGTTCATACTGGCAAAGCAGTATTGAAGGAGGCTATAGAGAAGATAAACAGACAACCGATAGAGAGTAGAATCAGTGAAGAGAAGAGCAGTGAGGAGGAGATTCAGTGAGAGTAGTACATAAGAGAGATAAACTGGTAGGGCTTACCAATAGTGAAGCAACAGGTGAAGAGCAGCAGAGAAGTGAGTCGGTGAAGCAGAGAAGGTATCTCACTAACAGAGTAAGATATATATATATATATAATGGTTGCAAGATTCACTTGTAACAAGATAACTAATTTTGTATTTGATGCTTACATTGTGAACACTGAGTTGTAGCTCGATGCAGGGGTTGTAGCTCCTTGGGTTGGTTCCCTAAAGTCAGGGGTTGGTGCTCCTTGGGTTTGTGCCCTAAACTTTGTAGTTTTGTTTTATTGTGAGGTTGGATTGGAGTAGTATACTCCAGCAACATTGCTCACCGAGGTTTTTCCCATATTGGGTTTTCCTCATATATGCTGGTGTTATGTGATGTCCCTTTGTGAGTGTGTTTGCATTTGAGTTAGTCTCCTCCATAACCGGTAAGTTTGCATTGAGTTAAATCTATCAACCGATATGCTCACATAGGATTGCAAAAGGAAAAAATATTTGAGAACCACTGATTCACCCCCTCCCCCTCTCCGTGGTGCATTGTGTCTAACACCCAGCTATCCATCTGATAAAATTATACTCATGGAGTTATGCTGACAATTGGTTTATGTACATGAAAAGCAGTCACAGGCTCAAAAGAGTGGCTTAAAGTTTCCAGAATCTATTGGTCGATATTCAGTTATGACCAATCCCAAGGCCAAGAACATGGAAGAAGAAATGTAATGGAATACTATGAGGAGATTCAAAGCCTGAAATAATTTTGATTTTTGCAGAATGAAGAATAAATTCAAAAGAAATTATACTCATGTATTCAAGTTTGAAGATGTATAGGCTGATTGTCAGGATGAAGAGGATGTGAGAAAAATGGATTTTCGTCGCCTTACATTGGAGCAAATTGAAAATATGGATTTGGCCAAAATCCCAATGACCATGGAGGAAACTGATGACATAATAGACCCAGTCTATTTTGAATGAAAGATTGTTGATTCCCCACTACCACCTGTTCAATGGTTGAATAAGGAGAGTAAATCCATTACTCAAAGAATTGCTCCTATTTTGGCAAATACTAATGCGTGGTTGTTAAAGAAGAAGATCAAAATGAAATAGCTTCCTGCTAGTTCTGGTGATGATGATAATAGTGATGGTCTAGTTGGTAAAACAACTATAGCTGAAATGAGGACCAAAAGTAAAGCAGATCTGCAAGAACCACCCTCAGTCCCTTCAACACAATCTAAAGGAAAAGGACCTAAAATCAAATTCACAATCAAAGGGTCTAAGAAAGGTGAATCTTCTTCGACAGTACAAGAGACACCAACAAAGGAGCTAGAGTAGTAATCAATCGAAGAAACTAAAAAAGAAAAAAAACCAGAAGAAGGGGAAATTCCTTGTTAAGAGGAAATACAGTTTGAAGAACCAACTCATAAAGGAGAGAGCAATACTCCCACCACTTCATAGGTATCAAATCATACAAAGGTTATTATTCATTCCGTTGAATCTGACTCAGATCAAGAAGATGAGGAGTATAATGATGAAGAGGAATATGGAAATACCACAATCAGAGGGTGCTCAACAATACCTCTTAATTCCTATGCTTTGGCTATTGGTCAGCAAGTCAATTGGGACAAATCAACTAGTTACTTCCTGAATACTCTAGTCATAAGACAACAGAAAATTGCTAAAATTATTGGGTGCAAAGTGGATATGCTCCCTTCCACCTATCTAGGTCTTCCCTTGGGTTTAGCTCCCCCAAATTCCTTCTGGAATATGCTTATTGATAAATTCAATAAAAGACTTGCTGGATGGAAAGGTTCAATTTTATCTCAGGTTGGGAAATTGTAGCTCCTTCAAGCTACTCTTCAAAACCTCCCTGTTTATGCCCTCAGCCTATTTGGTATCCTGGCTAAATTTTCTGAAGCAATGGAAAGAATCCAGAAGAGATTTTTATGGTTAGGAGTGGAAGAAAAAAAGAGAATATCCTTGGTTGCTTGGGACAAAGTTTGTAGACCAAAGAAAAAAGGGGGGTTGGGGATTAAATCTCTAAAAACCTTTAACAAAGCTCTTCTTGCTAAACAATTATGGAGAGACTATGATACTAAGAAAGATTGGAATCAAATATGGTTTGACAAATACATTCAGGATCAGCCTACCCAAGGGGTCCTTAATTCTGAAGACATCCCTGTTGGATCCTTCATTTGGAATAGCATCACTAAATCCATAAAAGTGGCCAAAGCTGGAGCTAGATGGGTCATTGGAAAAGGTGACAAAATAAGGTTTTGGGAAGACCCCTGGATGAAGAATGAAGTTCTTTATGATCAAGGCAACAATCAAATTATTGAGGAATGTAAAAGGAGGTTTGGGCTTATGGTGTGTGACTACTGGAAGGAGGACAAGTGGGTTAGGCTTGATGATATTCATTCTGGATTTTCCTTACTCCAGAAGGAGCTACTGTCCTTTTCCCCTAATAAAGACTATGATGATGTGTTCCTATGGAAAAGTGATCCTAAAAGTGAATTTACGATTGCCTCAGCCTACAAAAACACCTTTTCTCAAACCAGTAATCCCATTTGGAGTAAAGTTTGGAACAACATTTTGATCCCTAAAGTCAACATTTTCTTTTGGGTTGCTTCTCGTAATAGTACCCTTACTCTTGACAATTTAATATGAAGAGGTTTCAAATTCCCTAATAGATGTGAGCTATGCCAGAAGGAGGGAGAATCAGTTGATCATCTCTTTTTTCACTGCTCTTTTACCTGGGATATTTGGTGCAAAATGTGGGAAAAATGGAAAGTTAATTGGGTTATGAACAAAAGTATCAAAGATATTATTTAGCACTGGAATTTTCCAACCAAATGCCAACTTATCAAGAACCTTTGGTCTTTAACCCTCCCCATGATTTGCTGGGGCATTTGGAAAGAAAGAAATAATAGGATATTTAGGGAAGATAAGTGTAATACTCAGGTGGTCTTTGAAAAAATCTGCAAGGCTATAAAGGAGAACATCAATATTCCTCACAAGAACAATCAACAATGGTTTGTTACAGATATGAATGATATGGAAAGAGACATCCTCACTGAATGGAACCTAATACATAAGGTCTATAGATCAGAAAATAAGGATAGGAGAGATAATATTGTCTGGCATTTTCTAGATTATGACTAGATAAAGGTAAATTTTGATGGGGCGGCTAAATGGAACCCTGGGAAGGCTGGTGGTGGAGGAGTTATTAGAAATGCTCAAGGAATTTGCATTGCTTCTTTTGCTTCTGCTTTTGGGGTCCAAAACAACCATGTGGCTGAAGCTCTGGCAATGCTAAAGAGCCTCTAGCTAGCTCAGGAATTCAAATTAAAAAAAAATTGGCTTGAAGGGGACTCTTTAAACATCATACAAGCCCTCAAAGGTACAAGCTCTGTATCTTGGAATATTACTAACTTAGTTAAAAGTGCTAAATATTTGTTAAATAACTATGTTAGTATTAGCATAACTCATACCTTTAGAGAAGGCAATAAGATTGTAGATATGCTAGCCAATGAAGGGGTCAATTTGGAGAAGGATGCCAAATACATTGGAGAAACTCACATTAAAAGGGAGGTTAAAGAGCAATTATACTTTGATCATATCAATGGGTCAAGTTAATCTCATGTACTTTTTGGGGAATGAATTCCAAAGATAGATTTTGGGGGTGGATTAATTGTCAGCTAATGAGTATTTTTTGGCATTATTTCCAAGATCATATGTGTGAGAAAGATTATAGTAATAATTGTTGGGTTTGTGCAGCCATAAGCAGTAATTTCGAAACAACAAAAGAGTCTCTAAACTGGAATTCCAGAAATAACAAGTTTTCAGGGTTTCATCTGTGGACTGTGAATTGTAGCAGTGGGTATCTCTACTTGGAGCTCAGAATGGGTGGTAACCAAAATAAGAATGAGCCTCCAGGATGTGAAAATTGTAAGAGTGAATGAAAAGTCTGGAGAAGGCTCCAGAGATACGGCTTTACTGACTATATGGAAAAGCTTCACGGAAGCAGAAATTCTGTGTCTTATGGTTTTGCTAGAAGCTGGAGTAACAACGGAGTCACCCTGTTCGGGGAGATTTGGCAAATTGATGAAAACCTGGTTGCAGAGGTCATGGGTCTTCAGATGGAGGGTACTAAATTCTACAGGGATCGGAAGTATGTAGTTGAAGCTTTCAAAAACTTCCCGAAGTCAGAGGATGAGAAGGGCAAGCTTGTGAAGAAGGACAACATCTCCTACTAAACTCCCCAGCAGGTAAAGCCCTTCTGGCAAAATGTTCTAAGGGTTTTAATGGAGTATTTGACTGTGGATGGAAGATTTACAAAATTTATAACTATCACTTCACTATTTTGAACCATTTTTGTCATGGGGCTAAAATTTCCCTGCCTTTCTATTTAGCGTCCTCTCTAAATGAGAGTCTTGCTAACCATGCTAAAAAGCCTAACTCTTACCCTTCAGTCCACTAGGGGCTTATACTACTAATATATGAACATCTAAAGGACAAGGCCAAGGCAACCAAAGATGACCCCTTGATCACTAATGCTCATATTTCTGAGAGCTGCAAAGACTCTGACTCGGATGGGGATCAGCCCAATACCCCTACCCATAGAAAAAGGAAAGCTGAAACAAAGCATGACGAAAAGGAGGTGCATTGTGATGAGGAAGAGGAAAAGGATAAGGACATTGATACTGAAATGGAGAAAAATAAGGATGATAACAATGGTGAAGGGGAGGAAGGGGGTAACTCTGAAAACCCTCACTCTAACCCTAATGGCTCGGAAAGTGAGAATGCTACTCTGAATTCTACGGAGTTTGTCAACCCTAACTCTGAGGAGACTGAATAGGACAAGGACTCTACGGACACCATCTTGAACATCGCCCATAACTGCACTCTGGAATCCTTCAATTTCCAGAAATGGGTTGTTGAAAACATCACCTGTATGCAAGGTAAGTAAAGGGAGCTGGAATATAAGATTAATAAGTTGATTAAGGATTCTAACTCTGGGAAACAGAATGATGATATGGAAAATAGTGAAGCTGAGGAGGAAATGGAGATGGAGGATTGGCTGGAGAAAGATCTGATCAAAGGGGACCTGAAACACTTGGAGGATGTTATTAGAACTCTGAAAGAGCATGCGGAGGAGGACAAAGACAACATCAACACCAGGATCGCCTATAATGAGAAGGCTCTGAAAAGTTTCATGAACCACAGCCTCAAGGTCCTTAAAGTTTCTTCCCAGAACATGAATGCTTTGGTGGATCATTTGGAAAGGAAAAATCAGGATAAGAACCTAGTAATTATAGAAGACATTCCAACCTCTAGCCCCACCCACTAGAATCCCAGACGCAGAACTAGGCAGACCACTACTGGGAAGGACACCAAAATGAAAGAGAGCCACCTAGGACAGGAAAACAATGACCTGAGGGAAGCGGCCAAGGCAATGATGCTCTTGGTTCAGAATGCTGAGGAATCTATTAAGAGTTTTTAATTAACTTGTAATGTTGGGCTTGGGGCCAATTTCTTGCTAGCCTCTTGCTGTCCCTTTCTTTGCTGCTGGTTTTTTTGCTGGTCTTTTGTAGCTGTCTTGTTTTGTTTCCTTCTTGGCTATCTTTCGAATGTAATCAGGTTTTGGGTCCCTTAAAACCTATTTTTACTTAATCAAAAACAATATTTTACATTGTCTAATTTCTCTAGTTTGGATGATATTCCTTCCTCCACTATTGAATCCCCAATTTTGGATTTTATTGAAACTATGGAGCAAGCATTTGTAGAACAATAGATGATGCCTTTACCTTCCATGAAAATCATAGCTAAAGTTCCACTCCAGGTGAGTACTATGATTACCACTAGTGTACCATCCATTCTTCCATCCATAGTTGCTACAAAGGAGACATCAATAGCAACTGCCATTGATACATCAACTAGCATATCACTAGACGCTACAACCTTGGTGCCAATGATTACATCTACAACTGCTGCAACTTCAAGTCAGAATGCTCCTCAAATACTAGTTGATACTTAGCAGGAGGCCACAACTCCATTCACTGACCCAAAATTACCACCATGGATGGATGTAGTAGCAACCAAAAGAAAGAAACAGGTGATTTCACTAGATGAATTTGATTTTGAACTATTAGTTCCTCCCAAACCCAAAGGTACTAAAAAGCCAAAAACTATTTCTCAGGTACTAGTGGATCTGGCTACCAAAAGGAAGTATGCTGAGGTTATGGTTCCCTCTTTAGACAAGAATAAGGGTAATATACAACTTGAGGATTATACTATGTAGACTGTGGAGATTGGAGTGGAAACGCACGAAAGTGTCAAGTTAGATTCCCAAACTGATTTAAATTCTTTGATGTGAATATTTGATCAAGAAAGAAATGAAAAGAATGAATTAAAGCATAAATGTGAGCAGTTAACTAGTGTGCTTCTCAAGGTCACACAATCTTCTCAAGAAATTGAGCCAATTGTTTTTTCAATATATACTTAAGCTCTCAAGAAGGTGGAATAGGTGAGCATCAAAGGTCGAGTAGTGGATGAGTGGATTGCTCAATTGATATCAAAAGGTTCTCATCTTCTAGATTCAACAATTAAGTTGTTGGCTGGCTTTGAAGTTATCCAAAGTCAAATGCAAGGTGTTAAAACTTCTTTATCTCAAGAAATAGAAGATATTGAAAGAAGTGCAACCCTTTGGAATAAAATGGAGGATTTCAGAATTGACGTCCTTGTGGAGAATAAGGTAATTCTAGCCAGAGAGAAATACATCCAAATTCTATCATTATTGTCTCAAAAGAAAGAAATAATAAAGTCAATGATTATAGAGCTGGATCGAGAAAAAAAGGAAGGTGATGATGAAATCGATCTTATTTCAGCTAGAATAGCTGATATTCCTTGTTACTTGTATGATGATAATCAAAACCTTGTGACTAGTGACGCTATCATACAAGAATTCCTTTCCTTAATGGATCACTGTACAAAACAGGATTTCACATTGAATGTATTTGATAAATTGTTAGAAATACAAGTCAGTTTTGAAGTCCTTGCATCAATTTTGAAAGATGGGAAAAAGAAATACATAAAGGTTGAAGATGCAGTTTCCTGTGTCTGCATCATCACTGACTCTACCCCAATACTAGACAAAGCCAAGATGGAAGCTATTCTAGTCAAGTTCGAGGAATTTCAGAAATCCAATGAGGAGGAGAAAGATGAATAAAGTGTCCCCTTTTTGACACTTTCTTTTCATGTAGTTGCATTGTTAGATCCTGCAAGTTTCCTCACAGCTGCATATTTTCTTTCTATTGTAGTTGTAGTCAAGTGGGACTATGCAGTTGAATTAGTTAGCTGTGCCCACATTTTTCTCCACTCTTTTCCTATATAAGGAGGACCCTCATTTGTACATATGGATCTTTAATATGCTTAGCAAAACTCTGCCCAATTTTTATCTCAATTAAGAATTTGTGCTTTTGATGTAAAAAAGTCGATTCAAGGAAATAAAGATAGCAATCTGCTAGTTTCCAAACTTTGTGTTGGACTGAAGATTGTGATTGTGATTGGAATCATTCGTATGTTTAGCTCTCATAATCGTTCTTGGTGATCTTGACTCTTTTGGTGAAATTGTTAAAGTTTATGAAAGAGCTTTCCAATTGTGCAAATAGACTTTGTGTTGTTTACATATTTGGGAAATTTGCTAATGTTAAGTGATTAGTAGTAGGCTTTGAATTGCTGCTGTTACTTGTAGTTTAAGGAATTGAGAATTTATACTTGAAGACTTTGGGCTGCAAGTTAAATTTCTTATCATTTGTAATCTTTAGCTTAGTTAAATTTACATTCAAGAAAGACTTTGTGCTTCTCGATTGTAAGATTTTGGTGTAATTTGTTGGAGTGATTTGTTCATTTCTTTAAGTATCATAAGTGATAGAGAATTGTAACAAGTGGAGGGAAAACACATAAACTCTGAAAAAAGAGAGTTATATGCCCGAAACTTACCCACAAATTTTAGTTTCTAGTTAATTAGAGAAGAAATTTCAAAGGGAACTTCCCTTGATGAGAGGAGAGATTAATTTCTCGACATAGTTGTGTGTGAATTATATATTTTGTTGTTGGTATGCTAGTGACAAAATATTCACCCAATAGGAACAAAGCAAGACTTGTTTACAAATGATATTCTCAAATAGAAGGAATTGAATTTGAAGAGACTTTTGCTCCGATGACAATGATTGAAGCTGTTATATTATTTCTTGCTTATGCTACTTATAGAGATTTTAAAGTCTATCAGATGGATGTCAAGTCAATATTACTAAATGGAGAATTGGAAGAGGAGGTGTACATAGAACAATTTGATGGATTTCAGTTGACTGATCAATGGGATATGGTTTTCTGGTTGAAGAAAGCATCATATGGATTGAAGAAAGTGCCAAGAGAATGGTATGCTAGATCGGATAAGTATCTGTTGAAGCTAGGATTTAATAAAGATATTGTTGATAGTAATCTATATTTCAAGATTGATCATGATAACATTCTGATTGTTGAAGTTTTTGTTGATGAAATTATCTTTGGAGGAAATGATAGTTTGTGCAAAGAGTTTTCTAATGAAATACAAAATGAATTTGAGATGTCTATGATTGGAGAGATGAAATTATTTATGAGATTGCAAATTACACAGTCATAAAAAGGGATCTTTATATCTCAGTCCAAGTATGTGAAAAAATTATTGAAGAAGTTTGGTTTAAAGGATACAAAGCCAGTTGCACTCCAATGGTGACCGGATGTAAACTGACTAAGGATGATGATTCCCCTAAAGCAAATCAGACTAGATAAAGATCTATGATTGGTGGATTGCTATATTTGACTCAGACTAGACCTGATATCATAAATGTTGTTTGTCTTGTTTCTAGATTTTAAGTTGATCCTAATGAATCTCATGTGGTAGGTGTTAAGAGAATCTTTAGATATTTGAAAGGAATTATTGGTTTTGTTTTATGGTATCCTAAAGATGATGATTTTACTTTGAGTGCTTTTACTGATTTTGATTGGGCAAGAGATGTAGATGACAAAAAGAATACTAGTGGTGGTGCATTTTTCTTGGGAAAAAGGTTGGTTTCTTGGTTGAGCAAAAAATAGATACAATTTCTCTATCTACTACAGAGGCATAATATATTGTTGCTTCTAACAATTGTACTCAGGTGGTATGGATGAAGCAGATGTTGAAAGATATTAGAGTAGTGTATGATGAGTCTATGGCTATCTACTCTGACAATTCAAGTACAATTAACATTTCTAAGAATTCGGTGTTACATTCAAAGACTAAGTATATATCAATCAAGTTTCACTTTTTGAGAGACACGATAAATGAGAAGGAAGTCAGATTGTAGTATGTTCCTACAAAGAAATAGATTGCAGATATTTTCAGAAAGCCTTTGCCTAGAGATACTTTTGAGTATCTTAGAGAGAAATTAGGGGTGATTGCCCATCCTGATCAGAACTAAGATGCAATGGTATGCATCAGTTCAGTGCATTTCACAGTCATATCTTGTAATACAGGTTGATGAGTGGAGGCTGCTACTTAGGGGGAGTAGTCAGCAAGTTAGTTTTGTGTTTTTGTGGTGCAAATATGTGCCTTTTCTATTGATGTCAAAGGGGGAGAGATTCATGTGAAAAAATGTGTAGTGATCTAAGGGGATGTGAGTAATATGCAAGAGTTGTTGATTTCTTTGACATTGATTGTTTTTCACATTTTATGTTGCCATTAGTGCCAAAGGGGGAGATTGTTGGAGAATGTTGTAAGAATGCTGTGAATATTTTCCTTAGTGAGATGTGTTGTCATTGATGTCAACATATTTCTCTATTTGTGGCGGTGATGTAGTGAAGTGAGTTGGTTTGTTCAACATGTTGACGATCAGAGTTTGTGGATTAAAGGGTTTGTAGAGGATTTTTTGTAGATGATTCAGTGCAATTTGCATAGATCCACATGAATATTTGATTGAGTTATGGATATCTATGTTGTGGCTAGTTTTTTAGTTGTTCAGTGGTATCAGAGTGTCATTATTTTGATCCGCATTTCTCCGTATTATAATATCTTGATCTATGGATTTGGAGGAATGTTTGGGACAATGATGTCTATCTTCAATTCAAGTGTTTCGTGGTTTGGAGCTTTGTAAGTGATTTTTCCAGGTTGGCAGTCATTGCAATTAGTGTTCTTGAAGTTTGGTATGATTATGATGTGATTCTAGTAATTTGTATTATTGTGGATGTTGCGATGGTAATTCATGATGCTTGTGGATGTTTCTAGATCATGTGCCTTTTATGTTGGTGGTCCACATTGATCGTTGTGCACGTAATTGATGATTTTCTCTGGTGTGTTAGTGTTCTTCATGTTTTTGGCCGACCAGATGCTTGTAGCATGTTGCAGATGTTTGATGCATAGTTATTGGAGGTGTTTCACATTTGAGGCTTGTGATATGGGTCTGTGCTATGTCTTGGTTGACATTTCTTGGTCCGCATGTGATATTGTAGCATGTGAGGTTATATTTTTGTAATTAGGGTTTGTGTGTTGAGCCGACCTTGATGATCTTCACAAGGTTGATGTCATGCATAAATAAATATAATATCTTTGTAATTGAGTGTGTCGTGGATGAGTGTATGAGTGAATAATGTATTAATATTTCGGAGGAAGAGAAGAAATGTGAAGAAGAGGAAATTGCTATGTGCTTAACTATAACTGTAACCAGGCATTAGGAGATGCTACTCTTCAATTCATGATTTTTTGGATGTGATCCAAATCTCTTTGTAAGACAGTGAGTCTTCCCTGGGTTGTAGCCCTTTTTGTTTTTGAGTAGTGAGCTCTAGGAAGTGTGCTTGAATTCTTGTGCATTCCCCATTATAATATTTCTATACTTCTAAAAGAGTATCATCATATTGTGGGTAGGTTCCCACTGTGTTTTTTCCCTTGATCGGGTTTTCCACGTCAAAAAACTTGGTGTTATGTGTGTTTATGTTGTGTTATTGATTCATTCTTTCATGGTTAATTATAAGATCTAAGATTAAGTTCAATTTATGTAAATTTTTTAAGACAATTGATTCACCCGCCCCCCCCTTAGTTGTATGCCCAGAATCAGAGCTATTTCATCATAGTTTTATTAAGTAATAAAATTATTTAATTAATTTAGAGAAATGATTAGTGAAAATGATGCAAGCGGCAATGGTCAATTTTTTCGTATCTATAATTCTAAATGCGATTTTTTATTGATTTTAGTTTATTTAGATTAATTTAGTCAATGTAAATTAGTTTTATTGATATAATTTAGATTCATTTTCTATTTTTTACTTTGAATCTAGGATAATTCTTGTCTTAGATGTGGATTCAAATCAAATTAAATTTGTAATGAGATCAAATAGATTTATTTTATAAAATTGATAGTACAAATTACTTAATTGTTTATTTCCTTCAAAGTTTATCAATCAAAACAAAAATTATAACCAATATTTTTACACTAAAAAATAGATGTTCAACTTTTAAAATTACCATCTAGAAATTATAAAATTCGTATAGCTTTAATTTGATTTTTTTGAGCTAAAAGAGGTATTTATCCATTAGGTATTTTTTAATTTTCTTAGTTTTCATTCTTCTCCTCTCAATAAAATCTAGTTGTAAAAGAAAATGAAATGGATTTGTACATTATTCATTTGCTTAAATAGTTAATATCCTTGATATTTAGCATTGACTTAATTTACATTTAATTTCATGGATATATAAAATTAAATCAAGATTACAAAAAGATATTTATTGAATATTCAAGTTGTAGCATACTAGAATAAACCAGACTATAGATTTTTGGTGGTTGAAATGCTTGTTTCTTATGTAAAAAAGAAGGGCATGCTAGAGGGGACTGTCCTATAGTCAAGAATAAAATTAGAAATTCTAAAATTAATTGAGACAATAAACACTATTCCCAAGCCTATACATAGTGTTCCAACTAAATTGGGTGATAGTTAATATGATGGTGGAAAATCTTAATAAATATAACCTATACTTTGCTAGCAGTAATGATACCTTATTTGGCACAAAGGAAATTTTGAATAAGGCCTTCGTTTTAGACCCTAAAAATGTAAATATTAATACATTATTTATTAGTTATGAAGAGGAAGACTTTCCTAATTCTAATTGCTTACAAAGAGAACATATAGCTAACCCAAAGCTTGTAATCTTTGTACCTAGTATGTTTGTAGGAAAAGAGGCATTTAAGGAGGTAGTTGTTATCTCTCATATAGGTCACAATATACCATTAGACAACAAGGATTTTCTTAAGGAGATTGAGAAAAATATTACTAGAGTTAATCTAGATGCTAATTAATAGAAAGATGAAATTGACAAAATAAGGGAATAATTGCTAGAAATTATCATGGTAAACCTAAAGACTAACCAATATTGTGCTTATCAATGATATAGAGGAAATTTTGGGCAATCAAAATGTTGAATGTAATGCCTCCCTACTCTAGCCTAATTGAGGTGATACTATGGTACTTGTTAGAACCTTCAAATTTTTGACAAAATTTGAAAATGCTTATGATAAAGATTAAGTTGTGACACTCAAAGGCACCTCTATAAAATTTGTTGAAATAACCTAATTTGAAACATACTAACTGGATGCTCGTCTATTGTCATGAAAAATCACTTGGTAGGAATGTTTATCTATCATATGTGAGTGCCCATACCAGTTTGTAAATTCCCATGATATGATTTGACAGGTTTTTGAAGCACCAAGTTTTAGGGGTTTGAAATAGTTTTACAATGCATGTTCTAAAGCCTTTCAAGTAGGACATTTTCTAGAGTCAATAACTCGGTGCCTAATGATTTTACCACCAAACCAATTGCTCTACACAATTTTCCTTATGGCAATGTATCCCTTTGCCCATTTTTAGAATCCCAGGACTTCATTTGATAATTTTTCAACAGCCAAACCAAATGCAATTTTTGATATTTTGTCATTAATATTTGTTAAGTCTTTCAAAGTAGCCTTCTATAGAAATTAATATTTCATATCTACGTGACTTTCACATTGAAGCAATTGGTCCTTGAAATTTTCTATACCACAATGAACTCCTATGCAATTTTTTAGACCACCAACATTCCATTTAATATTTTTTCAAAATCAAAACCAAACGCAATTTTATTCAAGTTTGCACACTGCACTGCACACTAGTTTTCAGAATGCCAACTTTGAGAATTACTTTCTCGACACCTTTTGATCATCATGAGAAACCACTTTGTAAACATTCTTATATCACCTTCATATACATGCATAGAAATTTTCATAACTATTGGGCATCATTTGAAAAATTTTCAATGCTCAAACTTTTCATGTTTTGGAATGTTTTTAGAATAGTGTTTTGTCAAACTGCTCCAGAAGCCTACTTTGGTGATTAAAATTTTGGATCCCAAGAATGATATGGAAAATCTGCATGGTAGAAATTTTCTTGGTACACATGGTTACACGCCTATGTGATTTTGTGAAGATTAGAGGAGTTCTGATAAGGTTTTAAATTGTTTCCTGAATGTCTTGAGCCCAAAAAAATGCAACCGAATTTTTTTTCAAATTTGCCAAATTTTGAAAGCCACACACTTATTATTTTGGTCCCATGTGATTTATATTTTGATTTCGTGGTCATTCGAGCTCATATGGTATATTATTTTAATATTTTATCGAATGAGCGATGTAGCTGGCGGGGTCGATTTACAAAGAAAGTACTTCAAATATGCGAGCTGCTGAAAAACACATGAGAAACCTATGTTTTATTTTAAATATCATGATCGCTAGCTTTAGGATGCCTAGTTTGCCCATAGTGGCATTACTCCAAAATGGTCATAGGAGAAATGAAATATTTCTTGATTTCTCTAAAGTTTAATTGTAAAAATTTAAAACATTTTTTAAATGTTTGAGATGTTAGGGAAAATTCCAAATGTTTAATGGTCTTCACATTAAACTTTTAAAGCTTAATGTTTCAAATTTTTTATTATACCATTATCCCACACAAATAAAAAGTAAAAGTCTTGAGAAGGTTGTGGTTAAGTGGGATATATACTGCCATCCCACTATGAGAAAAGGAAAAACCCTAAATCATGTGCGATAGAGTGGGGATCAACATAAATGGACGGTTTGACTGAATATGCAACAAAATAATGTGTTGAAAAGGTTTCAAAAACTTTAGGCAAATGCACATAACAGATCTAGAGCCTTGCCATCATCCTCTTTGATATTGCAAATGTGGGAGCTTTGGAACAATGTATGGGCATCTGTCAGGTCACTGAGGACAAATGACGTTTATCAGATGTTGTTGTTGCAAGTGCCATGGTTATGCAAAACATGGACAAACTTTTTGATCAAAAAAATGTGATCTCATGATATGTAATGATAGAAGAATATGCACAAAATTGGATTCATTGAAATGACTTTAAAAATCATCAGTCAAAGGCAAGTGGCAGATATAAATCATAATCTTACAACTTTTTCATAGTGTCCTCCAGGCATGCACAAAGTAAAAGATTTGTAACATCTATTGAAGCACAATGGAAAGTGGATATTTACCATACATTGAGGGAGCAATAGCCCTTGTAGACATGTGTGTAAAATGTGGGAGCAAGGAAAAGGCTTGTGAACACTTTGAAAGAATGCAATGAGAAATGTGGTTTGAAGGATGGGAATGAGTAAAGGATATTGCCCAACACAAACTTGTTGAAAGTTATTAAATCCTTTCAAGCAAATGAAATTGGCAGGCTTAAAGCCAAATTCCATAAATTTTGCCAACATCCTCATTATTTGTGCAAAAATATAAGTTCTAAAAATAATGCATTGACATTCTTAAAATCATGAAGAGTTCGTAATATTGTGTATACTTGCAATTTCCCTAGAATATATGTAATACCCTAAAAATGCTCATCTAAACCATGGGCCACTAATCTCGACGACATCACCAAGGTCCTAACCAAAGACAATTAAATCAATCTTGATCATCTAATTAATTAATTCCTAGGTCATCAATGTCACATGGTAAATAAATCATTCTAAATTAATTAAATGTTTATTTAATTAATTAATCATTCCAAGTAAATAATTTTAATCAATTATCCTATTTATTTAATTAAATATCCTAACATATTTAATTAATAATTAAATTTTCAATTAAATCATCAAAAATGAATTAATTTGTAAAAATGAATTAATTTGAAAAAAGGAATTAATTTGCAAAAAATGAATTAAATTGAGAAAAGAAATCAACTTGAGATATTTCTTTTTTCTAAATTTGAGATAACTTGAGAAATCTCGAAAAAGCAATAAAAGAAATTAAATTGAATAAATCATTTCTCTAAATTTAAAATCAAAGCAATCTTGAGGAAAAGGATTCAGTTGCATTAAAATGGCTTTTTCTAATAAAATAAGTCTTGAGCAAATAAAAGAAATATGCATGAAATTAACTAATTTTATCTCAAGTGCATGACTTCAATTGATTTTATCTCCAATGCAAACTCAGACTTATAATTCAAATGCATTAAATCAGGCTTTAATTGAATTTATCTCAAAATCAACTCAATCTTAGTCTCCTTTGAAACTGAATTAAAGCACCCAATTATTTCAATTCACCTAGATTGTGCTTTCTCTTGAGGAATCTCAACCGCTCAACATTAATCAATCTTGACCATTGGTCTCTCTATAAGTTCATCCTTTCATCTCTCAATCAAAAAGACCCTGGAGATTTATTGTTAATATGTTGGTTTTGCTCTAGAGTCATTGAGAATATTGTACTTTGAGATTATTGCATCTTAGCTTTTTGCATATTAGTTTAATCATGATTTCTTGCATCCATCTAGCTTAATTAGCTTAATCTTGCATCCATTTAGCTTAGTTTTGCATTCATATAGATTAAATCCTTCATCTTGGTGTAGCCTAGTCACTGCTATTGCTTGGATAAATCTAAAAGAAAGTCTATACTCACATCTTTTAGGAGGCAATAGGTCTCGATTTGTTATGGTTTTTACATTCATTGACTATACCTATCTAACCATGCATGCAATGATCTATTGAAGTGTTTGTGCCTTACAACTTGTAGATTACCACTTTTCACACACACATATTTGGTGCCCACTCATGGGGCATAAGACTACAATTTTTGGCCTTGCAAATAAGATCATTTTTTTATTTTTTAGATTTTGTCTGTATAATTGCTACTAAAATGCATACGAGTTTTTATAGGGGGTAGCACGATAATCTGTAGCTTCTCGTACGGTCTGTGGTGAATTGTCGTACTCTTCGATAAGAATACTCGTACAACATTTTGTTTTCTCGTATCAAAAGGTAGAGTGATTTTTAGGGTTTTTCTCATTGAATTTTGATTGTACTAATGCTAACCTGGCTTGTTTTTTTTCTGCTTGAGAGATTTTTTTTCACAGCCTAACTAGTTTTTTGCAAAACATTTGTCGAAGAACATGTCTATCACTCAAAAACAATATAACTACTGATTCGTTGTTTTTGCAGGTTGCCTAAGGAGATTCAAGTAAACTTTGTGTATTCTTTATTATTTTCTAGGCATTTAAATTGCGATATGGTAAATGAACAAATCTATTTTTCATGTTTAAGAAGAGTCTAAAAGGTAGGAGAGTATGCTCTTGTCTATATAGACAATCAGAAATCCAGACCCTTGAAGTTTTTCTAGTTTGAGATTTGTGTTCCTTTAGCGAGCCTGTCACAGTGGGAAAAATTAATCACCCTATGAGAACAACCCAAGTGAGTACATCTAGACCTAAGCATTCTGACTCACTATAATAAATAGGCCTTTTGGGATTAAAGTCTCAAAGGATGAAGTTATTTATTTTTATCTTTGAGATCTCTCATATCAAACATTTTGTAGGGCCTTGCGGTCTCAATCACGCTTGCATGACTACATCTTATTTTGATACCTTGTCGGGCTATAGGCCTCAATCGTGCTTGCGCGAATTCAAGGGGTAATTTTGAACGAAAGTACTTACTAAGAACTCTAAGATAGCAGCTACCTGGTTCTTCTCCAAAAGGGGGATAATCTTTGTACAAGAGAGATAGTAACTCTCCCAAGATACTTGCCATATTGTTCCCCCATTAACATTTGGATTCAGCTAATACAACATTGAGAATCCATTGCATGAGACTCAGCAACTATATTTTGATTAGCTATTGAGTGTGTACCTAAGTCTGCAAGCAAAGGTTTTCTCTCTCAGCCAACTTCCTTAGAATTAGCGTGTTGTGCTTGAAGTCACTTTACATCTTGCATGTTTGTTGTGCCTTTTCCTGGAAACAAAAACTGAAAAAACTGGAAAATAATCAAAACATAAAAAACTTAGTGGTCAAAACTCTGTCCTTGTCAGAAAGTCAACCATGTCTGGTCCCATGTCGTATGAGTCTTTTATTTTGTCCTACTACCCTATGATAATTGTCATCTGATAATTGGTAAACTGTCATACGAGTCTTAACACCTAGGGTATATCTTTGTCAAATTGTCATTCTGGTCTCTGCAAATTGTCGTCTGGCCATATGCACATTGTCGTACAAGTCATCATCATCTTTAACAGTTTTTCATCCGATAAGCCTTAAATTAGCATTCGAGTATAGATAGCAAGTTGTATGAATATCTGTCCGTGTCGTCTGGAAGTCCTTAAATTGTCATCTGAGTCATAGTATTCTGTCGTATGAGCCTCTGATTCTGTTAGTCCAAAAGCCTGTCTTTTTATGTGCTTTTCCAAATCTTTCATACTTGCCTAATCAGTCTATAGTGAGCGTATATCTAGTCTTTTTCATCCTGAGCATAAACAATCTTGATAATGTACCCCTCCTATTGTGTTACACGATTTTGTTGATTATATATCTGCTAATTCAATCAATCCTACATCAATCTGATCAACCTAATCTTCTTAGATCACGTCTTATATAGGATAGATCGTTCTTGAAACCAAACTTGGTCTCAATCACTTTACCCAATTATTACCTCAAACAAACAACTAGCTCTAATTTGATCTTGACATATGCATCACTTCTAGCACTCGGTCACATCAATTGTAAATGCCCATTCAAACCAGGAGCTCTTCTAAAATTTTTGACAAAAGTAAGGGACAATCTTACTCATTGCAAACTAATTTATTCTTGCAAATTAAAACTATCATAAATCTCCATGGCTACCTTGGCCCAAAAAATTCAAGATCTCAAGAGAGAAATATATGACATTGAAGCCCAACAAAATGATTCAATGACCCCTCTTGAGATAAAATTTCATGATATCAAGAACACTAGACTTTAATAAATGTTAAAACAATTATATAAGTTGGAACATAAAGTAATTAAAAATCAAAATCCAACTCTCATACAAGATCACAAGACACCTTCACCAAGACAAAAATACATCTATCCCCTAGATAGATAGTTTACACCTTTGGGGCAATCTATTGAGTCAGCTTTGGAAGAGCTTCTTGACCATAATCTTATCATATTGCCTAACAAGACCACATGGAGATGTGAATTTTTGAGTAATTATTGTGCATATCATAGGCATAAAAAACATAAGACTTCAATGTGCATGGAATTAAAACATAAAATTCAAGACCTCCTTGATGATGGTGCTATTGAGATTGAACATCCTAATAATTCACCTAAGGAGAAACCAAATGCCATTACCAAGCATGATCAAAATTATGAACCTATGTCTAGCAATGGCCCACATGTACCCCCCATCTCTTCCATGATGCCTCCATCTTCTAATACTTCTCAACAACAATCCATACCATATCCCTCAAATAATGAACCTAATGATGAAACTTCTCATGTTGACCCTCAAGGGCTATCTCAAGGGACATCCCATCCAATGGTTGAGAAAGATCCTACCTCCCTAGAATCCCATGATGATCCCATTATACCTTTTCATTTCTTCCAAGATTATCCCCTTCCATCTCAAGAGAAAAGAATCCTTCCAAATATAATTCCTAATCCACCTCCTAAGCAAGATCATGGTGCCTCTTCCACCTTTTAAACAATCCTATTCAAAATAAAGAGTCAAACACCCTTCCTACTTTATCCAATGGTCCTCTTCCATGTCAAGATCAAAGTATCTCTTCATCTCCTTGTCATAATCCTCCATGTTCACTTCAAGGATCAATCATGCCTACAAAACCCTCTCATGATCTTATCATTCCCTACGTTCCACCTCCACCTCATAATGGACTCATGCACTCTTCCCAAAGCAAAACCTATCCTACAAGTCAAAATATTTATAAAGGCAAAGGGGTAGATCTTCACAATCACGAACCCCTCCATATTAAAGAAAATATTAAGGGTCATGGCCTCAGTGACATTTCTCAAGATGTAGGTATCCCTAATAAACCAAAATCCAAATACGCACCTTCCCCTTCATCTCTTCCATCCATTTTAGGCCCCTATATTCTCCATCCCTTATGCAGGATCAACAAATGCATACATCTTCGTGCACCTTGCATCCATCCTGTAGTGCCCCTACCCTAGTCAGCTTTGTAAAACTGGTTTGACCTTGGTTGACTTTTTTATGTGGCATTCCTATATGGTTGATTTACCATTATGTAATGTAGTCAGATATTATGATTATTGTGCATACCTATTAATGTTCTTTCGAATTGATTCTTACGTAAGTTTAATTGTTCTCTTGATTCTTGTTATTAATCTTGAGCTAACACTTTCATTAAACATATATATATATATATATATATATATATATATGCTTGTGTGACTCATGGTTGTAGGAGATTGTAGGTACAGTACCGCCTAGGTGCGAGGTTCATCTTCACCTGGATTCGCAAGTTTGAGCGTATCACTTTGGTCCTTAGAGTTTGCATTAGGTGGTCATAAATCCCTCATTTTACCCTAGTTGTGCTCAAGTGAGCGTCGTTTGTGGTTCATCAGTTTCCCTTTTTCATTTGGGTTTGCAGGTTGTGTATTTGGTTGGTTTTCTTGGGTTGCGTGCTTTGCGTGTGGTAAAATTTAGTATTTAATCCCAAGTATTTAATTTGATTTAATGTGTTCATTTACGCATTGGTAAATAAGGAACTAAATTAAATAGGTTTCTTTTATGTGATTAATCATTAATTAAAAAGATCGCTCTATTTATGTTTGTAGCAAGTTCAATTTAATGGTTAATTTTAAATAATGAATTTATTCAGTTTATGCATTTTGAAAGGAAAGATTTAAATTTATTCGAAATAGAAATAATTTAATCTCTTTTGCATTTTGGAATAGAGAGGTTAATTTCAATTATTTAAGAAAATCAATTTTAATTAGAAAAACAAGTTTAATATATATATTTGATATAATGTGAAAGATTGATTTTGGGATTTTATTTTAATTAAAAATATTTTACCCTCGTTAATATTTTGAAATATAAATGTTAGTTTTGTTAATATTGAGAAAATAAAAAATTAAATGAGGAAGAGAAAGCATTTTTTATTTTTCTAATTAGGAAAGCAAGTTTAGAATACTTGAATAGTTTGAAAAGAATGATTTTTCATTTTATGTAAAAGAAAGTGTTTTAAATTCAAAAAAAAGATATTAGGTCAAATATTCTTCCATTTTAACCTAGGTTTGAAAATATTTTGGGGGATTATTTTTGGAGAGCATTTTTTAAAACATTTTTTTGAAGGATTTTTGGGAGGAGATTTGGGCATTTTGGGAAGGACGAATTTCTTGAGCTGTAGGTTGGGCTATTCATCAGATCTTGCCAGGAATGCGAAATGAGGTAGGATTCAGATGCATCTCTTTGATTTCTTGTTGCATTGAGTTTGTTTTTTTCTAAAACCAAATATTGGGGAATGGTTGTTCATGATGAAATCTTGCTTAAAATCTCCAATGGGTGTTCTCTGATTTAAGTTTTTTATATGGAAATTTGTTTTGGGGTTTGGCAACTTGGTGGAATCATTGTATGAGAAATGATCTCTTTATGCCCAAAATTTGTTATTTGATTGAGGAAATTTTGACTATTTTAGGCCAGGTTATTCTGGAAATTATCAATATTTGTTATCCATGGACATTCTGGAAAATATGTTTTAGTCTTTGTACGAGATTGTGAATAAATGAAATCTGGGGTTTTCATTTTTCTTTTAATGTTTGTATATTAAAAAAATTAAATAAATAAAACAAAATTTATAAAGTAATTTAATGGCAAATTTAGGGTTTGGATGGTCGAGGAAAGGAGGCTCAACCCGTGCCCACCGCCTACCCTCCACAGGATCGCAGTTGTGAGGTTTGCAGCCACACTGGTGGTCGTAGAAGCCTACGACCACAGTGTGGCCGCAGAAGCTCGCAACCCCACTGTGGCCGTGGGGACTTGCGACCCCATGGCGGCCGCAGGGATCTGCGACCCCATGGTGGCCACAGAGACCTGTGACCCCATGGTGGCCGCAGAGTCCCACGTCCACAGTGTGAAGGCCACAGGTTTGCATCCACATTCGTGGCCACAGCCTCCGCAGCTACGACACAACCTCCACTCCCATGGAAGGAGGTGGCCCCCACGGATTGCCCTAATTTTTTTTATATAAAACAAAAAAAATACTATCGCCTTTTTACGATGTGGGTTATATAAAAAAAATTTAAAATATATTTTATTAAAAGTTTTAAAATAACATTTTTTAATTATTAATTATTAATTAGTATTTATGGTATTAATTGGGAATTAATATGCATATATATATTAATTAATATTTAATTGGTATTTTTCTTATATGTATGCAAGGAGGTAACAATTTATTTGGGGAAATGATCATCGACTTTATTTCCTTAAAAATTTGTATTTCCATTTTTGGAAATTCTATATGTGTGTTGCAAGAGATGAGATTTGATTATCGTTTTTTATCAAAAATGAAAATGATGTTTTATTTGAAAATGCATATTGGATTTTTAGTTGATCAATGTTTATTTAATTATATTCTTGTGATTTTGGTTTGGAAACTCATAATAACATAATTATGTTATTGTATGATGCTAATGAACTATAGTGAGTTAGTAAACCATAAATGTCATGTTTTTAGACAAAGTAGATAGATAGAAAACAACTTAGATCTATTAGAAAACTGGATCGACTGTAACATTTAAACAATATGGAAGTAGGTTGTCATTTCCAATTTATGCCTTTGCATGTTTAATTTTTTGTATTCGCATTTGCTTAAGAAATGGCAAGTCTATGATTTTGAATTGTTGGACATTGTTGTATGATTGATTTGGGTACTTGCTTATGTCCTTGATCTTGAGTTTTTACTGTTTTCATGTGTTGGTGTTGTATCTGGTCATGTCTTGTTGTTTTTGCCCTTGTGAGAACCTGATATCTATGTTAGAGCATGGGTTGCTTATGATGGGTTGCGAAGACTTAGTTTCGCAGATCCACCAGTCGAATATTGTATTAGTTTCTTATTATGTTCAGTTGGATCCTTTTCTTATTCAGGGATCATTCTTGTATTTATTGACCGATGTGGATGTATGTATTTTGGTTTATGTATGCGTTGATGGTAGGATGTAAATGATGCCAACCTTATGTATTCTTCACCCTATTATTTTATCAGAGGGGTCTTGTAGTTGAGCAGACCCATAGATGTAGCCCACTAGGGGTGAACTCCGAAATCATTTCGGTGTTATGTGGTGTTTATGTCATTTTGTTTCCTCTCTAATTTAGCATGTATTGATGACATTATGTTAGAATGTATAATGTGGATTAGATGAAGTTAATCATAAATGCATGCATGTAGTCATCTTATTAATTGCAATAATTTGGGTCACGAAGAATGTAAATTCGAATAATTGGAATGTATTCATTTGTTGATAATACAATTGAAGTATTCTTGGAAAGCATTCGTTAGTTTATTATAAAATTAAAGTATGTAATGAATTAGATGCATGAATTACGTTTTAATAAAAGTTTGGGCGAGATGTATGGTTAAATTGGAAGAACTCACCATGGTATCTATATTATTAACCTTAATGGATGAACTCATCATGTTATCTATATTTCTAACCTTAATGGATGAAATCATCATCTTATCTAAATTTTAACTCTAATGGATGAACTTCATTATGTTATCTATATTTTAACTTTAATGGATGAACTTCATCATGTTAGCTATGTTTTAACTTTAATGGATGAACTTCATCAAGTTATCTATATTTCTAACCTTAATGGATGAAATCATCATGTTATCTAAATTTTAACTCTAATGGATGAACTTCATTATGCTATCTATATTTTAACTTTAATGGATGAACTTCATTATGTTATCTATATTTTAACTTAATGGATGAACTCATCATATCATCTATATTTTTAACCTTAATGGATGAACTCATCAAACTATCTATATTTTAACCTTAATGGATGAACTCATCATGCTATCTAAACTTTCAACCGTAATGGATGAACTCATCCTGTTATCTATAATTTTAATTTACCGAACGAATTATATCCTTGATTAAAGTAATAACTGGTAATTAAAGAAATCAACTTAATTGGGTTAATTAGCGTGGGTTTAGTTAAGTGTTGAATCAAGTAATCACATTGGGAAACCCTTTAGGTGTTAGCTAAGTATTCTGTTGTGTGATCTGAGCTTAAGATAACTCATTGTATCATTATGTTGTGTTTAAAACTCTTAAAAAAAAAAAAATTGCACTCTATTCTTGAGTTTTAGCCTTATCCCTTCGGGGTTTCCTGGCGGGGCATTACATTTGGTATCAAAGCCAAGTTGCAAACACTAGGATCTCTGGTGTCACTTGTGCCCTTAGTTGGTGTGAGGTGTATCAACCTTATGTTGTATGCTTGTATTCCTTTTGTATGTGTGTGATTGAGGCATAGGATCTTGAAGATCTGTAGGACTTGTGCTTTGTTCTTTTTGTGTATTCTTTCAAGCAAACCTTAATTGTGTGTGACATGTATGTTCACACCTTGTTCTCACCTTCTTGAAGTTGGTGCTTTCAAGTGATTATATGTGCTTGCTTTATGATTCTGATCTATCTTAGTTTTGTCCACTGGAAGGACTTGTATGGTAGATGTTAATACTTATTTTGTAGCAAATTGAATGATTATCACCCTTCCTCCTCTTTCTCTCTAGAAATTAAATGTTTGTTTACGTGTAATTATCTCTTATGTGAGTTTCTTATTGCGAGAGAAAGGTTGTGACTTCTTGAACCCTTGTGTGAACCTTATGATGCTTCTGTGCTTTTAGATAATAAGAGGGCTATGGGTTTAAAGGTCCATATTGGTTATGGCGAGAAAATTGTATATTTACATTAAAGAATTCTCCATGTGTATTGTAGGAGTAACATAATTAAATTCTATCTTAAGTAATGTGTATTAATGTGCGAATAGTTGTTATGTGAAACTGCCTTGTGTGTAAAAGATGTATAAAATGGGAACATGTGATAGTACCTAAGAGAGTGTATTAATGTGTTCCACAAAAGATTGTTTTATGTGTTTCATTATACCGACTCAATTGAGGACCTATTTTAACAATGCTACATTGAACTTGCTTTTGGATTTATATTATTGCTTTATTATGATTAGAAAGTGCAAATGAAAAGCATGTTTGGTGTGCATGCATTAATATGTATAATTTAGTTGATAGCTCCTCGTTACCCTCTTATTGTACTTTGATTTTTAGTGATAGGTTGCAATTATGATATGTTTCATATTGAATTAAAAGTAGTAAGTGTTCACAAGAGGTCTCATATTATCGAAAGATTGTCTAACTTGATTTCTTGTTTGGAAAAACTTGAACATTCTGTTGCAACCATAATAATTGGAAATGTCATGTTAGGCCTATTGGCATTCTTCTAAAAACAATAGTGAAATCAAAACCATACAATTAAAAGATAAGCATATAGTGAGAATTTTATAATGTGTGCGATCTTGTTAAAGTGCAAATGAAAAGCGTGTTTGGTGTGCATGCATTAATATGTATAATTTAGTTGATAGCTCCTCGTTACCTTCTTATCGTACTTTGATTTTCAGTGATAGGTTGCAATTATGATATGTTTCATATTGAATTAAAAGTAGTAAGTGTTCGCAAGAGGTCTCATATTATCGAAAGATTGTTTGACTTGTTTTCTTGTTTGGAAAAACTTGAACATTCTGTTGCAACCATAATAATTGGAAATGTCATGTTAGGCCTATTGGCATTCTTCTAAAAACAATAGTGAAATGAAAACCATACAATTAAAAGATAAGCATATAGTGAGAATTTTATAATGTGTGCAATCTTGTTAAATCTTATTCTTAAGTAAGAAATGGTTGGACTATCAAAATCTCTTTCCCTTCTCTCTACCTAGATTATGAGATTTTTTTTTTAGAAATGCTACAAAAGAATGCATTGATTTAAATAGAATGTTTATAAAGCATGTGAAATTGTATTTTTACATTTTGGCTTCATATTGAAAGATAGAAGTCTTACGTTTTGGAAAGAAAATTTGCATGGTTAGTAATGTGAATATGAATGCTTAGTAGAATTAGTGAAAGATATATGAGTGGCATTATTTCCTTATGTAATTTTTGAATTGTAAAGTATTTCAGTACTTGTATCCAGAATAAATTTTATTCAGTTATTCATGTGGAAAGCATACTTAAAACCTTCCTTGAGTAGATGATAGTGTACTGAAAAGTACTCCCCGTAAATATGATTAAACCAGTATTGGTGCTTTCGTTGTGTATTGTAAGAAATCCGTGCTTGCTATATGTGCCCATGGGATGGTGAAATAATCAACCATGGAGAATATGTTTAATTATGGGTATGGGAATACCATACTGTTTATGTGTTGTTGCATGTTTGTTACCTTACTGAGTACCAACCCATGGGTTGTTGATAAGTCAGTATGTGAAGGGGTAGTATTAGAAGTTGCCATTCCTTGAATAGTATGGATCAATGTATGGGTAATGTCAGCGTGAAGCGACTTTAGCTTCTCTATTTCGAGGAAAAATATAATTATATAATAAAACTGTATTAAAGGTGTACTCAATACTTTCCCTTTTGATGAACCAATTTATAAGATTTATGTGTGTCAACCTATTCCTTTCCTTTATTTGAGCAGACTGATGGCAGTTCTTGAGCATAGTGATGGTGCATCTTGGAGGATCTTTTGCCTTGTCTTCATGAAAGGTATGCTATTTTCACATGAGCTACCAATTGGCTAGCATTGGTAGACATGTGGGTGGACCTTAGCCATGTATACCTCTGGCTTACAACGAGTATCTTGAGAGGTACGTCACTATGCAGGGTGTGACCTGCGTGTGCCCTTTTCCATGAGGTACACTGCCATGCTAGATACGTCCATTGCATGCCTTTTTCTGCTTGGAGTATAGCCATGTCGTGCTGAGACATGATGCGGGATGTATTAGACATTGCCATGCGGCCTACCGACTGGTTTAGGGTAGAGCCATGCCACGTGATGACGTGATGTGGGGTGATGTCGAGGTGCACACTACCATGCCATGCGGATCTGTGACTAGGCCACACCACATGATGAACTACTGTGATAGCTAGACGATTGTTCCTTCCTTCCTAGTTGGTGGCTAGATGCTAGTCACATAGTGATGTTATGTGCAATTATGATATTCTTATTTATTTCCTTGTGGGCCAGCAATTTATTTTATTTTGACCTTGAAGGTTTAGCCACAATCTTGCGATCTTTTTTTTACTTGATTTGGTGTTACAATTCCGGATTATTTTCTTGCCTTACGGTTGGAATTGATGATTATTATCTTTATTCTTCTATACTTTGGTGGCTAAACTAGTTTATCCTTATTGTTTTCGTATGTTGGTCTTGTGTTGAAATGTGAATTCCTCTCCAAGAATGTAGGAGATGGTCTTGGTTGAGTGTATACGAGGAAGTAGACGTAGGGAACCTTGAGGATGGGGGTATGTGAGGCTGTGATACAACTAGGATCCACTACCTACCTATGTGTGGTGACTATCTCTTGGAGGCTAACCACCTTACGCAACAAGGGATGTTCACGAGGGTCTTGTATGGAAGGTAGCACCACTATGGTGTGCCCTAGCATCATCAAGCCCTTGAGTAAGATGTTGGATATTTATGATCATGTTATTTTATTCTGAGATCAGGCATAGAGATGTTCATTATGCATATTATCTATGACCGAGCATTAGACATGCTCACATGTGGCCTTTTGAGTTTTGCATTCCAGTTATGTGGATGGTTTTTATGTGTAATCATGGAGTAAATTGTGTTATCTTGTCACTATGTTATTGGACATAGTCATTGGAAAGGTTTTTATATGCTGGCAAGTGTAAGCAATTGTGCTCTACATGTTGCTCTTATTTCATGAAAGCTAACTTAGTTGTAGAATTTAAAATTTAAAGCTAGTTCTATGCGATAAAGTTTTATGAAAAAGATGGATAGTAAGGAAAATTGATCATGATGGCATGTTTTCTTGTCATATTGGTAGATGAGTGTGGTAATTGTTGTTTACCTCTTTTTTATGCTTTAATTTGCTGTGATGAAAGGAAGAATTTTTTTGTTTCTCTGCTATGATTATAGATAATTCCCATAATGTTATACGAAATGTATGGATTTAGATGTATCTTGTCAATGGATAACGACATTCATAGATGATTTAGTAGTAATGTTTCAATTATTTGTGAACAGATTCATATGTGCAAATCGATATTTTTTAAACGAGTTTCAGGCCTAATGCGTGCTGCATGTTTTACGCCTAGCCTTATGACTTCTGGGAGTAAGTTGGAGCCTAGGGGGGAGGATGTAGTTCCCCTACCCTAGTCAGCTTTGTAAAATTGGTTTGACCTTGGTTGACTTTTTTATGTGGCATTCCTGGATGGTTGATTTACCATTATGTAATGTTGTAGTCAGATATTATGATTATTGTGCGTACCTGTTAATTTGCTTTCGCATCGATTCTTATGTAAGTTTAATTGTTCTACTAATTCTTGTTATTAATCTCAAGCTAACATTTTCATTATATATATATATATATGTGTGTGTGTGTGTGTGTGTGTGTGTATGCTTGTGTGACTCATGGTTGCAGGATATTGCAGGTACAATACCGGCTAGGTGCGAGGTTCATCTTCACCTGGATTTGCAGGTTTAAGTGTACCTCTTTGGTCTTTAGAGTTTGCATTAGGTGGTCATAAATCCCTCATTTTACCCTAGTCGTGCTCAAGTGAGCATCGTCTATGGTCCATCAGTTTCCCTTTTTCGTTTGGGTTTATGGGTTGTGTATTTGGTTGGCTTTCTTGGGTTGCGTGCTTTGCATGTGGTAAAATTGAGTATTTAATCCCAAGTATTTAATTTGATTTAATGTGTTCATTTACGCATTAGTAATTAAGGAACTAAATTAAATAGGTTTCTTTTATGTGATTAATCATTAATTAAAAAGATCGCTCTATTTATGTTTGTAGCAAGCTCAATTTAATGGTTAATTTTAAATAATGAATTTGTTCAGTTTATGCATTTTGAAAGGAAAGATTTAAATTCATTCGAAATAGAAATAATTTAATCTCTTTTGCATTTTGGAATAGAAAGGTTAATTTCAATTATTTAAGAAAATCAATTTTAATTAAAAAAGAAAGTTTAATATATATATTTGATATAGTGTGAAAGATTGATTTTGGGATTTTATTTTAATAAAAAATATTTTACCCTCATTAATATTTTGAAATATAAATGTTAGTTTTGTTAATATTGAGAAAATTAGAAATTAAATGAGGAAGAGAAAGCATTTTTTATTTTTCTAATTAGAAACGCAAGTTTAGAATATTTGAATAGTTTGTAAAGAATGATTTTTCATTTTATTTAAACTAGCATATATACCTTAAATTTTAATTTAATCTATATAAAGTACGTTGAGAGATATCCTTCTTGAGGCGCCTATTTGACTTTAGGATGTAAAATTGATTAAAAATAGGCACCTCGAGAAGGATATCTCTTGGCATACTTTATATAGATTAAATTAAAATTTAAGGTATATATGCTAGTGGCAGCCGCACGGCACAACATGGAAAACATAAAATAAATCATTATATTATTATATAGTATCTTTTTATTAAAATAAATCATATTATAATATTATTATGTGGAGATCTATGAAATTTTATATATCTATTTAGACTATTTTTAATTGTATATATTTGTTGCAAGATCAAAGCGAATACTAAACTCTAAGATATATTAAACTTTATTTAATGGAAAGTATTATGGTTATGGTTAGTGTTAGTGTTAAGGTTAGTGTTATGGTCGACGATAAGGTTTACATCATGGTTTGGGTTAGGGTTATGACAATGGTTAGGGCTTATATCATGGTTAGGGTTAGGGTTAGCATCAATGTTAACATTTGGTTTTGGTTTAGGATTATGGTAAGGGTTAGGGTTTAGTGTTAGGGTTACAATTATTTATAGGGTTTACATCAAAGGTAGGGTTAGGGTGAGCATAATTAAAGTTAGGGTTAGTGTTAGAATTATAATTGGGGGTATGGTTAGGATTAGGATTTGATTTATGGTTATGTTTTGGATTAGAGTTAAGGTTAGTATTATGGTGAAGGTTAAGGTTTACATCATGGTTAGGGTTATGATTAGGGTTAGGGTTATGATAATGGTTAGGGTGTATATCATGGTTAGGGTTAGGATCAAGGTTAGGGTTTGGTTTTGGTTTAGGATTATGGTTCAGGTTAGGGTTTATGATTATGGTTAGGATTATGATTAGGGTTAGGGTCTAGTGTTAAGGTTGACTTTATTGTTAGGGATACAATTATGCTTAGGGTTAACATAAGTTAGGGTTAGAATTATTATAATATTATATAGTATCTTTTTATTAAAAAATAAATTATATTATAATATTATTACATCATTATATAGGAAAGCTTGATTTTAAGGTCAAAGTTAAGGTTTAATTAGGGTTATGGTTAGGATAAGGCATGGTGATTGTGAGGGTTAGTATTAAATTAGGATAATAATTCAATAAGGGTTAGGGTTCATATTAAGGTTAGATTAAGGTCGAGGTTGTAGGTAAGGTCTATTTCTATGGTTAGAGTTAACTTTAGGGTTAGGTTAGGGTTAGGTTAGGGTTAGCATTCAATTAGAGAGATTAGAGTTAAGGGTTAAGGTTATAGTTAATTAGAGTTAGGGTTCAAATATGAGTAGGGTTTGATTATGGTAAGGGCTAGATTAAGATAAGAATTCAATTACAATTAGAGTTTAATTAGGGTTAGGATCAAGTTTAGGCTAGGATTTAGTTATGGTTAGGTTAGGGTTCAAGTTATAATTGGGGCATAATTGTAGGGTTATATTTAAATTTAGGGTTAGGTTATGGTTAAATGAAGCCTAAAGTTTAGGATTGGGGTATGGTTTAGGGTTCAATTAGGTCTAGATTAGGGATATTGTCAAGGTTAGGGTTTGAATTAGCTTTATGATTCAATTACGTTAGGGTTACACTTAAATTAGGATTAAAGTTTAATTAGGATTAGGGTTTGGGATAGAATTCAATTTGGACTAGGGTTCAATAATTGTTAGGGTTTGGACTAGGTTAGGGTTTAATTAGGGTTAGATCAAGGTTGAAGTTGTAGGTAGGGTTTCATTCTAGAGTTAGAGTTATACTTAGGGTTAGGTAATGGTTGGAATTCAATTAGGGTTATATTTAAGTTTAGTGTTAGGTAATGGTTTGGGTTAGGGGTTAGTGTTAGGATTAGGACTATTGTTTGGGTTTACATCATGTTTAGGGTTTGGGTTAGGGGTTAGAGTTAGGATTAGGATTATGTTTTTGGTTTACGCCATGTTTAGGGTTAGAATTATGGTTAGGTTAGGGTTAGGGTTTAGTTTTATGACAAGGGTTTAAATAATGGTTAGGGTTAGGTTTAGGGTTTGGGTTAGGGTTTAAATAATGGTTAAGTTTAGGTTTAGGGTTAGGGTTTAAATAATGGTTATGTTTAAGTTAGGCTAGGGTTAGTGTTAGGGTGTAGGGTTAGTGTTAGGATTATAGTTAGCGATACAGTCAACATCATGGTTAAGGTTAGGAATAGGGTGAGGGTTAGAGATACATTTTGAGTTATGGTTAGGGATAGGTATTGGGGTTAGGACTAAGGATTATTATTAGGGTTAGGGTTTTGGGTTATGGTTAAGTAAGAGTAAGGGTTCAATTATGCTTAGTGTTTTATTATGGTAGCTTAATTAGGATCAACATATGGGCTTAAATAATAGTTAGGATTAGGTTTAGGGTTAGGGTTAGGGTTTAAATAATGGTTATGTTTAGGTTAGGCTAGGGTTAGTGTTAAGATTATAGTTAGGAATACATTTGACATCATGGTTAAGGTTAGGATAGGGTTAGGGTTAGAGATACATTTTGAGTTATGGTTAGGGCTAGGTATTAGGGATAGGACTATGGATTATTATTAGGGTTAGGGTTTTGGTTAAGTAAGAACTAGGGTTGAATTATTCTTACTATTTGATTATGGTAAGGGCTTAATTAAGATCAAGGTATGAGGTAGATTAGGGTTAGGATTTAATATAGATTAATGTCCAATTATGATTAAAGTTTAGTTAGGGTTAAGTTTAGGGCTAGAGTTCAATTAGTGTTAGGTTTAAATCTAGGGCTATGCTTTAATTATTGTTAGATTATAGTTTAACTTGCAATTGGGGCTTAATTCTAGTGTTGTAGCTAAGTTTAGGGTTAGGTTACGGTTAGGGTTCAATTGGGTCTAGATTAGGGATATTGTCAAGGTTAGGGTTTAATTATGATAAGTGGTTGATCATAGTTATGATTAGCATTAGATTTCAATTGGGGTTAGAATTGTGATTATGATTCAATTAATTTAGGCTTAGGGTTAAAATAGGATAAGGGTTTGGGTCACTTTTAATTCTAGTGTTCAAGTAGAGTTTAGGGTTTAATTAGGGTTCAAGTTTTAGGTAGTGTTTAATTCTAAGGTTAGAGTTAAGTTTCTAAGGTTTAGGTTTCAATTATGGTAAGATTAAGTTTAGGGTTAATATTATGCTACAATTAGGGCTAATATTGTACTATTATGCATTCATAAAACATGTTATCTATTTCTTATGAAATATTAATAAAAATCTTCTATGTACATTTTTTCAATACTTCTATAAAATAAATACCTTTAGACATTGTTCTAATAAAACTAAGACATTTTAAAATAGCTTAAAGTTTTTATAAATTAAAATTATTTGCTTTAACCTTTTAAATTTTTTATAATTAACATAAAAATTATTTTTGACCTTTCTAAATTAATAATCGTATGTTATTTTTCAAATATTTTTATAACTCAACTAAAATAGAAAAATCACATCTAAATGATAAATTAGAAACTTTTAATTTAGAAACTTTTTTTTTTTTAATTTAGAAACATTATATTTTTATGATTGGAATTTAGAAAAATAGAATTTTTTTTTTAATCTTTTTAAATTGAAAATTAAGATTCTTTCATTCCTTTTTTTTTTTGGTAAAGTTATTGCTTTTATTTTTAGTATTCCAATCCTTTTTAATCTTTCTAAATTGAAAATTATATTCTTTCCTTCCTTTTTAATATTTTTATAGCAACATTCCATGTAGACATCAATATCTTAACAAATTAACAATAGAAACATTCAAATATAATATATTATAACATATTATATAATATTAATATCGTTATGTTGATATTTATATATTTTTATTTTTATCAAAATATATTATTAATTATATAATATTTATATTCAAAGAATATATTATTATTAAATTAATATAATATTATTATATTATATTGGTCAAATGATATTATATTATTATTAGTTATTTCAACAGTACATGGCTAAGACATGAAATATCTCTATAACAAAATTATAAGACTGGATTCATACCACTGGTCAAAATATAAGAGATAATGATTCTATGTAACAAACGACATAAGAGATGTTAACAAAATAAAATTTATTAATTCAACATTAAGAAGTAAATAATATGATCAATTATTTATGTAGTCTAATAATGATAAATTAATATTTTAAGTAAAAGTGAGCAAATGTATTTTATCATAATATTGATAGATTGATGGGCTAATTTAACAGTCCCCAAATCCAAAATACTTAATAAAATATCTTTTGACTGTATTATAAACTTTCTACAAACCACGTGTTCTAATTTGTTATTAAAATCTAAATAATAAACATTTATTTATCTAAATTTATTAATATTAATTTGTTTTATTAAATAAAAATCTACAGAAAATTATTTGATTAAAACAAATGAAAAGTAAAAGAATTGTGTCTCTGAGGGCTGCATTAGCATTCATCACTGGAGTCCCATATTCTTCGACGGTTGAAGGAGACCATTGGGAGACTTCATTGGCATACCGGTTTTGTTCTTTCTTTTCCCATTCATTTGTTTCTCACGGCTCTGCATTTCATCAATTTTTTTCATCATCTTGTTCAAGTTCATTCAAATTCCATATAAATTCTTCACAAATTACAGGGAAATGCAAATCAACAACCTTTAGAGGAGTAGGGCGGATTGCTTACCAGTTCTTGTAATTGCAGTCAAATATCAGAGAGAGATCTATTATCTGTGTTTGAATCTGTATGCAAATCTTCAAAACAATCAAAGAAGTAAATGATTTACAAAATGAAAGAATCTGCTGGTTCAGGGAGATTTATAGCCTACGATAAGAATAAAAAAAGGGAAGATCTAGCTGGAGATATAGTAGACACGCATACCTGATTTTGGCTAAACTCCAAGGTGTACAGTAGACACACAACAAATATTTTGAACAAAAAATGCAAGGATAGAGCGGAAACCCATAACCAATAACGTAGTCTTCTTAAGCAAGATGTCGAGTTTATGGACTGTAACATGTATTTCAATCTTTGCAAAAAAATATTTTGAAAACAAATCTCCAATAAAAGAATGCCAAATATCTTCGAATCCAACGACTGGCAAAGAGAATGCAATTTCATTTTAAAAGACCAATAGTGAAGATGAAATAGTTAGTCTTCCATCGCCGCTACAGTTACGAATGAAATAGTTGGTCTTCCATTGTTGCTACAGCTATGAAAGCTAAAACAACTGGCCTTTCGGTGCCATGAATTCGTTGCAGTTATGAATCTGGCCTTTCACTACCATTCCAGTTAATGGAGACAATATGGCAAGACTCTTGGAATTCCATATGTTGCAATTGTAACTATCCTTTCTTTTTTGTTTCACAGATGTGCTGACATTGTATAGGACGCCTCTCGACGTAAAGAAAGTGTTTTAAATTCAAAAAGAAGAGATTAGGTCAAATATTCTTCCATTTTAACCTAGGTTTGAAAATATTTTGGGGGATTATTTTTGGAGAGCACTTTTGAAAATATTTTTTCAAAGAAGGATTTTTGGGAGGAGATTTGGGCATTTTGGGAAGGAAGGATTTCTTGAGCTGTAGGTTGGGCTCTTCATTAGATCTTGCTAGGAATGCGAAATGAGGTAGGATTCAGATGCATCTCTTTGATTTCTTGTTGTATTGAGTTTGTTTTTCTAAAACCAAATATTGGGGAATGGTTGTTCATGATGAAATCGTGCTTAAAATCTCCTATGGGTGTTCTCTGATTTAATTTTTTTAAATGGAAATTTGTTTTGGGGTTTGGTAGTTTGGTGGAATCATTGTATGAGAAATGATCTCTTTATGCCCAAATTTTTTTATTTGGTTGAGGAAATTTTGATTATTTTAGGCCTGGTTATTCTGGAAATTATCAATATTTGTTATCCATGGACATTCTGGAAAATATGTTTTAGTCTCTGTATGAGACTGTGAATAAATGAAATCTAGGGTTTTTCATTTTTCTTTTAATGTTTCTATATATAAAAAAATGATTAAATAAATAAAATGAAATTTATAAAGTAATTTAATGGCAGATTTAGGGTTTGGAGGGCTGAGGAGCCGAGGCTCAACTCGTGCCCACCCCCTACCCTCTGCAGGCTCGCAGTTGTGAGGTCTGCAACCACAGTGTAGCCATAGAAGCTTGCAACCCCACTGTTGCTTCTGACCACAGTGTGGCCGCAGAAGCTTGCGACCCCACTATGGCTGTGGGGAATTGCGACCCCATGGCGGCCGTAGGGACCTGCGACCCCATGGCGATCGCAGAGACTTGCGACCCCATGGTGGCTGCAAAGTCTTGCGTCCATAGTGTGGAGGTCGTGGGTCTACGTCGACATTGGTGGCTGCAGCCTCCGCGACTAGGGCACAACCTCCACTCCCGTGGAGGGAGGTGGGCCCCGCTGATTGCCCTAATTTTTTTATATAAAACAAAAAAAATACTATCGCCTTTTTACGATATGGGTAATATAAAAAAAAAATTTAAATATATTTTATTAAAAGTTTTAAAATGGCATTTTTTAATCATTAATTATTAATTAGCATGTATGGTATTATTTGCGAAATAATATGCATATATATATATATATATATATATTAATTAATATTTAATTTGTAATGTTATTATTAATTATTAATTAGTATATATTTTATTAATGGTGGATATATATATATATATATATATATATATATATATATATATATTTAATTGGTATTTTTCCTATATGTATGCAAGGAGGTATCAATTTATTTGGGGAAATGATCATTAACTTTATTTCCTTAAAAAATTGTATTTCCACTTTTGGAAAGTTTATATGTGTGTTACAAGAGATGAGATTTGATTATTGTTTTTGATAAAAAATGGAAATGATGTTTTATTTGAAAATGCATATCGTACTTTTAGTTGATCAATATTTATTTAATTATATTCTTGTGATTTTGGTTTGGAAACTCATAAAATGTAATTATGTTACTGTATGATGCTAATGAACTATAGTGAGTTAGTAAACCATAAATGTCATGTTTTTAGACAAAGTAGACAGATAGAAAACAACTTAGATCTATTAGAAAACTGGATCGACTGTAACGTTTAAACAACATGGAAGTAGATTGTTATTTCTGATTTATGCCTTTGCATGTTTAATTTTTTGTATTCGCATTTGCTTAAGAAATGGCAAGTCTATGATTTTAATTGTTGGACACTGTCGTATGATTGGTTTGGGTACCTGCTTATGTCCTTGATCTCGAGTTTTTACTATTTTCATGTGTTGGTGTTGTATCCGGTCATGTCTTGTTGATTTTTCCCTTGTGAGAACCTGATATCTATGTTAGAGCATGGGTTGCGAAGACTTAGTTTCGCGGATCCACCAGTCGATTATTGTATTAGTTTCTTATTATGTTCAGTTGGATCATTTTCTTATTCAAGGATCATTCTTGTATTTATTGAGCGATGTGGATGCATGTGTTTTGGTTTATGTACACCTTGATGGCAGGATGTAAATGATGTGAACCTTATGTATTCTTCACCCTATTATTTTATTAGAGGGGTCTTGCAGTTGAGCAGACCCGGAGATGTAGCCCACTAGGGGTGAACTCCGATATCATTTTGGTGTTATGTGGTGTTTATGTTATTTTGTTTCCTCTCTAATTTAGCATGTATGGATGACATTATGTTAGAATGTATAATGTGGATTAGATGAAGTTAATCATAAATGCATGCATGTAGTCATCTTATTAATTGCAATAATTTGGGTCACGAAGAATGTAAATTCGAATAATTGGAATGTATTCATTTGTTGATAATACAAAAAAGTATGCTTGGAAATCATTCGTTAGTTTATTATAAAATTAAAGTATGTAATGTATTAGATGCATGACTTATGTTTTAATAAAATTTTGGGTGAGATGTATGGTTAAATTGTAATGGAAGAACTCACCATGGTATCTATATTATTAACCTTAATGGATGAACTCATCATGTTATCTATATTTCTAACCTTAATGGATGAACTCATCATCTTATCTAAATTTTAACTCTAATGGATGAACTTCATTATTTTATCTATATTTTAACTTTAATGGATGAACTTCATCATGTTAGCTATATTTTAACTTTAATGGATGAACTTCATCAAGTTATCTATATTTCTAACCTTAATGGATGAACTCATCATGTTATCTAAATTTTAACTCTAATGGATGAACTTCATTATGCTATCTATATTTTAACTTTAATGGATGAACTTCATTATGTTATCTATATTTTAACTTAATGGATGAGCTCATCATGTCATATATATTTTTAACCTTAATGGATGAACTCATCAAGTTATCTATATTTTAACCTTAATGGATGAACTCATCATGTTATCTATATTTTCAACCGTAATGGATGAACTCAAACTGTTATCTTTGATTTTAATTTACTGAATGAATTATATCCTTGTTTAAAGTAATAACCAGTAATTAAGTAAATCAACTTAATTGGGTTAATTAGTGTGGGTTGAGTTAAGTTTTGAATCAAGTAATCACGTTGGGAAACCCTTTAGGTGTTAGCTAAGTATTCTACTGTGTGATCTGAACTTAAGATAACTCATTGTATCATTATGTTGTGTTTAAAACTCTAAAAAAAAAAAATATTTGCACTCTATTCTTGAGTTTTAGCCTTATCCCTTCGGGGTTTCCTAGCGGGGCATTACACATCCAAAATACCTCCATGTCATTCATGTCCATCTACACATTCTTTTCCTTCTCCAAGGAATTTGGATGCCAAGCATAAAAGTCATAAGTGAAGTAATCCACATGTATTCAAGGATCAACATGTCCCATCTAATCAACATGTTAAAACAAAGAAAAATATGATCAAAAAAGAAGAAAAATCTAAAAGGACACAAAGGCCCACTGAACAAAAGAAAGAAAAATCAAAAGCTAAATGGGTTCCTAAGGCACTTGTAGAAGCAATGTGTTCCAAGGAACTACAAAAGCATGAAAAATAAAAAAAAATGTGGATCCCTAAGTAGCTCCTTGAAGCACAATAGTTTAAAGAAAAATCCAAATTGGCATCCAAAATTGTTGTTCCTCTATCCAAAGTTGCCAAATCTATTTCTCCATCACCTCCTTGATCCATTTTGGATCCTTATGTCCCAAAATCCCTAGTTGTTCCTCCATCCAAATCTCAAAATCTGAGATCCACTATTCCTCCATCACTCCACCCCTCAAGATGTGTGCCAATGTTGATCCCGACAACATTTTCATTCACTCATACAATAACCTTTCAATATTTGATCCATTATCCAACACCTCTTTTTCACCCTTCCATCCCCCTTATCCAATCCTTTTCATAAGACTTTACCCTAGTTTCATTTCATCATCCTACCAACATCTTTAAGCATACCTTCATAGCCATGGTCTATTGCTAATGTCTATAGCTGAATTCATGGGTTCCAGAGTTGGATTTCCCTCTGAAGATCCACAAAATCCAAAAACTAAGGAAATCAACATTGGACATGTTGACATGTACACTTAGTTGAGTCCTTATATCCTATAGGAAAATAAATCTTTATCCGACTCTTCAAACAAAGACCAATGAACTACCTACACAAAACTCCATGACCCTATGAATAACATACACCTTAAATGATACTATATCTAAGGGATGGGTTAGTTTAGGTTTTTCTTTTTGTATTGCATATCATTTTATTCAAAGCATTGCATCACGTATAGTTTCTTTTAAATGGATCACATTCACAAAATTTCTGCATTTGCATATAGTAGCATTAATAAAACAAGGCAACTATCCAATTTTATCATTTGTTTGCATTCAAGAGAAACAAGGGTTGTATCCCTTCTTAGATATTCAGACATGAAGTCTTTGAGGTCCTAAGGTCATTCATTTTCAACATCACCTTGTGATGATGCTTTACTTATGGTTGGGTAGTGATTTCACTATTTGAGACTTGTTAACCCAAAATCTATCAATTTATATATCTAAAACACATTAACAAAATCTCTAATTCATTCTAGACACCTAGTTGATCATATGAATAGTGAAAAATCTAAAATTCTACTTCAGCGTCATTGTAATTGTCACACCCAAGTAGGTTTCATTACTTACAAGTCAAGGCAAGAAAAAGAAAAAAAGAAAAAGTGATATGCCAAATATTCATCTCAAGGCAAAAGAGAAATGATAAATATCACGCATGTTGATGTGACAAAAAAATTGACTATGGGAACATGTGAGTAACTCCATCGGGGCTATGAACGCCTGCTGGCAATGGAGCAATATTTGAGAAATTACGGTCTATAACCTCATCAGAGCTCTAAAAGCTTGCTGGCAGCGAGGTTCTATTTAGGATGCTTTTGAAGTTAGGATAATCCACGTAGC
Source organism: Cryptomeria japonica (assembly GCF_030272615.1). NCBI lineage: Eukaryota > Viridiplantae > Streptophyta > Pinopsida > Cupressales > Cupressaceae > Cryptomeria > Cryptomeria japonica. Next base: position 273,935,721 of record NC_081410.1, on the reverse strand, counting down.
TATTCATATAGGATGCTAAGGATCTTTAGTGAACACAAGAGCGGGAATTAACTCATTTGCACACATGGGCAAAAAAAAAGATCAAAGTTTCAAGAACCAATGGGGAAGTTTTTCACATCTCCATTTGTAAATCCTAGTCACTAACTGTGTTAATTTGGATGTTCCAAGGGACCTTAAGGATTGGTTGACCGCTTATCTATGAAATTTTTTGTACCTCCAATTCAATTGGTGTATTACGAAATGCTAAACAAACATAGTCATCCTTGTTTGAATAGGAAATGCATCTTCATAATGCATATTGCATTAACATAGGTTATATAAAAAATTCATTATCTCCACATGCATTCTACAGATCATCATGTCATATAGGTCTTCATATTGGGGGCATAGTTGAAAAAATCCAAAAAAAAAACCATATAATGTCCTAGAAAAATCCTAAAAATCCTAAAAAAGTCTTAAAAAAAAAAATCAAAATATGAAAAAAAAAATAATTATCAACACAAATTTGACATTTCTTGTTTTATTTCCCGCTTTTCTACATCTTTGCTTTAGCATGTACATATCCTTCAGTCTCTTTTGTGACACCCTGGTTCTTCTTGGAACCCTCATGGCTTGAAACCAATCAACGTCCTAGTCTTAGGGTAATTGACTGGTCAATCTAAATGTCCTGAGCAATATAATCAAGTCATCTTTATGTCGGTAGTACCGAATCATCCAATCCGAGTCAATTACCTGTCTCCTAACCACTGCAAGGTTTTACCATTGAGTAAGCAGACAAAACAAGAACAATGAAAACAATCACTAAAATTATTTGAGATATGATTGAAATTTTCTTTGTATGTTGTCTTTTAAATTGATTTTCATTTATTATTCCCTCTGAGTAACTCAAGGAAGTCTATCTTGACTAAGAGGAGCAAGGACTAGGGGCATAATACTTTTCTTTGTTTTATGCTTGTAGGAATTATTCTGATGATCTGAAAACATCTCATAAGCTAGGTGTATGTGATAAGTGCCTTCAGATCAAGGTGGAATCACCACACATACCTCGACTCCATTTATTTGTATGCTATAGGGAGGTTGGAATCATTTCCTTGTCTATTTTGAGTAAATTTCTTTATTGTGCAATTTGGATGCATACTTAATCTATCCTAGGATATGAACAATAAAAGGGTCATTGCGGACAAGATAATCAATATTGCATATGAAAAGAAAGGATCTCTACTTTATCTGGTGTGTTTTCATGCAAGAAACATCCAGGTCATTCTGGCTCTTCCTGCCTTGGTGCTTATGTTCACTTGCTAAATCAAAAGGACATGACATTCATGACATCCTGGCTCTTTGTGCCTAGTTGCTTATGTCTATCTTTGACATTGTAAAATGCTCCATGATGATAAATAAGCATACGAAATCCAATGACTAAGTTTTAGGTTGCATACATACTAAGCTTTGTGCATTTCAAGTGATTTCGGCATAATAATTTTACTTTTTCTTTCCTTTGAATGAAACTTGAATCTAAAATGATCATCATAATTTTCAAACTTGCTCCGATGGACACGAAATTTGTACTCTTAGCTAAATTGACCATCCTAAGTCCATTTTCGAGATCGAAATCAAAATCTGATGTCAATTTTCTAGTCAAATTCTCACAATGTTGACCACTTGGCACTTCCATCTTCAGGTCAATCTTCACATCAAATTGTACTCAATTTTTTTCTGAATCAACTATGATTTCAAATCAATTCTTACATTAATCTTTGTGCTCAGATTATCATTAATAAATCAGTTTATTAAACAAAATTCCCTAAATTCGCTATGATCTCGCTATCTTTTGATTTTGCTCCCAAGGGGGCATACTCATTACATCAACATTATCAGTGATTACATCATCGAAAAGTCAAGAAATTTTTCAAATCTTCATCTAAAGTCGGGCAGAAAATCTTTTCAATCAAAGATTAATCAAATATCAATCAAATCAAATCAACTAAAACCTTGTTGCTAGGGGCATCTTAACTACATCACATCATATCAAGTTGAGATTCTTCGATGTCAAAAAAAAATAATCTCTAGGGGCATATCTGCTTTTGTCCTCATCTAAATCAATCTTCAAATTGGTGTTTAGTAATCATCACATCAACTCAAGCTAGACATTTTGTTTCGCTAATCAGTTCTTGTTCAATCAAGTTCATAATCGGTATTATCTCTTTGTTCAATCGATTCTAGTTCAATCAAGTTCTAGATCGGTACCCGCTTCTTGATCCATCAAGTTCAAGATCAGTATCTCACTCTTCATCGATCCTAGTTCAATCAAGTTCAGGATCAGTATCCCTTTGATCAATTTGTTCAGTTTCATCGCTTCAAATCAAGATGAACATCTCGCTCTTCATCGGTTTGTGATCCATCAAGTTCATAACTGATATATATTTGACATCAACTATTCTTTAAGTCAATGCGCTGCTCACACATCAATTCAAAGAGGGGAAAATGTAATACCCTAAAAATGGTTATCTAAACCATGGGCCCTTAATCTTGACTACATCACCAAGGTCCTAACCAAAGACAATTAAATCAATTTTGAGCATCTAATTAATTAATTCTCTGGTCATCAATGTCACATGGCAAATAAATCATTCTAAATTAATTAAATGTTTATTTAATTAATTAATCATTCCAAGTAAATCATTTTAATCAATTATCCTATTTATTTTATTAAATATCCTACCATATTTAATTAATAAATAAATTTACCATTAAAACATCAAAAAGGAATTAATTTAAAAAAAATAAAAAATTGCAAAAATGAATTAATTTGAAAAAAAAAGAATTAATTTGCAACACAGGAATTAAATTGAGGAAAGAAATCAACTTGAGATATTTCTTTTTCCTAAATTTGAGATAACTTGAGACATCTCAGAAAAACAATACAAGCAATTAAATTGAATAAATCATTTCTCTAAATTTAACTCAAAGAAATCTTGAGGAAAAGGATTCAGTCGCATTAAAATGGCTTTTTCTAATAAAACTAATCTTGAGAAAATAAAAGAAATATGCATGAAATTAACTGATTTTATCTCAAGTGCATGACTTCAATTGATTTTATCTCCAATGCAAACTTAGACTTATAATTCAAATGCATTAAATTAGGCTTTAATTGAATTTATCTCAAAATCAACTCAATCTTAATCTCCTCTGAAACTGAATTAAAGCACCCAATCATTTCAATTCACCTGGATTGTGCTTTCCCTTGAGGAATCTCAACCACTCATCATTAATCAATCTTGACCGTTGGTCTCTCTTTGGATTCTCTATAAATTCAACCTTTCACCTCTCAATCAAAAAGACCCTGGAGATTTAGTTATTATGTTGTTTTTTATCTAGAGTCATTGAGAATATTGTGCTTTGAGATTATTGCATCTTAGCTTTTTGCATATTAGTTTAATCATGATTGCTTGCATCCATCTAGCTTAATCTTGCAGCCATCTAGCTTCATTAGCTTAATCTTGCATCTATTTAGCTTAATTTTTTGCTCATATAGATTAAATCCTTCATCTTGGTGTAGCCTAGTCACTGGTATTGCTTAGATAAATTTGAGAGCAAGTCTATACTCGCATCTTTTAGGAGGCAATAGGTTGATTTATTATGATTTTTACATTCATTGATTATATTTGTCTAACTATGCATGCAATGATCTATTGACGTGTTTGTGCCTTACAGCTTGCAAATTACCACTTTTCTAACACACATATATGCTTGTGAAATGTAGAGTCATTGGCAAGTTGCTCGTGAGGTGATCAATATAATGCATGAAAGAAATATGGTTTCATGAAACTCCATGAATCACATTTGTGGACTTCTCGCGCATGATAATTTCTTTTTTCACACAAATGTTAAAGGAAGATGGATTCATACAAGCTTAGATACAAAGATATAAAAAATTAATGGGCTTCAATTCATGGCATACCCAAATATTAACAAAGAATTTTTTTATTTAAATAAGAGTTTGATGCATGTGGGTTTGTTGAAAGTGGGAAATGTGACTAAGATTTGCTAGCCAGAGTAAAGAATTTGACAAGATATTTTTATAATAGTGTGCAAATGATAAATTAAGGGTGCAGATTGGTGAGGAATCACTGCAGATGTTATTTTCATTTGAATTAAAATATTTTAATATAAAGTTTGCATTGTTAACACATAATTTGAGATGGTGAACCAAATTAGTTAAAAGTTAAGCTAAAATTATGAATGAAGTGTCTCAACAAAAGATAAAGTTTTCACTAAAGGGGAATTGAATATTTTTCCATTTACACAAAGGTAGTGGTGAAGTTTCATGAGAAATGGTATATGTTGGAGAAAGTAGTTGATTCTTTCAATGAGTGAAATATTTCACTTAAATGATGAAAATGTTTTTATGAAAGTTGTCAAAGGAGTAAATGTGAATAAGTAAATGTTCATGTGGAATATTTCATAGATTGAAGGGGATAATTATTTCGTTAATTAAAAGTAATATATCAGACTATTTTTATGAGAAAAATATTCCATAGAAAAGCAAAAGGGAGAAGAAAACATAAAATTATTTATGAGTTGAAGGTCAATGGTTTGTTAATGAAATATTTGATTATTTTAAGTCCTTTTGTTTTTAGGTAGACAATTCAATTAATTTGGTTACTAGGAGATGTAATGGTCCGAAGCACTCCCTTAAAATTTATAAAAGGGAAATTAGGACCGAATAGGACGAGAATAGAGGAGATCATTTTTGTAACACTATATTATATATTTTTAGGACTTCCAAGAAGATCTTGCAAAAAATATTTTATTCTAATGATATCTTCAACTATTCATTGATTTTAATGTAAAAATACCAATTAATCATCTCCACATTTATATCTTCCCAATCATATAAACCAACATATCAAGGATGCGTCTGATTTGTCAATGCACCTTAATGTATTTGTGTATCTTGTTTGGTGTGCCTTTTCAAGGAATACTTAAATTATATTGAATAGATACAATTATTTGGAGGAATAAATTGGATCAGTAAGTAGGGTTATGTGATTGATATTCTTGCACATTTACACAAAGCATAAACAATAATAGTGTTGAGTAGTTCAAATTTTCAAGGATTGGATGATCAAATATTTATCATGACTTTGTTTCTGGAAATAAGACACTGATAAGATTTATTACAGAATCAATTAAATTATTATACATTTTATTTTTCAGTTGTAGAGATAGGAGTAGGAGATAGTTTTGTATATAAGTATCTATTTCAGATATTCATGCCATTCTGAAGTAGAGGCTAATTGAAAGTTGTATAGAAAGTTATAATATATTCAGTCATAAAAGGTAAACCCACCTTGGTATAGCAGAACTGGAAGTGTATAAGTTATCAATCCTTTCTAGGGTTTATTCTCGTTTGTTGGCCAAATCCAGTGTTGAATTTGATCATAAAGTTTGGCATACTTTTAGGGTTTGAGAACCTGCAGTTTTGGGAACTAATAGTACTAACTCATGCTTTAGATGCTAGATGGTTGAATAATATTAATGATTATTATACACTAATTCATAATTAGATGTAAAGAGGATGATGTTGTATCATTAAAATATAATGAGAATGAATATGATGTTAGAATTTCCATATGGTGATCATTTATGCTTTTGTTATGTATATATATATTAAGTAGGTATGCTTGATGTGTGAGTGTGTGTGTTTTCTTAAGTGGCTAGAAGAATCAAGTATCAACCCCACTTGGCTCCATAGGTCTAAGAATACTCAAATGGTGGTTAACTTGAGATATCACATTGGCCAAATCCCACTATGTCTTGCCCATCATACTTAATCGAGTATGATCCCCCACATGTTAACAAGTGTTAGTCTCAAATACCACGATTGGTACTGTTCAAAACCTTAACCATACATGGATGACTAAAAAATATTTCTTGATGTTTAGTTTACAATTGTCTTGTATTTAGTTGCATAGATAAGTTTATGATTTGAATGACAATTTCTCATAATTTAAGGATTAAATAGGTTATTTGGTTAAGTGCATTATTATTTTATGATGTATGCAAAAGAACGGCTTTCTAATGACTACCTTCAGTTCAGGGTGGAAAATGAGCAAAAAGGAAGTGTTTTAGTTATTTATTTTGATTTAATGTGAAATTAAATTTTATAGAGTCAACACAACTTTGTAATATTTAAAAATGTAATATAAGGTGTATTTATATTCATTGTAAAATGCATTCTAAATTAGGGCAATATCGACATTTGAGAAATTAGAAATGTTATGTATTTATATTTATTTATTTATTTTTATTTAAAAATAAAATATATCACTATTTCATTTTATTTTATAATTTTAATTGATAATTTTATATTTAAAAGAGAAAATAATGGCTTATGTATATTCATTTTGGAAGACATTGCATAATTAAAGTAAAAATGGCAAATTGAGAATTAAGAAATTATTTTTTATTTTTTTATATTTCAAAAAGTGAAAATGTCAATGGAGTTTTATAAGAGGAAAAAGGGCTCTGAAAACCCTCCCTACATTTGATTTTGGGAATGGAAATTTTGGAGTGGATTCTTGGAGAAATTTTGTGGGTAGACTTGCATTGGATTAGGAATGACAATTTAATCATGTTGCTCCCAAATTGTGATCTCTCATTTGGTATGGTTAAATATTTTCAAATTTCAAATTTGGAGCTAGTTTGAGGTAGAAGTCTTATTTCTCTCTCCCTACTGATTTTTCTTTATTTCTTGTTGCAAATGAATTGTATGATGAAAATAAACATTTCATTAATTGACAACAAATGATAGCTAATATATTGGGGTGTAGTATTGGAGATTTCCCTTCTATTTACTTGGGTCTTCCTTTAGGAACTTCACCGCTGGATTCTTTCTGGTTGTCTCTAGTGGACATATTTTATAAGAAGCTTGTTGGCTGGAAATGTGCAATTTTCAGTCAAGTTGGGAAAATTCAATTGTTGAAGGCAACCTTGCAGAATCTTCCAGTTTATGCCCTAAGTCTCTTTAAAATCCTAGCTAAATATGTTGACATAATTGATAGTATTCAAAAGAGGTTCCTCTGGTCTAGAGTTGAGAATAAAAAGAGAATTTTGTTGATTGTCTGGAATGAAGTATGCAAACCTAAGAAATTAGGAGGTCTTGGGTTGAGGGACATTAGATCTTTTAATGAGGTGCTCCTGGATAAGCAGGTGTGGAGAATTTTTTTCTAAGAGAATGGAATGGAATTCTATATTGCATAACAAATACTTAAGTCAAGTGACCTCTTTCAAGGAATTCATCACCTCTGATTGCTTGCCTCGTGGATCTTATCTCTGGAATAACATCATTAAGGCTAGAAGTATTGCTGCAAAAGGTGTTGGTTGGAAGTTGGGTAATGGCTCTAGCATCCAATTTTGGGAGGATTCCTTGATTGGAAATGAGCCTCTTTGTCTCAACTCTTCATTCAATCCCTTCAGAGAAGATTTCATTAGAAGATTTAGTCATATGGTTGTGGATTATTGGAGGAATGGTTGTTGGGTTAACCTGGTTCAGATAACTTGGAGTTACACCCTCTTCAAATTCTTCTAAATTTGGTCTATGTGGACCAGTCAGATGATTTGATGATTTGGAAAGCTGATCCTTCTGGTTTGAATTTGGCCTCATCTGCCTTTGCTATTATTTCTAAAAATCATTATTCCTCAAGCCCAATTTGGGACAAGGCTTGGATTGAAAACCTTATTCCAAAAGTTAATATATTCTCCTAGATCCTTCTACAAAATAAGATCCTTAATATTAGCAATTTATGCAAAAGGGGTTTGCATCTTCCCAACATCTATCTCCTTTGCATGGTTGATGTAGGTTTTGTATCTCATATTTTTATTGGGTGCCCCTTTTCTTAGGAGATTTGGGGGAGAATGCTTCAATTATGGGATCTTTGTTGGGTCTTTCCTTCTTCTATGTCAGACTTGTTCCTTCAATGGAGAGCTCCTAGTAAAAATCAAGTTATCAAAAGACTTTGGTCTTACACCCTTTCTCATCTTGTTTGGGGTATATGGAAAGAAAGGAACAACATAATTTTTAGAGACTCTGCATTATCAGCTAAGATTGTCTTCTATAAAATCCATAGAGTTGTGAAGGAAAATCTCAATTATCTTAATAACTCCCAGTTGGGAAAAGAGGATCAAAGTTGCACTGATTATGAATGTAAGGTTGCAAATGCTTAAAAAATTCAATTAGACATTGCTAGAGTTTTTAAGCCAATAAGAAAACCCTGTGATGGAACTTGTTGGCACGTGCCTCTTTTATGTTGGGTAAAAATAAACTTTGATGGGGTGGTGAAGGGTAATTTGGGTCTAGCTGGGTGTGGGGGAGTGATCAGGGATAGTAATGGCACTTGTATTTTGGCAATAACACTCCCCTTGGGTAGCCTAGAAAAACTATATTTTTGAAGCCATTGGAGCCTACTAGGTCCTTTTGATTGCTAAAAAGATAAATTTTACAAGGGTGTGGATTGAAGGGGACTCCAAAAACATAATTTAGTGTCTCAAGAAAGAAGTTAATCCTTCATGAAACATTGCAAATTGGATTAGCTTATCTCATAAAATCATTGACTCTTTAGATAAGTGTCAAATTTCCCATATATTTAAGGAAAGTAATAAAGTGGCAGACTATTTTGCCAACCTTGGAGTTAAAGCCTATGATAAAACAATTTGGAAAAAAGGGGACCAATTGGATCATGAAGTGAGGGGACTATTAAGGCTGGATAGCTAAACCAACAGAGAAGTTAATTTTCCATGATTATTTCAAAAGCGGTCATGATTTATACTGCACTGAGTATTAGTTGTGAGTGTTGTGCAAGGGACACATCATGGGTTTTCTACATTTATTTTTATTCTAGAATCTTCCCCTCGCACGCTTTCTGAGTGCGAGGAGTTAATTTGTTTTTATTCTCAGTTTGAGGCTATTTCTCATTCAAAAAAATTGAGCTTCGGCCATTTACAGAAATTTCAGTCTTTTATGGCACAATGGTTATCAAAACATGGGTGGGGGACTGATTGGTCAAAAGTGTTATAGAGCGGAATTTTAGATGAATGAGCTCTGCTAGGGTTTGAGGTTGCGTATTGCTTTTTTCAGACTGCATTTACTGCAGGACTTTTGTGTTTATTATGACTCCGACCAACTTTATCCCAATAGTTGATATTGGTGCTAGAGTTGTTGCAACGGACCCTCATGGCACCTCAGAAAAGCGCCCTCACAAATTTGTTCCGAAAGTGTTTCACGAGGTATGTCCTCGCCTGATGTTGTGCTTCCTATTCAAGATTTTGATAATGCCTATGAGTGGATTGAAAAATGCACTTTGATAGGCTATTTTGTGGGTAGGATCCCTCCTGAAAGCATGCTTCGTGACTAGGTCGCCAAAGCTTGGTCTCCTCATGGAGTCTGTCTTGATGGCGTCCAAAGCCTCACCAAGGGCTTCTTTTTGTTTCGCTTTTCGAACCCTTCCCATGTTGAGGCTATCCTCTCTCATGGGCCATGGACCATTTGGTCTTCCCTTTTGGTTTTTTAGTGCTGGTCTCAAGACTTTTATGTCTCAGATGACAAAACGTTGCAAGTCTTGATCTGGGTTGAGTTCACTGGTCTTCCTTTTCCTTGTTGGCCTTTCATGCAAACTATTGCTTAGTCTGTTGGGCAAATTTATTTGCCTTGAACCAGACCATTTTTTTAATGCTCACCCTCAAAAGAGGGTTTGTATTGAGGTCAACCTTTCACACGACCTGAAAGAAACTATTGATATTCAAGTGGGAGGAAATACCTTCACCCAAAAGGTGCTTTATTTGAACCTTCCCAACACTTGTTATCGATGCAAGTCAGAGGACCACAAAATCAAGGATTGTCCCTTGGCTATTCCAAAAATAAAACCCCCTATTAAGGAGACCGACTCTCGACCTGTGGAGGGAGCTAAGAAGGATGAATGGACCACTATAGTTTGCAAAGGCAAAAACTTTGTGGCTTCGGCCCAAAAGCCACCCATCGGTTCAATTTCTTAGCCAATGACAAAGCCTTCTATGCAGACACCATCTGCATAGGTGGTCTCTATGTCATTCGCTTTGATTTCAAACCTTGACCAACATGGGAAGGATTCTTTTGAGGGTGCCACTCGACCCCCTTGGGTTTGCACTCCTCAGGCTGCATATGCGATTTCTATTCCACACTCTCTGTGTCATTCTAGTAGCCCTTCTAGGTGTGCTGAGATTGTAGATGGTGGTTCAGCAAAAATGATGAGTTATATTCAGTGGGGACTCTCTTCCCGGTCTCAGTTCAATTTTTTTGTGCAACAACTTCTCCTCTCTTGGGGGCGAGGAAGATATGCAATATTTTTCATGAATTACGTCTCATGGAATGTTCGAGGTCCCATAGACCTCACCAGAAAGTATTCCTATTTGAGATGTTCCTCAACGTGTTGTAGGCCTGGATATACTCTGCCTTCAAGAAGTTTAAATTGTTGGTTTCATGCTCACTGCTGCATGCTATGTTATTTGGCTGGATAGCCTTGTTTTTGCTTCCCAGCATGAAGCTGGTTGAGGTGGAGTTGCTACTCTCATTTCACCTCGTTGGCTCTCTGCAGTTATTTCTCACGGTTTTCATCCCATGTAGTGCATTGCATGGGTTTTGCTATCAATTGATAATCATTCTATTGGGATTGTTAATGTTTATGCTCCCAATGATGCGGTTGATAGATCACACCTATGGCGCTAGATTACTAACAATCTTCCACCCACAACTTGGGTCATGTGTGGGGACTTCAATATGATTGAGGTGGTGACTAATAAGGACAAATTTTTTCTTTTGATGGACAACTAGCGAGAGGGAAGCCTGGTACTATATGCGTAATAAGTTGGGTCTTTTTGACCCCAGCACTAATCGCTACCACCTTGGTGGGGTCTGGCACATGGTCTAATTTCAGAGCTGGCATTGACAAAATATTTAAAAGGCTTGATCATGCTATGATAACTGCGCAATCTTTGTTTTCTTTTTCTGAAGATCAAGATCTGCCTGTCACTCCTCTCGTCGATGTGATGCTATTTGATCACTTCCCCATAAAGTTTAGTATTGAATGGCAGCCAGCTAGGCAACATCCTTCCAAGATGCAGTTCTACCTCAACATGTCTCTCCTGCATCATCAAGCCATGATGGCCCACATTCAAAGGGTCTAGAATTTAGAACCAAGGCCTCATCATCACACTGGTTGGATTGCATGGTGGAATGATGCCATTACCCGCTCTGTGAGGTTTTTGTGTATTTATGGTAGACAACTTGCCATGTACAGCAGGCGGTCATATGACATGATCACCAAAGATCTTTGTGTTGCAACAGAAGCTCTGGCCTTGAATCCATTTGATTCTAACTTGCAACTTTGATTAGCCCAGTTTCATCATCAAAAACAAGTTGTAGATAGCTATTCTGCCAGAGGAGCTCGCATCAAAGCCAGGTTACATTGGCTCAAGGTGGACGATAGGGCCTCCAAATAATTTTTCCTAGCTTTGTGTGCCTATCATACCTCTGTAGGGATTAAGAAAATTAAAGAAGGGCATGCTATTCTCACCAAGCTGCCTGATATTCTGCAAGATTTTGTCTCTCATTATGAGAAGGTGTTCACAACGCAGGGAGACTCTCCGGCTAGAGCCCAAGCTTTGCAATATTTCTTAGTTGTTGTTCCCAAATGACTTTCTGAGTCTCAGGAGACCTTTTGCGATCTCTTACTAACCATTGATGATCTCAAGGAAGCCATTTTTTCTATGGTGGATGATAAATCTGTTGGGTGTGATGGTTTCCCCTACAAGTTCTACAAAGCCCTTTGGCCTTGTGTTGGTCCTAACCTTCATTAGGTCTACCTTGAAGCTTTTCACTCCCAGTCCTTGGGAGCGATGCTTAACTAGGGTAACATCAAATTTATCCCTAAGGTTAGGGACCTAGAGAATATTTGCAATTGGGGGCCTATTACCTTGCTCAATGTCTTGTATAAGATCATTGTCAAAGCCTTGGCTCTCAAGATTCATCATCTCCTTCCTTTGATTGTTCATTTACAGCAGACTGGATTTATCAAGTCCAGGCTTATTCTGGATAATATTATTTTTGTTTGGAAAGGGATGGACTGGGCCAAATGCTCTAAGTAGCAGGTAATCTTCCTTAATATTGACTTTGCTAAGGCGTATGATTGCATTGAGTGGCCATTTATTTTGGTTATGCTCAAATCTCTTGGCTTCGGCCCCAGATTCATTCAATCCATCTAGATGTTATTGGGGGATGCCTCGACCTATATCACCATTAATGGCCATCAGTCTAAGGCTTTTGGCCTTTTCAAATCCATTCACCAGGGATGTTCTTTGGCTCTTGCTTTATATGTTCTTGTGATGGAGGGGTTTGCATACTTACTTGTTGATGTTATCTCTGTTGGGCATGTTCGTGGTATCTCCCTACCTGAATCACCTTCTCAACTTGTCAATGACCATTTTGTGGATGACTCCTTCCTCACTCTCATTGAGGAGGAAGATAATATACAAGTCTCTCTTCAATGTCTGGACACCTTTGGCTTGTCTTCTGGCTTGGCCATTCAATGGCACAAGATGCAATGTTAGAGGTAGTCTTTTCTTTCCGCCCCACCTTGGATTCTTCAATATGACTGGAAATGGCTTCATCATGGCAAAAAATTTCTCTTTCTAGGCATTCCTTCTTCCTTTCAAGTTTTGCATGTGGATCTTTGGAATGTTGTTTTAGCCAGGATTGAGAAAAAGTTGGCCTATTGGATTACCAAGCCTCTCTCTCTGGCTGGTAAATTTCAAATTTGTTCAAAGGTTTTGGCTGCCACCCATGTCTATTACTCTTCATGTTGGGCTCCTTCTAAGGCCTCTTACATGAAGTTGTAAAAACTTATGTGGGCTTTTCTTTGGGCCTTTGGGTCCAACCATCAAGGTTTCTATAGAGTCACTTAGGAGTATTGTTGTCTTCCCAAGGAGTCTGGAGGGCTCAGCCTTATTTCTACCCAGAAACAAGGGCTTGCCTTATGTACTAAATGGATAATTAGAGCCTTATCTGACAATGAGGCTTGGAAAATCCTTCTTCGGCATTGCATTTCTTTAGGATTTCTTTCCAATAGGCCGGCTTGGAAGGGGATTGGTTTTTAAAACCTGCTCATTATGAAAGACCTTGTTCAGATCCAGGGTACTTTTGTTATTAAAAAAATCTGGCATGCTTGGGATGCTATCAAGCCTTGGCTTCAATGGGCGGGTGATGGTTTTTGTGATGGGATCTCCATGAATCAAAACAACCTCTGGTGGTCACCTCTTTTTCAGGTGCAAGGGTTACCGCTGGCCAAAATCTAGGGTGTTAGTGCTCCATGTTTTCACAAACGTGACATTCGAACACCTAAGGATATGTTTTCCAGAGCTTCTATGAATCTCCAGTCATGGGATGACCTTCAGGTTTAGTTTTGTATGTCTCGACCAGATCGACATACTTATGACCTTCTGGTTTCGGCCTTACCCTCACATTTGTTACATAAGCTTGGCATTTAATTTGTCAGACCTTGGTGGAAAGATTGGAAGTCTTAGCCTTGGACTCCTTTCACCAGCTACAAACCAAAAAAAGGGTTATCTTTGGTTGGTTCCCCATTTTCCTATGGTTCATATTCTCAACAAGCAGTGGCACTTGCAGTCTTCTCAGAATTCCTGGAGACTCAGGTTTCTTGTTGTCTAGTCCGCTACCACTGAACCCAAGATTGCACACTTTGCTTGGTGTGTGCTTTTTCAAGGGCTGCCTTTGGGTTCCAGACTTAAGTATTTGGAGGTTCCTGATCCCTGGTGCCCTTTTTGTGGTCACCTAGAAAATTTTATGCACATTTTTTGGTTCTATAGAAGAGCTCAATAGTATTAGAGTTGGATCCATGATTTCTTTTGGCCTTTTCGACCTGAGCCGTTTTCTTGGCATATGGCTCTTCTGGGTGATTCACCTAGAATCCCCTTCAAGTTTTCCTAGATATGGCATGCTTTTAGAATGAAGATCATATTTAATCTTTAGAAAGATAGAAATGCAGTTCTTTTTACCCACATCTCTTTTGATATTAATGTCTCACTTTATGCTAAAGCTTGCATTTGTAATGATGTATTAATGCCGATTCAGGTACAAGCTGACAAAGTGGCTCTTGAGGTGGGACACTTACAAGAGCTCCTCCATCACTGGGGCAATGCCCCTTGTGTGATTGCTAGAGTGTCATCAGATTCTATCTCTATTGACTGCACTCCTTTCAATGCCCGTTGTTGTGACCACAGTTCCTTCACCCGACGCTCTCAGACCCTGCGGTCCCAGGCTCCTCGCCACTCCTCTCATGAGAGAGATGATGCATGGAGGCACCGCTCATCTTCTCCTCTTTGTCATGGCTCTACCTCGGGGTGGCCTTCTGCTGCTCCTATGACTTTGGCTCCTATTGCTAGTGATGGCTCTGGATGGCCTATTGCCACCACCTCCAAGTTTCCTCACCTGGCTCTGGTGATTTCACCTCTCAGATGGGAGGAAGGAGAAGACAAAGAACCTGAAGATGGATGGTTTGTGTCGGACCCAACTCCTAACCCCGCTGATGTATGGGGCAAGAAAGATGATCCAGATCCTCCTCCCTTAGTTGCCTTTGCTTTGGCTACTTGAGGAAGTTTTTGATGAATAGCTTTGTTTTTTTACTCCGACATCTTGCCGTATGACTCTCGTGGGGTGATCTTGTATCCCCTGACCTTTTTTGTGAATATGTACTTTAATATTTATACTTAATAGAGAAGTCCTATTCATCAAAAAAATATGGATGGGGATTTGAAACTTGTGGAGCCAATGGACTGCACTATACTAAAAATTAACAAAACCATATGATGAATCCTAGAGAAAGGTGGTTTCACCTCCTACATTGAAAAATTGCATGGGGTCAAAGCCAAGATGATGATAGGGTTTGTCTTGGAAAGGAAATTGTAATTAATGAGGATCTCAATACTGAAGTTACTGGTCTCTCAACTGATGGGGAAAAGTCTTACAAAGGTATAAAATTCTCTGAGAAGGTGGTTAAGATTTTCCCAAAAGAGGAGAAGGAGAAGAAAGATCCAGTAAGAGAGGGGACTACTAGATATAACATTGTAAAGATAAAGACTATTTGGGGTGATGTCCTTATTGGTCCTCACAATTGGAATAGTAACTGGGTTCTAAAACCTCGACTTAGGGATTGGACATCCTTACTGAGTAGCTACCTTTCTTATGGCAAAAATTCATTTAATTTATCAACCAGGGTCATGAACTTGAAATGGATCGACACTGTATGTGCACTAAGATCAAGTTTTATATCTTACTCTAGGAGAAGGAAAGTTTCTAAAAGAAATATGCAGAATCATAATGACTTAACAATTTATCAAAACTAAAGCCTACCTACAAAAAAAAACATGTCCAGAGCAAGAGCAGGAGCAGAAGTGGGAGTAGGTGCGAGAACTGGTTCAAGTTTGAATTTGCTTTCCGATAGATCTAGGATCCTAGGGAAACCCCCCCTAATCCTTTGGATGAGGCCTCGAATGATACTTGGGATGGTGGTACCAATACTGCCAATGGTTTTTATGTCATCTCCAACAAAATTGGTGAGGTTGAGGGCCCCAAGAATAAGATTCCCTCTATGGAATGCAACAAGAAATGGGCCTCTCTTTTTTCAACAAAGCTTAAAGGCAAGGCCATTTCATCGAAACTACATAAGGTGGACCGAGACTCTGGCACTTTCTCTATCTCCATTCCAGATGGTATTGTAGATCAGAATATGGCTCATATGCATTTGGTCTTGGTTGGAAAATTTATCGGCCCACGCCCAAATATTGAGGTTGTTCAATCTTGGGTGGCGAGGAAATGGAAAGGTAAAGGTCAAAATGATGTTGTGGCTATGGCTAGTGGCTTCTTCTCCTTTTCATTCTCTTGTGAGGAAGATTTTTGATCTGTTCTGGCAGGAGTTCCTTGGATGCTAGGAAAAGCTTTGCTGGCCCTTAAAAAATGGGAACCAGGTTTTAATCCCAAAGGCTGGGAATGTAATGAAGCCCCTATCTAGGTTAGACTACCAGGTTTACCCATGGAATTCTAGGGAGAAGAAATTTTTGCAGGTATTGTTGCCTGCTTTGGGGAGCTAATCTCAGTTGACCCAATGACTACAGCAAAAAGATGACTGGTGTATGCCAGACTATGTGTTAATGTCAAACAGTCCTCAAACCTACCTTTTGAGGTAGATATTTTCTCCAATATTGACAGATGGGTGCAGAAAGTAGAGTATGAATCCATCCTCTTTGTGTGTTTCCACTGCAAAAAAGTTGGTTACTAGGCCAGGCAGTGCCTGTCTAAGCCAAAGAAGGAATGGAGAAAAAGGAATGAGCCACTCTTAGAAAAGAAGGATGCCCTGGCCACAGAGCCTTCCTAGATTGTTTTGGGCTTTGATCTAGTTGGTTCTAGACCTAAGCAATCATTCCCACTGACCTTGACCCGAGAAGCTTGGACCCTGTGGAGATTGTTGGGGAACCCTCTGTTGTGAATGCCCCCTATATTGATGAGGTTTTCCCAACCTCTATTGGATCTGCCCAGGATATTCCCATTAAATTGATAGTTGATATAGATAACTCTTTTGAGTCAAATCCCCAAACCTAACCCTTGCATGATCCTCCTCTTGAAGACCCCACTCCTTTTATTGAGGTTAAGCCTAAAAATAGAAGAAGGAACTCCCCTATTGGCCAAATCACCTCGACTCCTGCGGGGTCTTAACCAGAAATAGACAAAGAGTGGACCATGGGTCAGATACAAGGGGGTGGGGAGACCTTCTAATGCAATTATCAGAGATAGATAGAGTCGAGTTGCTATTGCAGACAGAGCTCAGAGAAAATTACCAGAAATGGGGATGGGATCCCCCCCTCATGCAAAATGAAGGTCATCTCATGTAATATAAGGGGATTAAACCACCCCCATAAGCATGACCTACTATCTAATTTGGTCAGAGATCACAAGCTTGATATTTGTCTTGTCCAAGAAATGAAAATGCTTGGTAGTAAAGTGGAAAAACTCAAACTGGCGATTTTTGGAGATTGTGGTGTTCACTGTGTGGATGTTGATGGTCCTTCAGGAGGTATCGCCACCCTTTGGAATCTGAGATTGCTATGTGGTAAGGTGGTTCTCTCTTCTCCCAATCACATTGCTACTAGATTCTTTAATCTTAAAGATGGATCCTCCTGGATCATTTCCAACATCTATGCTCCTAATGGGAGATCAACTAGGAAATCTCTATGGTCTTCCATTTGCCTTGCCAAATCTCTCTTCCCTAATGAGAAATGGATCCTTTTGGGTGATTTAAATACCACTCTTTCTAATCTAGAGAAATCTAGTGGTATACCTATTTCCATTGATAGTAGACAAGACTTGGCTGACATGATCAACTCTTTGAGCCTTTTAGATCTTGATATTATTGGTGTCAAATTCACCTAGCCCAACAAATGCAGTGAGGAGGATCTTATTCAGGTCAAGCTTGATAGGGGTCTTATCTCTCTGGATTGGCTCCAGATGGCCTCCTATAGACTTAATGCCTTATCTCATGTTAGATCAGACCACTTCCCCATCTGCCTCTTGGTCTCTTTGTTGTTTGGCAGAAAGGTGTACCCCTTCAGATTTGAGAAAATGTGGTTGATGGCCCCGTAAATCGAAGATAAAATTTTGGACTGGTAGAGTATTGATATCCAGGGAATGGCTATGTTTCGTGTAGCCAAGAAGCTCTCCAATGTTAAGTCTAATATTCAACACTAGAATAAATCTACTTTTGGCAACATCTTCAAAGCTAAAGAGAAGCTCAAACTGGATCTTGTGGAGGTTCAAAAGAATATCCAAGCTTACGGGTTTGATATAGATGTCTCAAATAAAGAAATTGATATTTTGACCAAATTACATGATATTATCTCCAAAAAAAAAGAATTTTCAAAGTAGAGATCTAGAGACTTATGGCTCAAAAGCAGTGACAAAAACACTAAGTTCTTCCATATGCCAACTCTTAAGCACAGGGATACTAACAGAATAAACCAAATTCAGATTGGGCAGAGATGGGTTGATAAGCATGATGAGATTTGTCAGAAAGCCATTGAGTTTTTCTCCAAGCTCCTTTCTATGGATGACCCTCTTGATTCTTCAGCTCAGATTAAAATCTTGTAGGAAATTCCCTCCATCATCTCTAGGGACATGAACTTGGAGCTTACCAGAATCCCCTCCTCTAAGGAAGTTCGCAATGTTGTTTTCTCTTTTGAAGGTAACAAGGTCCCCGGACCAAATGGTTTCCCTCTTTTTTTGTTTCAAAATTTTTGGCAGATTATTTGCTCTGATGTGGTCGCTACTGCTCAAGAATTTTTTGGATCCCACTCTCTCCTGAAGGAACTAAATGTCACCTTCCTAGTCCTCATCCCTAAGAAATTTGACGCCTGCTCTTTTCAAGATTTTAGACCTATTAGCCTTTGCAACTCTATTTATAAAATCTTCACCAAGATTCTTGTGCTCAGACTTAAGATTTCATTCCCTCTTTAATCTCTAAACATCAAAATGGTTTTGTGCTTGGGAGGCAGATCTTGGATTCTGCTTTTGTGGTTCATGAGAACATCCACTCCCTCTCAATTAATAAAAAACTAGGTTTTCTCTTGCAACTTGACCTACTGAAAGTTTTTTATAGAGTTAATTGGTGCTTCCTCCTCAATCCTCAGGTCCTTTGGATTCGGAGATAACTTCATCTAGATTATTGAGCAATGTGTTTCCACCCCAAAATTCTCTATGTTGATTAATGGATCTACCTCCGATTTTTTCTCTGGGTCTAGGGGTATAATTATTTAGAGGGCGGTCAGAAATGGAAATATTACAGGCCTTCGGTCCTCCTCTCAGGCCCCCACTTGCTCTCACTAACAATTTGTTGACGACACTCTCTTGATGGGGGAAGGTTCGGTCAAAGAAGCTAAGAATTTAAAAACGACTTTGAATATATATGAACATGGCTTAGGACAAAAAATTAGCCTGGCTAAAAGATCCATCTTCTTCTTTAACACCCCTGAGCACAGGAAAGTTAAGATTGCCTCGATTATTGGCTGCAAAATTGGAACTTTGCCTGATTCCTATCTGGACCTTCCTCTTTGTTAGGGCCCAACTCCTAACTCTTTTTGGGAGAATCTTATAGACAAATTCTAGAACAAATTGGCTAGGTGGAAAGGCGCCTTGCTAAGCCAAGCTGGTAAGCTCCAGTTACTCAAAGCCTCTCTTTAGAGCCTCCCTATTTATGCTATGAGTCTATTCAAAATCCTAGCCAAAATCGCAGATAAATTGGAAAGAACTCAAATAAAAAAGTTATGGACTGGAACTGAATCCAAAAATAGATTACACCTTGTGGCTTGGAATCAAGTTTGCTTGCCCAAATCCATGGGAGGTTTGGATATCCGGAATTTGAGAGACTTCAATAGAGCCTTGATGACCAAGCAACTATGGAGATGTCTTAAGGAGAATAATGAATGGACTGATATATTCAAACTTAAGTACCATATTCCTGATATCCAAAACACTCTGGAAACTTATGATCTCCCCAACGCGGTTTCTGATTTTTGGAGCAATTTCTTTGGCTCCTCCAAAGTTATCTTCCATGGTTGCAGATAGATGCTAGGTAATGGTACCAGAATTAGGTTTTGGGATGACTGGTGGACTGGTGATGGCCCCCTATCAAACTTTGTTTGGGCTCCCCCCTACAAAGAATTATGCCTCAGAAAAATTGGCACCTAGGTGGCTGATTTCATTAGAAATGAAGGCTGACTAGACCTCTCTTTTGTTGATAATCATCTAAGTCCTATGCAACCTTGGTTGAATTGTATCCACATCCCCCACTCTCAAGGGGAGGATGAAGTTTTCTGGAACTTCTCCTCTTCTGGGAAGTTCAAAGTTGTTGATGCCTATAAGTTCATCTCAAGATCCTTCTCCCCCACTATTGGGTGGGTATCCGGAAAAAACACCTAATTTCTAAAATTAACATCTTTTTCTGGTTGTTTATGCAGGGCAAGATATCTACCATTGATAATCTTTGCAGAAGAGGTATTCCTCTCTCTAATAGATGTTTTCTCTATAAAGAGGTGGAGGAAAATGTTTGCCATCTGCTGTTGAATTGCGCCTATGCCAAGGATATCTGGAATCACTTCCTTAACATCTGGAACATTAACTGGGTCTTCCTTGTTACTACCCAGTGAATGTGGTTTGAATGGAAATGCCCATCTGATAATCAGGCCTTAGGTGTCCTCTGGAATTTATCTCTTTCGCATATTGCCTAGGGCATCTAGAAAGAAAGAAACAATAGAGTCTTCAGGGATTTGGAAACTCCTGCTTTTGTTGTGGCTGCTAGAATTCACAATGCTATCAAAGAGAACTTTCTCCACTTCTACCCTAGCAGAAAGAATGACTCCCCCATCCCTACTCTCCAGAAGGATTGGGTTACTATCAATCGGTGGAAAATTGATTGGAATATTGCCAACCCAGTCCACAAAACCAAGCAATGTAAACAAAATGTTATATGGCATCCTCCCCCTATGGGCTAGATCAAAATCAATGTAGATGGTGCAGCTAAAGGAAATCCTAGGCCGGCCGGGTGTGTGGGAGTGGCTAGGAATCACTCTGGTCTGTTGGTTTCCATGGTGGTGCTCCCCCTGGGCATCCAGACTAACCACTATGCAAAAGCCACTGCTGCCCACATTAGGTTACACATGGCTAAAAGAGAAGGCTTTACTAAAGTGGGGCTAGAGTCCAACTCGCTAAACATTTTCAATTGCCTGAGTAGATGCACGGACCCTAGTTGGACGATTGCCAGCCTGATCAAGGACTACCAAAATATAATTAATGAGCTGACAGATTTCAAAATCTTGCACATATACTAGGAAGGCAATAAGGCAATAGAACTACTGGCCAATCTGGCGGTGGGATACGTGGCAACCAACTGGTGGAGTAACAGGGATGTTTTCCCTAAAAATTTGTGTAAACTAACATGTAATGATTACTGCATTAATTAATGACCCCTCATCATGACATGACTGAGTTGATGGGGAAATGACTCTTTTTGGTTTTCCCTAATCAAAGATCTAGAAACCTCCTCGACGACTGGATTTCCTATCTCATTGTGTGGTTTTTCTACTACTATTTGAAAATACTTTGGGTGTGGCCCATTTTCTATGACTAATTGGTGTTAGTGAGCCCCATCTCTTACTATTTGGTGACCATGAGAATAATGGGAGGGGATAAGAACAAACAAGAGCCCTCTACTTGTGAGAAGTGGAAGAAGAATAAAGATGTCTGGCAGGAAGTCATCAATGGTGGTCTTGTCTTCTACTTGGACTGGCTTCACAACCCCTCTCCTCTACTTACGAAGGCCTTTGTTAACGGATGGAAAAAAGGGATTCTCAGGGCTTATGGTGTCGATTATCAGATTGACCAAACTTTGGTGGTGATGGTCACTGGTCTGGCTACGACTGGAAGAAGATTTAATAGGGATAGAAAAACTAGGGAGGAGGACTTGTTGAGTTTCTTTGACAAAGACAAGGAGTGCTCAAGAGTCACCAAGATGGCCGATGGCGGCTATAATAGAAAAGACCTCATGGCCCCCTAGGCTGACATGGATGAGTTTATAATGAGGTATATCACCCTTGATGGTAGGTATGAAAGCATCTTTTCCTACCATTTCACTATCTTAAATCATTTTTGGCATGGTAAAATCATTTGTTTTCCCTTCTATCTGGCCTCTTCCCTTGAAAATAGCTTGTAAAAACATATGGAGAACCCTAAGAACCTTGTTCTCCATGAGGGAGTTATTGTCCTTATCATGGAGCATCTTAAATCCCTTGAGATTGTGCCCCCTCTTGCTGAGATTGGCCTGCAGATGGATGTCCAAGATGTCTCTAACTCAGAAATGGACCTGGAAGAAAGTGGGGTTCCTGTTGATGACCCTAAATATGAAACTGTGGATGAAGGGCAGATGATGGTCACTCTTGGGAAATTTAGAAACAAGAATCCCCCAGATGAGCAGCTAGAAAATACAAAACCAACAACAAACTGATCTCCAAGGTCGAGCCCCTTACCAAAAAGAAAAAGCTAGTGGCTAAGGATCACAGCCCGAAGATTACGAACCAAGGGATTAATCTGGACATCCCTATCAATGTCTAGAAAGAAAAACAGGGGACCATAGCCAATGAAGAGAGTTGTGGAAATCAAAAGGTTGGGTGTCTAATGAATCTGGTCATGGAAGCTACTAGAAGAGCTGCTAGAAGTGGGTCGAGCATGAAATAGACACCCTCAAAATGGGGGTTAAAGAAATAATTTATATTTTCATTGCTTCCCCTGAGCCCAACAAACTGGAGAAACTCATGATTGTGACACAAAAACTCTCCTATAATGTTGAGGTGATGAAATGCAATCACAAACAAAGGATTGATAAGGTGGAGCATTCCATGGCTGAGATTAAGAAAAATCTCAAGAACATGGATGACATTAGTAAAGAAGCCATGAACAACAGCATTGAGGGGCTTGAAAAGATTAATGCCATGGTTGCTGATTATAGATCCTATCATAGTGAACCAATGAAAGATCTTAGAGGAGATGATATGGCCGCAAGAGACAACAAAACCACTGGACCCAGTTCCAAAACTAGGAGCAGAAGCAGCAACAAGGGTACCTCCAAATTCATCAAGGAGGAGCTAGAGGAAATCAACAGGATTTCCATTGAAAAGAACAAGGATCTAGTGCTCTCTCTTAACTGAGAGCTTTTTCTTTTGTTTTGGCTTGTTTATCTATGTTTCCTTTTTTTTTTGTTTCTGCTTGAGCTTGCTCCCTTGTTTTGTTGTTCTTCTTGTCGGTTTCGCTGTTGGCCGACTGTTGTTAAACTTTAGGTTTCAGGTCCTTGTAAAACACATTTATCTATATCAAAAACAATTTATCAAAACTCACAATTGAAAGCAACTAAAGCAGTTGTTATTGATAACAATGTTTTGGTTAGCAGACATGACCTACCTAGTCTGCTTTGGCTACAGGAACAAACACAGGAATTGTTTCCAGTGGTTGCAGAAATAGTCAAACACCAAAACAAAAACTATAACAAAATGGAAACTAGCTAACAAATGGATAGAAATTACTCACCAAGTGGCCCCCTTGAGTGAGTATATCCAAAACTCAGAATACCATCACCATCATCTAATTCATTTCAATTTAATTTTAGTGCACATAAGTTTGAGAACCAAAATACTACTAATTCTATGCTCACACTATTCACTCCCATGAGGAAGTAGAGACCTTTATTTATAATAAAAACTTATAACAAATTATCAACTGATCAACCCACGTTCCAAAGGAATAGGTGAGCAGGATTTATTACATTAAAAGAAGAAGTCAACGCATAAATGTAGAACAAACAACTGTCCTACTACTAAGAAAATATAGCGCAACCTCCTTTCCTAGATTTATGCTTCATTAGGAACAATCATGAATGCTCCACTAATGGCTCTACTAAGGAAGCGGTCAATTGGTTATGGACTCCTTCAATGCTACTCTACTTTGATTGGATCTGCATCCATCAGGATGATGATGTGTCTCCTTAACCACCAACTTACTCATCTTCTCATCTTGGTTGTTCCTACATCATGGTATTAATGTACATAAAAGTATGTGTATCCATTGATCCTAACATAACATAAATTAAACCAGATTTTAATATTAATTCAAATAATTTCCATAATTTGACTCTATAAAGATCATCAATTAACAACCTTAGGTCTAAGGATAAATCAGATCTAATAATACCAAAAAGACATCAACCAAGAAAGTTCTTTGACCCAAACATTATCCAGACATATGACCAAAGCAATATTTTTTATGAAAAAATCTGACAAAATGGAGCCATTATTTTGGCTCATCATCACCCCCAACCTAGCTTCTTATTGGTCCTCTAGCAATAGGAAAGTTCCTAATTCTAGCATTAACTTTGGAATCCCTGGGGGTAACCTGTCCATTGCCTCCTTTAGCCAAGCTCCAATAGAATCCTTTCATCTTTTCCAACTATGTCCATCTAGAGTGCTATGCTTCTTCATCATAAGGTGGATCATTGTCCCTACATCCCATCAATGGCCATTGAAGAATGGGTGGTTGAAAGCTAAGGGGAAACCAGTGTCTTCCTTTTGTTCTACCCAAATGTATATATTTGGGCGCCCACCTTATTGTTGCATGATATTTTGGTAAGGAATGTGCTTCAGATTATTTCATTTCATCAAGTAAACTATTCTAGTGCTGCACTAAATGTCCAATTGCCACATTTCCCTCAAATGTAGCCATCTGCTCATAATCTTTGAATGCTTCTTCTCTCAAGGGTAGAATGTTAGCTCCATAATCTGATTTATACAAGATTTTCTGATAGTCATAATAAAGCCTCCTTGGATTCCTAGATTCATCTCTCAATGCAAGTGGGATGTCAAGTTCCTCCTTCCTATGTACCCTAGATTGTTCTCCTTTAGCAATTTTGTTTTGAATCCATGACATGATTCCAGTTAGTATCATTAGGGACACCATAATTATGTAAATAAAACTCACAAAGCATATTTTTGGTGGCTGCAGGAGATGTTTGATAAACATGGTAAAACTCTTAAGGCATTTTGAAAGAAGGACATAAGTCCCTAACAATTCTCATCAATTGGAATCAAATATGTTGCTCTTTCAAATACAGGGAGTAGACTCGAGGTGGTGTCGTGCACTGAATTAGTTGTGGTATCATAGTGGCTACTGTTTCCACTTTGTTCTTTAGCTAAGAAATTTCCTCATCTTTTCTTCAATCACTTTCTTCTGTTGATCAATAATTTTCTGTATATGTGCTTTATCTAACTCCCATTCCTTGTGGAAGGCAAGAGTAGCAACATGACTAGTAAGAAAAGAGGGTGGACTATGAATTCTTGCTCTAGGTTTCAACTTCTCAACTCCACCTTTTGTGTTAATAATTTTTTCTACCACAAAGGCCAAGTTGTCAAGTCTACCCAAGATCACACCCTCCTGTGGTTTCATAGGTGAGGTAGGTGGAATAACATCCCAACTAGGGAAACTTGGTTCTCGCTCTGGGGAGTCAATAGGAATACTAGCACTTCGCTTCTCTAAATGATTTTTATTTTTAGGCTTACCTCAGATTCTATGGCTTCTTCTCAAGGGAATTTCTTTAGTGGCTCCAAGAGGGATTTCTATTTCCATCTTTTTAGGTGTTTCTGCAACTCATGCGGTGGCTGCAGGAGAACTTTCTTCATCAATTTTTATTTTCTTTAGGATAGGAGAGACTGGATCAAAACTTTTTCCTTTTTCCTTCTCCCTCTTCATGTCACTTTGCTTTTCCTTACCTTTCTCCCTCCATGCAACAGTCCTAGTTCTCATTGGGGTTTGTGATGGGATCCTTGCCGAGGCTTCTACTGACTCTACCAAAATTTCTTTTAGCAAGGATTCCTCTACTGCAGGACGTTCCTAAACTGGTGACATTCTAGAGGATGAGGGCTTAGTGGTAGAGTCGGGTCTTTCCAAATTTTCCCCTTCTTGAGACGGGGACTGCTCTGTTGGACCCACATTATTAAACCTTCTAACCCTTACAAATTCATCCCAGTTTATTTGGGAAACATCTCTTGAGGACCTCTCTACCAGTAATTTAATCAAACAATGGTGAGTAATGGAGTGAGGCCTACCTTTTTGTGTCATCATTGCACTAGTGAAAAGAATATTATACATCACATTTGGAACATTCTTTCTCCTTCCATGATGCAAATGACTCAAGAGCTTAAAATGGTGGGAATGCAGGCATGAGTACCACCCTTCACAAGTAAAATACTTCATGATATACAATGCCACTTCTTTCCATTTATGAGGAAGGGTTTCTCATCTAGTCCCCTTCTTATCTGTTACCAAAAGTGGGTCACTTGGTTACGTTAATTCTACCCTTGCACTTCATGCATTTTTTGGTTCAGGGTATTTCTCTCTATCGGCTGGCAACCTCGTTACCTCTACAATTCACTCCTCTGTTACAATAACTCTTAATCCTTTCACTTGAACTTCCCCATCAAAAAATGTGCAAGTGAATTCTCTTGCAATATCCTCATTAAACTCAATTAACTTAAGAAAATAATCTATCCAACCACTGTTGTGGAATTCAGGTTCGCAAACCTGATCTTGTAGAAGGACATCATGCACTATAGATTCATGGTGAACCGGCGGACCACCCATTACCCCATTGAAATTCACAATACACCACTATATAAATATGCTCAATTTTGCCTAAAACTCTGCAAATTCTCAAATGGAAATATACTCTGTTTGCAAACAACCCTGCTACAACTCCAATTTTCAAAATAACTCAAGGTACACAAAAAAATGATGGCAACAGGAGGTATAATAGAGTACAAAATGTCACATCAAGCTATAATGGTCTTAAATTTAAACTTCTATATTTATGTGAGATGACATTTTCATTTAGGATGACATAATAATAATTCCATAGGAATAATTTATGACTATACTTCCCCCCAACCTAAGGCGTGACATGTGTCCACACATGCAGAGGGTGATTAAAAGATTAACTATGCAAATATCATTATGATACAAAATATGGTTTAACAAATTCATGCAACAAAAATAAATACACATGAGCGTACCTGTTATTATGACATAATAACAACAGTTGGGGAAATCCATCATGACTAAAGTCTAACCAATATGTATGGCAAGTGAGGTGGAGAAATGAATGACGAAAATGGAATGATATGGAAGAGTGATGGGTGAGTATGAAAAATGGAATATTTATTAGCAAAGAAGGGTACCTCCATGGGATATGGAAGTATTTATTATGAGTGAATGCGACAGGAAATTAGGAAGAAGGTGGGACTATAAGTCCCCCTACTATTGCTATAGGAATATCGACAACTTCTAGAGTTATGAATTGCTGAAAGAACTCCTCTTTGGAAATAGGCTTATGATAGAGGTACAACCAATGTCCATTTACCAACAAATTAAATTTTACAAGATCAATAGTATCCAATTGTACTGCACCATTTGGAAATGTTTCAACCACTTCATAGGGCCCTAACCACCGCATTTGTAGTTTCCCTAAATTATCCTTATACCTGGAGTCATATAGAAGGGCCCAGTCTCTTGGTTTGAATTATTTGTCTTTAATATATTTATCATACCATTTCATGTGTTGATTATGAATTGTTTCTATGTGTTGTAGGGCGGACTTCCTAATTTCACCTAAGGCATTAAGCTACACGAGTCTATCTTGTTGAGCTGCAGAGAGAGTCATATCTAATTCTTTGGTTGTTCAAAGTGTCTTATGCTCAAACTACACAGGCATCATAGCCATTTTCCTATACACCATCTCAAAGAGTGTAAAGCCTATAGTTGTCTTCCATGTAGTCCTATATGCCCAAACTGCTTCTGACAACCTACAAGACCAATCCTTCCAATGGAGGGCTATTGTTTTGGTTAGTATAGACTCAATTTCTCTGTTGGTTATTTCAGCTTGTCTATTTACTTGAGGATGGTAGGTTTTGGACTTCCTATGCCTTATATTATACTTGTTGACTAAAGTTGTGCTCAAAGTGGAAGTAAATTATGCCCCTTGATCAATTACAATCTCTCGTGGAACTCCATATCTTGTTAAGATTTTCTCATACAAATTTTTTTTCTACCTTGTTGTCTTTGGCATGTTTAAATGCTTTTACCTCAACCCATTTTATGGCATATTCAATACACACAAGGATGTATGATCTACCATTTGAGGGTGGATCAATAGGTCCTACAAAATCTAACCCCCATTTATCAAATAGTGTAAAAACCACCTGTGGATGTAAAGGCATCTCATCTGATCTAGTGGGTCTGCCCATCCTCTGACATCTATCACATTTTATGGTGTACTTAACTGCATCTTTATGCAAAGTTGGCCAATAATAACCTGTATTCAGGATCTTTATAGTTGTTCTCTTGGTAGCAAAGTGTCCTCCACAAGGCTCATCATGATAGGCATGAAGAATGTCATAAGTTTCATCTTCTCAAACACACCTTCTCATAACTTGATCTAGTCCTGTATAGAATAAGCAATATGCTATCCATGAAAAAATGAAGCTCTTGTCTACAAGTAACCTTCTTTCTTTGGGTGAGAAATGAGGAGGAATTTTCTTAGCTGCTAGGTAGTTAGTTATGTCAGCATACCATGGAGTATGTACATTGATTGAAAAAAAATGCTCATCTAGAAAGGAATCATCAATGGCTATAGGATCATCCTTTATCTGTAATTTGGACAAAAAATGTGCCACTACCTTTGCTTTACCTGGCTTGTCTATAGTTGTAATATCAAACTCCCTCATAAGCAACAACCATCGTGCCAATCTGCCAAAAATAGAACTTTTATTCATAAGGTACTTGATGGATGCATGATTAGTGTGCACAAATATTCGATAGTCAGTGATGTAGTGTCAGAACTTGTTGAGAGTATAGATAATAGTTAACATTTCCTTCTCTATAACAATATAGTTTAGCTCAGGTCCCTACAAATTTTTGTTGATTAAATAAATTGCATTCTCTAGAGTTCCTTATTTCTATCCCAAGACTACTCCAATTGCAAAATCTAATGCATCGGTGTGAATGTGGAAAAGGAGAGACCAATTAGGTCCTTTAAGCACTGGAGCTTGGGTTAAAGCTTCTTTGAGTTTGGAAAATGCCTCTTCACATGCTGGTGTCCATTCAAACTCAACATCATTTGTCAAAAGAGAATACAAAGGGCCTACCATCTTAATAAAGTCCTTTATAAATATTCTATAGTACCCTACATGGCCTAAGAAACTCATGACATCCTTTTTCTTTGTAGGAACAAAGAGGTTGATTATTACCTCAATATTGGCAAGGTCAACTTGAATGCCTACTTGAGAAATATGATGCCCTAATACTATCCATTCTTGCATCACCATGAAGCATTTTTCACTATTTAGGGACAAATTATGATCTTCACACCGCTACAACACCTTACCAAGGGTGTTCAATGCTTCCTCAAAAGTAATTCCATAAGCAGTAAAGTCATCTATATAGATTTTCATGCAATCATGGACAATATCTAAAAATATATAGAGGACCGCCCTCTAAAAGGTTGCTGGACCATTACACAAACAAAAGGAATAACTAAATAGGCATGCATTCCCCAAGGGTAGGTGAAGGTTGTATTTTCCTGATCTTCTGGAGTAATTCTAATCTGATTATAACCACTAAACCCATCCAAAAATGAGAAGTATTGTTTTCCTGCTAAAGAATCCAACACCCGGTCAATGAAAGGAAGTGGGAAATGATCCTTTTTAGTAGTAGTGTTGAGCTCTCTATAGTCTACACAAACTCTACATTTACCTCCCTTCTTAGGAACCATGACCAGAGGAGATACCCATAAACTATCTAAAATAGGATAAATAAACCCTGCATTGAGAAAATTTTGCAATTCCTCCTTGACTATTTCCCTTAATGCAAGATTGATCCTTCACTAAGGTTTTCTAACTGGCTTACAATATACTCTAATATAAATCCTATGAGTGCACAATTAGGATCTAATCCCTTCATATCATGATAATCCCATGCAAAAGCCTATTTATGGGTCTTGAGTAGTTATGTCAAAGACAATCTTTGATGTGTTGTTAGCTGACTATTGATATTCAGGTATCTTCCTAGAGCAACCTCTACTTGAGCAATTCACTGAGTCTTAGACACTTCAATTAAACAATAAGTTTTGATTTCCTATGGCAGAAAGGTATGATGTATATCAGTGGTTGTAGGAGAACCCACAACATTGGTAGATGGAAGAAGAGTATGCAAAGGACACATTGGTAGACCAGGTAATTGTTGGGTTGAACCATAATTATTTTCTATGATGTTAGAAAGTACCTTATAATTCTCTAGGAGTTTTATGAACAGTTCTCTAGTCAACATCAGAAGTTGTTGAACAGAATTAAGTTTCTATTCTTTTTCTCCTACATCTGGCCACACCATTTTCTCTTGATCAAGCTAAGGTTGTGTAGGCGAAGACAACACAAGTATTTTAGTGGTGATACCATCTGAAATGGTCATATCCCCTGATCTATACTCTATGTATGTATCAGTTGTAGTAAGCCAATGTCTTCCTAGAATAATTGGATATCCCCCCAATGTTGCTTTAGGAGAGAGTATCATAAAATTAGCTAGATATTCCCAAGAATATAAAGTGACAACAATATCCTCAATCATCCCATCAGGTTGGACAATGAAACTATCTGCAAGTTGCAGGACTATTGGAGTAGACCTAAGAATAGTAATACTAAGTTGTTGCATGACATCCTTGGTCATAACATTTATAGATACTCTTAAATCTATCAGGGCATTCTTAATTTGAGTTCCATTTATGACTACTTTCACAACAGGACTGCTAGGGTCAAAGTATTTAGGGATAATAACTCTACCTAACATAATATCAGCCAATTGCCACATTACATGAACTATTTGTGGATCCTTTTTCTTTTGTCTAGGTTTATTTAGACATGCCTCCTTAATAGCTTTACCATATTTGGTAATATCCTTAATACCTTGGAATAGTGGAATCTTTACACATATATGTTTTAACTGATCAATAAGGTCAAAGGTTGTGTCATCTTGCTGCCTAGTCACTTCTACCTACAATCATTGATGAAATGGGGGTGTTCTAATAGGTGTGCCTAAAGTTTCAAATTGAGGTACCTGTTTAGGATTTGGAAGATGGTTAGGTATAGTATCTTGTGCAATTTCCTTTGATGGTAATATAGTTATAACTGGAGGAGATGGGGTAGGTAAATTTATTCCTGACCGCAAATGAATGTCACTTACACTAAGAGAGTATGCAGGGTATTGATTAGGATCAGCTGAATAAACTTACTGCTATTGTGGAGGTTTATTATTGTGATTTGGTACAGGTTGAGTTGGCAATTGAGTGGACTTAGGTGGGGTAGTATTAGTATCTGGTGGCATTAAGGTTGGTTGTTGGGACTATTGTGGTGGCTGCGGGAAACTAGAGAATTGATTTGGCCATTGCTGACTTCCCCTCCATTGAGATGACTACTGCTAGTTACTCTATGATGGATGCCATGGAACCTAAGGTTGTGACCAATTCCCTTATGGTTTCTACCACTGAAAGGAAGGATTTTGATAATTGGACCAAGAATTTGGGGAATTATTCCAAGACTGAGGTATATAGTTCCCAAAGTTTTGGGAATATGTAGGTTGCCACTGATTATTTTGTGCATAAGAATTCATATAAGAAATAGAAAAGATAATGGATCTTGTGGCATACCTTGTCTTGGGGTCCATGACCTTTGTTATGAAACATAGAAGATCTTCTCATAATCTACATAAATTGGCTTGAAATCTAGAGGAGCTTGGTGACTGTCAATTTTAACAAGAGCCTTACATTTGTAGTCCTTTTTCTTCTGCCTACAATGAGGATAAAATTTAGAAAGAATTGCTTCTGCTTCCTCATGCTTCTTCTTTTCTTGAAGTGTATCCAACTAAGTGGCCATGTGATTAATAATGTCCTTGAAATCCTTTAGCAAATGGGTTATCTCCATCCTTGAAACTGTTGAAGCGGCCTTTGCTGCTGAACATCTAGGCCTATAGTATCTGCCTCTCTTGGCCTAGAGTATTTTTGAAAAATCTTCTTGATGTCATCCCATTGATCTTGAGTAATATCTCCTCCTCCCATGAGATCTAGTGATTCAATACAGTCCTCGTTGATTCCCCTTAGAAAAATCAATTTCAAGGATTCTTCACTTAAGGTGTTATGCTTAGACTTCCTAACACTGAACATAAGCCTCTCAAGATAGTCTTCTAGACTTTCATCTTCTTTCTGTGTCATGCAGAATATATCATCATCATGTCAATCAATTCATCTGTAGTAATATTTATACTTCTCCAAGAATTTTTTCTTCATTTCGTCCCAGGTAGTTACTGCATCTCTCCCTAAACTAATAAACCACCTAAGAGGAGCTTCTTTTAGAGTAGCAGGGAATATCTTGAGTTTATGGGCATCAGTTGTATAATCATAACTTCTGCAGAGAATATCAAATTCAAACAAAAGAATATCTATATCTTCTATGATCAAGCCATGGAACTTTGGAAGAGAGGAGGCTGGTATATTCTTCAAATTTGTATTATCATGTTGATCAGGAATAGGGAATTCAAAGGTGGGATTAGGAGGTGGTCCTCCTCCACTAGGAGCTGCAATTTGTGGTTGATAAGGAACCAGAGGTAAAATATTTTGCTCAAGAAATTCATTTAAGAAATCAAGGTCTCCTTCTGATAAATCAAGAACACCTTGGTTTCTATCTTCCACAAAAGCTTCAGCAAAATGATTTATATCTGGGGCCTGATTTGAGCTTATTTCAAAGGCAGACTATGTGGGAAGGAATCTTCCTAATGCATCTCTCCTTCTTCCATGCATGCAAATTTTATGAATGAAATCTAACAACTAATTTTAAACCTAAAACAAACTAAAAGACTTAAAACTAATAGCCACAATAGGTTCTTAGTTTGGCACCATCCCTGACAACGACACCAAAAATGTTGGTCCTCACAATTGGGCTAGTAACTGGGGCTGAAAACCTCATCTCACGGATTGGACATCCTTACTGAGTAGCTACCTTTCCTATGTAAAAAATTCATTTAATTTATCGACCAGGGTCTTGAACTTGAATGGGTCGGAACTGTATGTGCACTAAGCTCAAGTTGAAGCCATTCTATCTTACTACAAGAAAAGGAAAGTTTCTAAAAGAAATATGCAGAATCATAATGACTTAAAAATTTATCAAAAATCACAATTGAAAGAAATTAAAGCAACTATTATTGATAACAATGTTCTGGTTAGCTAACAGGAACTACTCTGTCTGCTTTAGTTGTAGGAACAAACACATGAACTATTTCCAGTGGCTGGAGGAATAATCAAACACTAAAACAACAACTATAATGAAATTGAAACTAGCTAACAAATGCATAGGAATTACTCACCAAGTGGGCCCTCTTGAGTGAGTATATCTAAAAATCAGATAACAATTGATAAACTCATAATACCAACACCATCATCTTATTCATTTCAAGTTAATTTCAGTACACATAAGTTTGAGAACCAGAATACTACTAACTCTATGGTCACACTATCTACTCCCATGAGGAAGTAGAGACCTTTATTTATAATAAAAACTTATAACAAACTTTCAACTGATCAGCCCATGTTCCAAAGGAATAGGTGAGGAAGATTTATTACATTAAAAGAAGAAGTCATCGCATAAATTTGTAGAACAAATAATTGTCCTATTGCTGAGAAAATATAGCACAACCTTCTTTCCTAGATTTATGCTTCATCAAGAACAATCATGAATGCTCCACTAATTGCTCTACTGAGGAAGTAATTAGTTGGTTATGGACTCCTTCAATGTTGCCCTACTTTGACTAGGTCTACATCCATCGGCATAATGATGTGTCTCCTTAACCGCCAACTTAGTCATCTTCTCATCTTAGTTGTTCCTACATCATGACGTTAATGTGCACAAAATCATGTGTATCCATTGTTGCTAACATAACATAAATTAAACCATATATTAAGATTAATTCAGATAATTTGCATAGTTTGAATTTATAAAGATCATCAGTTAACAACCTTAAGTCTAGGATAAATTAGATCTAATAATACCAAAATACATCAACCAGGAAAGTTCTATGACCCAAACATTGTCCAAACATATGACCAAAGAAAGATTTTTTATGACAAAATCTGACAAAATGGAGCCATTATTTTGGCTCATCAGTCCTGAAGGTGCTTATGGAGTATGTCACCCTCAATGGATGGTATACTAGAGCCTTTTCTCACCACTTTACATTCCTCAACCACTTTCAGCACAAGGTGAGAATATATTTTCCCTTCTTCCTTGAGTCCTCACTGAATTCTAGTTTGGCTGAACATAGGAAGGATCCTGTCAAAAACCATGTCTTGCATGAAGGTTTAATCCTTCTTATTTTTTAACCTGTTAAATCTCTGTTGCCTGTGTTTATCTCTCCCCCTAAGGTTAATATTGACTCAGATGATTCTCAATCCTTTAAGGATGATTACAATACTGACTCTGATGATGATGATTTTTCTCCTTCTATCACCCCTAAATCTAAGGGTAAAGTCATTGTTGTTAAAAGCCCTAAATCTAAAAAACATTGTTGCTCCAGCTCCCTTGACGGTGTTTTGGTTGACAACCCTTTGAGCCAGGGAAAGCTTCCCTCTCCTTCGGCCTCTAATGAATCCCCTTCTAACCAAAACATTGAGAGTCATCTGCCCTTTCCGAATACCCTTGACCCTTCCTCACATTTTCTCAGTTCTAAGGAGTCTGTTATTGATGTCTTGTCCTTAGCCAGAGATGGGGTGGTGGATACCTTTAAGATATTCAAGTGGATTTTCCATGAGATAAAAAATATCTAGCTAAAACAAAGAGCCTATAGTAGTAACTTGGAGGTTGTTAAAGAAAAGGTTTAGCAAATGGATAAAGTGCAGGTATTTGATGACAATAGCCCCTTGCCCGAGAAGGAGAAGGCCTATGTCATCAACTGCCTTAAGACCACTATGGAGGCTTTTGATAATTTCAAAAAAGACTATGAAGTTAGGATGGAAACTCAGGAAGAGCAAATTGAAAAAATAAAGGAATCCATCAAAGTTGTTAAAACCAGTCATGGTGTAATTGGTGTCATAGTGGAAAGCTTCAAGAATATGATTAGCAGTATTGAAGAGCAGCTCTAGCTGAAAGATGTGGTGGATGTGAATCTAAATAATGATCAACCTATCTCCTTAGGCCCCAACAAAAGGACTAGAGGCACCCTAAAGATAAAAGCAGTGGGACCTCCTGACTTTCAGAAGCTTAAGAAGATCACTGACACTATGATTGAGATTGAAAAAGAGATGACATAGTCTATGAAGTTGTTGGACTAGTGTTGGTGTTTTGTTGTCCCTATGCGAGCTCTAGTTTTGTTGGTCTTGTTGTTGTCTGGTTTTATCTACTGGTATCTGGTTGTTGTTGTTGTTTTGGTTTGTTTTGAATATACCCCTTCATTGTTTTGAGGCTTTATGATTTTTTATGGGGCTATTTGGATTTTATGGTCCTTTTGGCTTAATGCCTTGTTAAGTTTGGACTTCTTTGTGCTTTTTTGTTAAAGAGTTTCAGGTCCCTTAAAAACGTGTTATTGCCTTAATCAAAAACATTTCATTAGTTGAAAGCATTGCATTTCATTGATAAGATAATTTATGAGAAAATAATGAAAAAATGCCATTTAGAAATGTTACCATGCCAAAAAGGCCTGTTAATGGGCATTTTAGGGTTGATCCTCCTCAAATATCAAAGGAAAGTGTGCCTTGGATGAAGCCAAAAGAAGGATGGATTAAGATTAACTTCAATAGGGCCTCAAAGGGAAATTCAAGGCTCTCAAGTGCATGCTTTATTGTGAGAAATGACAATGGGGATGATTGGCAATGGGAGCACAAAAATTGGATGATGAGACCAATAATGAAATGGAGGCTCAAGAGACACTCCTCGCAACCATTTTGGTAGGCATATTGTTGGTTTATAAACTTCATCTAGAAGGAG
Source organism: Cryptomeria japonica (assembly GCF_030272615.1). Lineage (NCBI taxonomy): Eukaryota > Viridiplantae > Streptophyta > Pinopsida > Cupressales > Cupressaceae > Cryptomeria > Cryptomeria japonica. The sequence continues at coordinate 273,899,964 of NC_081410.1, read as the reverse complement.
ATTCGAAGGTTGTGGTTGATGTCATTGTGAAATGGGAAGCTTGTTAGATTCTGTGAGAAGTGAGAAGAAAGCCAAGATCCGATGTCAGTCGTAGATCACATGCAACTCCAAGAAATAGATTATCGAAGATCAAAATAGCTAATTGAAGATAAATCTGATATGAGAGAAAAATAATGATAGAAGAGAATTTTGGAGAAGACTCTCATTGAACTATCACTGAACTAGTGAAGGTGAGAGTATAGTGCTTATTATATATATATATAATAACATATACATCCAAGGGGAACATTAACTCCTATTCCCTATAAAAAGTGGGAGGTCTTATCATCTTGGTAAATGCCAAAACATGTGGCATAACCTCCTTACATGAAGACAGGAAACAAGTTGAGAAATTTGGCACATAAGGCCAAAAGAGGGTGAGAAACCCAACTACCCTATAACCCACTTAGGAAATGACAATAGAGTTTTTATAAGAGGTGGCAAAACAAGCCAAAAGAGGGTGTATAACTCAACTACCCCTATGAGGTGGAGATTTACACATGTAGTTGAAGTATTTTGCCACGTGTTCTCATATCAACCACTCCTAATAACCTAAGAAAGCTTAATAAAATGTGTAGGAAAAATAAATACCCCCTAACATAAGGAAAATAAAAAACCTACATTAACAAAGCTCAAATTTGGAAGCTAAAAAATTCATCATTATTGTCTAGAAACTTAATACTTTCCAATATTTGAAAGTCTCACATACATAAAGAGAAGGAAACTATGAAGCAAACTGTCTCTCTAATTGGGGGTGTACCTTGAATGAATGAGGGATGATATGGTGGGAAGACATACATGGAAGCCAATGGATCGAGGAGGTGGTACAAGATGAGTTGGCAAGTCTTCAATAAAAGGTATGTTGACATGTGAAATGTCTTTAATGATAGGTACAATATTTGTTTATAGGACAGTCTTGTCAAACTGTAGTAATGATGAATGGATAGGGAAAGTACACCACCAATGCTGAAGTTGTCCAACTTTGGTGCAAACCTCAACTAACATTAAAATTTGAAGTGTCAGACCATTTAAGGCAGGGTGGGTAGTTGGCACGACTCCCCTAGAAGTTTGTAAAGAGGAGGATTTTAAGTGTGTCCTGTGATGCATTTTGACAAAATCTAAAAGTTTTTGAGTGCAGAGGTGAAAGGTTTATGGGTTATGACAAGTGGTAGTGGAGGAAAAATTTACACTCACCATAACCAAACAACAACTAGGTGATCCCACAATTGTGGGTTACAATTACACCCACAAAGGGAAAACATAAATGGCAAAAAAAAAATTGTCAAGGGTGTATGATCAAGCTATCATCAAGTGTTTGATTGAATACCTTAGTTCAATCATGCACTTGGTGTCTCTGCCCTTCAATTCAAGGGGTTTTTTAATTAATACTTTATAGTGTTTGCTTGAGAACCCCCTTCAAGTGAACCCTATTCTAACCAATTTTTTTAACAAATCATATATAACCTTGAGGAGACAGTTATTCTATCATTTTCATCGATTGTTCTAGGCTCCACAAGGTGTTAGAGAAAACCCCCTTGGTGATTTTTGGATGACAAAGCTCGTGACCATGATACATCAGTTGCCACTTCAGCTCTAATATACTAGGTGCACCAAATTCTTCTTGTTCTTGTTTACAATTACTTACATGTTGTTTGTTTTTTGTATTTTCTTGTTTATTGTTAAATTTAGGCAAGTACATGTGGCAAGTACATGTGTTTATTTTTATATTCTTGTATTCTTAGATAAATAATTGCATATTTCAATCATAGAGAAAACATTAAAAAATCTTAGGTATTCTTTGAAAACATTAGAAGAATCTTGGAAAACCTTAGAATTTTTTTAGAAAAACTTAGATAACCTTAGAAAAATTTTAGAAAGTCTTAGAAAAAATCATTTATTAGATTAGAAAACCTTAGAAAAATCTTACAAAACCTTAATTTTTTAGAAAACCTTACAAAAATCTTTTAAAACCTTAAAATAATTTCATTAAAATCTAGGGCATGAAGTAATGAAGTAATCAGAAGTAAGATTGAATAACTCAAAGAACAAGTATAACTAATAGAACTAAATTTACATTATAGAAAAATGATGTACAATATTAGGGATAATGTGAATGTCGTATATGAACATAATGTAATAAATGATAATTAGGCAATTATAGATTGACATTATAGGAAATTATGACATTAGGTTTTACAAAACTCACTTATAAAATGACAGTATAGGAAATTATAGATTAGGGTTTAGGGAACTTGGTTAAATTATGAGACATGTTTGAAAATGGTGATGGAACCCTAAAGTCTTTTTACATTCACTCTCTCTCTCTCCATAATTTTCTCTCACTTTTATGTATATGTAGATGGATTTGAATTTGTCATGAGTGTACCAATTTTATTTTGTTTAAAAGTTATTATCAAATAGAAATTTTGTGTATGTGTACAAGGTTAAACTGATTATGTATTCAACTCTATTTTTTTAAGTTTTATGTAGTTTGAGAATATGTGTACATGTTTAAATTGTACCCTAATTATTATTAAATATATATTTAATATTTGGTATTTAAATTTGTGTTCTTATACATGTGTAAATAAGTTATGTAGTTCTTAATTTCTAGCTTTTTAAAATATTATAGAATAAATTGCATGCTTTTCACATGTGTACATGTACACTTACATAATTTGTAACTTTATGACACCTCTAGATGGTTCATTAGGCACCACCTACAACACCTACACCTCAGGAGGAAATTATTTAGTATGGTGAGATTTTTCTTTATACTGATAAGGAGATTCATAGGTTGAGAGCCATAGTAGACAACCCCCATACTAATGGAATGTATAAGGATACATGCTAAACTATTTTGAGGAGCATAGAGTACCTCAGAGATTTCCTAGGTCAACACACTTCATATTTCCCTTGGATTATAGATGTCATTTTTAGGGAGTTGAGGGAAGAGGTCTCAGGTGATGTTTCCTTGGATGAGGTCTAGCATCGTATCCCTAAGGAAATTATTGAACTCTATCAGGACAAGGAAAAGGTGAGATCATACCAGGTGACATGGTCCATAGATCCAACAGTGGCTCATATCATATACCCTTGATTCTTTACTTTGCATGGTCATTATCCCAATAACAACCAAATTCTATTATACTTTGCTTAACAGTTGTACATTGAGGCCCTTTTGGACCTGAAGGTCAACTACCTTGACCTACCCAACTATTTTGGACAAGGGTGTGGTAGAGTCACAGATCAAGAGCCATATCGTAGAGATTATCAATAGGTGCTAGCATATAAACATTTGGTTGGTCATAGGTTTTCTATCATATCTCGATCCCTCACCCCCATAATAGATCGAGTGGTCATTATTTCCTAGAGGGAAGCAATTGATGGTATTGGAGATATTGTAGAAACTATTTCTAGCATTTCTTTTGATCAATTGGGCAAATGTATGATGAGTCAGCCACAACCGAGACCATCCACAAGCACATCATCTAGTCATTCAACTATGTAGTGTATACATGCACATTCTTTTTATAGTTCAAATATGATTTTATGCATAAATATGTGCATTTATTCATATTCAATGTGTTCTACTATTCGCAGGATTAGTTGAACATCCATTGGACCAGTTTTCTCACTCAGAGGGTTGCTCTGTTCATAGTTGACATGATGACCAAGCTACCACTTATAGAACATCCATCTACATGTTTGCCTTTATATAGGATTTCTTGGCCATCATGTGTCCATCAGATATATGTATTTAGGGACTTGATTACATGTTTGATGATACACCTATACCTTTGATATAATTTATGTTTAATATTGACACATTTGACGATACATGCACATTTGTTGAGATTTAGTTCTTGGTATTTATATGTGTAATGGTGAAAAAGGAAGGGGTGATGAGGAGATCAAGTGCAAAGTTTTACCCTCCTCAAGAAAGGAGTGAAAGTTTCACAAAGGATCCTCTTCAACCTCTTTCATACATTACATTTAAAAGAGGGGAGTTGAATTCACTAGATCCAATATCAATGGAAAGAGATTGAATGCTAAGTAAATTGGCAAATTAATTTGGAAAGTAAAAGTAACCCCTCTTTTAGAATGGATGGATAGCAAAGAAATGATTATAACTTGAGATAGAAATGCGGGATGAAGCTATGCACCTGGAATTAGCAATAAAATGCCGAGATGAAGATCCCTTGTAAAATTTAAGTGAAATTTGTCGAGATCGTGTTGAAAATGTACTCGGTCCTCCCAAAAATCTGTGCACCGAAAAGGGTTTTTCCATCTCTGGAAATGAAGCTTAAATCTGCAAATACAGCTACACACCTGCAACCTTAAGAGAGGATGCAATTGGAATTTTGATAGAGTTGTTTGAAAGGATATGTAAAATTGAATTCTTTGAATGTTGATAGGGATCTCCTCTTCAATGGTTGAATCCTTGACTTGAATGCAACACCTAGCCTTGAAAGGAGACTTGAGATGCTCAATGCTTGAAAGGAATGCTTGAATGCTTGATGTCACTTCTTGAACTTATTAAACTCCTTCACTTATCTAACTCATCGACTTGATTTAACTTATTGACCTTATGCAAATGAGAGGGGAAAATGCATCTTACATACTTGCCAATGAGTGTTTGTAACTGATTTTCTGTAATAGGATGGCATAGAAAACCTTTTCCCACTTCTCATTGACAAGCCCAGTGCAGGACTTAAGTGGAGGAGGTCCAAAATAGGGCAAGGACAAGGGCACCACACCCCTATCCTAGGGGGGATAGGGGCCCCATGCCCCTATCCTGTCCTAATCCAGGATAGGAAGTGCATGAGGAAAGTGCAGGATGTGATGAAATGCATGTTTTGTGAGGTGTGAGCATGTCTCTGGTCTCTATTATTGTGAGGATCTGGTTAACACTGAAAGGGGGTGAATCAATGATAACATTAAACTGCAATCTTTCACCAATCTACAAAATACTTCATAAAACAATTCATAACCAGTACCAGTAGCTTATCAAATAATCACTTAATGCAAATTCACCATAACATTACCAGTAGCAACTTAAGTTTTCATCATCAAGAAAATATAGTAAAGACATCAAATGAATAACTTAACAATCCATCCACAACATGAACACAAGGATTTTTTATGTGGAAACCCAAAAGGGAAAAACCACGGTGGGAATTGGTACCCACAAAATATGCACTCTTTTGGAATGCATCATGTTAGGAGCTTAGCCCAATTAGGAGCTTTACAACAATGCCCGGTTAAGAGAAGACCCTATTAGGAGTCACCCGGTCAAGGGATTTTACAACTTAGCCCTGTTAGGAGTAACCTCGCTAGAGGATTTAAACCCAAATTAATGAGCCACTCAGTGAAGGCATTTACAAGATTAGGCCTGTTAGGACCTACCCAATTAAGGGATTTTAATGTTGCTACAACTGTTAGGAAACAACAGATAAAACTATCTAGACTAAGCACTTAATAGCTTTCTATTATACATCCTTGTCAGCTCCAATCTGCTTCTCTCATGCAAACATCTCAATTTGGTTTGGCACACACACACTTCTCTAATCACCGACACACTTAACCTTCTCAAAATTGACCTAAATAGACTTTACAATTAGGTGGGTTACATAACCCTAGCTCATCAACAAGATACATTAAATGTACATCATAAATCATATCAGATCATTAAAAATCATTAAAAATCATCATACAAATCATTACAACAAATTACAAGACAATTAGAGTCTTTGAATGATCATAACTCATCACCGCACATCAATCTGATAAGTTGTCAAACCCTTAACACATTCTGCTAAGCACTTCACTATTTCCTGAGAAATTCAATCCTTGTATGTGGAAAAACAACATATTATCTCTTCACATGGATTCTAACATGTCATCATCAACTTTTGAACATGAAAAGAATCACCGCCAAATCATAAATCATCACCAGTCAAAAGATCTTGTTACGGGTTTTCAAACCCTAGCTGATTATACAACATTCAATTATGAGCATGACTTCCGTTTCTCCAAACATGATGTGGTTCATGTCATAGACTCATTATGATGTCATAAGCGCACATTCCAAACCGCAACACCTAACTCAACACAGATCACTACCACAACCATCTCCTTCTTTGTTCCTCCTTACCGGTTCACTGCTACTTGGAAATTTAGCTTTCCAAATCAATCCAATTCAACCCATTACCGGTTAGACTTAACCAATAGACTTAGATGACATACCAAGCATAAACAAACATGGAAAAATATGGTTGCCATCAATGACAACACAAATAACTGATCATCAAGCATCATATCATAATTATATCATCACCAGCAATCCTTTACCGGTACACCATCATCTCCATCAATTATGCCAACATGCCAACAATATCCCCCTTTGGCATTGATGACAACACCAAAAACTGCAACACCAAAATCTCATCATGAAACCTGTTATGTCTATTGTACACCATTGTCCAGTCATCAATTCTTCTCCTTTGCTCTTTATTTCTCTTCTCCCCCTATCATATTTCTTCTCACCCTTTGAAAACAATGCCAAAGGTGCAAAGGCATCTTCTATCATCATCTCAACTACTCCCTCTGAGGAGTAGCCCTCTTCTCATCAATCCAAAGTGAAATATATTCAATGAGTCCACTGGATTGATGCTTCCACATTTTCTTAGTTGACCTTGGGTAGGGGTATAACCCCTAACTTACCTTTGAGATATTCAAAGGTATCCTTAGGCAATGGCTTAGTGAATATATCTACCAACTGCTCTTTACTTGACACAAGCTCCAATCTCACTTTCTTTTCCTGGACTCTTTCTCTCAGAAAGTGATACTTCAACTCAATATGTTTAGTCCTTGCAAGTAGTACCAGGTTCTTGGATATGTTTATAGCACTAGTGTTATCACAATGTAAGATCGTCAGTTCTATCATATCCTACTTGAATCCTTCCAAGACATATCTCATCCATATAGTTTGTGCACAATTCATGGATGCAGCTACATATTTTGCTTCAGCTATAGACTAAGATATACAAGTTTGTTTCTTACTAGTCCAAGCTACTAGTCTACCACCTAGAAAGAATTCACCACCGGTTGTGCTCTTTCGGTCATCTACATTTCCTACCCAATTAGCATTAGTGAATACCTACAAAGAAAAATTGCCTCTATATAGATACCATAATCCATAATCAACTATCCCTCTAAGATATCTGAATATTCTCTTCACTGTTGTCATATGTAACTCCTTAGGGATTTTCTGAAATCTTTCTACTAAACCAACTGCATGGGCAATATCTGATCTACTATGAACAACATATTGCAATTTCCCAATCATGGACCTGTATTCCTTCTCATCCACTAAGAGTGAATCATCTTCTTTTGACAATCTAGAACCAGTAAGCATAGGTGTTCCAAATGGTTTATAGTCTTCCATTCCAAAGGTCTTTAATACTTCCTTCACATACTTGGATTGAGAGATAAATATTCTGCCTTCCAGTTGTTGGACCTGCAATCCAATGAATTTTTTTATCTCACCTATAAGAGACATCTCAAACTCTTTCTTCATCTCATCTACAAAAGTCATACTCATATCATCATTTCCTCCAAATATGATGTCATCAACAAATACTTCTGCAATCAACATCTTGTCTCCTTCAGTCTTCAAATAAATATTTTTGTCCTCACTGGTTCTCTAAAATCCTATATTTATTAGATGTGCATGAAGTCTTTCAAACCATGCCCTTAGTGCTTGCTTTAATCCATATAATGCCTTATGCGGCTTGCATACCATATCCTTCTCTTATAACAATGCAAACCCATCTGGTTGTTCAATATATACCTCTTCTTCAAGAATACCATTTAGAAATTCTAACTTTACATCCATTTGATAGACTTTAAAATATTTAAAAGTTGCAAATGCAAGTAGAATTCTAACTCCTTCAAGCCTAGAAACCGGTGCAAAGGTCTCTCCATAATCTTCACCTTCTTCTTGTGCATACCCTTTGCATCCTAGTCTTGCCTTGTTTCTAACAACTTCTCCATCTTCAGTTAACTTGTTTCTAAATACCCATTTTGTACCAATCACATTTTTATCATCAGGTCTAGGAACAAGTGACCAAGTGTTATTTTTCTCAATCTGATCAAGTTATTCATTCATTTCTTTTAACCAGTCATCATCCTTAAGAGTTTCTTTAACTGTCTTCGATTCAACTATAGAAATCAGACAAGAGCTTTCTCTGATTTTCATTTTAGTCTATACTCCAACATTCTTGTCACCTATTATCTGGTCTTCAGAATGATTTAACCTTACATATGTAGGAATTACCTTTTTTGGTGCAATAACCTCTTCTTGTTCTTTATCTTCTTCATCTACCGGTTGAGCATATTCATTTGCACTGTTCTACTCAACATCTTTATGTACATCCGGTTCAATAAATACAAGTTTTTATTCATCATCTAATGGATCAGATTTGTTGGTATCATCAGTTTTATCATGAAATTCATCAATTTTTACATTCACACTCTCCACAATCTTCTTTGTTCTTTTGTTATAACACTTGAAAGCTTTTCTCTTAGTGGAGTAGCCAAGAAATGTTCCTTCATCACTCTTAGTATCAATTTTACTAGTATAATCATCTCTTTTTATAAAACACCTGCTGCCAAAAACTTTAAAGTAACTAACATTAGGATTTCTACCATACCATAACTCATAATGTGTCTTGTCATTACCTTTCTTCACCAGTACTTAGTTCAATGTGTAAACAATAGTACTAACTGGTTCTCTCCAAAACATCTTAGGTACATCTCTTTGTATCAACATAGTCCTTACTACTTCAACAATGGTTTGGTTTCTCCATTCTACAATTCCATAATGTTGTGGTGTCCTTGGAGCAGATAGTTGTCTCTTTACTCCATTATCATCACAATGTCTCACAAACTCATCTGATGTAAACTCTCCATCTTGGTCAGATCTCAGACACTTAAGATTCTTGTTGGTTTCCTTTTCTACTAAGGCCTTAAATGCCTTGAACTTGTTGAAAGCTTTTGACTTTTCCTTCAGAAAAGTAACCCACATCATTCTAGAAAAATCATCAGTAAATATCATAAAATACTTGTCACCATAAAAACTTCTAGTCCTCATAGGACCACATAAGTCAGTGTGCACCAAATCTAGAATATGCTTAGAAGAAAAATATTTGCTCTTAAAAGAAGACGTAGTCATCTTACCCAACTGACATTCTTTACACAACACATTGTTTGGTTTAACAAGTTGTGGCATACCTCTCACCATACTAGATTTACTGACCATAACCACATTATCAAAGTTCACATGACAAAACCTTCTATGCCATAACTAGCTATCTTCAACCTTAACAACCAAACAACTATTCACATTAGCATTCAGATGGAATAAGTTACCTTTAGTTTGCTTACCAGTAGCAATCAGTTCTTCTTTGCATCCTAAGATCCTACACACTCCACTCTTAAACTCAAGATGATAACTTGTGTCATTCAACTGACCAACACTCAACAAGTTATGTTTTAAACCTTCAACCCAAAATACATCATCAACATTACTTGTACCATTCAAAGATATAGAACCTTTAACTTTTACTATACCTGGTGAATTGTTTTGAGATCTTACTACACTACCATCAAATTCTTTAAGAGAAATAAACTTGCTCTTATCACCGGTCATGTGGTGTGAGCAACCACTGTCAATAATCCATTCATCATTGTTGTCAATGAGAGATACTAAAGCCTTCTTATCAGATAGATCTTCCTTAATAGCAACAAAAAAAATCTCCTCATTGTCTTCATCCTCAGATTCCTCATCAGTAGCACCTTCATCAACTGCAACCTAACATTGTTTCTTTCCTTTTCCCTTATATTTTATAAACTTTTCCTTTTGATCATTATTAGGACAGTGTGCAACAATATGTCCTATCTTATTACAAGAGAAACATTTGAGAGCCAACTTACCTTTGTACTTACTAGTGTCTCTAGGAAGTCTTTTAGCCAATAGGGCTTTAAATGCCATCAGATTACCTTCATCATCCACATCATCTTTACTACCACCAAGATGACTTGACCTGCATTCATCACTTTGACAAAAATATTTTCCTTTTCTCACCAGTACACTAGATACAAATGCTTTAAAAGCATATTTTGTCTTAGGTACACTGCTATCAAAACTATTTAACTCAAAAATAGTGAGCTTACTAATATAAGAATCAACAGTAACCTTATCCTTGGTAACTAACCTCAACTCTTGAATAGCAAACACTCGGATGGCATAGGCATGCAATAGAGTTCTAAGCATCTTACTCACGATAATGTCTTCTTCTATAGTAGCACAAGCACTTTTGATTCCACTGACTTCTTTTATCCTTTGTCCATATTGAGTAATGTTTTCTCCTTCCATCATTCTCATATCATCAAACTTTCCTCTAAGAATCTCTTCTTTAGCCTTTTTAACATGCTTATCACCACCATAAATTAATTCTAACTTCTCCCAAACTTCAAAAGATGTCTCTAAACCATGAACATCAATATATTCAGTATCAACCAGTGTACATACTATGGCTTCCAGTGCTTGAATGTTTTCTTGTTGCTCCTTCAACTGATCTGCAGTCAAAGGACCGGTAGGAGGTACATACTGAGTAATAACATGTTGCTAGAACAAAGCACCCTTACCTTTGATATATATCTTCATTCTATCACTCCATATTCTGTACAAAGATGACCTAATGCTTTGATACCAATTGTTATTGTGAGGATCCAGTTAACGCTGAGAGGGGGGGTGAATCAGTGATAACAGTAAACTGAAAACTTTCACCAATCTGCAAAAAACTTTACAAAATAGTTCATAACCAATACTGGTAGTTGATCAAACAATCAGTTAATGCAAATTCACCAAAACATTACCAGTAGCAACTTAAGTGTTCATCATCAAGAAAATATAGTAAAGACATCAAATGAACAACTTAACAATCCATCCACAACATGAACACAATTATTTTTCACGTGGAAACCCAAATGGGAAAAAACCATGATGGGAATTAGTACCCACAAAATATGTACTCTTTCGGAATGCACCCTATTAGGAGCCTAACTCGGTTAGGAGCTTTACAACAATGCCCAATTAAGAGAAAACCCTGTTAGGAGTCACTCGGTCAAGGGATTTTACAACTTAGCTCTATTAGGAGCTTTACCCTATTAGGAGTAACCTTGATGGAGGATTTAAACCCAAAGTAATGAGCCACCCAGTGAAGGCATTTATAAGATCAGGCCTGTTAGGACGTACCCGGTTAAGTGATTTTAATGTTGTTGCAATTGTTAGGAAACAATAGATAAAATGATCTGGACTCAATACTTCATAGCTTTCTATTACAGATCCTTGTCAGCTCCATCTTCTTCTCTCATGCAGACATCTCAATCTGGTTTGGCATACATACACTTCTTTGATCACTGACACACTTAACCTTCTCAAACTTGACCTAAATAGACTTTACAATTAGGTCAATTACATAACCCTAACTCATCAACAATATGCATTGAATTTACATCATAGATCATATTAGATCATTACAAATCATTACAAATCATCATATATCATTACAACAAATTACAAGATAATTATAGTTGTTGAATGATTATAACTCATCACTGTACATCAATCTGATAAGCTATCAAACCCTTAACACATTCTGCTAAGCACTTCATTGCTTCCCAAGAAATTTGATCCTTGTACATGCCAAAACAATATCTTATCTCTTCACATGGATTCTGACACATCATCATCAACTTATGAACATGAAAATAATCACCACCAAACCATAAATCATCACTGGTCAAAAGATCTTGTTACCAATTCTCAAACCCTAGCTAATTATACAACAGTCAATTATGAACATGACTTTTGGTTCATGTCATAGACGCATTATGACGTCATAAGGACACATTCCAAACTGCAACACCCGACTCAACACAGATCACTACTGCAACCTTCTCCTTCTCTATTCTTGCTTACCGGTTCACTACTACTTGGCAATTTAGCTTTCCAACTCAATCCAATTCAATCCATTATTGATTAGACTTAACCAGTAGACGTAGATGACATACCAAACATAAATAAACATTTACAAATATGGTTGTCATCAATGACAACACAAATAATTGATCATCAAGCATCATATCATAATTATAATATCATCACCAATAGTCCATCAATATATCATCACCAATAGTCATTTACTGGTACACCATCATCTCCATCAGTTATTCCAATATGTCAACAGTCTCCAATCAGGCTTAGGGATTAATTTTGCCAACGTGAAGACCCAAATGTGGTCGAAAATTGTAGGGTCGCAATTTTATGATGTTACAATATGTTGTTTATTTGATGATGTTTATAGATGTTTATATATCTAGATTAGATGTTTATATTCAATTTATTCGATGATGTTTATATATTTTTATCTCTCTGAGATTAAATGTCTATATCTAGTTTAGATGTTTATATCTTAGATTAGATGTTTATATCTAGATTAGATGTTTATATCTAAATTGGATATTTATATGTACATTATATGTTTATACTTAGACTAGACATGTTTGTAGATTAGATGTTTATATATCTAGATAGATGTTCATATCTAGCTCTAAATTTAATCTATTTAACATTGTCAAGAACAAGATACAATAATTGCATCCCCAAATTCTAGCTCCATGTCCTAATCACGTCCCTTCAAGACATTTCAATCACATCCCCAAGTTCTAGTCATGTCCTATTTGTACATCCCCTTAAGATATTTAAACATCATGTTAAAGATGTTAAGATAAAATAATTGAAATAGATCACATAAGAAATTGTAATGAAAATTTCATAAAATTAAACAAAATCACATAAGAAATATTATCCCCTTAAGCCATACCATGAATTTGACTTGAAATATACCTCATTCTTGAAATAATTACAAACTCAAGAAATTATAAATATCATAATTTATAAACTCAAGTGATTATAAATATATTATATATGCATAAATACTTTTAATTTTATGTCAATTTAAGGGGTCTTAAAGGGTCTTATGTCTTACTTGGGGTCAATGTGAGATCATGTCTTGAGGGGTCTTACGTGGATTTCTTGGGTTCAATTAATCAATTTAATGTCAATTTAAGTTCTAGCCATGTACTAATTGTACATTTGCTTGACATTTAAACATCATGTTCAACATGTTAAGATATAATAATTGAAATAGATCACATAATAAATTGCAATGAAAATTTCATTAAACTAAATAATATCACATAATAAATGTCATCCCCTTAAGCCATATCATGAATTTGAATTGAAGTATGCCTCATTCTTGAAACAATTACAAACTCATATGATTACAAATATATCAAAATTTATAGATGTCATATGCATAATTTACAAACTCAAGTGATTATGAATATATCATATATGCATAAATACTTTCAATTTTAGAGGTCTTAAGGGGTATCTTGTCTTACTTGGGGTCAATGTGAGAACATGTCCTAAGGGGTCTTATATAGATTACTTGGGGTCAATTAATCAACTTAATAGCATTTGAATGTCAATTTAGTGCCAATTTAAGTTCTAGCCATGTCCTAATTGTACATCCCATTAAGACATTTAAACATCAAGTTAAACATGTTAAGATACAATAATTGAAATAAATCACATATGAACTTACAATAAAATTTTCATTAAACTAAACAATATCACACAATAAATATCATCCCCTTAAGCCATATCATGAAAAGTTCAAACATTGTACTATGAGTTCAAACACTAATCAAGATATAAGTTCAATTCATGAGTTCAAACACTACTATGAGAACTAAATACTTGAATACTACGTCAAGTGGTTTAGCTCACTCTATAATAACATTTAAAATTTTCTCATAATCTTCACTTTCTAGTCTCCACTTCTAACATGCACATGCACATGTAACTATTTGAAGATGGCTGACATTGATATACCTTGTTGTTAGTTTGATATTCAGTAAAATGAATCCCATGTTGAACAATTTTGATTTGTTTGAAATATGTCCCTTATACTACAACTAAGCTTGCATAGGAAACAATAAATTCCAAGGTGAGAATTTGTAAAATATATTTAAAATGTATAATTTCAAAATTACTGTGTACCTAAGATGCATAATTTATTTTTAAATGAAAATTAAAATATGCATTTTTAAATAATTTACACATGAATTAGTGTACTTGTGGGAAATGGCATTCCATTGATTGTTTCAACATTTATTAACTCCTTCCTCTCTTTTGTACAACACAATAAATAATAACTAACACCTATATTTCCAACCCTTGCTATGACTACAAAAACATCTCAAGTGCACAACAAATTTACATAAAAAATTCAAACTTACATATAATGTAAGTTATAAAGTTGTGTGTGATATATAAATTTATACATGTGTGTACCTTTTTTAGTTAGTCTCGAAATATGGTCACAATCACTAGAAATCAAAGGAATGTCTTCAAAGCTTTCATCCTCATCTTCATTGTATGTGTCAGTAACAACTAGTAGCACCAAATTCCATTCACTGACATATCCAAGCTCTTGATTGATGTATTTTTCATAGTTTTCCAAAATGCAGTCACAACAAAAAAAATGAGTAATCCCTAGTGTACAATGTCCATAGGCAATTATTTGTACTCACGACAAAATGCAAATATCTTGTCTTCTCTCCCCTCTTGCATCCATCCATTGTTCTTCTATCCACACCTTGAAAATGTATACAAATATAAAAAGCATATTTAATTTGATACTGAAATTAATATTTTAAAAATTTTGATGACCAAAATAAGAAAAATATCACATACCTGATATCTCCCAAAACACTCTATATGGAATGTACTGATTTATTCTTGATGATGTGCCAACTTCAATTGATGCAAAGTTTTTCTTACACCATTCAAAAACATCATGTGCATCATCTATATGTTCTCTTGTATAATTCATTTGATTCTTTCTTAGTTATGTTTAATATAAGCTCCTACACCATCATGTTCACCCTTTCCATGGCCACTCTCAAGGAAACTCTAAACATGTGATATTTTTTTATTTCGATGATATCTACATAATGCATAAAATGCCCATGATTATTTGAATTGTGATACATATCCATCCATACAAAATGCTTATCAATTTTTATGCCTATGTTTGCCAAATATTCAAAAAACTTCTTAAAGCAATGTTCTAAAAAATATGTGTCATTCTCTTTGTCATAACTAATATAGAAGTGGTATTCTTTATAATTATTGATGCTTTAAATGTATTGTTGACACCATTCAAATCCAGTTGTACATGTTGATAACACACATGCACCATAATAGTGATCTTCTTTGAAAAGTAATAATCTGGTTGAATCTCTTTTTGATGTAAAAAGGTGTAATTTTATGTGAAGTCGACTATTGATAAAATTGTTCCAAGTGGGAAAGTGTCTCTTAATATCTAAAACTATTATGCTTGTCACTTGGTGAAAAACCCATGATGTTTGTACAGTTGTATCAATTTATGAAAATTTTCCATAAATATTCCAATGGGTAACCTTGTGGATTCCTTACCAAATTTTGTTTCAAACTTTTTGTACTTGTAACTCTTGTAATTTACCATCTTCATCATGTCAATATCTTTATTCTCAAAGACAATTTAGCCAAATCACCACATGTTTCACAAACTCCTCTTATGAAATCTATTTGACTAATTGTATTATCATCTAATTTATCACATAAGATGGATGTTATGAATTGTCTTGTTCGCTTAGGAGGAGCATTTTGAAAACCATCACTTTCTTCTCTAATCTTTCAAAACACCTGATAGTATGGATCAAACTCAATATGATAACAACAACAATAGATTTTAAAAACTTCATTTATCTTCACATAATATGGCCTTAACCTTTCAAATATTGTTTTCCCAATCTTTGTATGAGGATTTGAATTAGAAAACATCACATACAATACATGTTTTGTTGTGTCTAACCAATGTTTTACATGAAGATCATCATGGTCAGGCCCAATCCTGCATGTGATAACATCTCTACTATTTGATGAAGGACAAGTATTATCATTCCAAGAAGATGAGACCAAGTTCCTAACAACATAGTCAATCCTGTCATAATGAGGAGCTCCACACATAATTGTCCAATTCCTTTCGGAGGTACTATCATCCAAAATCTTTCTCCTTTTTCACATATTTTGATATTGTCTTTCTACTAAAACCAAATTTAGTTGAAAGTGAAGAGATTTATCTTTTTTGGGGCATTTTTTCATCTAGTATAGATGTCAACATCACTCTTCTTGACATGGTCTTATCTGTTGATTAATATTTTTCCCCAATGGAACCCAAACCTTCCTTAACATTTTCAATAATAGCTTTTTGTAGCTGAGAAATTTTCCTCTTTCTAGTTATATCTACACACAACAACTTCAATGCCTCTTTTAACCCATTATGACCAAGTATAATTTGTTGGCATTTGGCATTTCAATAAGGATATTGAGAAGGTTGTTGATGATTATGGATATAACTGATTAAGGATGTTTACTGTCTTGATATTATTATTTTGTCATTGATGTCAAGAAATTGATTTTCTAATTCAGTATGATGTTGCCATATCTTGAGAAGTGCGATTTGAAGAGTATAAAGATGTCAATAAAAGACACAAAAAGAATATGATGAATAAGGGGATGAATAAGGTATTCAATGGGCAACTATTACCGAGTCAAACAATGATGAGATCATGATGTTTAGATTGTTTTAACATCATACATATGTTGTAAATTGTAAGGTTAATACTATACTATGTTACCGAGCAAAGAACCTAGTCGATAAACCCTAAGGTTATCACTATCGGTTAATGAAGGCAGAATGTCTACTGAGTGAAGTTTAGTATTTATCAAGTTGCTACTGAGTTGTAACCAAGTTGTAATAGAATACATTAAATGGTTACATGCATTATTTAATGAAGGAAGCTGATGAGCTAGAACTAATTAAATGATTGGTACGTCATGCATGAAGTTTGTTAATGAATATATGGCAAAGGAAAATTGACATGAATATCTACAGCTCAGATTGAACCGCAATACCCTAGCACAAGTTCCAAGAAATGTATGCAAGTTCCAAGGTAGGGTAAAACATTTTCAGATTGAAGGATACATTGAACCTGGTCAAAGTTTGAAGATCTGATGGCTATGATTGATCATGGGAAATGTGATCAAGGAGATTAAGCGGTTGGCGAATTGTTTATAAATAGGGAACTATTGATAAACAATGTATGCAGGCAAATGTATGCATAGGGATGCTACAGAATGATTACCGAGCACAGAAGCTTGAAGACCTATTTGAATAACAGAGTATAGAAGCCCAACAGATGGACAAGATTAGTTCTATGTCTAGATTGTATTGAGAAAATAAGAATCTACTTTAGCATTTTAGATGTGAAGTTGCGGATAGATTTTTATTATTGTTATTTTGTGAAGTGATAGAAAATCTCTTAACTGAGTGGACTTAACAGTCTTATTTGTAAAACCCTCTAGCAAGGTGACATTCTAATTAAGTGTTTGAAATCCTTTAACAAGGTCACTTCTAACAAGGTGAAGATCCTAACAGAGTTGAGGGAAATCCCTTAACCGGGTCACATCTAGCAATGCGTTTGTAATCTTTAACAGGATTTGCTTTTAACCAAGCATATTCTAGAAGAGTATATTTCTTAGTGGATCTAAAATCCCACAATGGTTTTTCCCTATTTGGGTTTCCACGTTAAATATGGTGTTATGAGGTTTATGATGTTTATATACTTTTGAGTTTGCATGTTTAGCAGTTTTGGTTATATTACTGAAGTATATGTTACCAAGGTTGAATCTGATGTTTTTATGGAAGATTAAGTTTGTATGAATCACCCCCCCACCCCCTCTCATCTTGTTGGCTATTGGATCTGTACTTACATTAAGTATCAGAACTATCAATTGGAATCTGAGTTTTGGACTCCGGAAGAAAAGTTTAAAGGTACTTGAGGCAAAGATCCAAGATGTATAAGAGGGATGCACAAAGCTGAACAAGTCAAGTTTCTCTACATGGCAGAAAAGGATGAAGCTGCACCTATTAGGAGTTGGAGAATATGCGGTATATTATCTGGAGAATGATTTCATCACACCGAGCACCTATCCATTGACAATGGAAGAGATAAAGGAAAATCAAGAACATATCCAAGCAATGATTGAAAGAACATCTACATTGACCGACTCAGAGTTTAATGATCTAGAAGGCTGCAATGATGCAAAGGCTATGTGGGATAAGCTCATATCAGTATATGGAGGAGATGAACATGTTCAAAGAGCAAAAGTAGATAGTCTAAGAGGACAAGTTGAATCTATGAGGATGAATGAAGGTGAGAACATAACTCAGTATAGTACAAGACTAAAGGAGATTGTCAATCAAATCAAAGGAGTAGGAGGAACTATTGAAGAAAAGGATACAACAAGTAAGTTGTTAAGAACCCTTCTACCGGCTTATGCAATCAGAGTCTTTGCAATCAATGAATTGAGGTATGTACCTAATATGCCAGTTTCTTTAGATGCTACTATTGGTAAGCTACATACATTTGAGTTAAGTAACTTTGATAACAGTGGATCTTCAGTAAATAAAGTTGAATCTACATTTAGTTCTTTTCATCTTGATGAATCTGATGATTACAATGAAAGAAAGTATAAGTACTCTAAAGGAGATCATAGTGGAGCAAGTGAAAGATTTCGTAAGAACATGGAAGAAGTACACAAACTGTATGAGGAAATCAGAAAGAAGGAAGAATTTGAAGCACTATTAGCTAGAAGGTTACCGAGAGGCAAAGGTAAGTATAAAGGAAAACTACCTTTGAAATGTTTCAATTGTGATAAGATAGGACATATGGCTTCTAACTATCCTAACAAAGAATCTACTAAAAAGAGAGATTATCGAGATGATAGATAGAAAGACAATCATTACAGAGGACACCAAGACTTCAAAAGAAGAGATAGAAAGACATGCTTAATAGCTGATGATGAATCCAATGATGATAAATCAGATGAAACTGATACAGGGGAAGTAGTTTATGTGGCTATCAAAGATGGATCAGATGAAGAAAGGTATGAAGAAAAATCCCTAATATCTCACGTAAATACTAATGATTCTTGGATCATAGATAGTGGATGCTCACATCATATGACAGGAGATAAACACAAGTTTGTTATGTTAGAAGATTATGATTGAGGCTATGTAAGATTTGGTAATGATGCACCATGTCCTGTGAAAGGTAAAGGATCTATAACACTTCTTGACAATGCAAGATACAATGATGTTTATTGGGTTGAAGGTTTGAAATACAATTTGTTGAGTGTAGCACAGCTAAACAATATAGGTTACCGAATAGAATTTCAGAAAGGAATTGTCAAAGTTCATGACAAGAATGGAAAGTTAGCTGCTACCGAGACACAAACAAAAGGTAACACATTTCACCTTGACTCAACTCGGAATAAATGTTTGTATGCAAAGATAGATGATACCTGGTTATGGCATAAAAGGTTTTGTCATGTAAATTTTGATAATCTGATCAAAATAAGTAAGAAGCATTGAGTAAGAGGTCTACCGAGTCTTCAAAATCCTAAGAATGCTATGTGTCGAGGATGCCAGATGGGTAAGATGACAAGATCAAGCTTTACATGTAAGTCTTACACTTCTAAGGGAATTTTAGATCATGTGCACACTAATCTTTGTGGTCCTATGAAAGTTCAAAGTTATTATGGTGATAAATATTTCATATTATTTGTGGATGACTATTCAAGGATGATGTCAGTTATGTTTTTAAAAGAAAAATCAGAAGCTTTTCAAATGTTTAAATGGTACAAGGAAAGAGTTGAAAATGAAACTGGAAGACAACTGAATTGTCTTAGATCGGATAGAGGAGGAGAGTTCACATCTGATGAGTTTAACTTATTCTGTAATGATCATGGCATTAAAAGACAAGTCTCTGCACCGAGAACTCCACAACAAAATGGAGTAGCTGAGAGAAGAAACAGATCTATTGTGGATTGTGCCAAAACCTTGATGATTGAAAAGAAAGTGCCACAAACATTTTGGAGAGAAGCAATAAGCACAGCAGTTTACACCCTAAACTGAGTACAACTGAAGAAAGGTACTTTGAAGACACCATATGAAATCTAGTATGACAAGAAACCTAATGTAAGTTATTTTAAAATCCTTGGAAGTAGATGTTATGTACACAAAGATGATAGAAATGGTAAGTTTGATCAGAAAAGTGAAGAAGGAACATCTCTAGGTTATTCTTCTAGAAGCAAAGCATTTAAATGTCTGATCAAATCATCTAACAAAATAGTAGAAAGTGCAAATGTAAAAATTGATGAATTTGCAGAAAGAAATGATGAAGGAAATTCCAAAGAACCAGAAGGTTATGATGAATTTGTCTATGTTCAACCGACAAGTTTTACCAAGAAAATTGTTGAAGAAAATATCCAGTTACCGAGTGATGAAGAAGATCATACAGAGCCTATCGAGCCTATATTAGCCAAGTATGTCAGAAGGCATCATGCACCAAGTTAGATTATAGGAGATAAGGATGATCCAGTGATGACAAGGAACAAACTGAGACATAACACATGTCTGATATCTAAATTTGAACCGAGAATAGTGAAAGAGGCATTTAACAGTGAAGATTGGATAAATGCTATGATAGAAGAGATTGATAAAATCAAGAAGAATGACACATGGACACTAATCCCAAGACTAAAGGACAAAAATGTAATCAGTACAAAGTGGATTTTCAAAAACAAGCTAAATGAAAAAGGAGAGGTCATTCGAAATAAAGCAAGACTAGTTTGCAAAGGTTATGCTCAAGAAGAAGGAATTGATTATGGTGAGACTTTTGCACCTGTGGCTAGACTTGAAGGAGTAAGAACATTGTTGGCATATGCTACTTTCAAAAACTTCAAGGTATATCAAATGGATGTCAAATCTGCATTTCTGAATGGAATATTAGAAGAAGAAGTTTTTATTCAACAACCTGAAGGATTTGTTGAAGACAATAATAAAGATCAGGTATGTAAATTGAACAAAGTATTATATGGTCTGAAACAAGCACCTAGAGCATGGTATGAAAGATTGCACTCTTATTTGATTAAGATTGGTTTTATAAGGACAAGTGAGAATAGAAATATGTACATGAAGAATGATGAAAATGGAATACTGATCTCAGCCATATTTGTTGATGATATTAAATTTTGTGGAAATGGCTCTCTATGTAAGAACTTTGGAAATGAAATGAGCAAAGAATTTGAGATGTCATTAATCGGTGAGATAAAGTATTTTATAGGTTTACAGATACTACAAATGAAAAAAGATTTTCATTACTCAATCCAAGTACATAAAGGAAATCTTGAAGAAATTTGGAATGGAGGATTCAAAACCAGTAAGTACTCCTATGACTACCAACTGTAAACTATCAAAGAATGATGAATCTGCATCTGTTGATGAGACACTTTACCGATCCATGATTGGAAAGCTACAATATGTTGTTCATAGCAGACCAGACATAGCACATGCAATAGGTATAGTTGCAAAATTCTCTGCAGATCCTAAGGAAACACACATGACAACAATCAAAAGAATTTTTAGATACTTGAAAGGAACAGAGGATTATGACTTAGTATATTAGAAAGGAAATGATTTTGATTTAAAAGTTTATACTGATGTTGATTGGGTAGGCAACATTGATGACAGGAAAAGCACAAGGGGAGGAGCTTTCTTTTTAGGAGAAAGACTAGTGAGTTGTCTTAGCAAGAAACAAGGATGTGTTTCACAGTCAACAGTAGAAGCTGAATACATTGCTGCAGCATTGAATTGTACCAACATTGCATGGATCAAACAGCTGTTGGAAGGTATAAATGAGAAAGTTACCAAGCCAGTAACTATATTCTATGACAATACTAGTGCCATTAACGTTTCAAAGAATCTTGTTATGCACTCTAAGACAAAGCACATCTCTATCAAATATCATTATCTTAGAGAAGAAGCTCAAGAGAAGAAAGTGGTGTTGGAATATGTTAGCACAAAGGAACAAATAGCAGATATCTTTACCAAGCCACTACCAAGGGACACTTTTGAATATCTCAGAAGTAAGTTAGGGGTCCTACCCATATCTTCTACTCACTGACCGAGTTTGGTGAAAGCATCAATTCAATGACTCTATCGAATATCTTTTAAGAGTTGATGCTGATTTACACACTTTAGGATGTTTTCTAAAGGTGTGTAGGAAATAATGTAGGATACAATAGAGGGAACAGGAATTGAAGACAAAATGTTCTGACTGAGACTCAGTTGATACACAACAGTAGGAAATCACTTCCTACAAGGAGAAATTATGTTTTAGTTCTTTACTTTTTGGCATTGTTGAGACTGATTGAAAAGACTGAAATAGAAGATTGAAAAAAGGGGGAGAAGACTGAAGAAAATAGGAGAATTCTGTTGACAGCAAGAGAGCATTTCAGCATTTCAGAATCATAGCAATCCGAATCTTTTTAAGGTCAAATCAATTGGTTTTGCCATAAATACCAAAGGGGGAGATTGTTGGCATTTGGCATTATAACAGACAATGGGAGATTTGGCATTTCAGTAAGGATATTGAGAAGGTTGTTGATGATTATGGATATAACTAATTAAGGATGTTTACTATCTTGATATTATTATTTTGTCATTGATGTCAAGAAATTGATTTTCTAATTCAGTATGATGTTACCATATCTTGAGAAGTATGATTTGAAGAGTATAAAGATGTTGGTAAAAGACATAGAAAGAATATGATGAATAAGGGGATGAATAAGGTATTCAATGGGAAACTATTACTGAGTTAGACAATGCTGAGATCATGATGTTTAGATTGTTTTAACATCATACATATGTTGTAAATTGTAAGGTTAATACTATACTATGTTACCAAGCAAAGAACCTAGTCGGTAAACCCTAAGGAACCTAGTCGATAAACCCTAAGGTTATCGCTATCGGTCAATGAAGGCAGAATGTCTACCAAGTGAAGTTTAGTATTTACCAAGTTGTTACTGAGTTGTAACCAAGCTGTAACAGAATACATTAAATGGTTACATGTGTTATTTAATGAAGGAAGCTGATGAGCTGCAACTGATTAAATGATTGGTATGTCGTGCATGAAGTTTGTTAATGAATCTATGGCAAAGGAAAATCAGCATGAAGAGCTATAGCTCAGATTGAACCGTAATACCCTAACACAAGTTCCAAGAAATGTATACAAGTTCCAAGGTAGGGTAAAACATTTTCAGATCGAAGGATACATTGAACCTGGTCAAAGTTTGAAGATCTGATGGCTATGATTGATCAAGGGAAATGTGATCAATGAGATGAAGTGGTTGGTGAATTGTTTATAAATAGGGAACTATTGATAAACAATGTATGCGGGCAAATGTATGCACAGGGATGCTACAGAATGATTACTGAGCATAGAAGCTTGAAGACCTGTTTGAATAATAGAGTATAGAAGCCCAGCAGATGGACAAGATTAGTTCTATGTCTAGATTATATTGAGCAAATAAGAATCTGCTTTAGCATTTTAGATGTGAAGTTGCAGATAGATTTTTGTTACTATTATTTTGTGAAGTGACAGAAAATCTCTTAACCGAGTGGACTTAACAGTCTTATTTGTAAAACCCTCTAGCAAGGTGACATTCTGATTGAGTGTTTGAAATCCTTTAACAAGGTCACTTCTAACAAGGTGAAGATCCTAACAGATTTGAGGGAAATCCCTTAACCAGGTCACATCTAGCAATGTGTTTGTAATCTTTAACAGGATTTTCTTTTAACTGAGCATACTCTAGAAGAGTATATTTCTTAGTGGGTCTGAAATCCCACAGTGGTTTTTCCCTATTTGGGTTTCCACGTTAAATATGGTGTTATGAGTTTTATGATGTTTATATGCTTTTGAGTTTGCATGTTTAGCAGTTTTGGTTATATTACTGAAGTATATGTTACCGAGGTTGAATCTGATGTTTTTATGGAAGATTAAGTTTGTATGATTCACCCCCCCCCCCTCTCATCTTGTTGGCTATTGGATCTGTACTTGCATTAAGTATCAGAACTATCATAATTAAATTTGGGCTTAATGTAGTGTATCAAGATTTTTGAAATGAGAAATTATTTCATTTGTACTTTTATTCATTGACCTCCTTTTAGTATGTCTAAGTCATGTTCACTATAAATTTTCAATTTCTCCACATTTATTTCAAGTAAATGATCTAAATTTCTATAAAAAAATATTTATCTTCACTTTTTTAGCTATATTCACAATATGCTAATCCATACTAGTAGAAGGAAGCGATCCTGACCCCTCTCCAACCTCCATTGCTTGGACTTAGGCTTCCTCCCTATCTTCAACTATGTGTTCTTCAGCCTTGTTTGCTCCAATTTCTAAATTTGCCTCAACTCCTACTTGATAACTTTCTTCTTATTGAGCCCATTTTGCACATAAAAGTTGATATACATATCTAAGAGAAAGATAGAGAGAGATAGGGATCCTAATAATACTTAAGGGGGGGAGAGAGAGAGAGAGAGAGAGAGAGAGAGAGTAAAAATACTTAAGGGGTGATAGAGATTTAAGGGTCTAGAGAGGGACAATTTTAGGTACATGATACATGTAAACTTAAATAGAAAAGTAAATATGCATACCTTCTTTATCTCTATAGTATCCTTGCATTCTTCGTTCTTGATATCTTTGTTCCATCTCAGGTGAATTCTTTTGTGAAGTCTTACTTTCCCTTGTCTCTTTATTTCTTGTGTCCTTTGAAATTATGACCCTTAAAAATTTCAAAAAAGTCACCTCAAAATGCATTCTATAACAAACATTGCAAACTAATCTTCTATTTTTTTTAAAAAAATGGAAAAAAAACTATATTAACATGGAAACGTTAATTTTAAAAATAAAAAAAAACTTTGGTCAACCATGTTTTGTATGAATATCAACTGTTAAAATAACCCATGTTCATGTGAACACGTCCATGACAAAAATGTTTGTGTCACACATGTTTGATCGAATAGGGGTTCGATCGAAGGTCTAAGGGTTCAAATGAACCCCCTTAGATCGAGGATTTTCACTCGAACATGCTTTCTATGCATGTATCTCCCAATCTCTAGAAATTTCTATGGTTTTTTAGCCTTCAAAGCTCTAATTGAAGGCTCAAATGGAACAATATTGATAACCCAAAATGCAGGACAATAGTTCTCAAAGCAATATTTCTAATGACTACAATTTTATTACATATTGAGTTTATTATGAATTTGTTTTTTTAATTTTACTAAACATAGGTTTTTCCCCAAATATCAACTTCTCTATTCAATCCATAAGGAAAAATAGTAAATTAATTCATAAAAAAATTGAAAAATATCTATGCCCTAGGTATTGATGTCCTCTTTCCAACCCAAAAAAAATCAAATTTTGATACATATAAAACAATTAATGAGCTCAAACATACACTTATGTCTAAATAATAATTAGTTGGACTTCAAGACTTAATAAAATAGATAATATTCAACATATCATTATGAAACCAATTGCATGTTGTACATATCAATGTTATAAACCTAAATTTGACAGAATCAAATCACTCTTTATAGAATACACATCACTCTTTAAAAATGGTGTTTGTTGTTAAAAACTAGTTATCAAAGGAGATGGAAAAATGAATACAAATTGATTATATTTAGAAATCTATAGACAAAATGTCAGAAATCACTAGTTTACATCAACTTCAAATTCCTAATGGTTTAATAGTTATAGATGTTGGTAAGTGAAGGTTTTTTTTTAAATGTTCATTTTAGTGTCAAAGTTGGCCAAAAAGTGTAACCCATTATTGTGGGATCACCTAACTAGCTTTTTTAGGAGCCATATTTGAAGAAAGAATGTGTAACATCTTTAAAATTGAGGACTCAAAGTTTATGCAAATTATGGTTGACATATTTTGGGGAAGGAACACATGGAATTAGAATTTTGGTATAGAACCAACACAAACTTCAGTTCAATGTTTCTTTCTTGGGGGTTGGAGTTGGGGACAAAGGACGACATCTAGGTAATGAGAGAATATGTAAAGGGGGAAATAAAATTTAGGTTGGAGACTTCAGTGACCATTGCTAGGTTGGGGGAAGGATTTGTGTCTACAAGTGGTGAATGGATCCACTCTGCAGACATCATGCCACCATTGAGACCTTTCTTGATTTGGGGGTTAGATATGGATCACGAGGCACGCAAGGAGGAGGCATAGGCTGGTTGGGATTATATCATAGAATATTTGGGATGAAGATGGAAAATGAAGGAGGTTCTAGGACTAGAGGAGTCAAAGACAGTGAAGAAAAAGAGCATGTTCAAGAAGGAGGATTTCTAGCTTAGCTGTAAGAAGCTAGTGATTTGAATTTATGTCAGATAGTTTATTGTCCTTTCTTTATATATTTTATGGATTTAGTTTGGTAGGGTTCTCTATTTAGTTTTCAGTAATAGTAGATGTGGGACTTGGATTGAGTGACTGCTTCATTTGGATAGTCTATTTGTTTGGGTGGTTTAAATTTGCAAGAATGGTTTGCTTCATGGTGGTTGAAGTGTTTCAAACTGTTAAGCACTATATCTTTTTTATGTAGTTTAATATAAATATATATATAAAATTTACTAAGCAAAAAAATTGTCACAATGTCAAAAAAATTATTGAATGGGTGAAATGATGATTTTATGCCAAAAGAGGGTTGTTGGGCACCTAGAATAAAAAGGCTATTGCTAGATTTTTAAATTTGGAAGTTTGAATTTTTATGTATTTTTGAGCTCCTCTAACGGAGATTTCACTATTCACTTGTTCTTGCATAAACATTTATATAAGTTGAAAAAGTGAGATTGATGTCAAATTTTGATAGATTCTTATGTGGGATGATATAATTAGTGTATGAAATATTTATTTGCTATCATTTTGAGTTCATTTCATGTCATTTTGGGTGAATTGAAACTGTATGCCTATGTTGCATGAGTAGTAGTGCTAAAATAAGAAATTTTGCATTGTGTTTGAATTTGATTTAGAATTAAATTCCATGTTCATGGAGAACATGTTGATCTTAGGGGTTAGATATTATGGTCAGTTATGGAAGTGGCTCCCAATAAGGGCCTAGGCATATATAGTCACTCGGTTAACTCATTGGATGTTTTGTATGAAACAACTGAAAATGAGACAAAATAGGAGAAATTGATTAAGTGATAGTATGCTCCATCTCATGCATAAAGTACTTGCATAGGGCTAGGATGAGTTGAGTAAATATGTGACCATCCTTGGGATAATTAGTGCGAGCAAGTCTCCTTGTCTCCTATAGAGGATCACTTGATACCATGTGATCCATACCTTCATGATATATGGTGATACTCTTCTTCTATGACTGTAATACCTAACCTATTTTGGTGTTTACTTTATGACTTTGTATGATATGTATACTTTGTGATTGGTGTGTGTGTAAGAATTTATCCCTCAGTGTACTGTGTGGCTGTTGTGTATGGGCCATGTGATCATTTACATAGCATGGTGGGGTGGACCTACAGGTTCCACATTATCAAGTAGTGTGGTAACCACCATTGGGGACTAGAGGCTTTGACATCAGCATCTCTTATTGTCCTTCCTTCCTTGCACATTAGTTCTCTCAATTTGTGAAAAATTTATAATTCAAGGACCATATGTCCTATACTATGTAACTTGTAATATGTATATTGGGCCCTCGTTATGAAGGGATTGTAATTAAATAATAAATGAGATGGTTAGAATAGTTTATTTATCTTGGTGTTTGTGTTGAGCGTGAAGTACTTAGATGTTTCCCTTCTTATTTGGAAGTTGATTAATGGGTAAAATGAACTTAGGAATCTTTATTTGGGGATTAAAATGAACGTTGTTCTTAGAGAATGGACATAATATTATTAATGAATTTAAAAACATTTCTTTTGGATTAAAGTTATTGTAATGTCTTGGTTGATGTCAAGGGTGGTGATTTGTATCACATCTTAGATTCCTCTCATCTCTAGTTATTTGTGCCTAAAGTCATATTATTTTGGGCCATTTGGACCCTCTAGTGTAGACTTGTGAAAGTCATAAGTTTTGCCTCTTCTTGTTTTTCATTCAGGTTAGATCCTACCCATGGACCTCATTGAGTTGTTCTTACTCCTAATATTTCAAACTTATTTGATCAAGCTTGTGCCCTTTTATTAACTCTAAATTTGTGAAAAGAGTAAACCCTAATTCTGCACCTTGATCACCAAAGGTCCCTTAATCTTTGTTAAACCTTCTAAGTGTTTCAAGATGTGAGGATCAGGCCTTCACTATTTAGAGTTCCTTTAGAGAGAGAAAATACATCAAAACCCCGACCTCCAACCCTTGAAACCATCTTCTTTATCATCATTTTTTCTTAGATCATTAGCATCAGGCATTAGAGGTTCGCATTTCATATTTGGAAAGTAGTAGGTGTACCCTCAATCCCCAATCCTTGAATAGTAACTTTCAGGCTTGCAACCTTGATGTTTTTTGGGCATCAAGCATTGGGCATTCTAATGTTCATTTCAAAATCAGAATGTTGAATCCCTGACCCCCAATCCTCTATGAGAGCCTATTAGGCATTAGACATCAAATATCTCAGGGTGTCGAATGGCAGACATAGAACATCCATAGTTCCTTGTTCAATGTTGGGTAAGTTGAACCCCGATCTAGTTCATTGATCTTCAAACTTTAAACCTTAATCCTTATGCTTGCATTATTATTTTATGGGGTAAGATTTAAAACCAATCACTGACTTTGATTCTTCTTATGATATTTTTAGTATTGGCCCTTGAGCCTTGGACCTTCTCTTTTGTGGTTTTGTACTTTCATGCTTGAGGTTAGTTAAGAAACCTGACGTTTGAGGCCTATCTAGGTAAAGAGGGTATATTACCGTTGGTTATTCAATATCCTATGTAGGTTGGCATCATGCTTAATATTTTCTTGCATCTAGTGTATTGGAGGTGTTAGTACCCTCGTCCTACTCCTTATCTCAAATTTTGTCAGTGTTGTCATCTAGTTTAGTGGTGTTGGCTCCTAGGATTTTTGTGACTATTGTTAGTGTGTGTCATATGTGGATTTGAGGATGATGTTCCCTCATCCCATTCTTATGCGATGATTAGAGAGAACACAATCATAGGCTAGTGTTTGATTGTTGTTGGGTGTTGTTCCTATTGAACACACATTAGGAATAAGAGGGGGGTAATAAGTTCAGATCAGTAATACAACTTTATTTCTGATCTATTAAACTTCAAACCACATCTAAAATATTACTTTAATTAAATGATTACAATGATTAAGCCACATAACAGGGACCTCACTACTCCAAAATTGATATCTAAGGTGCACAACCTTAGGGAAAGATACAAGGAAATTGTACAACTAAAACTCGTTGCATCAGGGCAAGATACAGATTGCTACCAAGAGAGAAACACTATCTTCTAGTAGGAATAGCTGAATTAAAAATGAATAGGATATCTTAATCATAAAATTGACCTTGAACCTCTATGTCAAGTGTTCAATTCATGGGAAATACATCTGATTTCAAAATATACTGCCAAACACTGTCAAAGCTCTTCTCAACTAACTTTCACATATATCTTTTCCATCAAATCTATTTACATATCATTCACATCCACATCACATCATTTCAAACACATCCCACACTTTGGTACACCTCAACATGTATAATTACACATCCTTATTTACAAATATATTCATTAAACCCTCTCAAGTAAGCTGATCCAAAATAGAGTATATAAAATTACATAAAATAGGCCATCTAGACCAATAATATTCAATGAAGCCCACTCTAGGAGAAAGAGGGGACCTGATGCAGAGCTAGGAAACAAACTAGGTGAAAACCTTCTCTCACCCACAACTACTATGTCCAAAACAAGTTACTTTTTTTGTTCAAGGTGTAAACAACACACCTACGAAATACTCAACTCACACAACAATTTGTGTGACTAGATCCATATCGGTTTAATATCTTCTGGTACCGGTAGGATGAAAAAACTCTACCCTTGTGTGAATGGCAGACAATCTTCCAGTACCCGTGGGATGGAAACATAATGGATTTTGTCTATTGTTGGTCCAACCAACACAAAACACCCATTAGATTAGACTATAAAATGTGTTAGGGGATACTTGTCTCACAAATATCCTATTTGTCTAGTAGGCCTATCAGTTGAGTTCTCCAAACACAACTTAACAAACTTCCAAAGGACAAGAAAAAATAAGGGAGGATTTAGATACCCTTTATCAATTCACACAATTCCCTAAAGGCTTAGATTCTAACCACAAGTTGAAAAGTTTTATGCCCTTACAGTCCTTCCAAACCTAATTAAGCCAATTAGGCCTAATTTACAAAGCAACTACCCCTTGTATTAGTCCCCCAACTAAAAAAACTCTTCTAAAAGGTGGGGTAAGGTGTAAAACCACCAAATCCAAGGTTTCAAGACTTGATCCCATCTTCTTTGTCTATTGCAAGTGATTTTCACTTCTATAGTTCAGGTGATCACATAGAGACGCCCGCTTAGGGTCAATTCAACATCTTCAGGCTTGGAGCCTCCTTGAAAACCAACACTAAAATATTATGATACAATGGTCCCTTTAACATTTTACCATAGGTTGTTTGGTCCTCTCGTGAAAATGTCAAATTAAGGGCATCTTTATAGTGAAACCCTAGGTGTCAGCAAGGTTTGTGACCAGTCTGGTTAGTTTTTGATGGATCTCTAAAAATCGATTGTTACAAAACATAAAAATTGATTTAAATGAAAGGTAAGAGACCTACCTAACTCATCCAATTGGTTTTAGGTATCCACCAATCCGTACTAGTCAGAAATGAAGAGCAAAAATGCAGAATTTTAGAAAAATCCAAATATATTGTATTGCTCCAAACCCCAAAACATCATCAATTTCAATAACTCAAAAACTACACCAACAACAACCCTATAATCAATCCAAGTGGGAATAATATAGCCAAACTAATAGTTTCCAACCACTTTTCAAACTTTGGAACCATTAGAGGATTAGTTATCCCTTTTTACAACATTTTGCAATGACAACAAAAGTTGTCAACTTGCACTTTTCAAATTTGGTGACTCCAAGGTGTATTCGACCTATTCCAAGGATTGGTTTGATGTTTCTAAGATAAATATTTATTTTCCTCACTCATTCCTAGACTCCTGTTGACCCATTTGGTCATGTGTCCATGGTGGCTTATAAAATGAAACCATGACAATGCCTTACATCAATTGGGTCTTATTAACTCACAAACCTATAAACCTATTACATATGATCATTTTCACCTCATGGGTGATATTAGGATTTTTTAGGCTTCATTTGTATCTTTGGGTGCTCCTGCACCATACTCCCTAGGTGATTGAATCTCAATTCCACTTGAGATGAGTTCCTACAATGTAGTCCCATGTTTATTCATCTGATCTTCATCCATCCATACTGCATCTGCCTCAGGGAGTCCTTGTCGCTTGACAAAGTATTGTTTATAAACCTTATTCCTAGTTTTCTTCACAATCTTGGTGTCTAATATCCTTTCAATTTTGGGTGGCCCTTGACTTGGAAAGTCTTTCAGTATGTCTGCAGCATCTTCCACCAGGAATGTACCATCTTCCTGCACTGTACCTTTGAATGGTGTCAGATTTGTACATTAAAAAATTGGGGATATACCTATATCTGAACGTATTTGGATTCCATATGCATTTTTCCCAAACTTCTTGAGTATTAGACAAGGTCCAACCTTTCTCATCATGAGCTTTATGTGTTTCCCTTTTGGCAATCTCTCCTTTTTTTTCAGATTTGTCCATACCATGTCTCCAACTTGGAACTACACATCTCTCTTTCTTTTTTCAACCTACTCCTTGTACTTATCTACAATTGCATCCTGACTTGGTCATGAATATCCTTTATCCCTTCAGCAAATTCTTCTCCACAAGAATTGATATATTCAGTTGAGGGTAGATTTGTCAATTCCAGCACACCTCTTGGATTCAATCCATAGACAATTTGGAAAGGGCTTCTTCTGGTACTACTATTGATAGAATCATTATAGGCATATTATGTTTGGGAGATGAAAAAATCCCACTTTTCACCATGCTGCTTGGTGAGGCACCTTAACAAATTTTTGAGTGACCTATTGACCACTTCTATTTGGTCATCCGCTTGGGGATGATAAGCTGAACTAAAAGACAAGTTTGTGCCTAACTTCCTTCATAAAGTCCTCCAAAAATGTCCTACAAATTTCACATCTCTGTCTAACACAATGTTCAAGGGTAAACCATGTACTCTCACAACTTCTTTAAAGAAAAGGTTTGAAACATATATAGCATCACTTGTGCTCTTGCATGGCAATAAATGTGTCATCTTTCTAAACCTGTCAACAACCACAAAAACACTGTCAAAACCTTTTTGATTTCTTGGAAAACCATCGCAAATTCCATGCTCACACTTTCCCAAGGTCTTGAAGGAATGGGCAATGGCTGGTATAGTCCTACATTTGTTGTTGTCTCTTTGGCCTTTTGACACACCACACATGAATCCACAAATTTTTAGACATCTGTCTGCAATTTAGGCTAGTGATAAAATATTCCCTCCAACTCAAGAGTTTTGTCTAATCCAAAGTGTCCCCTCATACAACCATTATACTTCTCCTTAATTATATTATCCCTATTTGAACATTTAGGAATGCATAACTGGCATCCTTTGAAAAGAAGACAATCTTGAATCAAATAATCAGAATACTCTAAATAATACCGGCTACCAAACTCAGTGCATACCTTGTAGATGTCCTTGAAATATTCATCTGAAGCATACATACCCTTGAGGGAATCAACTCCTACACTCTTCAATTGGATTTCTGAAATTGTTAGTGCCCTCCTGCTAAGAGCATCTACAACTTTGTTTGAGACACCTTTCTTGTGTTTGATTGTAAAGGTGTAGGCCTGAATGGACTCAACCGACTACATATGCATATGGCTCAATTTCCCTTGACTATTTAGGAAGCTTAGTGCCTGATTATCTGTATACACAACAAACTCTTTGGGAAGCAAATAATGCTTCAACTTCTTTATTGCCTAAACTAATGCATACATCTCCAAATCATAGGAAGAAAAATTATTTTTAGCATCATTCAATTTTTCACTAAAAAATGCAATTGGTTTACCTTCCTGACTAAGTACTACACCTATTGCCAAATTACTTGCATCACATTCAATCTGAAATATTTAGTCAAAATTAGGTAAGGTAAGAACTAGTTGTTGTGATACCTTTTTCTTCAACATTTCAAATGCTTCATCTGCCTCCTTGGTCCATGAAAATTTCCACTTTTGTCCACCCCTGATGGTCTCTAACATGGGAGCAAAAAAACTAGCTAAATTTCTTTATAAACTTCCTATAAAAGGTAGCTAGGCCATGAAAACTCCTTACATCACCAATTGGTCTAGGAGCTGGCCATGTGAGAATGGCATTCACTTTATCAGAATCCATTTTCATATTTCCTCTAGAAATCGCAAACCCAAGGTAAGTCATTTCTTCTTGCAAAAACACACACTTTTCCATGTTTATCAGTAGTTTCTCTTCATTCAACCTTCTCAAGGCCATATCAAAATGTTTTAGGTGCTCCTCCTTTGTCCTGCTAAACACTATGATGCCATCTAGATACACTATGACAAACTTACAAATGAACTCCTTCAACACCTCATTCATGATTCTCATGAAAGTGATAGGGCAATTTGACAACCCAAATGGCATCACCCTCCATTCATACAATCCTTCATTTGTTTTAAAAGGAGTTTTCTATTCATCACCGTCTCTAATCCTTATTTGATGATAACCACTTTTTAAATCAATCTTGGAATAATACCTTACACCTCCTAAACAATCAAGCAAATATTATATTCTAGGCATAGGGAATCCTTCGTTTGTTTTAAAAGGAGTTTTCCATTCATCACCGGCTCTAAACCTTATTTGATGATAACCACTTTTTAAATCAGTCTTGGACTAATACCTTGCACCTCCTAAACAATCAAGCAAATATTCTATTCTAGGCATAGGGAATCTATACATGATGGTTATCTTGTTAATGGTCTGGGAATCAGTGCATAATATCCATGTTCCCTCCTTCTTTGGTGCTAAGACACTCGGGACTACACAAGGGCTCAAGCTCTTCCCTATCAAACCTTTATCAAGCAACTCTTGGATCTGCCTTGCAACTTCCTCATTTTGTTGGAGAGTCCTTTTGTAGGCTGGCTTGTTTGGTAAGGTGGCATCGAGAATGAAGTCAATGCAATGGCTTATCTCCCTTATTGGTGGAAGGGTTCTTAGCAACTCTTTTGCAACTATGTACTTGTATTTGCTCAACATTTCCTTCACCTCCTTGAGGACTATCACCCTTTTCTTTTCTACCTTGCCATCTACAATGGGCTCTTCTTCTTGCCTTGGTACTGCCATCACTGCAAAACAAGGTGTTCCCTCTTCCTTGATTTCTTTGAGGAACTCTTTTCCTTCCATGATCATGATCTTGGCCTCCTTATCCTTCTGATCCTTACTGTTATCAAGTAGGGCTATCAATTCAATCACCTTTTCATCTTTGGTGATGGAGTAGGTGTTCTTGTGTCCATCATGATGGGCCTTGAGGTCACATTTCCACGCTCCCAAAAACAAGATGAGAGACATCCATCTCAACAATATCAAACAAAATTTTTTCTTTGTATACTCCTATCTGAAATTCAACCCATGAATGCTCTTCTACCAAGGTTTCTTTTCCTTTAGTAAGCCAAGAAACTTTATATGGAAATGGATGAGGAATTATTCTCAATTTTAGTTTCTCTACCATTTCTAAGGATGCTAATTTTTCAGTTGAACTTGAATATATTATGACTTTACATCCCTTTCCTCCTGCTTTGCATGTATTTTGGAAGAGTGTCTTCCTTTGTGGAGGTTCAATATTGCTTGGTACCTTCAACAATGTTATCCTCATCATCAAGGCTTCTCCTCTCTCTAGAAGTCTATAGGAATCAGGTGAATTGACACTCTTACAATCATTGTCTTGAACCAAATGTGTTCTCCTCTCTCCTTGGGAGCTTCATCTATTCTTCTTAGGGCACTTAGTTGCAATATGACCTACTTGATTGCAATTGTAGCATCTGAAAGGCTATGAGATTCTTCCACCAAATCTACCTCTATGGTTGGGTCTTCTTCCTCTGAAACCCCCTCTTGTGTTACCATCTCCATGTTGACTTTCTTGATTAGCCTCTCCTTGTGGCCTAGGAATTTGTCCTCTACCATTCATAAGGCCTATGCCTCTGAATTTTCTGGCCCCTCTACCTCTTTTATTCTAATCATTCTTTCTCTTTAGCTTCTCCTATGCTCTTAGTGCTAATTGAAAGCACTTGTTCACTGTCTCTGGTGCTACTATGTTGATCTCATCTTGGATACTATATTTCAATCCACTAAGATATCTTTCCACTTTCTCTAGTTCCTCCTCATGGTGTTTCATCCTTAGACTCAACCTATGTAACTCCTCAATATATGTACTCACATCAAGGTCTTTTTACCTCAAACCTTGCAACTTCTTGTAGACTTGGACTTCATAGTCTACCGAGATGAATTGCGCCTTCACTTTTGCCAACATTCTATCCCATGAGGTTATCATACCTCTACCTTCCTTCACCCTCTTGCCTTGGAGGTAATTCCACCAAGTGAGCACTACTCCTTTCATCTTGGACTTAGCAAAGATAACCTTCTTATTCTTAGGGATCTCTTTGCATTCAAAATGGTTTTTCAATGCCTCAATCCAATGCACCACTTCTTCTGCATTCATTTTCCCATTAAACATAGGGATGTCATCTTTACCTGATGAGGATTCTTTGCCAATGGACTTTAGGACCTCAACAAATGCTCTCTGATCTATAGGTAACTCAGCTTCTCGACTTGGGGTCTCTTTGTCTCCCCCTTGTTCTTCTTCTTCATCAGAGTCATGTTGTTTTCAAAATCTGATTCACTTCAACATCCTTATAATAAAATGATTAACTCTATGCTAAAGAAATATTAAAGGGAAGGAAACTCTTAGGACAACATATGATAAGGTTTGATTTAACCTTGTACACTTTGGACCTATTCAGAGTCCAGGCAGGTATACCTTTGTGAACTAAATTCACACTTTCAAAAGATAAATCCACAGCAAACCAGTCCAGAAAACCAGTGGATCTAATCACCTTGAAACTAACTAAACAAAGGAAAGAAAATTATACTCATATTTAGTATTTTGACCTACAAAACATGTAATAGACAACCTCCATATATACCAGTGCCTTATCCAAGGTCACAGAGTCATCTAAATTTAAACAATACTCCCCAAACAAGATATCTTTACACATCCCATTGGCTCGGCTTCTATTGATCCCTATATATGCCTGACACAAATAAGAATTTATGCATACCAAATTAAACTATGCTCATCAAGATTCAAAGTATCCTACAAAGAATTTATTGGTAGAAATAATTCTTGCATATTTAATTCCCCTCCTGAAGAGAAAAGCTAAGAAAAATATCTACTAAAAGTTGCCTTACAACCCTATTCAAACAAAACAACCCTGGATTATTCAGAATGAAACAGTAAACAATTGCAAACACATTTGAAGATGACACAAAGTTTTACTCAAAACCGATGGTCTGTATATTGATATTATCTTCAAGAAAATATTACAAAAACTTTCGAATATTCTCCATTAAACTTAGAAAAGCTCAGATAAATTTTTGCAGCGTTTTCTTACAATTCTTTGCGATCTTCTTTCTATTAGTCCTGGTATCCATTTATAACAATATGGATGCACATAGCTTCAGACTTTCCTAGGAGAATTTGTTACAATCATTTCTTTTCTAGAAGAAGTTACAAAGCCTTTTACAAAAATAGTTACACGTCCTTTTCGACCTCTGCAGCTTCTTCTACTTGCTATCCGGTTGCAACCTCTTCTAACTATTCAGGAGTGCCCTCTAACTGCTCTACATCCTAGATGGCATATTTTCTTGTCCACTCATTGTGCACATCATCAGTTGGCCATGCAAAGTTAATCACTTTTGCCTTTGCCTTGGTTAACCTTTTCCAGGAATTTCTCATCTTGTTGACCTCTGAATTGAGAAAACCATAATGGGATTTGATTTTCTCTATCTCCTGAATTGTTACAACAAAAAAGGAAGCATCATCTAAGTCAACAATTCCTTTTATTCTGGCTGATAGTTTGGCTTCTAATTCCTTAAGCCATACTTGTTTGTCCTTCAGTTGATTTGGGCTGACAAAAACTCCTGGGAGCAATTCAAAAACCTGATCAGCATACTCCTTTTTGTACAAGTTGATTTTCCTATCAACATTATCCACCCCTTCTGCCAATTTTACTAAGTCCTTGGTGGTGTCACAAGTGGATTTGATGATTGGATCAGCCCTTGCTTCATCATAAGATACACAAATAAGCTCCAAGTCTTGCTCTCTAGGCTTCCACTTGTCAAAAATAGGTGTCAAAATGGCCTTATCTCCATTAAGCTCATTCCACATATCCAAAATCTTGCTTATGTTGTTATATAGCAGTGAGGCACTCATGGTATCCGCAAAACTTGAAATGGTAGCCCTTACTCTTTCTTCATACTTCTTTGCATATAAGGCCTGAGCCTGTTTTAGATTCTCCAATTCTTGGGGAGTGATCTCAATCATTTGGGAGCTAGAAGGTGCTGGAGATGGTGGGAACTCAATGATGGGGCTGGTAGGTGGAGGTCTTGTAGGAGAAGAGGAGATCATCAGTGTTGAAGACTCACCTTGATGGTATTGTCCTATCAACTAGCTTTGCATCTTAGCAATGATACTATCTTTACCTCTTACCTCTTCCTTAGCATTATTATAAGCCTTCAAAATTGTCTCCAGCTTGACTTGGAGGTTTGCTTTTTCCTTAGCCTCCCTTTCTACTACTGCAACACTAAATTTTGCAGTTTCTAACACAGTGCTAGCAGCTTCTACCACCCCTGTGTTCTGCACTCTCTTCACTATCATTCCACCAAGGTAGCTTGACCCTGGGGTGTCCTTACTTTTCTTATTCTCATCTCTCTTGAGATACCACATGACAAGTGCAGCATTATCTTTGCTAAAAGTGATTCCCTCCATGGGCTTGGTTTCTTTTCTCACTGCCTCCAGTACCAGGGCATCTGCTATGTCCCACTCAGGGAGAATGAGTACTCCAGCTTGTGCCACCATATCTCTTCCTTGCTCAGGAGTGATGGTCTTAAACTCATCCATCATTTCTTGCTTTATCTCCTCCTCCACCAGAGTCAGATCTTTGTGAGGCTGCTCACCTTTTCTCTTCTCACATCTTGCATTGTATTTGTCTATATTTTGCTTCCATACAAACTGCATAAATGCTCCTGATGTAACAACATTGTTGTCAGCCAAGAAGTCATCACTAGCCTGTTTGATCTCAGGATCCCACTCCTGGCCCTTAAATCCATTGGTAGTGATGTTCATTTCAGTAGCAAGGGGCTCTTCTAGCATTCCCTCTTCTACTTAATCATAAGTGTAGGCTATTTCTCCTACTCCCTAACTGTATCAGTTGTTCAACTGCTACTTGTTCATCTCCTATACGAATAGGGGATTGGGATGGAGAGTACAAGGGCGTATCAGATTGTATCTCTTTTCCTACTCTCTTCTTCTTTGGGCTCTCTTAGATGTCAATGACATCTTGTATCTTCCTTTTTCCTTTGGAGGTAGAGGGCTCCCCTATTGTAGGCATCAACACACTATAATTAGATTTCTTGTGCAATGTATAGTCACTAGGAGGGATTGCTCTGGTGGAGGCAAACCTACTTAGAACCATTCTTGCCTTTTCAGGGTTGCTTTTAATCACATCCTCCCTCTTTTCTTTCAGAGTCGACATTACATCCTCAAAGAAAACAATTAGGAGCTTTATTTTCTCCTCAAAAGGGAAAAAGCTAGACAATGGGTTATAGCTGGCATCAAATTGATGTACAAAATCTAAGGCTTTCTTATAAGCCACCCATTTTTCCTTCCTCAGCTCCTGTTCATCTAGATCAAACTCATTTCTAATGAGGTCTTCAAGAAACTGAAATTGATGGGGTCTACCTCTGCACACTGCTCTCTTTCTAAACATGCCATTGAAGAAATCTTCTGGATCGGCACACCTGGATATTGCAGTTGACAAATGATAAGGTTTGAGAAAATCCTCAAAACAATTCCAACCTCCCTTGGTTATTACAAATTGGTGGGCTATGGTAACCACGGGGAAAATAGTCCCTTTACCCCTGCCTATCAGTTCTGCCTCTTGTACACTACCAATTTGTCTGAGGACTTCTGCAATTCCCACTTTGAGAGGGACTTGATAAGGCAATAAGAATGGAGTGCCTCTGAAACCAAAAACTTTGAATACTGTGGATAAAGGGTATAAGTAAATATCACCCCAATTATGAACAATCTTTATACTTTCTGCAAATTCTTTTGGTCTAATAAATTCCAAAAGAACCTTGGGGATTCTTGGGTTTTCTAAACAGAGGAGATTTCTACTCTTTGATGCAAAGTATTTATCAAATTTTAAGAAACTAGCATCATCTCTATCCCATGACAACATAGTACTCCACAGTTGCACTAGCATCTTTTCTCCATCCTTCTCTTTTATAAGGTCCATTCCACTTGCAAAATAATCACCACCTTTGAACAAAAATAGATGCATGAGAAGTGAATACCATCCAAAAGGCCTATCCACCTTCCCACTCTTTATTCCTATCAATCCTCCATGAATAGCATCAGTAATAAAATAACCATAATCAAAGGTTACTGCAAGAGAAAGATTCAAAATCTGAGCAATCATTAGCATGTAATGATTAGGCATATTTGCCTCAGCATCCTCTCCCACAATCTGGCAAAGTGACCAATACATTCCCTTAGCTCTAAGGGTGAATAGATTCAATGAGAAGGGCTCTTCAGTGTTGGGTCCTACAACTGTCAACCCACCTATCTTCACAAAAAAAATCCTTAAGAGGCCCATTTCTAAGGTGGTTCCTCTGTGCACTGTATACTTGAGCTAATGATTTGAAGTTAATGGGTTCCAGAAAATTGGTAAACTCATTAAGCCCAAAAGAACTTTTGAATTCCTCATTATTGATTTCAATGAGGGCTTTCCCATTTATATCCCTAATGCTCCTTGTGACTGGATCATAATTATGTGCAACTTGAGTCAATAGATCCATATCCATGAATACTCTTGGAACTACCAATTTCCCTACATCTAACTCCCAAATGCTATTCTGCGGGGCTGCAGAATTTCTCATTCTGAATCCAACTTTGAATAACCCCAACCTAGACAACCCAACCTGTGGATCTCTCAACCAATTACCCTTATCATACAACCCTTCTCCTATCTTTAAGCGAGGAGCTCTAGGCACTAATTCTTTTACTTTCGATGCCTAATTAGTTAAAAATGTCAACTGTTCGAGAAAATCATCACAAATGGCCCTTTCCTGATAATTAACTTTCCTAGAAAATTCTCTCTTAGGTGCCATTTTAAGATATGCAAGCAATTAAAATACTACTCCCAACTTGTTCTATGACAAATCAAGACCTTAATTAAAACACACCATAAAGAAATTGCCACACAAGAGTACAAGAAAACCTGTTTTTAGCTCGAAGGAATCTGCTCTACAACTAAATTGACTTGCTCTATATTTGAAGAAAATAGCTCTATATCTGCTCCTCTGCAACAATTCTTTAGAATGATACCTTCATCCGGTTGATAGGAGATCATATATGGTACCCAGGCTCTTAACTGCGACATTGATACCGCATGCTTCGGCTGTCCCTTTAGAATTGAATTCATGAGAGAATTCAAATTTTTTGCTCCAACAGGTCACAACATTCCTGCACATTCTTTCCTTTCGCTCTTTCGTTGTTTCGCAAAGCATAACCTTCTAGCAATTTTGTTAAATGAAATCATGCCAATCGTTTGATCAAAGGAAACTTAATTAGCCTTTACACTAACTTAACAGCCTTGCCTTCATGATGGGCCCTACTTCCTTTTTGCCATTTCATGGGCTTTATCCTTTGATCACTTCTCCTTCGTGAAACCGTGCTAGGCGTTAGATGGAACTCTAACTGCTCAGTGTTTAACTCTTACCAAAACCATCGACTTCTTCATTAACTGCGCCTTTACCTTGACTGCTAGTGGTCTTTCACTATTTCACAAAGCTTAAATAGCTTTCAACTTCGGGACACGAAACAATGCAAAGCATAGGATCAATTCAAAGATGACCATCCTTTAAGGGAGACCTTTATGCTTGCTTTACTTACGTCACCTTTTTATTGGTTACTGACTACCATGTGGCACTTCAACCATTGGCTTTGGAAAACTCTTCGCATTTAGTTCAACGTCAACCATGTGTCCTTCCCTTATAACCATCGGCTACACCTTGGCTTCTTCTAAAACCACGTGTCCATGGACACGTCACCATCTAGCATGACACCTGGAAACCTTCTCTTCTTTTTGCTATTTTGTGAAGCATATCCTTCGGTTGGTTCACAACCACGAAACAACACGAGCCCTTGGATCAAAACAGAGTTGATCCTCTTTTAACCTCATGCTTTATCTGTCTTTGGGGCCGAAAAACCTTTTCGCCATTTCGCAAGGCATAAAACATGAGCACTTTATCATTGCGAACTCACACGGGCCATTAGATTATATTTGACTTGCTTGATGCTTAACAACTTACCGAATTCGACAGACGTGGGCCCTCTAACTGAACTTCATCCACCTGGCATCTAGTCACTTTTAAACTGACATGTCAACCTTTCATTTGCTGAGAGAAAACACTGGGTTCCACCTCATCCTTGCCACCTATATCTACCAGGTCACTTCTTATCCCGCAGCATGACTCACCTCTAGGACCCACCTTTTAACCCTTAGACCCGCCTTACTGACTATTGTGGCCTCTACCACGTGCCATCATCTTACTTGCCCTCTCGACTAGCTAGACCATCTGCTTGGAGTGCCATGTCATTTTGCTACTTCACGAAAGCTAACTATCAAGCATCTTCATCCTGTGAAACAGCGTGAACCGTCGGATCAGATTGGACTTGATCCCCTTTTAGTCGCTTAGAAAGTCTTCACTGCAGGGTCCCACTAGACGCTTTCACCATTTCGTGAAAGGTATTTCACTTGCAAGTTCAGGCTACGAAATAACGGCAACCGTTGGATCTTGGATGAGATGAAGTCATTTTAAACCGAGCCAAATGCGCCATTTAGAACACATTTCCCTTTCACCATTTTGTAAGTCTTAAACCACGTGCAACTTCGCCTAACAAAATAGCAAAAACCGTAGATCCCCTTGAGAACTATGCACAACTTACTGGGCCCGACAACATTAGGAAGAAAACATAAGGTGTAAAATTTTACGATTAATTCAACAACCGCCTAGGCAAATGACAAGGGGGGGACACCTCCCACGACCCCAAGACCCATTACTTAAGTGGATAAAGTAACGAAGGAATAGAAACCAGAGGGTTTTTTGATAAAACATTGAATGATTTAAAATTAAAACCCTAAACCCCTAGGACCTAACACAGAGCTGAAGCAATTGATAGTGTGTCTAATTCAAAATTTCAAAAAACTTAGCCGATTATGGGAAAGGAAAACCCATTTTTTAAATAGTGATAACAAGTCACATTCACCCTCCTTTCCTTTGCCTTTGGCCTTCTCTAACTCCCTCACTCTACTTTTAAACATCTCTTCAAACAACTTCTTGATGGAATCTTGAGACATACTCTTAGGAGGCATGTTTCTAGCCTCTCCCTCACTTCCTTCCATGGACATACACCATAAATCACTTTCCTCACTTTCCCCAAGCGATCCAACTCATGCTCTGATACCAATATGATGCAGAGCCAAGCAACAAAATAGGTGAAAACCTTCTCTCACCCACAACTACTATGTCCAAAACAATTTCTTTTGTTTGTTAAAGGTGCAAACAACACACCTACCAAATACTCAACTCACACAACAATTTGTGTGAGATCCATACCGGATTAATATCTTCTAAAACTGGTAAGATGAAAACACTCTACCCTTGTGTGAATGATAGAAAATCTTCTGGTACTGATGGGATGGAAACCTATTGGATTTTTTCTATTGGTGGTACAACCAACACAAAACACCGATAAGACCTGACTATCAAATGTGTTAGGGGATACTTGTCTCACAACTGTCCTATTTGTCTGATAGCCCTACCGGTTGAGTTCTCCAAATAGAATTTAACAAAATTCCAAATGACAAGACAAAATAAGGGAATATTTAGATACCCTTTAACAAGTTACACAATTCTCCAAAGACTTATACTCTAACCACAAGTTGAAAAGGTTTATGCCCTTACTGTCCTTCCAAACCTAATTAAGCCAATTAGGCCTAATTTATAAAGCAAGTACCCCTTGTATTAGTCCCCCAACTAAAAAAATACTTCTAAAAGGTGAGGTAAGGTTTCAAACCAAAAAATACAAGGTTTCAAGACTTGATCCCATCTTCTTTGTCTATTGCAAGTGATTTTCACTTCTACAGTTCAGGTGGTCACATAGAGATGCCCCCCTAGGGTCAATATAATCTCTTTGGGATTGGAGCCTCCCCGCAAACCATCACTAAAATATTATGATACAATGGCCCCTCTAAAATTTTACCATAGTTTTTTTGTTCCTCTAGTGAAAATGTCAAATTAAGGGCATCTTTACAGTGAAACCCTAGGTGTCAGCAGGGTTTGTGACCAGTCTGGTTAGTTTTTGATGGATCTCTACAACCCGATTGTTACAAAACATAAAACTTAATTCAAATGAAAGGTAAAAAACTTACCTAGCTCATCCAATT
Source organism: Cryptomeria japonica (assembly GCF_030272615.1). Taxonomy (NCBI): domain Eukaryota; kingdom Viridiplantae; phylum Streptophyta; class Pinopsida; order Cupressales; family Cupressaceae; genus Cryptomeria; species Cryptomeria japonica. The sequence continues at coordinate 273,855,825 of NC_081410.1, read as the reverse complement.
GGTTTTAGGCATCCACCAATCTATACTGGTCATAAATGAACAACAAAAACATAGAATTTCAGAAAACTCCAAATATATTGTATTGCTCCAAACTCCAAAACATCATCAATTTCAATAACTATGCTAACAAAAACCCTAGAATCGATCCAAGTGGGAATAATATAGCCACCCTAATGGTTTCCAACCAATTTTAAAACTTTGGAACTGTTGGAGGATTAGTTATCCCTTTTTACAATATTTTGCAATGACAACAAAAGTTGTCAAATTGCACTTTTCAAATTTGGCGACTCGAAGGTGTATTCGACCTATTCCAAGGATTGGTCTAATGTTTCTAAGACCAATATTTATTTTCCTGACTCATTTCTATACTCCTACTGACCCACATGGTCATGTGTCCATGGTGGCTTATAAAAAGCAACCATGACAATGCCTTACATCAATTGGGTCTTATTGACTCACAAACCTATCAACCTATTACATATGATCATTTTCACCTCATGGATGATATTAGGCTCTTTTAGGATTCATTTGTGTCTTTGGGTGCTCCTACACCAGGACCCAAAAACATCACCATGCATCTTTCTAATTTGATTCCAACAAGCCACATACCCTAACACATCTTCCAATGTTGGTTTTGAATGAAATGTGTAGATAAACAATAAAACTTAGCTAGTCATCCCAAAAGCATCTTCTAATTCAAATTACCTAATGTAGATGTCCAAACACCATGGTGATACCCTAAGCAATATTCTAACTCAACCTCTAATGCATATCTGGACCCAAAAGGCATGATCCAAATAAGATTATCCATCCGAGCACACTAAGACCCAACACAATTAACCATACCAAGCATTGACCAAGATAACTCACTTATGGAACAAAAAAATCACTAGAGATTCAAAATGGAACACTGCACAAACCAAATAAGCATGTCCTCCAAACTGCAACACTTGAATTCACATATCTAGAAGCCACCAAGCAAATTATGTTCCAATCTAACAAACACTCTCACTGTTAGAGAATAACATGGGTGCGGAGCGGCAAGGAGAATGGAAAGCGAGAATCCCAAATTTCAAATCTGGGAATGGTGGATTCCCTGGGGAAGGTAGTCATTCATGGAACTGGCAATCAGGAAAGATTCTAGGTGTCCCAAGGTACAGAAGAGGACAAGGAGACAGTCAAATCTATGGAAGACAAAGATTCCAAAACCGGGGACCCACACGATAGAGGTAAGGGAAAAAAATGGTCTTCGCTTTTTGGAGTGAAGCCGCTGGTTAAAACAGGACTTTCGGAAGTTAAAAATATTTCTGATCCAATTACAGGGGTGGTAGCTATTTTTGTTTCGAATAAGCTGGTAGATCTTACTATCTCTGGTTCAACCATGGCATTAGTTGGACAATTCGCTGGTTTTAGGCCTAACATTGACGTTGTTAGGAATTTTATAAGGAGGAAATGTATTCTCAAGGGTCAAGTGGATGTGGCAGTGTTGCCTAGGGGTTTTTTTTTCCTTTGCTTTTAACTCTGAAGAAGATATGAATAAGGCTCTATGTGAAGGTCCATGGATGTTCAGCAAGTCAACTTTGGCTCTACAGAAATGGGCTCCAAACCTTTCTCTTGATGAGTCATTTTTTGTGTCGGTGCCTGTGTGGACTCGCCTCTCGGGTCTTCCACTGGAATTCTGGAATGAGGAATTCTTTAAGGGGATAGCGAGTTCTTTTGGAGAACTTATCTCAATCGACCCAGTGACTACAGCTAAATCAAGGTTAGTTTTTGCTCACATCTGTGTAAATGTTAATCAAATGACGGACATGCCTCAATCTATTGAGATTATATCTAAATTAGGGAAATGGACCCAAGCAATTAAATATGAATCGCTCCCATTTGCTTGCTTTCATTGCAAAAAATGGGGCCATTGGGCAAAATCTTGTCCCCTTAAGAAGGGTAAGAACAACAAGAATGATAGTAGTGTGAAGAAAAAATGGCAAACAAAAGAGAAAAAAAGAGACCCATCAGTAGAGTGTGGTCCAGATAAGGAAGTGATTGAGCTAGAAAAGGAGGTGAAGAAGGATGTGAATAGTAATAATGAAAAACCTGCTTGTGTTTGTTCTAATCATCAAATAGAAAGTCTATAGAAGATGAGCAAAGAATAGAGGTAAATAATAAAAATGGTCTAGAGGACTAGGAGGTTGGGTCAGTTAGTCAGGAGAAAGTAGAGGAAAGTACCAATGACGATGTGTCTGCATCATCTCATACAAAATCAAGTGAGGAAGACTTCAATGAAGCACAGGATTTTAACCTTTATGATCTTGAGCCTCTGTTGCTATTAACCAATGGAAGCCCAAAGCCTTTTCAATGCAAAACCCCACCACATAGTGCGGAAATGGAAGTCTTGGAAGGAAATCTTAGGATTCTTGGTATGAAAAAGGGGAAATCGAATAAGGAGGGACCCAATGGAGGTATCACAAGTAGAAGCAAGAATAAGAAAAAGGCAGATGTTGGAAGCCAAAACAAAAAGCAGGGGAGACCTTCTCTAAAACATTAGAGGGAAGAGGAAAGTTGGAAGAAGTGTGCTGATGGAACACAGAGTTCCATCGAGTCATCCCTATCCCTAGTTAAAGTATGAAAATAATTTCTTGGAATATAAGAGGGTTGAATACCCCTCGTAAGTAGGATGTATTACATAATATTATAAGATATCATAAACCGGATGTGTGTTGGAAAAAATGGTGTCTCAACCTTGCATTTATATGAGGTTACTATTTATAGCAAGTTTTCATTTGAGCACGAAATGGTGCGAAACTCTCCCTGAAGCTTCTGGTTGGCTAGATAAGCATTCCGGTAAAGTTGCGTCGCAAGTTCACAGCTAGTTTTGAAGATATTAAAGTTTTCATCTTGGAGGGGTGCAATAAAATGTTTAAACTTAATTTTGGGGGCTTTAGAGGCTCCGAAATGCCCTAAAAAGTGGTCGTAACCAGCGTAGCGGGTTATGAGGTGATAGAGAACTTCGCGAGCTTTCCGGCGCTTCAAACGGTTCATCAATCAGACACCCGGTTCTCAAGTTATGGCCTCCGGAAGTTTGTACTCCTGAAATAGGAAAAAATAATTTGTATCGGATACATAAATGAGCTATAAAAGGGAGCGACACATGTTGATGTGTGCTTTAACATGTCATAGGGCATCTAGAAGGGAGATAAGGTCGGCTACACCTTATTGGGTGGTTTTAGCCCATGGTTTTGTAATACCGATTGACAGTTTCTTGTATTGTATCTCCTATTTATGAGGTGTGTGAGATAGAGGTTGGGTGTAAGAGTCCTATGGCTATTGAGTTGCCTTTGAATCTCTGATTATTGGTACTCCTGCGAAGAGCTTGCTCTGCAAGTATGTTGCAATCTATTTTTGATTGCTGAATAAAATATTGAGCTGCTTTTGGAGGGTGGGGTTTTTCTCCGGAAAGGGTTTTCCCCACGTAAATCATTGTGTTGTGGTATGAATGCTATTATATCTATTTCTATTTTCTGTAACTGTTGTAATGATCTAAAAAAATTTTGCATTACCCTCCTCTCAAGGTTAGTGTAGGAAGTTGTTTCCGCTACTTAACTTCCTTACAAGTGGTATCAGAGCTTGATCACCTTTGGTTTCAATTGTGGGCAGTTGGGTTTTTTGAACTAATCCAGATTTGAGTGGGAGCTTGTGCAGAAGACACTTTTTGATCTTGTTACAGGAATATTCAGATGGCGAGTTCATCAGGGAGAATAGAGGTGGAGAAATTTAATGGAAGTAATTTTGAGATGTGGAAGCTAAAGATGGAAGATCTACTAATAGATCGAGATCTTTGGGATGTTGTTGATGCGAATGTCCAAAGTCCCTCAGATCCTACTGCGGCAGCTCAGTATGATGTTATGGATCGGAAAGCTAAGGGTCTAATCAGACTGTGCCTGGCAGACTCTGTTCTAATCAATGTCCATGAAGAAAACTCTGCAAAGAAGCTATGGACTAAGATTGGTGAGATGTATCAAGTGAAATCTTTATTAAATCAAATTTTCTTAAGAAAGAAATTGTATTCCTTGAAGATGGAAGAGGGTGGACGAATTGCAGACCACCTGGAAGCATTCAATATGTTGGTGGCTCAATTAATATCCGTCGGTGTTAAGATGGATGAGGAGGAGAAATGTCAGATCTTGCTTTGCTCTTTGCCTGATTCGTGGGATTCTCTTGTTATGGCTATCGGTAGTACTTCTGTTGTTTTGAAATCTGAAGACGTGGTGGGTGCCCTACTTGGTGAAGAGATACAAAGGAAGGTATCCATCAGTTCAAAGGAAGCCCTAACCGTTCGTGGAAGACCTAAGGAGAAAGGCAAAAAGAATTTGAAGCGTGACAAGTCCAAATCCAAAAGGAGATCGAAATCTCCTGGAAAGTCCAAAGTCATTTGCTGGAATTGCGGTAAACCGGGTCACATCCGTAAGGACTGCAAAGAAGAAAAGAAGAAAAAGAAAAAGAAAAAGTTTGATTCTGATTCTGAGTCCGACAAGGAAGATGGCGATGCATTTATTGCGGCTTTGGTGACTCATGCAGGTAATGATGCCTGGCTAATTGACTCAGGTGCATCTTTTCATATGACTTCCAATAGAAATTGGTTTTCTGAATATGAAGGATTTAATGGAGGTAAGGTGTACTTGGGTGATGATTCACCCCTAGACATTGTTGGTCGAGGTAAAGTTAGAATCAGGTTTTTTGATGGTAGAATAAAAAGGATTAATGGTGTGCTACATATCCCTGGATTAAAATGAAACCTGTTATCTGTGAGCAAACTAAAAGATGCAGGTGTGCAGGTAGTCTTTTCTGAAACAGGATGTAAGATGATTAAGGGTGCTATGGTAGTTGCTAGAGGTGTCAGGTTTGGCACTTTGTATAAGCTTGAAGCATACACTATTGAGTGTAATAGCACTTTTGTAAAAGTAAATCTGTGGATACTTCACTGGAAGATTTGAAGGTTTCACCTTCAGCAGATGGAAATGGTTTTTGGGTACCTAAGGGTGCTCTTTCATCTGAAGCAAAGTTACCTGCAGAGAAGACTATGTTATGGCACCAGAGACTTGGCCACATTGGAGAAAAGGGTCTAAGGACCTTGAAAAATAAAAACCTTGTTGAAGGTTTGAATGATTGTAATCTTGACTTTGATTTCTGTGAGCATTTCATTTATGGAAAACAAAACCGCGTTCAGTTTTACTCGAGTTCTCATAAAACTTGTGGTGTTTTGGATCTTATCCATTCTGATGTGTTTGGTCCAGTAGATGTCTCTTCGATTGGAAAATCCACATATTATGTTTCATTTATTGATGATTTTAGTAGAAGGACATGGGTATATTTTCTAAAGAGTAAATCTGAAGTTTTTAGTCATTTTAAAGAATTTAAAGCAATAGTTGAGTTGCAGACTGGAAAGAAAATAAAATGTTTGAGAACTGATAATGGCGGTGAGTTTTGCTCTAATGATTTTGATAGATTCTGTATAGACTGTGGAATTAATAGGCAGAAGACAACTCCGTATTCTCCACAGCAGAATGGAGTTGCAGAAAGAATGAATAGGACACTGATGGAGAAGGCTAGGAGTATGTTGAGTGGTGCTGGTCTCGAACAAAAGTTTTGGGCTGAAGCTGTTGCCACTGCTTGCTACCTAATTAACAGGTCTCCTACATCAGCTCTTGTTGATAAAACGCCTATCAAAGCATGGTCAGGTCACAAGCCTTCATTGAGACATCTTAGAGTTTTTGGTTGCGAGGCATATGCACATGTGCCAAAGGAAAAGCGAACAAAGTTGGAGAACAAGGCTGTGAAATGTATCTTCATCAGGTATAGTTATGGTGTGAAAGGATACAAGCTTTGGGACCCTGTTGCATAAAAGGTAATTCACAGTAGAAGTGTTATTTTTAGAGAAATTAAGTCTCCTTCTATTACATTGCAACCAGAATAGACTAAAAAAGAAAATGTGATTCAACTTCCTTCTACACCTGAAAGAGTTGAATCGAGACTCCTAGATAGGCAAGAATTTGAGGAGAGCTCGTCTAGCTCTGAATCTTCAGAAGAGGAGGAAGAACCTCCAACTCAGCTTGTTTGAAGGTCTACAAGACATAGACAACCACCTAAAAGGTATTCACCTGATGATTGGAGATGTATTTTTGCTTTGAATACTAGTGTGGATGAACCGAAATCTGTAGAAGAGGCATTAGGTATGAATGATGCAGAATCTTGGAAGATTGCTATGGAGGAAGAAATGGCAGCTTTGAAAAAGAATGATACATGGGATCTTGTACCATTGCCTGAAGGACGAAAACCTATTGGTTGTAAATGGGTGTCCAAGAAAAAGATTGGTTCAGATGGAAGCATTGAAAAGTATAAAGCAAGGTTAGTTGCAAAAGGCTACTCTCAGGTTGAGGGTGTTGATTACGGTGAGATATTTTCTCCTATTGCAAAAATGACATCCATTAGATTTTTGCTTTCTATTGCTACTGCTTATGACTTAGAGGTTGAGCAAATGGATGTGAAAACTTCTTTCCTTCATGGTGATTTTGAGGAAGATATTTATATGACATAGCCGGAGCACTATGTGGTGAAAGGCAAAAGTAATTTGGTCTGTAAATTGAAGAAATCTTTGTATGGCCTCAAACAAAGTCCTAGGATGTGGTACCAGAAATTTGATACATATGTGTTGAGTTTGGGATTTGAACGTTCTAAATCAGATCACTGTGTTTATTATAAATCAGATGGTGATCATTTCTTATTCATTGCATTGTATGTTGATGATATGTTATTCATTGGTAAAGGGAAAGGTATGATTTCAGAACTGAAGTCTCAGCTCACTGCTAAATTTGAAATGAAAGATCTTGGTGCAGCAAAGCACATTCTTGGGATGGAAATTAGAAGAGATAGGGTGAACAGAAAGTTATGGCTAGGCCAGAGTAAGTATGTGAATTCAGTGTTACAGAGGTTCAACATGCAGAATTGTAGACCATTGAGTGTTCCTTTTATAGTTGGAATGAAACTATCTGTTTCAGATTGTCCTACATCCCCATTGGAGATGGAAGACATGAGCAGAGTGTCTTACCAGAGTGCGGTTGGAAGCTTGATGTATGCTATAGTCTATACTAGACCAGACATTGCCCAAGCAGTGGGAGTACTTTCTAGATATATGTCTAATCCTCGTAGAGTTCATTGGGATGCAGTCAAAAGAGTTTTCATATATTTGAAGGGTACTTCAGAGTATTCTTTGTGTTATCATGGTAATTTAGTTGGAAACATGACTTCCCTTGATATCCATGGTTATGTGGATTCAGATTGGGCAGGTGATATTGATAGCAGAAGATCCACCAGTGCTTATGTGTTTACTTTGTTTGGTGGTGCAATTAGTTGAATGAGTAAGCGATAGGCTGTGGTTGCTTTATCCACTACTGAAGTAGAGTATATGGTAGCTACTCATGCTTGTAAAGAGGCCATTTGGCTTAAGAGACTGTGTTCAGATATTGGAATAAAATAAGGTACAGTGACAGTTTACTGTGATAGTCAGAGTGCAATTAGCCTAGCTAAGAACCCGACATTTCATGCCCGGACCAAACATATTGATGTTCAGTATCATTTTGTTAGAGATATGGTCGAAGATGGTAGGGTGAAGCTGGTTAAGGTGGAAACTTTGATGAATGTTGCAGATGCTTTAACTAAGGCTATGAGCACAGAGAAGTTCAGATGGTGTTCAGAGTCTATGGGCCCTATGGCCCCTAGCAATTGATTCATTGTGTTGACATTCCCTTCCGCTCCTGCAAGGTGTTCGACAAGTGGGAGATTTGTTGGAAAAAATGGTGTCTCAACTTTGCATTTATATGAGGTTACTATTTATAGCAAGTTTTCATTTGAGCACGAAATGGTGCGAAACTCTCCCTGAAGCTTCTGGTTGGCTAGATAAGCATTCCGGTAAAGTTGCGTCGCAAGGTCACAGCTAGTTTTGAAGATATTAAAGTTTTCGTCTTGGAGGGGTGCAATAAAATGTTTAAACTTAATTTTGGGGGATTTAGAGGCTCTGAAATGCCCTGAAAAGTGGCCGTAACTAGTGTAGTAGGTTACAAGGTGATAGAGCACTTCGCGAGCTTTCCGGCGCTTCAAACGGTTCGTCAATCGGACACCCAGTTCTCAAGTTATGGCCTCTGGAAGTTTGTACTCCTGAAATAGGAAAAAATAATTTGTATCGGATACATAAATGAGCTATAAAAGGGAGAAACACGTGTTGATGTGTGCTTTAACATGTCATAGGGCATCTAGAAGGGAGATAAGGTCGGCTACACCTTATTGGGTGGTTTTAGCCCATGGTTTTGTAATACCGATTGACGGTTTCTTGTATTGTATCTCCTATTTATGAGGTGTGTGAGATAGAGGTTGGGTGTAAGAGTCCTATGGCTATTGAGTTGCCTCTGAATCTCTGATTAGTGGTACTCCTGCGAAGAGCTTGCTCTGCAAGTATGTTGTAATCTATTTTTGATTGCTGAATAAAATATTGAGCTGCTTTTGGAGGGTGGAGTTTTTCTCCAGAAAGGGTTTTCCCCACGTAAATCATTGTGTTGTGGTATGAATGCTATTATATCTATTTCTATTTTCTGTAACTATTGTAATGATCTGAAAAAGTTTTGCATTACCCTCCTCTCAAGGTTAGTGTAGGAAGTTGTTTCTGCTACTTAACTTCCTTACAATGTGGTCCTTGTTTAGGAAACTAAGATGTGTAAGGATAAAGTGGATAAGAATTAGAATATTTAAAAATAATGGAGTTATAGGATCTAGTTCGGAGAGAGCCTCTGGAGGAACAATGATCTTTTGGAGCCAAAAAACTATTAAAGATAAGGAAATTGTTTCTGAATTTAATAGGAACTCTGTGCAGCTTGAGCATATCAAGGATAACTATGTTTGGGTTTTAACCAATGTCTATGCACCTAATACCAAAATTGGGAGAGCTAAATATTTGAGAAGCCTTGTTGAAGACAGACTTAACTTTGCTAATGAAAGCTGGATAATAATGGGAAATTTCAATACTCTGCTAAAAGAGGAAGAGAAGATGGGAGGCCTTCCCTTGCAGCTTGATGGTAAACAAGATCTTATGGATTTCATTAATGATCAAGCTCTTATGGATGTGGATCTCCAAGGAATTAACTATACCTGGACTAATAGAAGAACTGGAGTTGATCTTATTCAAGTTAAGTTAGACATAACCTTAATTTCTCCTAAGTGTTTATTAAAGTATAGTTGTTCTTTGGCATCTGTTATCAAGATTAGTTTTGATCATTACCCTATTTCTTTCACTACCAATTATTTTTCTGCTAAGAGAAATTTCCCTTTTAGATTTGAAAAAGTGTGGTTATCTCATCCTTCTCTGGAAGCTTGTGTTGCAGATTGGTGGAGTTCTGAGGTTGAGGGAACAGCTCTTTTTAGAATTGCTAAAAACCTCAATATTATAAAGGCTAAAATCAAAATTTGGAACAAAGAGATCTTTGGGGATATCTTCAAGAGTAAAATTCAAATTAAAACTAAAATAAAAGAAGTTCAAGATAAAATCCAAGCAGATGGGCTTTCTAAAGAGTTGAGGTCTATGGAAAATGGTCTGTTGTCTAAATACCACACCATTATTTCTAATGAAGAGACTTTTTGGAGACAAAGATCAAGAGCTTTGTACTTGAAGGAAGGTGATAAAAATACCCAGTTTTTGTCACTTAACTTCTCTCAAGCACAGGGCAGTTAACAGCATATCCAGGTTATCTTGTAATAGAGGGATTTTAACAGAGGATAATGATATAAGAAAGGAAGCTCTGGACTATTTTAGCACCCTTCTGGGAGAAGTGGATAACCTAGATGCTAGTAACCAAAACCTCATGTTGCAAGCTATTCCTTCTACCTTGACTGAGGAAGACAATAAACATTTGTCCCAAATTCCTTCTAGTTAAGAAATCAAAAAGGCGGTGTTCTCTTTTCAGGGAGATAAGTCTCCTGGACCAGATGGTTTCTCTATGTTCTTTTTCCAATCCTTTTGGCATATTGTGGAGACTGATATCTGTAAAGGAGTTAAAGAATTCTTTGGTTCTAGAAGGCTTCTAAAAGAACTGAATGCGACCTTCATTGTCCTAATTCCGAAGATCTCTGGAGCTGATTCTCTTAATAAGTTTAGACCAATTAGTCTTTGCAACTCTGTTTACAAGATTTTGTCTAAGGTTCTTACCTCTAGACTGTTGGATATTCTTCCCGGAATTATCTCTACCTAGCAAAATGGTTTGTCCCCGGTAGATAGATTCAGGATTCCATTATTTCAGTTCATGAAAATATTCATTCTCTAATGACGGCTAATAATCAGGGTTTTTTTCTTAAGTTAGATATGGCTAAAGCTTATGATAGAGTGAATTGGCAGTTTCTCTTAAGGATTATGAAATCCTTTGGATTTGGAGAAAAAGTTATCTAGCTTTGCTCTCAATTGATGGAAACTTCCTCTTATGATGTTATTGTCAATGGATCCCCTTCAAGTTTCTTCAAAATATCTAGAGGTCTTAGACAGGGGGATCCCATCTCCCCAATCTTGTTTACTATTTTAGCTGAAAGTTTGGGTAGATTTATTTTTTTAAATGTGGAAGAAGGCAATCTCAAAGGTCTGAAAACTTCTTCCTGCAATTTTACTTGTACTCATGAATAGTTTGTTGATGATTCTATCACTATGGGGGAAGCTACCATTAGGGAAGCTAAAAATATGAAGAATGTTATGAATATTTATGAATCTGCTTCTAGTCAAAAAATTAATTGGGATAAGAGCTCTTTGTTCTTTATCAATACCCCTATTCAAAGACAATTAAGGATTGAAAGAATTCTTGGTTGTAAAATAGCTGAGCTTCCCTCTACTTATTTGGGGCTTCCCCTTTGTATTAAGCCTGCGGATAATTTTTGGATTAAGTTGGTTGATAGATTCAACTCCAAATTGGTAGGTTGGAAAGGGGCGGTCCTTAGTCAAGTGGGCAAGGTTACGTTGCTCAAAGCCACTCTCCAAAACTTGCCTGTTTATGCCCTCAGTTTGTTTAAAATCCCTAGAAAGTTTGTGGAAGCAATTGAAAGAATCCAAAAAAAGTTTCTTTGGTCAGGAGTGGAAGTCAAGAATAGAATTCCCCTTATTGTCTAGAATAAAATCTGCTCTCCTAAGGCCTCTGGGGGGGTTGGGTTTAAGGAATATAAGCTCTATGAATAATGCCTTATTAGCTAAACAAATTTGGAGAATGAAAGGGGAGGAAAGAGAGTGGAATTTAATCTAGAGAAATAAATATCTTCACATGCAACCTTCTGAGGAATAAATTTTAGATAAATCTTTTATTGTTGAAGGTTCTGCAATATGGAATGCAGTTCAATCGGCCAAAAGTTGGGCTGTAGCTGGAAGAATGTGGAATCTAGGAAATGGTAGAAGTATAAGATTTTGGGAAGACAAATAGATTATGGATAAACCCCTAGAGGAAATTCCAATCCTTTATGATTGGAAAGATTGGTTCAAAAATAGGTATAGGGGTTTGGTCAGAAATTACTGGAGAAATGGGAAATGGATTGATTTTAGCCAGCAGTGTCCGGGGTTAAAATTTCTTGAGATTGTGCTTTCTTCTAAAATTCTAGGAGTCAACAAAGAGGATAGGTTGATGTGGAGGGAAACCACAGATGGGAAGTATTTTGTGTCCTCGGCTGTGGTTATCCAAAATAAAGTTGTGGAAGAAATTCCTATTTGGGCTAAAGTTTGGAATAAGAAGTTAGTTCTTAAAGTTAATATCTTTTTTTGGATCTTTTTTCAAAACAAGGTATTAACTCTGGACAACCTTCAAAAGAGAGGATTTGTTTTTCCTAATAGGTGTTCTCTTTGTTGCAGGGAAGAAGAGTCTACTTTCCATATTCTCCATTAGTGTACCTTCAGCCAAGAAATTTGGAAAATTATTTTAAGTAGGTGGAAGCTGAGCTGGGTTTTTCCGAACTCTCTTGGGGAATCTTGGCAGCAATGGCACTGCCCTAATTCCAACCCAAAGATTGTGGAGCTTTGGAAACTTACCTTCCCTAATGTTATCTAGAATATCTAGAAAGGGCACAACAACAGGATTTTTAGGGATAAAAGTGCCAACCCTGAAGTGGTGGTGGATAAAATTTATAGGAGTATCTTTGAATGCATCAATGGTATTGATAATGGACCAGTTGCTAAAGAAGACTTCAATGACAGGTGGAACCTCTCCACTACCAAATCTAGTAAGGAGAAGGGCAGAGAAGATCTTGCTTGGTGTTTTCCACCTCAGGGATGGATAAAGGCCAACTTTGATGGGACTTCTAAGGGGAATTCGGGTAAAATTGGTTATGGGGGCATTGTCAGGAATTTTGTTGGAAGTTGCCTAGTGGTGGTTGCTAGTCCTTTGGGGAGTCAAACCAGTCATTTTGTTGAGGTCTCAGCTACACTGAATACTCTAATTATTGCTAAGAACCTAAATCATGATAAATTATGGCTTGAGGGAGACTCACTTAATATAATTAAGTGTTTGAAGGGGGAAACCGAGCCATCATGGTCCATTGAAAACATTATTTTGAAAGCTAGGGAAATTATTGCTAGTTTTAAAGAAATAATAATAGGTCATGCCTTTAGAGAGGAAAATATGGTGGTGGATTGTCTGGCAAACCTAGGTGTTAAACTCCGAATCTCAAACAATTTGGCACGAGGAAGACATTAATATGAGTATTAAAGAGCTCCTCGGAAAGGATAGATTTACGGGGAAAGAAGGACTGCATAATCATGATAGTTGATATGAGTAATATATGCATTGACAGAAAGGTAATGATTACTTGGCAAAGTGGCACAATACCAATCAAATATAATATCACTTCTCACACTTTGTGGGTCATCTTTTTCAAAATCTCGAGAGACAATGGGAAGAAAGTTTTGAGTTTGCAGAAGAAAAGAGGTGAAAGTCTAAAATTGAAAATGGGAGGTGATTTAAGGAGGGAGGAACTAGACAACATGTCCAGATGGAAGGATACGCTAAAATTTTGGGCAAAGCTGGGAAAAGGATCCCTAACAAGTTTCATGGAGAAGCTAGTTGATTATGACAAAGGTAGAGTTAATCTCACAGTCACCAAAATTTATGAAAATTGGAGTAATGGGTCCTTTAAAATCTATGGTGTGAGGTTCAAATTGGACGTGGGCCTCATCGCAACTATGATAGGTATGCCCCACTCAAGGCTCAATTTTTTTAGAGATCTTAAAGTTTCCAATAATATGGTAAATCTTTTCCCACGTAAGCAAAAGGTGAGGGCTAAAATCAGAAAAGCCACAGGGGGTTATTATGAAGCCTCTAATATCAACAAAATCTGGGGCTAGGTTTTGAATGCCATAATGGAATACATAACTATTGAGGGCTGCTTTTCCCGGGCCCACACTTATCACTTTGTGTTATTAAACCACTTCAGGCTGTTGGAAATATGGATGGAGTAACTGAGAGGGGAGGGGTGAATCAGTTACCACAAAAATAAATCCACAAGTCCCTTAGATGTCTTAAATATAAACTGCTGAAACTCGGTAAATTAACTTATCATTGTTCATTAAACATTAACATGCATAAAACAAATAACATGAACACAAGTAACACCAGATATAACGTGGAAACCCAATTTTGGGAAAACCACCAATGTAACTAGTTACTGATTTTCACTCTTCTGAAGTGAGCCCTGTTAGGAGCCAACCCTGTTAAAGGTTACAGAACACACTGTTAGGTGTGACCTTGTTAGAGGATTTAATCACCCTGCTAGGAGTGGCCTTGTGAAAGGTCTTAAGAACAATTCAATCGAATTGTCACCTTGTCAGAGGATTTACAAAAATGGTTGTTAGAACAACTCTGTTAAGAGATTTCGGTATCACTGCTACAATGGTTAGAAAGCAACAATGAAGTGATCTGAATTAAATACAACTTATCTTGCTGATACAGATCTCTGTTCTGTGCCAATAGATCCTTACTGATCACATATATCTTTTCTGCACCTCAAGGATATCACTGATCCTTCATCAGAATTTGCACATTTCTGCTCCTTCACATTTCCATACTTCTCACACTTCCTCACACTTTGAAATCGCAACTTGATCTCTCATATATACCATTCAGGTTACCAAGTCGGCCCAATTACAAGTTACAATAAATATTACATAGGTCGGCTACATATACAAGTTTCAATAAATATTGCTTCGGTTGGCTGCATAAACATTTCACTGATGCTCGGTGAACACTGCTGATTCTTCGGTAACCGACTGAACTCGGTAAGTACTGCGAACTCGGTAAAGACTGACTTTCCTTCACATATTCTTCGAAGACCGACTGAACTCGGTAAAGACTGCGAACTCGGTATAGCATTCTGGAGTGCTAGGTAGACTCTGTAACTTGCTTCCCTTACCGTCTGAACTCGGTAGACTCTGTCTAACTGCCTTGCCAAACATTCTGAGCTCGGTAGACTGATATGACATTTGTGTAACATCAAAGACAATACACAATTAAATAATTGTATCCAACAATCTCCCTCTTTGGCATTGATGGCAACACAACATGTCATAGCAGAATGAAATTTGAAAACAGGTCTTTTCTTTTATGACAGCAACATGCCAACATAACTTTCCCTTTGGATAGAGAACACTCCTTCTTTCAATAATCTCCCTCTGTGAAGTAACTTCATCTTTGGACGGTAAAACTCTTCCTCTTTATCAAACAACTCTCCCTCTTTATCTTAATGAACTTTCTTTCAAATTTTAGTAGGATATGACAGTAAAACTCTCCCTCTTTGACAACACATGCCAAAGATAATAAGACTTCATCTGAGTTATAATGTACCTTTTGTACTGATTCATATGCAATATTTTCTTGATTATACTGCATCAACTAGTAGATTTTTCACTTAGGATGAGTTGATGCATCACTAAAACTTTTCTTTAGTGAATTTTAGATAGGGGAGTGACCCCTAACTTACCTCTTAGATACAAGAATGCATCCTTAGCCAATGGTTTTGTGAATATGTCAGCAATTTGTTCCTTTGTGTGAATATATTCCAATCTGATCTCCTTGTCCTGCACCAATTCTCAGACAAAATGATATTTTATTGCAATGTACTTGGTTTTGGGATGCATCACTGGATTCTTGGACATGTCAATTGCACTTGTATTATCACAGAACATAACAATTGGTTCTTTGATTTCCATTTTCATGCCTGGCAATAGCTGTTTAAACCAAACAACATTTGAACAATTTACTGCTGCAGCAACATATTCTGTCTCTGCTGTAGATTGGGATATACAGTTCTGCTTTTTGCTTGTCCAGGAAACCAATCTCTTTCCTAGAAAGAATGCTCCTCCGCTTGTACTTTTTCTGTCATCAATGTTTCCTGCCCAATCAGCATCAGTAAATACTTTCAAATCAAAATTTCCTCCAAATTTGTACCATAATCCATACTCTTCAATTCCTTTCAAATATCTCATTATTCTTTTGATTGCCGTCATGTGACTTTCTCTTGGTTTTGCTGAGAATCTTGCAACAATACCAACTGCAAGAGCAATATCTGGCCTAGTATGAACAACATACTGCAGCTTTCCAATCATAGATCTATACAGTGTTTGATCTACTTCTTGTGATTCATCTTCCTTGGTAAGCTTCAATCCAGTACACATAGGAGTTCCAACTAGTTTACAATCTTCCATACCAAACTTTTTCAGTATCTCTTTGATGTATTTTGATTGTGTAATGTAGATACCATTTTTGTTCTATTGAATTTGAAGACCAACAAAGAATTTGATCTCACCAAACATAGACATTTCAAATTCCTTATTCATTTGTACTGAAAATTCTTTGCAAAGATCATCATTTCCTGTGAAAATAGTATCATCTACAAAAAGAATGAAGAACTTTTCTTCAGTATAACTTTTAGTTCCTATGGGTCCACATAAATCAGTATGCACAATTTCTAATATATCTTCAGATTGATAGTTTTTGCTTTTGAAACTAGTCTTTCCCATCTTTCCAATTTGACAATTCTTACATAGACCGACCTCAGGTTTCTTTATATCTGGAATACCTCTTACTTTTCTGAATTTACTTATTTTCACTAGGTTATCAAAATTTACATGACATAACCTTTTGTGCCATAACCAACTTTCTTCAACTTGAGCAATAAAACATGAATTTTCACTTGTTTCAAGTCGAAACAAATTACCTTTTGTTTGAGTGCCTGATCCAATCAGCTTTCCTTGATTATTTAGCAGTTTGGCCTTTCCATGCATGAATTCCACCTTGAGTCCACTATTAAGTAGCTGTGCCACACTCATCAAGTTGTGATTGAGACCTTCAACCTAGTAGGCATCATCAAATACAAGTTCTTTGGTTATAGGGATTCTACCTCTTCCTTTTATGTAGCAAGGTTCATTATTACCAAACCTTACACTACCTCCATCATAGTCTATAAAATGTTCAAACTTGGTTTTATCACCAGCCATATGATGAGAGCAACCACTGTCTATGATCCAAATATCATTTTTGCTTATATGAGAAATAAGTGCCATCTTATCTTCCTCATCATTATCAGAATCATCTCTTACAGCAATATAAACAATTTCATCTTCACTATTATCAGAATCCTTAGCCATAAAGCATGTTTTCTTACCTTTGAATGATTTGTAGTCCTTTTTGCCATTCCATTTGTGATCTTTCTTCTCATCTTTGCTCTGCTTGTTTGGGCATCTAGCAGCAATATGACCGACTTCATCACATGAAAAATAGATTAGAGGAACTTTGCTTCTGTATTTTCCTCTGCCTTTGGAATATTTCCTTGCTAGAAGAGCTTCAATTATTTCAAGATCACTGTCTGAACTTGGTTCTGATTCATCTTCACTTTCTGACCGAGATTCCTTTTTCTTTTTGCCTTTCTCCTTGAGTGAAACCTTAGCCTCAAATGCTGATTCCATGTTTTTGGAAGCTAGAACATAGTTGTCATAGTTGTCTAACTCAAATGCAGTTAATCTTCCAACTATGGCCTCTAAATTTATCTTATGATTTGCTTCACATCTTCTTTCCTGAATTGCAGAAACTCTGATTGCATAAATGGGTAGTAATGTTCTGAGAACTTTGCTTATGACTGTTTCCTCTGAGATATCACCTCCAGAAGCTTTGATTGCACTGACACTGGCTTTGACTCTTTCAACATATTTTGCAATATTTTCATCCTCACTCATTTTTAATTGATCAAACTGTCCTCTCAAGCTTTCTGCTTTGGCTCTTCTCACATTGTCATCACCACCATAGATATCTTTCAGCTTGTTCCACATTTCAAATGCACTTTTGCAGTCTTTGACATCATCAAACTCTTCATAGCTTAGGGCAGATGCAATGTCTATCATCATGGTGTTATGAGTCTTCTTTGCAGCAATATCAGCAACAGTTAGTGTACCAGTGGGTGTCACATATTCTATGTCAAGATGTGTCAATCCTGTATCTCCAATGGAAGCCAAATGGAGTCTCATGAGACCTTGCCATGCTGAAAAGTTATTTCTGTTTAGCCTTGGAATTTCCCTCTTGTAAGACATCTTGATCTTTAGCTTAGATCCTTGAAATCCTTCCTACAAGCACCGAAAGCTCTGATACCAATTGTTGGAAATATGGATGGAGTAACTAAGAGGGGAGGGGTGAATCAGTTACCACAAAAATAAATCCACAAGTCCCTTAGATGTCTTAAATATAAACTGCTGAAACTCGGTAAATTAACTTATCATTGCTCATTAAACATTAACATGCATAAAACAAATAACATGAACACAAGTAACACCAGATATAATGTGGAAACCCAATTTTGGGAAAACCACCAATGTAACTAGTTACTGATTTTCACTCTTCTGAAGTGAGCCCTGTTAGGAGCCAACCCTGTTAAAGGTTACAGAACACACTGTTAGGTGTGACCCTATTAGAGGATTTAATCACCCTGCTAGGAGTGGCCTTGTGAAAGGTCTTAAGAACAATTCAACCGAATTGTCACCTTGTCAGAGGATTTACAAAAATGGTTGTTAGACCAACTCTGTTAAGAGATTTTGGTATCACTGCTACAATGGTTAGAAAGCAACAATGAAGTGATCTGAATTAAATACAACTTATCTTGCTGATACAGATCTCTGTTCTGCGCCAATAGATCCTTACTGATCACATATATCTTTTCTGCACCTCAAGGATATCACTGATCCTTCATCAGAATTCGCACATTTCTGCTCCTTCACATTTCCATACTTCTCACACTTCCTCACACTTCGAAATCGCAACTTGATCTCTCATATATACCATTCAGGTTACCAAGTCGGCCCAATTACAAGTTACAATAAATATTACATAGGTCGGCTACATATACAAGTTTCAATAAATATTGCTTCGGTCGGCTGCATAAACATTTCACTGATGCTCGGTGAACACTGTTGATTCTTCGGTAACCGACTGAACTCAGTAAGTACTGCGAACTCGGTAAAGATTGACTTTCCTTCACATATTCTTCGAAGACCGACTGAACTCGGTAAAGACTGCGAACTCGGTATAGCATTCTGGAGTGCTAGGTAGACTCTGTAACTTGCTTCCCTTACCGTCTGAACTCGGTAGACTCTGTCTAACTGCCTTGCCAAACATTCTGAGCTCGGTAGACTGATATGACATTTGTGTAACATCAAAGACAATACACAATTAAACAATTGTATCCAACACAAGCATGAGAAAAGGGTCTCCCTATCCTACTATCTCTTCAGGTCCCTTTCTAGGTCACTCAATAAACATAGCAAGAATCCCTCGAATCTGTTGCTCCATTGTGGTCTCCTGTTGCTCATTTATGAGCACTGTAAAATCCTTGCCATGCAGAAAAATAAGAGGTTATCCACTTCTCTAGGGAAAGGCAAGAGAAAGCTGGAGGAAGGAGAACCCAGCAAGGAGGAGGCTACTAGAAGAAAAAAGCAAGAGTGCGACTGGGATGAAAGCCCATGATAAAAAGAATGAAATAGAGGAGACTGGAAAAGAGGGCAATGAAATGGAGACAGATGATTCAGAGGGTGAGGACAGTTGGAAAGAGGAGGATGTGGGTGCAGAGGATGAAGAAGGTGATAACGAGTCCGATAATGATAGCCCAATTCACAGTGCTAGCTTAGGCAACGACAACCAACCTATGGTGGATTTGGATGATAAGGATAATGAGAAAAAATATTTGAATTCTGAGAGGGAGAAGAACAAGGAAGCCGAGAAGGATATGGCTAAGGATAGTTTGAGCGAGGATAAGGAAAGCGTCGGAGAAGGGTTATTCCTAGATAACCTTAAAAAACTCACTAAGGCTAGATTGGGTTATGATAGATGGACATATGAACTATTGAAGAACTTGGAAAAAAATGGGAAATAGATGGATGAGAAAATGAAGGAAGATGACAGGAATCAGAAGCAATGGAAGCAGGGAATGGAGGAAAAAGTTAAAAAAATGGCAGCTCAAATTGACCAACTGGAAGAAGGGAAAGTGGCAACGAAAAACTTGTTGGGAATTATCTCGAACATCCTATCTGCGGTTACAAACAACCTAGAGGATATTTCAAAGGTCCTCGATAACTCCAACTCTCCCAAACCAATGGTGGACCTCGACATGGATGAAGATGCAATCGAGATTGGAAGTGGGGAAGCTACACCTGGTGGAGCAGCAAAGAGAACTAGAGCAAGTGTTAAGAAAGTTGTTGCTGCTTCTGCTAAGGATATCCCTAATCTTAGGGATACTATCAAAGACCTATATGGGATTAGCAGTAACTTGGCTAATGCCCTAAAAAATATAAATTAGTTCCTTTTGTCGGGTCTAGCTAGTTTTTTGTTGGTTTTTTGGGGCTTTTAGCTAGTTTTTTCTAGTTATTTTGTTGGTAATCCTTATGTTTGTTCCTCTTGGTTTCTTAATGCTTTTATCTTGTAAGGTCCTTTTGTAAAGGGTTTCGGGGACCCTTCAAAACTTTCTTTTACTTTAATAAAAAACAACAACTAATATCATCATTTGAGCAACCAAAGGACCTACAAACTTGATAGTACACCATTCACAAAACATTAACACTATATCAAAGTGCACACACCATACTCTTCACAATCAAAAGCAAAAAATTCTTCCACTAGGGAATTAAATACTCTTTCCTACATATTGAAACTTTTGCTACACTGATCTTTTAGAAACTTCTCATGTAAGCATAATATCTTCACCAAGAACTTCACCAAGAAATATGACAACGTCTGAACACTCAATTTTGGACCATAAATACCAATGAACATTTGATACAACATATTGTAACATCAATGACAACACAACCTCAATTAAGACACCAATCAAACACAACAACACCAAGCAACACATATTGGCATCATACATCTCTTATCATCTTCCACAACAAATCTAACTAAGGTACCAATCAAACTCAATAGCAAAACTAAACAAAACATCTTGAAATCATACATCTTTGATCATTTTTCACAACAAACTCAACTGAGGCACACACCCTTAATCATTAGTACAAAATAGAGAAACCTTCATATACTTGCATGGCAACATAATGACAGCTCACTTGTCACCAACTATCACTAATAGTATTTTACACATCATAAGACAATATTTGGACCTGACCACATCCAAACCAATAAGTTTTCCATCAATGACAACATAACTCAGATTTCCAAAAATTCCCTCTCTTGTAGGTCGTCCTTGGTGAGTTGTCACTCAGTTGTTTAGCTTTCCACTATTACCTCCATGCTTGTGCAATTGTGAGGTCTTTCTTTTTACCATTCCTTTCATGTTATTTTGTTACATGTGACACTTTTGTGTACTTTATAGTGCAAGTACCACATGTTATATTGTGTCTTTGGTGTTTTGGTTGTGTTTAAAAAAATATAATTTGTTAAGTTTTGCCTTGGTCCTATGAATGGGGATTTACATCTAGTATTATATCCCATGTTATAGTATTTGGATCTCTGGTTAATGTTGTTTTTATGTTGTTGTAGTGTGCTTGTTATGTGTGTTTTCAAGTGCTTGTTGTGGCAAGGTAGTTGTGGTACATATTGCCTCATGTGCCTTAGCATGGAATTTTAGGGGGTTTGAGTTTTCCAACCCCTACTCTATGTTTGTGGCAAGAGATACTTACTAGGCCTTGCCTTACTCAATGGGACTGGATTATTGACCTTGGTTGAGAGCATTCTAAGGATGAGAGTGATCACTCCCCTAGGTCTTGAGTTGTGGGTAAACATGTTAAGGCCTTAGCGTGTTTGTGGGTTCTAAGTAGCATGTGTGTTGCCTAAATTGCCCTTGCTATAGTTTTCTTGACTCGTGCTTGTTGGAATGTTAGTTAGACCTTAAGGTTGCTGGAAAGTTTCTATTTATATGCATTCTCTTCTTGTGTTTTACCTCCTTATTTAATATGATTGTTTTAAATTCACCCTATGTGGTCCTGAGTGCTTTTGTAGCTCATAAGTGATTATTGCATGATTTTATGTGATTAATGTATGTGTATGTAAAAGAATGATGCATTCAGATGAAATCATGTTTATGTGTTTTATTGTAGTAATGGTATATTTACCCCTTTTGAATAATAATGAAAGTGTTTAATATAGAGCATTGTGCCTTGAACCTCATTCAATATACATAGTTATGTTGTGTGATGAAATCTATATTGTCTTTTGGAATTTTTGAATTATTAACTCATGTGAATTGATCATATATATGTGTGTAATAAAAAAGCTTGATTAGAACAAACCTTTGACTAAAAGACCTAAGTCCCTGAATTGCATTCACAACCTTTGAATCACATGTGAACTTTGATACAGTATCAATCTACATCTTGGAGAGAAACTAAGTAATAAAATTATATGTATGGTAATAGTAATTTCACTATAGGAACATCTTGTTGGTGAGACTTGTAGTCTCTAATTGTATTAATATTGCTAGAAGATTTTATAAATGTAAAATTACTACATTCTTATTAGAAATTTAAAATATTATATGCATGTTGAAGTGGATATGTGTATACCCTTGTCTTGAGTTAAACATCCGGTTTTCTTGTTTTAGCAAAATTTATTTACACTATGTATGCCAATTGACTAAAATACAGTGAATTGCACAGTCATGGAAACATTGAGTAGAGAATTATTCCCCTAACTAGAACCCTGATGTGCATTCTTTTTTAATGAATCCTTGGTTAAGTGAGTAAATGCTTGATGTTAGTGTGCTAGAATGTTGGGTCGTGACATAAGATCTTGACAAAAACTCTTGTGATACATGTCATTGGTTAGTGAAATTATTTATAAAGTTAGTAAAAATATTATAGTCAATGTTATTGTTGTTAATTTTTCCACTTCAGGTCCAAAAAAATGGCTCATTATACCATCATTTGTCTTCTTGTTAAAATGTGATTAAATTGTTGGAAGAGGTAAATTTATATCAAATGCCTTTGATTGCATTGTCAAAACAATTAATAAAGGAATAATGTCTTTATTAAGTTCCTAAAAAAGGGTTCATAGGCATGTCCGTCATGTGATTTAGGTCAAACATGTAATGCATGGTTTGGAGGGAAATAAAGTTTTTTTTTTAAAAACAAACAAACTCTTTCCATATACTCTTTCCACATACTCTTTCCATCGCATTCTTGGTTTATTGAGTCTTAATTCCAAATGACTTAGCTTGAGTCTGTGAAATTAGAAGTTGTAAGTTTTAAGGACAAAGCCCTAGTTTGAGTTCCCAACTGCATAAAGATCATAACTCATGGTGGTTGGCATAGTTCAAAGAACAGGGGAGTGTCACAACAGTTCAACAACAATGGCAGGTGGAGACTCACTCTTACAATATAAAGCTATAAATTTTACTATGAATTATTCCTCTATTCTCACAAATAAAGCAATCATATAATGGATAGACAAGTGAAGTTCAATTTTTGAAGACAAAATAATGAATTTTTATTCACAAAGAGTTTAGAGAGAAGCTTAATTCATGATGATTAGAAAATACTGTCATGCTTCATATGTTATGGTTATGTAAAAATTTATTTCCATCAAGCATGCATGAAACTCTGTGTATAGAAAGGTTTATCAAGAAAGGAGCACATAAATATATATGTTTTTTGCAACATAGTAACTCTTTTGTAGCTTCAAATGGCAAACTGTGTCAAAGCCTAGACAATGACAATATTGAGGTCAACCATTAAGTAGAGGACAATAATCAGATGAATTATCATAGTAGTGAATTACCTACCAAGATCACTAATAAAGCACTAACAAAGTCACTAAATAGAGAGAAAAGATTGTTGGCAATTGACACTCATCTAGTAAGGCAAATGGCATTTGGTGTTGTCATTGAAGGCAACTCATCTTCTGGTGTCTATATCTTTTATCAAGATTTATTGATCTATCATTTTTCTTTGTTTGAGTTAACCGGTATTCACTACACTTAGTCGGTATATTCACTATGCTTCATAACCGGTTAAGTCGTGATCCTGGTAACGTGCTTTTGGAACCTGGCTAAGGATAGGACTTGACTTAAATATCTTGTAGCCCCAATTATTTCCTTCATGGAATTTTTTATAGCATGTGAAGTCTGACATGGTCATCGCGATTATGTATGATATACCTTGTGATCCAGCAGTCGACAGGTTTTATTTTCTTCATTGTGGCCGACATGTTCAACAAGTTAACAGGGTATTTAAGGAGATCTTTTAGCAATGGATTATATATGATTTGGAATGCAATTATGTTGCAAATGAATCAGAGATTGATGGTATGCATTTTGGTCAGCGATAGGAAGCTTTAGTGCACAGTTTCACGTGTGTAGTCTCAATCGGTAGCAGATTAGGGCAGAACAAAGCATCAGTGAACCAGTACACAAAGAGGGTTATCAGAGCTTGAACCAAAACTTATTCAGCATGGTCAGATGCAATTTATAAGTTCATTTTTTATTATAATCACTTTGTAATGTTGTGTAAGTTAGTGAAACTTCTTCTTGAGTAGTGAGCTCTAGGCAGTTGGCTTGACTGCATGTGCAATTCCCTCTATGTAATATTTGTATACCTTTATCAATTATATAGATATTGTGGGTATCAGCCCCACCATGGTTTTTCCCTTTGCAAGTTTTTACACATATAAATATTGGTGTTATGGTTGTGCTTCTTTATGTGTTATTTTGTTTATGCGCTTAAATTTTATTTACTATTAACCGGTTCATAAGAAATAAGTTCAGAATTAGTTTTACTGGTAGAACATTGATTCACCCCACCCCCCCTCCCTCTCAATGTTCTTGGATTCCAACAAAGATGACTTTCTTAATAACAAGGAATATATGGCAATCATTTTGCAAAAATGAAGGGTTATCAGCTTTTAAAATTTATGTCATGTAATGTCAATGCATATTAGTCCTCAAAAGGTAAATTTATTCAAGTAGGAACAATAGTCATAACACTTGTAAAGTGCAAACTCAAAGAGTAGATGGTTGGGGAAGTCTGTAAAAGATAGAAGAAAACCATATAAAGGTCTTCACAAATCAAATGCAATCAAAGTCTTCAACCTATCTCAAAGGCACTATTGTAATACTAGTATGAGGGTTTTAGGATAGTCACTATTACAATTAAAAGAGAAATAGATAATACAGTCCCAAAACTGATAATGGTAGAATAATCATAGTCTGAGCCATTTCCAAGAAGAGATCAAAGTACAATCATATCAAGGAAATATCAGTAAAGCACAGTGAGTGAAGTTACAGTTAGAGAGTAACAAATAGTTTCAAGACAATGGTGGAAAATGATACTTCATGACCCTTTTTTATTAGTAAATTTATAATTTTATTGATTCGAAAAATATTTACATTACAAAATTTGAGCCCATGTTTGAAAAACGGGACAAGGATATCCAAAAAACCCTTACATCCATCGAAATAAAATGTCCCATCCCCACCCAAAAAGTAACATCTGAGATAAAATACAAAATACATTGCAAAAATCAAAATCCAAAATTAGTGATTTTTACCTCCTTTTATGCCTCCTCCACCACCTTCTTGTCCTCCGCATCTTCTTCTTCTTTCTCATCGGCCTGCCTTCATCCTCAGCTTCATCCTTTGCATTATATTGCCTGACCTCTTGTTCCCACAACTCATCCTCTAGTTCTCTGCTACCACTACCGCTAGAGATCTTACCAAGTAGTAGCATTCTATTCTGCCTCTCCCACCCCTTCCTTGTCGGCCATCCGTGCTTTCTCCTCATAGGGGCAACCTGAGAATTGAGGGCTTGGCAATCCTCCCATGTTCCAATAACTATTCACTTCTTGCACACCCAAGCCCCCAATTACTAGCTCTAAAGAAACACAAAAAAAACATTAAAAGCCCATTAATAAACTTCACATGTACCAATACCCACTAATGTTTTAGCATTTTTGGACTAGAATTGGCCCATTTGTGCAACATTAATGCTACCCATAGAGCATGACTACTAGGGAATTTTTGCATAAGTATTGGCAATTCTAAGTGCACAATTATTGGGGAATCTTTAAGTAGCATGTGACACTTTGAAATGTGTACTTTTTGACCCTTGTGTGCGTATTGGAGTTGAAGAAAAATCAACTCTACAGCTCCCAAAGATCACCTGCATGCAAACCTATCACAGAAGGAAAAAAGGAAAAATGATATGGAGGCCATAATTCATAGATCCAAAAAAGAGGAGTCATATTGATTGTGCAACAAGAATGCAATTCAATAATTATAGATGTTAATAAAATACAAAGAGAGAATCCTTATAAAAGGATACTTGAAACCCTAAAGGTGAAAACCCTAAAGAATTATAAGATTCCTAAGTTTAGCTTAAGCATGGAGTATAATAGACTAATAATTAAATAAATAATTATTAGCTAATAAAAGATAACTCCAACACCCCCCCTTAAGATGAACTTAGGGAGTAGCTAAAAAACAACTAAGGACTAAAAAAGCATGTAAAAAATGCAGGAAAGCAACAATGAGTCCTGACAACTAGGCCTGATGAGGTACCCAAGTACAATAAAATCTCTGTAAAGTGGAGAAAAAAGGAGAAAACCCTATGGGAACAAAACTCCTCTCCAAGAAGAGATGAAAGCTCAAGTGAAGGACTAAGAAGACTCCAAACAAGAGTGTTCCAGAAGATAGGAACAAAAAGAAGAGAATGAAGAACACCATTGAAGCATGAAATAGTTACAAACACTGTCAAAGAGTAACTGATGATCTGAAGAACCTCCACTAAAATAGAACATGACTAGGTAGAGAAGATTGTAATCTGCATGAGTGTCCTCAAATGACACTACTCAAATCAGATGGCAAACAAAGGCAAACAACTGAAATTGAAGATACAGATGGCATGAAACACCAAATCCTGAAGAGTTGATCAATCGAACCAAGGAAGAATTAGAACAACATGAAAAACCTCCCCATAATGTTGAAAAGGGAGAGGGATAGGTACACTAAAAAGAATGGCCAACAAGAACTGTAGACGAAGAACCAGGAACATCAAAGGTGCAGAGAAAGTACATAGTTTCATGGAAGGAACACTCACTTGACACACATCATGAGGCTAATGTCGTGGAAGGACAACACTCACGTGACAAAGGTAGATGACAAACAAAGGCAAACGTCAACCCCCCATGGCACTTTATAAGTAGTGCATTTACAATAAGGCACAAGATGTGCAAGATCCCAAGTATACAATGCATGGTGGCACTTTATCTCAGTGCATTTGCATAAATAAATTCCTACAATGATAAGAAGAGACAGAAGACTAGAAAGAGAAAGCCAAAGATGAGAGATCCTACTCAAAGAAAGAGATACCAGGACCCGAAACATCCAAGATATTCACCAGAGTGCTGAAAAGAAAAAAATTGAATAAAATATACCTAGACTAGAATCTGAAAAGAACACTCATATGACTGGAAAGTATACAGAACAAGCTTTCCAACAATATAAAGTTTTCAAAAAATGGAGTTCGGATGCTCAAGTGATGTCTCCCGAAGTGCAAAAAGGAACCTCTGGCTTTGATAGAAAAAAATGTCATCAAAAAAAGAAAAATCAAAAGTTCAAACATCTAGATCTTGATAGAGATTGGAAAGAGCTTTCTGACGATATAAGGTTTTTGAAAAAGCACCTTCGTATGACCAAGTTACGGCAAAAGAAAAAAACCTCTCTTGTAGGGCATAAAGAGGGTTTAAAATTTTTATTTTATTTTTTTTGACGAAAATTTTCTGATGCATTTGCAAGTACAACCCTACAGATTTTCATGCCTTGAAAAAATGTGCCAATAAAAAATCATGCCCCAGATGTCCCTGTCACCGAAAAAAGGCAATTTATATATCAAAATTCATGGAATCAGCCTTCTGAATCCAACTATGAGGTCCTTTTGGCACCAAAATGTACCAAAAAATCAGCTACCAAACCCCTGAATACACAAATGTGAAAAACAAGGCCCAAAATCTCTCATGAAGAGAACTAGGGCATGCAGATCTGGAGCTCTGATACCATATTGGAGTTGAGGAAAAATCAACTCTACGGCTCCTAAAGATCACCTACATGCAAACCTGTCACAGAAGGAAAGAAGCAAAAAAGCTATGGAGGTTAGAATTCAGAGATCCAAAAAAGAAGAGTCATATTGATTGTACAACAAGAATGCAATTCAATAATTACAGTTGTTAATACAATACAAAGAGAGAATCCTTATAAGTGGATACTCAAAACCCTAAAGGTGAAAACCCTAAACAATTATAAGATTCCTAAGTTTATCTTAAGCATGGAGTATAATAGACTAATAATTAAATAAATAATTATTAGCTAATAAAAGATAACTCCAACAAGAGGAAATGTATTGCTTAACCCCTCGTAAGCCAATATGTGTCGTTGTTCTTCTGATTTCTTTATTTCTTGTTGCACTCCACATCAAAAATGGCCGAAGAGGGGGAGAAAATTAACTTACATGTATCCATATCCCCCCAGGGCTTACGAACCCTTCCATGTCCCTCACCATAGCCATCAATTCCTTGAATCCACCCAGCCATTCTTTTTTCACGCTCCTATGCATAATCTCCTCTGTCGACTAATGTGGGTCTAGCTCCAATCACCACACCATGAACATAGAAGCTACATCTATGTTGATGCGGTATTTGAACCCTCCTTCTAGATATTCTATCCCCAGCACAATCTTCACCCTTGTCAAGAAGGTTCATTATTCATACATGAAGATGTTTGAGAGACGATCATCTGTTATGCCCCCCCCAGAAAGCCACTTGTCGCTTGGTAGTTTGCAATGAAAAATTTTCACTCTCGTTGCTCCATCAAAATTCACTTTGATCCATCCTTCATCAAGAGGATTCCATTTTATATTCTATCTCTATTTTTCAATAGGATCAACCCTATGAAGTCCATTAACAAGCTTGATACTTCATGACCTTCCTTTGATAGGAAATCACATATAAGGACAATACAAAGGTTGTTGCTAAGTTGGAAAGAAGGTGGGGTTTTAAAGACAATGAGCACTATAATTAACCATGATAGCAACATGCAAAAGATGACCTCAAAACCATAATATGAAGAAACATTCAATACACAATAATTAAAGGATATAAGTCTTAGATGAGTAGTCCCAACATAGAGAGAAAGGACAATCCATTTATCAGTATAAGGAGATCAAACAAAATAATAAAATATAGTAACCATGGGTCTAAGGCAATATTTCACAGTGAAATTTGTTGCTCTCAAGGATAGAAAAGATGATTCAAAAGGTCCAAGACAACAAAAATAAGATGCAATGTCAGCCTGTTAATGTTATAATGAAATATCAAAGAGAATAAATTCTATAAAGGGAAACAGCCCTCTCTGGAGATTCATCTTCATTTTGAGCAACCCATAGGCTTGAAGGTGTTTCCATATTTCAAATAATTGTTGACCTCCTAACTTAGCATCAGGGTGCAATCCTCCTAACAATAGTTATTACATCATAAAATGAAAAGAGATAAGGTTGTCATGTGTGCATTCTAAATAAATATACCACCTTGTAATGTGGGTGTGAATTTAATGACAATGATGTTGTTAATTAACTTCATGTACTATTGGTAAAAGTGATTTATGAAAAGGATTTGATTATGGGACTATGGTTAATATGCATTATCGTCTTGAAAAGAGAAATTCAAATGGACGTTTGGGATTACTTGCTATTGGAAGGTTTGTGTTAGTTTTGCATAATCATTTGTGAAGTAATGGTATTTATTTTGTAGAAATTAAAGGGTAATTGTACTCCTTGTGAATGTGAACATCTTGTGCTAGTTCTTATGATGAGTTTAGTGAATACCTCATACTTTCATTATGTACCCATGGGGGAGTATGGTAAAACCATACTGTATATGCATTTTCTTGCTTGTTACCCTATTGATTTCCAACCCATGGATTTTTGATAAGTCAATATTGGGGTAGTACAAGCAACAAAGTTCTTTGGGAGGTTTTACATGGTGTACAAAGAATAGTAGTGCAACTCGACCTAGATTGTGCTCATCTCCCGAGGAAAGTATTCACTACTCCCCCTTATGAATGGACCACTGATCTGGATCATACAGTATTAGCCTTTTTCCTCTAAATTATTGAGGACGATATTGGTAGTTGGTATGAGTTAAACCTATACACTTGTAGAGAGGGCTTCATTTTTATTTATTATTGATTGTGTTTCAATGATCATTTGAATGTGCCTTGCCATATATACCATTGGATTCAGTGAGTGGCATGTGTCTACCTTCTCTATGAGGTACATCACTATGCAGGTGTGTCTCATTTGTGATTTCTCCATGAGGAACATTGTCATTTCATTTATAACCTTGACATGTATTTTCCACTTGGCGTATGACCATGTCGTGTGTGGATGCAAAGGGGATATAGTTGAGGCGTGTCTTTTCTGCTAGGTGCATTTTCATCCATGTGGATTATTTGCATGCCACTCTACAAATACACATGAAGGGATATTATTAGGGCCATGATGTGACTTCCTTCCTTCTTAGTTTAGTTACTAGTTCTAGTCACATACTAACATAATGTGCAATTTTTGAAGATTGCGAACTTATTTTTTATTATTGATAACTTTTTCCTTGCTTGTGTAGACCAAAAAAACTAGTTTATCTTGTTTGTGATGGTTTATCCATGGATTGTGAATTTATTTTGCATGTAGCTCTTGTAGTTACGTTTGATTTAATAATAAAAATTATGTGGATGCTTCTTGTCTTATTGTTGAAATTGAAATTATTTTTCTATTATTTATCCTTCGGTGGCTAAGATAGTTTATCTTTGTTGTTTTCAAATGTTTCTCTTGTGTTGTAATGTGATCCCTCATTGAGAACGATGAAGATGAACCTAGTTGAGTGTATACGAGGAAGCAACAATAGGGATCCTTTGAGGATGGGGGTATCTAAGGTTGTTTCATAGCTATGATCCACTACATAGCCTATGATTGGGGACTATCGACTGGAGGCTAAACACCTTAAACAAAAAAGAGATATATCATTATGGTCTTGTATGGAGGGTCTCACATTATGTGTGCATCCTAACACCATCAAGCCACTCATATTTGACATTGTTTTTGGTTTTAGGTGATATTATCAAGATGTTCCCATGGTGTTCTTGAGGACCCATGTAGCCTTGTGTTGTGATTTCCTATGATGTAAATGTGTATGTATAAATGCATGTTTTACTATGCATATAGTTGCATATGAAATGTTTAAATTTATGTACCATGCCTTGAAAATTGTAAACTTGTTGAATTTTGTTAAAAGAGATATCAATTATGCTATGACATTTAAAGTTAAGATTACTTAAGTGATGAATGTTGTTGGAAACAATTATGATGTTCCTGTGAGAATTGTGTGCCTTTTGCATCTTATTTATCCTATTCAATGGAAAATAATGTGCACTATTATGTATGTCTAAATGATGTGTGAATATTTCATGTTGGTGTAAGTTCATTTCTTGGGGGTGGAGGGTATAATGACTCCCTAACTCTAACCTAATTGAGGTGATAGTATGGTAGTAATTCATGCTTTAGATACTAGATGGTTGAATAATATTAATGATTGCAACCTAGTGTTAATTAGTTAAATGTGATTTATATTGAAAGTACATTGTAAAACATGTGTAAGTGTTGCATGCTTGTCTGAACTATGATTATTAGACGCTAATCCATGATTACATGTAAAGAGTATGATGTTTTATCAATCAAATATAATGAGAATGAATACGATGTTAGAATCCCCATATAGTGATCATTTATGCTCCATCTATGTATATTTGTATTGATCAGGTATGCTTGATGAGCATGTGTGTGTATGTTTGAGTTGCTATAGACATTGAGTATCAACTCCACCTGTCCCCACAGGTCTGACTATACCCTAATGGTAATTAACTAGAGATATCACATTGGCCAAATCCTATTATGCCCTAGCCCTCATACTTAGTCGAGTATGATTCCTCCTTGTGTTAACTAGTGTTAGACCTGGATACCACAACTGGAAAAACCTCATGTGGATGGCTAGTAAAGAATGCTTGATGTTTAGTTTATAATCGTCTTGTATTTAGCTGCATAAATAAGTTTATTATTTAAATGACAATTTCTCAAAAAATTAATGATTAAATAGGTGGTCTGGTTAATTGCATTATTATTTTATAATGTATGCAAAAGAATGGCTTTCTAATTAGTTTCTTGGGTTCAAGGTGAAATAATAGGCAAAAAGGAACTATTTTAGTTATTTATTTTGATTTAATATCAAATTACACTTTATAGTGTTAAACACCAATTTAATATTTAAAAAGGTAATATAACACATTTATATTCATTGTAAAATGCATTTTGGATTGGGGCAATATTGATGTTTGAGAAATTAGAATTTTTTTGTGTTTATATATATATATATATATTCCATTTTATTTAAAAGGAAATATATCATTATTTTATTTAAATTTAATATGAAATTTTGTTTTATAGTTTTAATGACAATTTTATACTTAAAAGAGCAAATAAGGCCTTATGTATATTCATCTTGAAAGGCATTGCATAATTAAGGTGAAAATAGGAAATTGAGAATTAAAAAAAGTATTTTTAATTTATTTATTTCAAAAAGTGAAAATATCAATGGTTTTATAAGAGGAAAAACGGCTCATTTTATACTTAGTATTAGTCTGGAATTTTTGGGCTCTCAAAACCCTTTTTACACTTGATTTTTGGAATGGATATTTTGGAGTGGATTCTTGGAGAAATTTTGTGGTTAATCTTGCATTGGATTAAGAATGGCAAATTTTTCATGTTGCTCATTGTGCTCTCATTTGGTATGATTAATTTTTTCCAAATTTCATTCGGAGCTAGTTTGAGGCAGAAATCTGATTTCTCTCTCCATCCTTTTTCTTTCTTTCTTGTTGCAATGAATTGCATGATAAAAACAAGTATTTCACTAGTTGAAATCATTGCATTTCCTTGATTAGATAATTAGTATGAGAAAAATATGGAAAATGCCATTTAAAAATGTTACCATGCTAAAAAAAAGTTTGAATGGGTGATGTTTTTTTGCTAAAAGAGGGTTGTTCAACACCTAAGAATCAAAAGGGTAATAATAAAAATTTTGAATTTGTAAATTTTAAATTTTATGTGTTTCTGAGCTCCTCTAATGGAGGTTTCACTATTCACTAGTTCTTGCTTGAAAATTTAAAGAAGTTGAAAAAGTGGAATTAGTGTCAAATTTTGATAGATTTTTATGTGGGATGATATAATTAGTGTATGAAAATTTTATTTGAGATCATTTTGAGTTAGTTTCATGTTATTTTGGGTGAATTGAATTTTTATGCCTATGTTGTGAGTAGTAGTGCTAAAATGAGAATTTTTGGATTGTGTTTGAATTCAATGTATGTGGATAACATGATGATCCTAGGGAGTATCTATTAAGGTTGGTTATGAGAGTGCCTCCTAATGAGGGCCCAGACACATTTAGTCACTCAATTAACTCATTGGAAGTTATGTATGAAACAAGTGAAAATGAGACAAAATAGGAGAAATGGATTAACCTAAGTGATAGTATTGTTCACCAAAAGTGATAACCCAAGTATACCTGTAATTGATCTATGAAGTAGCCAATTCAATCTATGAAGAACCTCAGGGCTTGGACAACATGACAAGGATATGAATCCTTCTACTCTTCAGGCTCTACAAAACCTAGGCGGGTATACCTTTGATGCTTAAAATTCAACCTATTACACACCTATGACAGCATCAACAGAAGCAGATAGATCTCACTAGGGCTCTAAAACAAGTAGTTTATTGCAGATGGGCTAGATCTACGCATAAAACTTAACTATGCTTGAGCATGAGATAGATGAAACATTTCAAAACATAACATAAACCAAAGGTATTTTGATTGGACTTTAAATTGGTTTGAGAACCCCCTTACTTGCAAGATCAGTGCCTTATCCAAGGGCAACAAAGTCACAAATCAAACTATAGATGAGAACTTACTACAGATCCATCTTAATTCTTAAGTATTCCTACATTTAATGCCTTGCATAAATACATTACTTAGCTCATTCACAGAAAATATCAGATCCAGAAACATAAACCTTGTTTTATTAATGTTTGCTCACAGAGTTTAAAATCTTCCTTGAAGATTACCCACAAACCAACATTACACTCACAGACACAACTGTTCATGACCAACTTGATCCTCCTTAAGAATCATATTTGAATAAAATGAGATTACATTTAAGAGACAAATTCTGTACAAATTTGTGCATGCCTTGCATACACAAGAACCTCAAACTAAGAACACCTATAGCAAAAAATTAAACTCCATTACTGAAAGGAAAGCCCTGCCCTGTACAATTTTCAAGAATACTCAAAATTGGAAACCATGAAAAAATGGAGCCATTCTCCAAATTTCTAGAACCCTTACAAATGAGAAGAAAATGGGAATAAGAAGAGGAGGGAAGAAAATCAAATCTGCAACTGAAATTGCCAAATATCTTCTCTCTAACTAAATTTCACTCCCATGGAAACTACTTCCAAAATTTCTCACATTTGTCAAAATTAATTGCTTGACCGGATTCCTCATTTCAAGAGCTTTCTGACGATATATAACACTTTATATTTTGGCCAAAATTAAGACCCTGGGTGAATTAATCCTCAACATGTGCACATCATTTAAATTTTTCATTTATTTGATATAGTTTGCACTATGTAATTTACTGATTTTAATTTTGATTTTTGCTCTGATTGTGCCCTGACGCTTTGCCACATGGTGGGACCTAATTGGTCGATGGGGTCCATTGGGCACCACCTCGGATGACACCTCGTCACTCTGCCACGTGTCTGCTTGCTCGTCATCCACCTAGGTGCCACGTCATCACCACGTCATCACCACCTCACCGAGACCCACCTATTGGACTGCTGACTAGACCTGCCACTTGTGTGCCACCTAGCTTTCTCCATTTTGCAGGCCCTCGATCTTCATCAAACCTGCTCACTCTTTAACCTGCTGCATTTTCGCCATTTCACGTTTCGCTGTTTCACGGACCTTAACTGGCGAGCAACTTTCCTTCGTGAAATAGTGTGGACTGTTGATCTCCATCTAACATGCATGATCTTTACCTTTTTCACCATTTCACAGGGTGTAACTCGCGTGCACCTTCAGCTCGCAAAATCACGCGCTTCGTTGGATCCTCTGCAACCTGCTCATTGGTTAAGCCAACCCTTCTCTACAAAATTCACATGTTTGCCTCGGAAAGCGTGTCTACGTGGGGTCCACTTGGTCGTTGCTCAGTCACCTCCTCCATTGCCTCAGGTTTCATGCCCACGTGTGGGCCCACCTTGGGTGCCCATAGGCAACGTCTATCAAAAGCCCAGAGGCTTTGACATATTACTAGTGTGTGGATTTGGTTATAAACATTAAAAAATACCACTTCCCAATGAATGTGGGATATTGTGGTTTTGCCTGTAGCTGCATTTTTGAAGCAATTTCTGAGTGCTTTCATGGTTGGTAATTGCATTTTCCTTGAAGGTTATTTGTTGCCCCTTCAATCACTGCATAGGAGCTGAACTGGTGTTTGCCATCTGCAATTGCAAATTCATTTAAGAATTATCAAAGACATTTAACCTCCACGTTGGACAAGGGAGGAGCATTTTGAGCTGCTGGTAAATGCATTTGGCTGAAAGTTTATTTGAAAGCTCCTTTACCAGTCATGCAGGCTGCTGCTTGCATTTGCTTGGTTTCTCAATGCTTTTACAATGCCACATTCTGGGAGGAGTTACTCTGTTAAATTGCATTTGGTCTGAATTCCATATTGCATTGCATGCCACATGAGAAAGGAGGATGGACTGGTCTTTGCATTTAGTAAAAGATCTCAACGTTGCCCCCTACCACCAATGCCACGACATGGGAAGAGCTGCCCAAAGCATTTGCTTGAAAGTTTTATGTTGCCTCTTCATTCACCACTCCACCAAGAAGAACATTGGCTTTAAATCAATCATGTGCATTGATTTGAAAAACTTTTTTTAAAACTTACCCTTGCTCATTTACATCCACGTGAAGGGAGAATGCTGGGGTTTTCAACCATCTGCTGGAGCTGCTGTCTGTTTGCATTTGAACTTTGTTTTTAAAAAAACACTACCTTCTAATGACCACGCAGGGAGGATGCTAGCCATTGTTGAATTTGGGGAAACACCCATTTGCTTGTATTTGACTGCAACCCCTCCATCACCACATGATCTGCCATGCTCCTCCTCCAATCTCCACATGCCATTGGAGGTCCTTTGCATACCATGTGAACTGCACATAGGGGAGGGTTATGGCTTTATACCAGCCAATTGCATTTGCTTGTGTTTTAATTGCTGCTAAATTTTAATGCTTCAATTTGCACTTGATTTATTTAAACTTCTCTGCTTCTCCTTCCAAATACCACTCCAATTCAACGTGATGTGTTGAATGCTCATGAATTGCATTTGCTTTGAAAAAAAAACTTGTGAAGGAAGAGTAAGTATCAGCAGTTTGTTTCATTTGCTTGAAGGTTAGAAAAAATTTATTCTTTGCCACACACTTGCCAATATGAATGTTATTGAAGTTTTAAAAACTTTACCATACTCCACTCCACGGCTGCCAAGTGCATTTGCATCAAAACATGCCAGCTTTATTTAATTTGAAAACCTTTCAATTTTCCACATACTAATTTGCATTTGGTATTGGATTTTCTCTTCTCTCTCACTATCCAACTGGTGAATTGCAATCAAGCCAATATGGATACACATATATTACCAGGAAAAAAGAACATTTCACCATTAAAATTAAAGCACAGGCATGAGCTAGGTCGGGCTCCAAAGTGGGTCCGACTAAAAAAAAATTCATTTTCATGCAACTGACCTCTGAAATGCTTCACAGACCTCAAACACACCTCTGGAAATGATCGGCATCATTTTCAAATCATTAATCCACATTTTACAACCTTCAGGCAATTACGCCACATTTTCGCATTTAATCGCGAAGACGAAATTTTCAAACCTATCAAAACACCTTTCTGGAGCTCGCCATCTGACAGGTGTGTACTCTGATATACAAGCATGAAATCTACCAAACATTTTCTCAAGATGAGTCCCGAGTGAAGAGATATTAATTGGCAAAAATGACAAATTGGCTTTGTCGACACTGCGAACTTGACAAAGTCAATGTCCTGGCAACACATGATGCCTTTCTCAAAAATATCAAACGACCTCCATAGGCCCTCAAATTTGAAAAATAGGTACCTTAAAGTACATATTAAAACTTGGAAATCTTAGTTCGATCACAAGACTGATAGGATTCAAATGGCGCGCTCACAAAAATGGCTACATTAACTGACATAGCACTGGAAGTACGGATAACTGAAAACGATGGCTAAATGAACCTTTTGGAAAACCAATCAAACGGATTAGTAGAGGCTTGAAACTTGAAACATAGCTCATCATTTATACTATCATTATCTTAGAAGAAACATTATGGCATGACGCTTACTGAGGCAACTTTTACACTTATGCGAAACAGGGCTCCGACTAGCTGTCGAAACAGGGACTTGCCAAAACACACAAACTGCAAATGGGTTTAGCTATGAAAACTGAGCAAATGGAGTCGTCAAGACTTGAAATTTTTCAAACTAACTCACATTTATGCATAGAATCCAATCCACTTTGAATTTATTCATGACGGTCAATAGGGCACAAGATGTAATCGCTCAAAGTAGGCTACTCAATAAAATCTGCATTTGTGCCTAAAATGCACTTTCAGCTCACCCCTCAAAATGGGTACCTCATAAACTTATCCAAATTTAATTCTGAAAGTTGCACATCACCGTATAGGCCAAATGAAAGGTGTGGGACATGTCTTTCGAGCCTTACCCTCTGAAAATCAACCGGCTCCATTTTGCCCTCTTACAAACTAGGTCATTCAAACTAACTCATTTAGGTACTTTTCTGACATGTAGAGAAATTTTTTGAAATGGGCCTATAAAATTGACTCAATTTTAAATAGTCCCAATAGATAGTATTCTCCCTCCCATGCCTAAAGTGTTTGCATACGCTTCGAGGTAATATATGTTTGTCCCTAGGATATTGAGTTAGTATGAGTTAGTATGGACCATGTAATCATCTCCATAGCATGGTGGTGTAAACCTACAAGTTCCACATGGTCAGGTACTATGGTAACATCGTTGGAGACCAAAGGCTTTGACATTGAGCTCTATCTTCTCGTCCTTCATCCCTTGCACTTTAGTTCTCTCAAAT